>NW_026775579.1:11435987-12635987 GCF_030987335.1 Cornus florida | reverse complement strand
CCATGGATGGAGCTTGAAACCTTAAGCCTTGACCTTGATTTTTCAGGATCTTCCACTCACCTTAGATCATTAACCTTGGGAGACAAATGTTTCCTCTCATCTTCCTCTTCATAACCCTTGAAGGGTTTGCCATTTTGTGTTGATTTGCCTTGGATTCAAGAGGAACAATCCTCTTGTGAGGTAGGGGATGTTTTAGGGTTATATTTTGTTTCTTGCATGCTATTGATACTTATATGAGTTGTATGCATGTATTTTCTAATTTGAGAAATTATAATTTATCATAGCTTGCATGTAACTCATTTTAAACTTGTTAAATGGCATGGCCATGAGTTGATCTTTGATATATATTAACTTGGGATGATTTAGATGAGTTTTCAAATCTAGAGATTTAATGGATTTAATTTGATTTAAATTCTAGTAAATTGTATTTTACTTGTATTCCATTTTAGACTAGAGATATGGTATGACCATGATTTGGTACTTGTTATATATTAATTTAGGATCATTTGAATAACTTTTGAAATCTAGAGATTTAATTAAAATTGAATTAATTAAAATCTACATGATGATGTCTTGCTTATTTTGCTTTTTTGATTTGATATATGTATTGAGCATGCTATGTTGTTTAACATAGATTAATTTGAGGTTGTTTGGGATAGATTTGAAATCTAGAGACTTTCCATGATTAGGTTGAAAATCTCTTAAAATGTAGTATTCTAATTACCTTGTGAGCATGCTACTAATTTGAAGCTTATTTAGTACTTGTGGCTTAGGATGGTAATATGACTCTATTGTTGTAAAATATTCTTGCTTTGTATAAATTGCATATTGAAGACTTGACATGTCATATGCTATTTAGACTTGAATTCTAGGACATGGTTTGTGTGGAATCAACCTTACTTGTGCATGCAATGTGGTAACTTGCATTTGATTTTGTATAAGTTTTGAACTTACTGGTTTTGGAAAGCTTGTGAGGACATATATTATGTTATGACTAGGGTTTGGCTCTAGTACTGAGACAAGTGTCTTCTAAGTCATAAGTGTGCACTAGGTAGTACCTTGTGGGTCGTAATTACCCGAAAATACTTGCTTGGTCTAGCGACTGCATGTCCTAGTCTTTCCACTATTTATTGTTTTTGCATTTAATTTCAAGTTGTTAATCATAAATTACTTGTAGCTTGAGAATTGATGCTTGTTTGGGACAATTGAATACTATTTAGTATACTTGAACTTGTATACTTGCTCCGTGAGTTTGACTTTCATTTAGTATACTTGTGACATGTATACTTGTCTTATATGCATTTTGTTGAGCTTAATATACTTATGTTCGTATACTTGATTTATGAGATTTTCATATAAAATGTGTACTTGGGTAATATGCTTAGACATTGTGTGACTTGTCTTAATATGGTTAGTATACTTGGAAATGTATGCTTATATGTCGTGTTTCATGTTTTAATATGGTTTAGTGTACTTGAGCATGTATACTTGGATGCCGTTGTTCGCTTTAACTTGCATAGGTAGCTTAGGATGCTCCCCGAGTCTCACTTGATATAGACGTTAGGTGGCATGAGCCCCTTTAACATGTTTCACCATAAGGTGATATAATTGTAAAATGCTACGTCGATGCATACTCATTTCCTACGAGTAGCTTTATGTTACTCACCCCTACGATACTGAGACATATTTCAGGTACAAGAATTAAAGTTGAGACTCCCATTATGCTTGGATGACTTGTGGACTTGAAGATTTCCATTTTGTGAAGATTGGCTTGAAATGCCTTTATAGCTTTATATGTCAAAATATGTATATTTGATTCCATTAATGTAATGTGTACGTAAGTACACTCTTTACAATATATTTGACATGTATGAGATGAGGCCAAGAGCTATTGACATGAAAGACTACAAGCATGTTCTCTTTAAAACTCAAGTATTGCCATTGTAGCTTATTTGTGAGAAATGGAGGCTTTGTATGCTAAAACTTGTTAATGGAATGTAAAGAGGCTTTAAGCCATGTTGGTGCATCTATTTTATCATATTGCATGCACTTGCATACTCACTTTGGCAAACAATACCTTCCTTGATGAAACAAAAACTCTAAGTAGCATTTTTAGGGAGTTTTACCCTATTATGTTTCAGGGGCATTTCGGGTATTTCATAATGCATTTTTTCATTTTTCCACTAAAGTCACGTAGAAAACTCAAGTTTGAGGGGGGTTTCTTCTTTGTGTTTTCCCAGAAAATATCATCTTGGCCCTCAAAAATCAATATTATTCCGAAAAATCCTTGCTGCCAGGTTTTGCAAATTTTTAGTACAAATGTAGTTGTACTATTCATTGACTTTTTTTTGAAAATCGTCACGACTGATCCAAAACTTCCGGAGGTCTTATGGGTGTATTTTAAGATGGCATTTTCAATTTAGGCAATTTAAAAACCTCCCGAAGCCTTATTTCTAAAACTTGGGCAGTAGCTCGGATTATTTTTTTTCCTCTTGACCTGATTTTTCTTGCGGGCATTTTAGGCATTTTAGAATGCATTTTTTTTTTTATTTTCTTCCGTGAACGGGGTAGGAAACTTGATTTTAGGGGAGGTTTCTTCTTTAAGTTTTTCCAGAAAAGTCCGTTTAGATACCCGTTTTTACTCTCAGTTGCAGCAGTAGTGGGTTGACGGCACTGTAGCCGTCACGGCCTTCGTCGGGCCGCTGCGACGTCGATTTTGTTTTTGACCTTTCTCCCTCATCCGGACTACAAATCAAGTGAATTTTTTTTTAAAAATTGATTAATTTTTCATTATCTATCCAACGGTGTGCTCGGTTGCACCCAGATATTTTTGGATAATTACCAGTTTACCCTTTTAGCTTTATTGCTCGTTTTTCTTTGTTTTGTCGTTTCTCTTTCATCCGGAATCCGAATAATGAAATTCTTGAGTCCATCATGATTAGTTTTTCATTGTCTTCCCAGTGGTGTGCTCAATAGCACTTGAATCCATTTTTCTTGCAAAATGACATTTTTGCCCCTAGGTTCCTTTTTGTCTGTTTTTGAAACGACACTTCCACATTTGTTTTCCTTTGGGTTCCATGACCTCATTGAGGGTCACATTGGTGTCTTAGAGACGCATTCTATCTCTAGAGACCGTTGTTTCACCTTTCGCTTCCACATTTCGGATCCGTTATCGGGTCATCTTTTGGTCATCACTGACGCACCGAGTTTACAAAACTTGGGCCGTCACATAAGCCACCTACTTCATGTCCCGTACCAATTAAATGAGTGCCAAAGCCTTTGGCTTTTAGGAAAATGGCTACTTATTTGGCCATAAAATGTAATTTTTGCCATTAAGTTTGACTGAAGTCATGGGAGGATTGAAGGAGGTAGAAGATAACAGGTTTGAACTGGCAGCCATGGAGAAGATAACAAAAAAAGGAACTTGCAAAAATAATAATAATAATAATAATAATAATAATAATAATAAAAAATAAATAAATTGCAAAATCTATATTTTGGCCGGATCTGGGCAATTGGGCCGGATCTGGACAGTCAAGTCGTATCTGGGCTGGATCAAAACCAGGTCTCTGCTATCCCGGTTTTAGTAAACTAGGGTTGGAATAGCATAACCGCGTAGCCAAACACGGCTGTTCCTCACAACCTCACCGACCGACGTCGGCAAGCACGCAGCAGCGACGGCTTGGCGACAGCAACCCAATCACAAGTAGCGACCGACTCAATAAGCAACGACACCACACCGAATCCAAACCTCTGTAATTTCCAACCAAAAGAAAAGACGAATCAATGAAGCCTCACCTCTGCAAATAATGACGGTGGATGTCGGCGAGCTCGTTGACAACCAAAGCGACAACAACACGAACAGCCAAAGGGGCTTCAGATCTGACGACAACGAATGAGGCTTCAGATCTGAGGACGACAATGACGAATGAGGCTCTCAACCTGCCGGCGACCAAAACTTCTGGCAGAGATACCAACACCACACTCGTGATTCCAATCTCATAGAAGAACAACACAATTGTCGTTTCCCACACCTATGAATTCATATTGCTCTAACACCATGTTCGAATTCATGAGAGAGAGAGAGAGAGAGAGAGAGAGAGAGTAATTCTATATGTATTGTGTGTTAACCTTAAGCCAAAATGAGGCTTATATAAAGGAAAAGAGTTATAACCTAATTACACAATGTTACTTAATTACGCAATAATCCTAACTACTTTGGGTAATTACATAATGACCCAACATAAATATATATATACATAAACATTCTAATAGGGTTCATTTATGCTAAACAAATTATGTAGAAGAGGTAGAGAAGTTTGGGGGGTAAGGCGGTTGAACATTCAGAGCATTCAAGCATTCTAAAAATGTTTCAACACATGGATAAATTAATAAATGAAATTGTAATTAAACATGAAAAGACCCCTCAAACCAACCATCATTTGGAGGCAAACTAACAAACTTAAAAAAGAATGTAATTTTTTTCTCCCTACAAGAGCCAAAAAGGGGGTGGCTCTTCCTTACAACTAACTTGACCTAGATTGTCTCTTCTATTTTTCTCTGGCAGATTCAACCATTAATAAAGAGGAAATATATAAAAGAAGTAATACTTGAAAACAAAACAAGAAGCATCCAAACACCCAGAAGATAGCAATTTGTTTTAGTAAAAAGTTCCTTGGTGAAGGAATCCGTAACTGAAATCAAGGGAAAAAAATCAAATCTTACCAGAAAGATATCAAACAGATATAAAAGAAATCAAATCTTATTTTGAAAGTCATAAAGTGCTCAATATAAATCTAATACAATTGTAAATATAAATTGCAGCTTTTCTTTTTGGTTAGCAATATGCATCAAACATCCAACACAGGTGACAATAAAGAGGTTAAACAGTTTCATAAGCAAGCACAAATTGACGAGTTTACTGATTATCAACAGATTCATAATATATTCATTCCATTAATTCCTTAAAAGGGAATCCTTGTCTAATAATAGAACAAGATTTTGTGCAGATGCAGGTATAACTGCTCAAGAGAGTATGTAGAAAAGGAATATAAAAATTTTAAAAAAAAAAAATTAAAAAACTAAAAAGGAGCAGCTGATAAATTATGTAATCTCTTTATATACAAAAGCAGGTTTTAATAACTGTTTTACTTTGTCCTTCAAATCATCTATACCTTTCACAAATGGAAGATATGCAGGAATAATTATGAAAAAATAAAAATAAGAAGACATGCAGGAAGAAAATGAATCAGATAGAGCCCACAAAAGTAAAGATACAGATACCACATCAGAGGAATACAATTCCTGTCCCATCCACACTTCAATTAACAAATCAATATACCATAGAGACACAGCACAATCCTAATGAACAAAAACCAGAAAGAGGAATCATAAACCAACACTAGATAAGCCCCTCAGATCTCATAACTGTTAACAATCCATTGACAGTTATTATGACCTTCATTAAAAGACTCTCCCCGCCAAAAACAATAACAATGATAATAACAACAACAACCACAACAATAATGGTGGTGCTGGTGGTAGCGGCAATGAAGATGATGGAGAGGCTCGTAATGAAAATCAAAGCAACCGCTCGACAGTATGAGTTTTCCATCATAGGTCCCCATCGAATATTACCGAACTTTTCAATCATAAACTGCAAAGCAATTATCAGACCAATTTCAATACGAAGCAAGAACAGGACTCAAAGAAAGGGAAGCACCCAAAACAAAATGGACAAATTTTCACAGCCAATAATGATCATAACTAGGCACAAAAATAAATAAATAAAAAATAAATCATTACACAATCAAACATGCAAATGCATCATGAGAAAACCGCATACATTCATTTATATACAAAGTGATAGACATTGAGTCCTTAAAATTTCCATGACCTATTCAATTGCACGAACCATCCTCTATATGGTGGATCAACGGTGGTTGGAACAAAGACCTATTTTGTTATGATTCAAATTTGACATATAGAATAATCTGCAAATGCAAATCAATAGATAAAGTCACACTCCCATAATTCATTTTCTCATCAGAGAATTTCCTTCAACTATTCATTCATATCTAATAACTAATACAATATTGTGGAATTGAGGAAAATATCAAAATACATGTCTTGTTTTATTATATAGAGAGAGAGTTATAGAGATTGAGTCCTTCGAAGTACCAGTAGGTTAGACCAATTCAATTAAACAAACCCCATCCACACTACCAGGGAAGGTCAATGGTACATGAATTAATTACCCACAAACATATAGACGAGAAGAAAAATAAAATTGTCAAATGTTAAAAATCAGAAAAGCCTGAACATATCCACAGGCAAACAATGGGTTTCGGTCTCACAGACAAAGTTGTACCATACGAGGCATTAGCACAAACCCAATAACTACTAGATCCATCTACATTAACTGATTCCTTCTTCATCTTATATTTTTTTTTCAAATAGCACAAAAAGTAGAGCCCCCTTTTAGGCTTTAGGTCTAGATTTTAGGATCACATTAGAAATGAAATGATCTTAGAGCCCTCAGATCTCATAGCTCACTTCAAATCATCAACGGTTTAAACATACATCAATGATTTAAACATAATGGCATTCATCAAAAGCCTTGCCCACCACCATAAATAAATACTAATAAATATATAAATTAAAGGGGAGGTCAGTTTACCCAAAACACGCACGTGTATGTGTGAAGCATAAAAGGGGGAGGAGGAGGTGATGGTAGTGTTGCAAGGCTAGTGATGAATGAAAACCATGAAACCATTCAATATTATAAGATTTTCCATCATTGGGCAACCTAGAGATGGCATGTGCTATACCTTTGTCGTATGGAGAATACTGACATTAAGTTGATGTAAATGAACTCATAGATTGGGTATTGAGTATTGACAGTTTACAAACCAAAAAAAAAAAAAAAAAGAACTGATAAATAGGACAACAGAGAGACAAACTAGCTTTATGTAAATGCATCAAGTGCACTTTCATACAGGGAGAAATGTCCAGTAAACTTGTATGTAGTACTAAATATTGAACTAATTGGAACATGAAAATGAAGTGAGAATCTTCAAACACAATCAAGGAATGTGCAAGAATTTGCAAACAAGCAAAAGGAAAAACAGAACAAAGTTTTCACGACTGACAATCACTAGACAAAAAACTAGCCTTAAAACACACATACAAAAGAGAATATGAAATACATCCAACACTGCATACCACACAATTCTTATGAGGCAAAAAAATGGTCTAACAAACATCAATGCTTAAAAGAATTTCACAACATGTAAGTTAGAGGAAAAGAGAGGTTAAATGGATGCAGTTATTGCAAACCAACTCATGTAAGCATCACCGACATTCTGCAGGAATAAAGCACAAAAAACAGTCATAATCAGATACTACAATAAGATTATTTACATGACTGATGAAGATGTTGCAATAATAATCCTTTCGGTAAGCTCACCTCATTACTACCATTCTTCATCAATATTGAAGTCATATGGTTTTCCTTAAAGATCTAAAGGGTGCAATGGTGAGAATATTATTATAACAATGACAGAAGAGGCTTCTAATTTATTATCTTTAATAAAAAAAAATAAAAAAATAAAAAAGAGTATCTGCTGAACACAATGTGTTCTCAATCAGTGTGGGATCGTTTTGACATAGTTTAGCTTCAAATTAAGGAATGGGCACAAAATAGCCAAATCTAATATAGAGGGTAAATTACTTTGACACCCCCTGACGTTTTCCTATTATACTTACAGCTTAAACTTTGTGAAAAAATAACCCCGACACCCTTGTTAGAGTTACATGACGTTAGATTTGTTAATGGCACCAGTAAAATTACTAAACTAATCCCATCTTAAACAAAACTATAGTATGTGTCAGTCACACTAACCTAAGCAACTCAAAATTTTAAAAGACAAATTTGCCTTTGCCACTTGCACCATCTCTATGCACTCAACCACCAACCAACACCACCCCGTGTTCTCTCTTCTCCACTGCCATCACCTCCTCTATTTTTCTCTCTTTAATTGTAATACAAATTATATATATTTACGATACATTTGTGTGTACATATAAACTTAAATACAAGTTTAATTATGATATGAATGTGAATTACTAAAGTTATATATATGCCATAATACATAATAGCCTATATGCACGAGTAGTGAGCAACCCACTTGTAGGATCTAGGAACCCAAATCAACCATTGAAAAATGTGGCATGACGTTCTGATAAAAACTTCCACCACACAATATTCTCCTGCATAACAATGCTTATCTTGTAATCTAATTAAAATTATAAATCTTACATATTGTATGTTTGTGAGCCTAGCTGATTGACCACATTGAAGCCACCGTGAAGGGTCACTTAAGAAGACTCAAATCTCATCTGTAAATAAGGAACCAAATCAACCACTGAACACCACCTTCTATACCAAATCCATCCCCTCCCTCCCTCTCTCTACTGGTAATCAGAACACCCACTCGAAGAAGACCCACAGAGAGTTTCTCTCTCTCTCCGAATAATCAAAAAACTCACATCAAAACAGACCCACAAACCAAAATTCCAAGATTCAAACTAAGGGTTTTGATTCTGAACTCAATCTCAAAACTCGAACTCACAATCCCAAAATTCAAACTTGGCATCTGGATTGTGATTCTGAAAATCCCAAAATTCGAATAAACAATGCCCACAAAATTCAAAAATGCACATATATATACACACTCGCACATGTACATATATAAGGATCCAACAAAATCCCAAAGCGACAGATTGTGGTGCTACAAACCAGAGAATCGAGCGAGAAAGAGGGATTGTTTGCAGAGGAAAAAAGAGTATGGATGGGTCGTGTGATTGAGAGGTCCTGTGATGAGAGAGAGAAATATTGTGGTAGGCAGTGTTGTGGTGGTGGATGTGGTGACAATGGGGCCGGCAGTGGGGTTGTGGTGACGATAGTGAGGAACCGATGGTGGTGTTGGTTGTGGAGTTGGCATGAAAATACACACACACACATATATATATATATATATACACACACACTATATAGTAGTAATCTGTGATTTGTGCAGTAAAATTGTAAGGGTATTTGTGTACAAAATAATATGGCTTAAACGATCATTTCATGTTGTCAATAAAGTTAATTTTGTTATTGTCAGTTTGTGAAGAATGAACCACACATCTTTTATTATAGAAGAATTACACATATATATAAATACAAGAGTAGACCTACGTTAGGCTTAACTAGGCAACTCTCCTTACTCTCCTAAATTAAGAGCTAAAAATTAGTATCTATATTACAATCATATATGTGCAACCTATTTATAGAAAGAATAATAAGTCAACTATTCCAACACTCCCCCTCAAGCTGGTGCAAAGATATTTTGCATCCCAAGCTTGTCAACAATCTGATGAAAAATTGTGCTAGATAATCATTTAGTGAGCACATCAGCAATCTGTTTAGAGGATGAAACGTATGGACTGCAAACTTGTCCCGAGTCCAATTTTTCTTTTGATGAAATGTCTATTCACTCCGCATGTTTGGTCTGGTCATGATGTACTGTATTATGAACTATATTTATAGCTGCTTTATTATCACTGGACAACATCATCGGGTCCTTCACTTCTACCCTCAAATCTGAGAGTATCATTTACAGCCAGATTAGTTCACATATCCCTTGAGTCATAGCTCTGAATTCTGTCTCTACACTAGAGCGAGCAACCACTGGTTGTTTCTTACTTCTCCAAGTAACTGAATTCCCTCCTAAGAAGGTACAGTAGCCAGTAGTTCACCACTTATCAACCATGGATCCAACCCAATCGGCATCGGTAAATGCTTCTAATTTCAGCTCCTTATCTTTCCGAAATAAGAGTCCCTTGCTAGATGTCCCTTTCAAGTATCTGATGATTCTATAAACTGCATCGAGGTGTGATCTAAGTGGGGCATGCATAAACTGACTCACTACACTTACTGCATAGGCTATGTCTGGCCTTGTATGTGACAAGTAGATCAGTTTTTCAACCATTTTCTGGTACATTCCACGGTCAACCATTTCTTCTTCCTTTTTTTCTCTTAACTTGTGGTTGGGTTCGATCGGAGTATCAATGGGTTTGCAGCCGAGCATACCTATTTCTTGAAGAAGATCTTAGGTGTATTTTTGATGAGAAATGACGATCCCATGCTTAGATCTAGCAACTTCAATTCCAAGAAAATATCTTAGTTTTCCCAAGTCTTTGATCTCAAATTCTTTTGCTAAATAAACCTTCAATGCCATCATTTCTTCAATGTCATCACCCGTGACAAGAATGTCGTCTACATGTATAATTAAGGCAATGACTCTTCAAATGGAGGACCTCTTTATGAATAAGGTGTGATCACCTTGACTTTGAAAGTACCCCCTTTTTAACATTGATTTAGTGAACTTCCCAAACCAAACCCGTGGAGACCGTTTAAGGCTATAGAGGGATTTTTATTCCACGATTTTAGCTCATACCCCGGTGGAATATCCATATAGACTTCTTCTAAGTCTCCATGGAGGAAAGCATTCTTCACATCAAACTGATGTAGAGGCCAATCCTTATTTGTTGCCAGAGATAGAAGAATTCTAATTGCATTCATTTTCACTATTGGTGCAAACGTCTTGTGGTAGTCTATTCTATACGTTTGAGTGTACCCTTTGGCCACTAGCCTCGCTTTGTATCTGTCCAAAGTGCCATCAGCTTTGAATTTGACAGTAAAAATCCATTTGCAGCCCAATATCCTTTTCCCTTCCAATAAATCAACAACTTCCCAGGTTTGATCTTTTTTCAGCGCTTTCATCTCCTCGTTCATGGCCTCCCTCCATGGTTTTGAGGTTAAAGCCTCTTAGACAGATAAGGGAACTTGCTAAGACAAAACTTGAGAAAGAAAGGTTTCGTATTGTGGTGATAAACTCTGCATGGATACAAAGTTAGACATGGGGTGTCGAATACAAGTTCAAGCCCCTTTTCTAAGACCAATGGGCATATTGAGGTCATTATTAGAATGAAATTCTGAACTAAAACCAGAATTAGGATTATTTTCATTACCTATTTCAAGCCTGACAATTGGAGCTGGTGCGGTGATGATGGACTTTTTCCTCCTAGAGTACACGTTGTAAGTGGGAGTCTGAGGTCTCTCGGCTTCTGATTCTTCATTTGTGGGGAGACTAGGAGGACTATCTGGAGGTGCAGTAACTGGTTTACTAAGAAGTGAATTAGGAATAACACTCAGGTTAGGGCCATTGTCATTTTCTTCAGCACCTTCCATAACTTCAGCAACTTGGTTATTTTTATCTACAACAATCTTTCCATCCATCCCTCCAGAATCCATAGTATCTGAATTTTCCAAATTCCACCATCTATCTTCCATTTTTGAACCATTCTCCCCCTGAAGATAGGAATTCCCAAAGTAAAGCTGATTTTCTACAAATGACACATCCATAGTGATATATGTCTTCCTTGTAGAGGGGAATGATAGCACTTGTATCCTTTTTGTGTGGAGGAGTACCCTAAGAATATACACTTGACAGCTCTAGGATCCAATTTTCTTTACAAGTGTTGTTGGACATATACATACACAACCAAAGACTTTTGGTGATAAAGAGCCAACTCCTTGGAAAATTGGAAATAAGACAATGAGCTTTTTGATTGGTGTCTGGAATTCAAGAACTTTTGTTGGCATCCTGTCTATAAGATATGCGGCTGTTAGGACAGCTTTTCCCCCAGTAGTTTGTAGGCACGTTCATTTGGAACAAGAGAGCACGAGCTATTTCCAATAAATGCCTATTTTTCCTTTTAGCCACCTCATGTTGGGGGGTGTCTAACACATGATGACTGGTGTAAAATACCCTCACGTTCCAAGTAGCTTGTTAATCCTTGGTTGAAGTACTCCCACTTGTATTTGAGGAACCAAATCAACCACTGAACACCACCTCATATACCAAATTTGTTCCCCCCCCCCCCCCCCGATCTCTCTCTCCTGGTAATCAGAACACCCACTCAAAGAAGACCCACAGAGAGTTTCTGATGTAGGCAGAATTTCAAATTTCTGCAAGTGGAATTTTTGTTTTTCAAAAACTTTAATTTCAAATTTCTGCAAGTGAAATTTGTGTTTTTCAGAAACTTTCCATATTTTGAAAGTTACCTTATTTTGAGTAGTTTTCTGATTTTAATTAGCTTTCCATTTAGAGTAGTTCTCTAATTTTCAGCAACTTTCCTATTTTGGTTTTATTTTATATTTGGTAGTTAGCAAATATAAGGCTAAGATTGGGGAGGAAGAAATTCTATATAAAGCCTTGTAATTTCTAGGGTTCAATCAATTTTAGTTGAAGACATTATTTTTACAGCAAATAAAAATTGCTTTGCAATTCTTTGCAATTTCTCCTTCTCTCTTGCATCGTTATTCTTTTATTTCGTTTCAAATTTGTAGTGAAGACAATTTGAACTTCTCCTCTTGGTAAGGCGGCATCAGTTTCTCTCTTAACAATACAAATACTCACATCAAAAAAGACCCACGAAACCAAAATTCCAAGATTCAAACTAAGGATTTTAATTCTAAACTCAATCCCAAAACTCGAACTCACAATCCCAAAATTCGAACTCGGCATCTGGACTGAAATTCTGAAAATCCCAAAATTCGAACAAACAATGCCCACATAATCCAAAAGTACACACACATATATACACTCGCACATAAACATATCAAAGAATCCAACAAAATCCCAAAGAAAGGGATTGTGGTGCTACAAACCAGAGAATCAAACAAGAAAAAGAGGGATTGTTTGAAGAGAGGAAAAGAGAGCATGGATGGGTTGTGTGGTTGAGAGGGCTTGCGATGAGAGAGAGATAGCGGGGGGCAGTGTTATGGGGGTGGATGTGGCGACAATGGGGCCTGCAGTGGTGTGGTAGTGGAGGTGGCGATAGTGAGCAACCATGATGGTGTTGGTTGTGGAGTTGGCATGAAAATATACACACATATATATAGTAGTAATATGTGATTTGTGTGTTAAAATTGTAAGGGCTATTTGTTTACAAAATAATATAGCTTAAATGGTCATTTCATAATGACAATAAAGTTAAATTTGATATTTTATTTTATTCTTTTAATTGAACTAACAACAAGGGAAGTTTGGGTGAGGTAGAGCAAATCTCATAGGGGTGTCAGTGTAATTCACCCTAATATATATATATATATATATATATATATATATATATATATATATAGATATTCAATCAAATCCAAGAACAGGAAAAACAGCCTAGCCTACAAAAATATGAGGGAAGAGAGAGTCGAGGAGTGGAGACCATGAAATAAAAGTGCCCTTGACATAAGGAAGAATGTGAAGATTAGCAGCAAAATGTGAGGAAGGGGGAGCAAACAGAAACTGATTGACTAAGTGAAAAGAATAGGCAATATCAATATCAGGATGTAAAGTGAAAATAACACAAACATACCCCTAAAGAATTGTAAAAGTTGGATAATTTCAAATTTGCTCGATTCAAACCGGATGCTAAGTTTGAAGGACAAGTAAAATGTCTAGACGACAAATGAAAGAAAACCGAAAATTCTTAACAGCAATTCATTTCAAATGCATTTGATGTCTACAGAAAAAACACTTCAAGATTTCAGTCCACCGTTACATGATTTATTTGCCTTCTATAATATTTTCCCTAAAAAATGGTGCCATAACCCACAATTCGAACATTTGAAAGTTGCAAAATCAACACTTCACCACAAATTAACATGCAGACACTTGAATTAGAAACACTTATTATAGTTTTTAAAAAGGTCAGATATAGCTTTCTAGGCTGCATTTCCATCAATAACTGCAGAAAACAAACTACTCAGCCCAGTACATATCAATAATAGCACATAAACTATTCAAATAATAAAACATTCATTCTATGTACATCTGGCACAATGGTAATTTTGGGCTTGTCTAGAAATATACAAGAACTCTAAAATTGATATGGATGATGAGAGAACCCTCAGATCTCACAGCTTTGAAGCTAATGGCATTTATCAAAAGCCTTTACACACCACCATGAAAATAAATAAATAAATAAAGGATAAAGGACACTGACATCCCGAAGGTGGTAGTGGTGGTGGCGACGGCGGCGGTGGCGGTGGTGGTGGTAATGGCGGCGGCGGCGGTGGTAAAGGCTACTGATGGATAAAAACCATTGAAATGTTGAGATTTACCAGCATTGGGCAATCCAGAGAGTATGCTTAACTTTTCCACACACACATATATATATACATAAGAACACAAGTAAATATATAGTAGATAAAGAGAAAATTTGGATGAAATAAAATGGTGAGTGAAAGTACGTACTGGGTTTGAATCCATAATAAGAATAAATCAACATCAACTTGTGTCCATGATATCTAAATGAAAGTTTACAAATTAATATTCAATTATGCTTCTTACTTCTTCTTTTTTTCACTAGTTGATAGTCGCCCCTCTCGTCAAAGAGGGGTGACCATCAATTGCACGAATCATATTAGAGTCGCCAACAACATCCTGATAGAAACATACCCGTTCAATTGCATGAACCATCCTCTATATGGTGTATCAACGGTGGTTGGAACAAAGATGCATTTTGTTATGATTCAAATTTGACATATAGAATAATCTGCAAATGCAAATCAATAGATAAAGTCCTACTCCCATAATTCATTTTTTCGTCAGAGAATTTCCTTCAACTATGCATATCTAAGAACTAATATAATATTGTGGAATTGAAGGGAAATATCCAAATACATGTCTTGTTTTATTTTATATATAATATATAAAGAGTAACAGAGATTGAGTCCTTAGAAATTAATACCAATAAGTTAGACTAGTTCAATTAAACAAACCCCATCCACACTACCAGGGAAGTTCAATGGTACATGAATTAAGTACACACAAACAAATAGACCAGAAGAAAAAATATAAATTGTCAAATGTTAAAAATCAGAAAAGCCTGAACATATTCACAGGCAAACAATGGGTTTTGGTTACTCAAACCAAGTTGTCCGTACAAGGCATTAGCACAGACCTAATAACTACAAGATTCATCTACACTAAATGATTCCTTCTTCATCTTCATTTTTTCCAAATAGCACAAAAAGTAGCACCCCCATTTAGGAGGCTTTAGGTCTAGATGTTAGGAATCACATTAGAAATGAAATGATCTTGGAGCCCTCAGATCTCATAGCTTCAAATCATCAATGGTGTAAATCAAATGGCATTCATCAAAAACCTTGCCCACCACCATAAATAAATACTAATAAATATATAAATTAAAGGGGAGGTCAATGTAATTTACCCAAAAACACGTACATGTATGTGTGTAGCATAAAAGGGGGAGGAGGAGGTAATGGTAGTGTGGCAAGGCTAGTGATGAATGAAAACCATGAAACCATTCAATATTATAAGATTTTCCATCAATGGGCAACTTAAAGATGGCATGTGCTATACCTTTTTCCTACGGAGAATACTGAGATTAAGTTGATGTCAATGAACTCTTAGATTGGGTAGTGACATTTTACAAACCAAAAAAAATAATAAAATAAAACTGATAAAGAGGACAGCAGAGAGAGAATCTAGCTTTACGTAAATGCATCAAGTGCACTTTCATGCAGGGAGAAATGTTGTAGTACTAAATATTGAACTAATTAGAACATGAAAATGAAGTGAGAATCTTCAAACACAGTCAAGGAATGTGCAAGAATTTGCAGACAAACAAATGGCAAAACAGAACAAAATATTCAAGACTAACATTACTAGACAAAAAACTAACCTTAAAGCACACATATAAAAGCGAATACGAAATACATCCACCACTGGATACAACACAATTTATATCAGGCAACAAATGGTCTAATAAACATCAATACTTACAAGAATTTCACAGCATGTAGATTAAATGGATGCAGTTTTTGGTAACCAACCCATATAAGCATCACCGACAATCTACCGGAATAAAGCACAAATCACAGTCATAATCAGATACTACCATAAAATGATTTACCTGAATATGCTACAATACTAATTCTTTCGGTAAGTACATCTCATTACTACCATTCTTCATCAATATTGAAGTCGTATGGTTTTTGTTAAAAATCTAAAAGGTGCAATGGTGAGAATGTTATTATAACAATGACAGAAGAGGCTTCTAATAAATAAATAAAAAAAACAGAGCATCTACTGAACACAATGTGTTCTCCATCATTGTGGTATCGTTTTGACATAATTAAATTTCAAATGAAAGAATGGGCACAAAATAGCCAAATGTAATATATAGGGTGAATTACTTTGACACCACTGTCAGAGTTACAGTACGTTAGATTTGTTAATGGCACCCGTAAAATTACCACTAACCCCATCTTAAATAAAAAGCAGAAAATATTTATAGTAGTAATATGTGATTTGTGTGTTAAAATTGTAATGGTATTTGTGTATAAATAGTATGGCTGAAATGGTCATTTCATATTGTCAACAAAGTTAATTTTGTTATTTTGCTACAGATAAAGGCATTCTTGATACTTTATTTTATTCTTTTAATTGAACTAACAAAAAGGGAGGCCTGGGTAAGGTCTACCAAACCTCATGGGAGGTTGACCAATTTTTTTTCTTCAGAGTAATTCACCCCAATAGATATATATATATATATATATATATATATATATATATATATATATATTCAAATTCAACACCAGACAAAACATCATAGCCTACAAAAATGTGAGGGAAGAGAGAGCCGAGAAGTGGAGACCATGAAATAAAGTGCCCTTGATATACTGAAGAATGTGAAGAACAACAGCAACATGAGAGAAAGGAGGAGCAAACATAAACTGATTGACTAAGTGAACAGAATAGACAATAATAATATCAAGGCGGGTAACTGTTAAACCAGACTGCCAACTAGCCAGTGATTAAGTGGTATGTCATAGTCAGTTTCAAGAGGAGAAGAATGTGGATGCAGTCTTGCTATCAGTCAACACAAACACAAGGAAATCATTTCCATCACAAAAACAACTACAGCAAAGTCCAACATAGTATGATTGCTTGAAATTGCACAACTAATCTGTGCCACGTTATGGCTCACTCAGAGAGCATACAAGTTTAAAATAACATGTAAAAATTGAGAATTCAATGCAGAGAAATCACGGGAGCAGAAGTCATGTGGCAGACCCAGAGCAGTCGAGATAAAGGTTTCAAGATGAAAAAAAAAATGTAAAAATTGTAGATTAAAGAAGTGAAAATAACATATAAACACGCCCCTAAAGAATTGTAAAAGTTGGATAAATTCAAATTTGCTCCATTCAATCCTGATACTAAGTTTTAAGGACAAATAAAAAGTCTAAATGATAAATGAAAGAAAACCGAAAATTCCTAACAACAATTCATTTCAAATGCATATAAATGTTTGCAGAAAAAACACTCCAGTTTTCAGTCCACCCCTACATGATTTATTTGCCTTCTATAATATTTTCCCTAAAAATGGTGCCATAACCCATAATTTGAACATTTGAAAGTTGCAAAATCAACACTTCAACCACAAATTCATATGCAGACACTTGAATTAGTAACACTTACAATAGTTTTAAAAAGGGTCAGATATAGCTTTCTAGGCTGTATTTCCATCAATAACTGCAAAAAACAAACTGCTCAAAGCCCAGTGCGTATTTCATCATTCACTACATATCAATAATAGCACATAAACTATTAAAATAATAGAACATTTATTCTATGTAGATCTGGCAAAAGGTTAGTTCAATTTTGGGCTTGTCTAGATATATGCAAAAACTCTAAAATTGAAATGGCTGGTGAAAGAACCCTCAGATCTCACTACTTTGAAGCTAATGCATTCATCAAAAGCCTTTACACACCACCATAAAAATAATTAAATAAAGGGTTAATTACACTGACATCCCCGGAGGTGGTAGTGGTGGTGGTGCGGCGGCGGTGGTAAAGGCTACGGATAGATAGAAACCATTAAAATGTTGAGATTTACCATCATCGGGCAATCAATGGAGAGATCATGCTTAACATTTTTCACTCTTAAATATATATACACACACACACACACACACACACACACACATATTTATATAAAAACACATGTATATATATATACTAGTAGCAGATAGAGAGAAGATAGAAAGGAAAAAATGTATGAAAGAAAATATCTAGTGAAAGAACGTACTGGGTTTGATGGCGGAGTCGGCCAACAAAGTGCGATACCAGGGTTTATGGACATCTGAAATGAATTGCCTAAATACTCGTAACATCTGTTTTTTTATTCAATAGAATGTCTAAAGTGCCCTTGACAAATTTGAATCTTTGGGCTGGTCCATGAAGGTTTGAAATTTTTTTTCTTTTTTACAAACATTAGATTTCCTAACTAGCTTTCTCTCTCTAAAGAACAACTACAACAATATTTTCTCATTATGTTTTTCAACAACCCTGTTTGGAGAGGCTCTTGATGGCGATTCTTCCTTCTCAGGTGAAAGCAACTCTTTTTTCAAGTAAGAGTTTTAATTTCTGAAATTTTTCCTCCTCTAAAAATTAACATAACCCTAACTCTAATTTTTTCAGAAATTTTTTTCTGCTCTATTTTTAGATTTTTCTCCTTTAAAAATTCTCGTTTAATCAATGTTTAGTTTTATTTGACACTTATAAACACGAATTATCATTGTGTTGATTTAGTGTATCCATACATAATCTGGTACTTATATTGTTTCAATTATTGTCTAATTTTTGTCTCTGGTTTATTATTAGTTGATATTTTCATACTTCTTTGTGTTTGTTTTATTATTAGTTGATATTCTCATACTTGTGGAAGTACTTTGTCATAGAGAGCTCTAAACATACCTATTGATCGATTTTAATGTTTAACGCAAAATCATTGGATCGGCATGGACAAAACAATAACACAACTAGTACATTCCAAAGTTGTATGTGATATTTAAACTAATGTAAAACTTAAGGAAACACGGGCCATTTCGGACTACCAGTTCCTCACTTTCCTGTTTCTTGTTTCCTTTTTTCCTGTGGCTAATCCTAAGCCATTTGATGTTGCTATGGGTTACTATGAACATTAGTATGATGTGTTAGTAGTGTTTTGACATTGTAAATGATGGTATTGCCCTTAAACGAACTCAGGTTTGGATAAAGACCTGATTTAGCGATTCGGAGCCCCGGGTTCGGATCGTTACATCTACCATCCTACATCAACACGCACCCTAATCCATCACGTGAAGCATCACAAAAGATCACATAACCCAAGCCACGCTCAGGTATCATCAATACTGGTGTGACGCCCCAAATTCTAAGAACTGGTGCATCAACTAGAAAATCACAACCCGACCCGTTATCGAGTCCGAAATGCAAAAGCAAGAAAAGAAAAGAGAAGAAATGAAAAGAGGTCCCTAGAGATAAATATTACCTCTAAGACCTAAACGTGACCTCTTTTGAAGTCACGAGATTCGAATGGAAGATAATTTGAAAACTAAGGTTGAAACGAGCCATGAACAAGAACAAGGATAAAATGGTCATTTCTTATGAAAAAGGATTACAAAATACACCATTTCATGGTTATGAAACACCACCACATCATCACAGTGCATCGAGGCAAGCCATAAGAGAAGAAGAAACATGTAGTAAGGAAGTGCAAGAATCGGTCGACGTGAAACCTGTACACGTCGACTGGTTTAGTCTACTTGTACAGACTTCACGTCAACGTGTTTGGCTGCCAGCCTGCGAAAAGTGAACTGTGGGGATACCGGTCGACGTGAAATCTGTACACGTAGACCGATTTGAGGCAAAATGGCTTGTTAAGGCCTGCAACCTATGGTTTGCGAAACCGACACCCCTTGATGTCTATGGGGATAGATGCACTACCCAAACCGATCTTACAAAAGGGAAAAATGAACATAAAGGATATCCCAAGTGCATGAATGCCAAAAATAAACATTTTGATATAAGGTTCCGTAATATATATACATTGACAGCAAATGGCCATTAGCCTCATTGCATACATTTCAAGTTGATACAAAAGAGGGTGCTTGGGCGGAAATGACTAAGGAACTCATTTAGGATAAGTTCCAAATCCATTTCCTGCCATTAAAAAGGAAGTTAAGTAACGTTCCAAGTACATTACACAATTACAACCCAAAATGGTGCATACAACATGCTAACATTTCCATGTGATGATAAAGCAAAAGATATCCAAAATATAGAGCAAATCTGAGCTAAGGATGGTGCACATCCAAAAAGAAAATCTCCTTGCCTGAAAAACATTTAAATTAGCGAGGGTGAGTAATCTAAATTACTCTATAGGAAAGTGCATTATGAGGATAACCTAAGTTTTCATTGGCCTCACAAGAATGGCATAAAATACACGTATGTGGAACATGCTTGATAAGTGATGAAATATGCACATTTCAGCCCTAATCTTAGGTAAATTAAACCCTTCATCTGTCATTACTTTCCCATTTCAGTCTTAATTTGTTTTATTGTCGATTTCAGGTCAATAAGGCTCAAATACGCTAAATTCAGTTCATTAAAGTCTTTTTGGAGTCAAGCAAATATAACGGGAAAAAGTTCTAGAAATTGCCAAATTACAGTGCCACGATCGATCCTACCTGTTCCACGATCGATCATACATTTCCATGATCGATCCTGAAGTTAATAAGCGCCGAATATTACATATTCAAAAGCCCTTAACTGCATGGTTTAGTCTATTTAGCATGTTAATAAAGTGTGTTTTACATACTTTCGTATTTATTTGTTATTTTCAGGACTTATATCTAAAATGGCGTAAAAGTGGGATTTTAAGGGCTATTAGTGAACAAGGTATTTGGCGAGCTATGGAACCCGGCAAAATGGACCTAAGTCTATGATCATACTCAACCTGAGAATGAAGTCATGCCCGGGACGTTAAGCAAAAAAGAAGAAGTCGACTTTGAAGGGCAAAGCATAGCGTCCGGACGCACTCTCTAAGTGCAATTCTGGCGTCTGGACGCTCTTTGTAAATCAGGACAACAAATTCAATTTAACAAAAGTTAAAATTCCAGTAGCCAGAAGAATTTGCTTCCGGATGCCCAGTGCCACAAGCCCCGCCAGCAAGCGCCCAGCGAGCGCTATGACATGCACCTGGACACTCAGCGTCCGGATGCACACCTGCAAACTTTGAGCAGATTTGAAATTTCAGTTACTTTTCTCTCTCCTCCCCACATGAATGCGCGAAATTTATGGTTTTTTAACCTGATTTTGCTAGAGGGGGTTATATACACATGTATAATGTTGTATCTTATATCATATATCATTTCAGAATTTGAATTTTGTAAGTTTCTAAAGAGAGAAAATGAGGAATAGCTAGGGTTCTTGAGTGTTCTTGGGTGTGGCTGTTATGGAGCTGAAGATGGAGGCTTCCTCTTCAACCATCGGAGCTTTAACCACCACAAGGATGAGCTAAATCCCCTCATAGGAGATTAAGGTAGCCTTGATCAAAGTAGTCATGTAGTCTTTGTATTTTAATTTGGGCAATATTATTGTATCTGATGAATTTTATGAATAAGAAGATGATATATTTTCAATTTTGTGTATTTACATTCAATTGATTTATGATCTAGGCAGAATATATATACACCATGTAATTCTTATCTTAGAACCATGATTATATATTTATATTCTTGATATCTTTATATGCGATAATGAAGATTGATTCATGAAATGGGATATAAGCATGTTATGTATGAATTTAGATAGATTATGCTAAGGGAAGATAGACCATGCTACACCCCTATATTAACGTAGTTAGGTAGATGGTCCATGCCAACCAAAGATAGTCTATGCTAAAGAATTGATTTCATGTGCTAAAACTTGTAATGTCAAGACCTTGATAGGTCATGCCTAGGGAAAATGGCTCATACCACACCTAAGTTTAGGTGGATGAGTAATACCAACCGTAGATGGGTTATGCGTAGTCTTGAATTGCACGAATTTCTGGAAAATTGTTGTGGTTGTATAAAGATGGAATCTTTGAAAGAAAATGAAAGTTTTGAGTTTAACTTAGTCGAGTTACCTATGAAGTCGCGAAGACCGTCTTAAAGACTATAGACTGAATGTTTGAACGAAAATACCTTAACAAAGGTGCTAATTATGTCACTAGACCATATTAATGTATAAAGATTGAATCTTTGAAAGAAAATGAGAGTTTTGAGTTAAATTTATTCGAGTTCCCTTTTACGTCCCGAAGAGTGTTTTAATGAGTAAAGATTAAATCTTTGAATGCAAATATCTAAATCAAGGTAGTTATTATGTCACTCGACCATTTTAACGTATATAATTATATCTTTAAAAGAAAATTAGAGTTTTGAGTTAAACTTATTCGATATCCCATTGACGTCACGAAGAGTATTTTAATAACTAAAGATTGAATTTTTGAATGAAAATACCTCAAAAAAGTTACCTATTAGGTCACTAGACCTTTTTATTGTATAAATATTGAATCTTTGAAAGAAAGTGAGAGTTTTGAGTTTAACTTATTCAAGTTACCTATCAAGTCGCAAAGAGTGTTTTAATGACTAAAGATTGAATCTTTGAATAAAACTACCTCTATAAAGGTACCTATTATGTCATTACACCTTTTTAATTTCTAAAGATTGAATCTTTGAATGAAAATAAGAGTTTTGAGTCAAACTTATTCGAGATCCCTTTAATGTCCCGAAGAGTGTTTTAATGAGTAAAGATTGAATCTTTGAATGAAAATACCTCAATCAAGGTACTTATTATGTCAATAGACAATTTTAATGTATAAAGATTAAATCTTTGAAAGAAAATGAGAGTTTTGAGTTAAACTTATTCGAGATCCCTTTGACGTCACGAAGAGTGTTTTAATGAGCAAAGATTGAATCTTTGAAAAAAATCACCTCAATCAAGGTACCGATTATGTCACTAGACATTTTTAAGGTATAAAGATTGAATCTTTGAAAGAAAATGAGAATTTTGAGTAAAACATATTCAAGTTCCCTTTGAGGACCCAAAGAGTGTTTTAATAAGTGAAGATTGAATCTTTGAATGAAAATACCTAAATCAAACTACCTTTTATGTCACTAGACCGTTTTAATGTATAAAGATAAAATCTTTGATAGAAAATAAGAGTTTTGAGTTAAAGTTATTCAAGATTCTTTTGACATCACGAAGAGTGTTTTAATGAGTAAGGTTTAAATCTTTGAATGAAATTACCTGAATCGAGATACCTATTAAGTCGCTAGACCTTTTTAATGTATAAAGATTGAATCTTTGAAAGAAAATGATAGTTTTGAGTTTTACTTATTTGCAAGACGTATGGAGTTGCGAAGAGTGTTTTAGTGAATAAAAATCGAATCTTCGAATGAAAAAACCTCAATAAAGGTACCTATATGTCAGTAGACCTTATTAACATATAAAAATTGAATCTTTGAAAGAAAATGAGAGTTTTTAGTTGAACTAATTCGAGTTCCCTTTGACGTCCCTAAAGGTGTTTTAATGATCAAAGATTGAATCTTTGAATGAATATACCTCTATCAAGGTTCCTATTATTTCACTAGACCATTTTAATGTATAAGGGTTGAATCTTTGAAAGAAAATGAGAGATTTGAGTTCAACTTATTCGAGATCACTTTGACGTCACGAAGAGTGTTTTAATGAGTAAACATTGAATCGTTGAATGAAAATACCTCAATCAAAGTATCTATTATGTCACGGGAACTTTTTAGTGTATCAAGATTGAATCTTTGCAACAAAATGAGAGATTTGAGTTTCACTTGTTCGAGTTACCTATGAAGTCACGAAGGGTGTTTTTATAACTAAAGATTGAATCTTTGACTGAAAATGAGAGTTTTAAGTGAAACTTATTCGAGTTCCCTTTGACGTTCCAAAAAGTATTTTAATGATCAAAGCTTGAATCTTTGAATGAAAATACCTCAATCAAGGTACCTGTTATTTCACTAAACCATTTTAATGTGTAAAGATTGAATCTTTGATAGAAAAAGGGAGTTTTGAGTTAAACTTATTCGAGATCTCTTTGACATCATGAAGAGTGTTTTAATGAGAAAAGATTGAATTTATGAATGAAATTACCTCAATCAAGGTACATATTATGTTACTAGACCTTTTTAAATGTATAAAGGTCGAATCCTTTAAACAAAATGAGAGTTTTGAGTTAAATTTATTCGAGATTCCTTTAACGTCACGAAGAGTTTTCAATGAGTAAAGATTGAATGTTTGAATGAAATTACCTCAATCAAGATACCTATTTTGTCACTAGACCGTTTTAATGTATAATGATTGAATCTTTGAAAAAAAATGAGAGTTTTGAGTTTAACTTCTTCGGGTTACGTATGAAGTCCCGAAGAGTGTTTTAATGATCAAAGAATGAATCTTTGAATGAAAATACCTCAATCAAGGTACCTATTATGTCACTAAACCATTTTAATGTATAAAGATTAAATCTTTGTTAAAAAATGAGAGTGTTGAGTTAAACTTATTCGAGAACTCTTTGAAGTCACGAAGAGTGTTTTAATGAGTAAGGATTAATCTTTGAATGAAATTACCTCAATCAAGGTTCCTAATCTGTCACTCGACCTTTTTAATGTATAAAGATTGAATCTTTGAAAGAAAGTGAGAGTTTTGAGTTTAACTTATTCGGGTTACGTATGAAGTCGCGAAGAGTGTTTTAATGAGTAATGATTAAATCTTTGAATGAAAATACCTCAAATCAAGGTACTTGTTACGCCACTAGACCATTTTAATGTATAAAGATCAAATTTTTGAAAGAATATGAGAGTTTTGAGTTAAACTTATTCGTGATCCCTTTGACCTTTCAAAGAGTATTTTCACGAGTAAAGATTGAATCTTTAAATTGAATTATTTCAATCAGGGTACTTTTTATGTCACTAGATGATTTTAGTTTATAAAGATTAAATCTTTCAACGAAAATGAGAGTTTCGAGTTAAATTTTTTTGAGGTCCCTTTGACGTCATGATGATTGTTTTAATGAGTAAAGATAGAATCGTTAAATAAAATTAGATTAATCAAGATATCTATTATGTCACTAGACCTTTTTAATATATAAAGATGGAATCTTTGAAAGAAAATAAATTTTTTGAGTTTAACATATTCGAGTTACCTATGAAGTCGCGAAGACCGTCTGAATGACTAATGACTGAATGTTTGAATTAAAATACCTCAACAAAGGTGCTTATTATGTCACTAGACCATATTAATGTATTAATATTGAATCTTTGAAGGAAAATGAGAGTTTTCAGTTAAATTTATTCGAGTTACCTTTGACGTTCCGAAGAGTGTTTTAATGAGTAAAGATTAAATCTTTGAATGAAAATACCTAAATCAAGGTACCTAGTATGTCACTCGACCATTTTAACATATATAGTAATATCTTTAAAATAAAGTTAAAGTTTTGAGTTAAACTTATTCGATATCTCATTGACGTCACGAAGAGTATTTTAATGACTAAAGATTGAATCTTTGAATGAAATTACCTCAAACAAGTTACTTATTAGGTCATTAGACCTTTTTATTGTATAAAGATTGAAGCTTTGACAGAAAGTGAGAGGTTTGACTTTAACTTATTCAAGTTACCTATGAAGTCGCAAAGAGTGTTTTAATGACTAAAGATTGAATCTTTGAATAAAAATACCTCTATAAAGGTACTTATTATGTCATTAGACCTTTACAATTTCTAAAGATTGAATCTTTGAATGAAAATGATAATTTTGAGTCAAACTTATTCGAGATCCCTTTAAAGTCCCGAAGAGTGTTTCAATGAGTAAAGATTGAATCTTTGAATGAAAATACCTCAATCAAGGTACCTATTATGTCAATTTACAATTTTAATGTATAAAGATTAAATCTTTAAAAGAAAATGAGTGTTTTGAGTTAAACTTATTCGAGATCCCATTGACGTCACAAAAAGTGTGTTAATCAGCAAAGACTGAATCTTTGAAAAAAATCACCTCAATTAAGGTGCCAATTATGTCACTAGACCTTTTTAAGGTATAACGATTGAATCTTTAAAATAAAATGAGAATTTTGAGTAAAACATATTCAAGTAACCTTTGAGGACCCAAAGAGTGTTTTAATAAGTGAAGATTGAATCTTTGAATGAAAATACCTAAATCAAAGTACCTTTTATGTCACTAGACCGTTTTAACGTATAAAGATAAAATCTTTGATAGAAAATAAGAGTTTTGAGTTAAAGTTATTCAAGATTCTTTTGACGTCACGAAAAGTGTTTTAATGAGTAAGGTTTAAATCTTTGAATGAAATTACTTGAATCGAGATACCTATTAAGTCGCTAGACCTTTTTAATGTATAAAGATTGAATCTTTGAAAGAAAATGATAGTTTTGAGTTTTACTTATTTGCAAGACGTATGGAGTTGCGAAGAGTGTTTTAGTGAGTAAAGATCGAATCTACGAATGAAAAAACCTCAATAAAGGTACCTATATGTCAGTAGAACTTATTAACGTATAAAAATTGAATCTTTGAAAGAAAATGAGAGTTTTCAGTTGAACTAATTCGAGTTCCCTTTGACGTCCCTAAGAGTGTTTTAATGATTAGAGATTGAATCTTTGAATGAAAATACCTCTGTTAAGGTTCCTATTATTTCCCTAGACCATTTTAATGTATAAGGGTTGAATCTTTGAAAGAAAATGAGAGGTTTGAGTTAAACTTATTCGAGATCACTTTGACGTCACGAAGAGTGTTTTAATGAGTAAAGATTGCATCGTTGAATGAAATTACCTCAATCAAAGTATCGTTATGTCACAAGAACTTTGTAGTGTATCAAGATTGAATCTGTGTAAGAAAATGAGAGTTTTGAGTTTTACTTGTTCGAGTTATCTATGAAGTCGCGAAGGGTGTTTTTATAACTAAAGATTGAATCTTTGAATGAAAATGAGAGTTTTGAGTGAAACTTGTTTGAGTTCCCTTTGATGTTCCGAAGAGTGTTTTAATGATCAAAGATTGAATCTTTGAATGAAAATACCTCAATCAAGGTACCTGTTATTTCACTAAACCAATTGAATGTGTAAAGATTGAATCTTTGAAAGAAAATTAGAGTTTTGAGTTAAACTTAATCGAGATCACTTTGACATAACGAAGAGTGTTTTAATGAGAAAAGATTGAATCTTTGAATGAAATTACCTCAATCAAGGTGCCTATTATGTCACTAGACCTTTCTAAATGTATAAAAGTCGAATCCTTTAAAAAAAATGAGAGTTTTGAGTTAAATTTATTCGAGATCCCTTTGACGTGACGAAGAGTTTTTAATGAGTAAAGATTGAATGTTTGAATGAAATTACCTCAATCAAGATACCTATTTTGTCACTAGACCGTTTTAATGTATAAAGATTGAATCTTTGAAAGAAAATGAGAGTTTTGAGTTTAACCTCTTCGGGTTACGTATAAAGTCCCGAAGAGTGTTTTAATGATCAAAGAATGAATCTTTGGATGAAAATACCTTAATCAAGGTACCTATTATGTCACTAGACCATTTTAATGTATAAAGATTAAATCTTTGTTAAAAAATGAGAGTTTTGAATTAAACTTATTCCAGAATTGTTTGACGTCACGAAGAGTATTTTAACGAGTAAGGATTGAATCTTTGAATGAAATTACCTCAATCAAGGTTCCTAATCTATCACTAGACCTTTTTAATGTATAAAGATTGAATCTTTGGAAGAAAATGAGAATTTTGAGTTTAATTCGGGTTTCGTAGGAAGTTGGGAAGAGTGTTTTAATGAGTAACGATTGAATCTTTGAATGAAAATACCTCTAATCAAGGTACCTATTACGCCACTAGACCATTTTAATGTAGAAAGATCAAATTTTTGAAAGAACACCCGAGTTTTCTGTTAAACTTATTCGTGATCCCTTTGACGTCTCAAAGAGTGTTTTAATGAGTAAAGATTGAATCTTTGAATGAAATTATCTCAATCAAGGTACTTTTTATGTCACTAGATGATTTTAATTTATAGAGATTAAATCTTTCAACGAAAATGGGAGTTTCAAGTTAAATTTATTCGAGATCCCTTTTGACGTCTTGAAGAGTGTTTTAATGAGTAAAGATAGAATCATTGAATAAAGTTAGCTTAATCAAGGTACCTATTATGTCACTAGACCTTTTTATTGTATAAAGATGGAATCTTTGGAAGAAAATGAAAGTTTTGAGTTTAACTTATTCGAGTTACCTATGAAGTCTCGAAGACCATCTTAATGACTAAAGACTGAATGTTTGAATGAAAATACCTCAACAAAGACACTTATTATGTCATTAGACCAGTTTAATGTATAAAGATTGAATCTTTGAAAGAAAATTAGAGTTTTGAGTTAAATTTATTCGAGTTCCTTTTGAGGTCCCGAAGAGTGTTTTAATGAGTAAAGATTAAATCTTTGAATGAAAATACCTAAATCAAGGTACCTATTATGTTACTCGACTATTTTAACGTATATAGTTATATCTTTAAAAGAATATTAGAGTTTTGAGTTAAATTAATTTGATATCCCATTGACGTCACGAAGAGTATTTTAATGACTAAAGATTGAATCTTTGAATGAAATTACCTCAAACAAGCTACCTATTAGTTCACTAGACCTTTATATTGTATAAAGATTGAATCTTTGAAAAAAAGTGAGAGTTTTGAGTTTAACTTATTCAAGTTACCTATGAAGTCGCAAAGAGTGCTTTAATGACTAAAGATTGAATCTTTGAATAAAAATACCTCTATAAAGGTACCTATTATGTCACTAGACCTTTTTAATTTCTAAAGATTGAATCTTTAAATGAAAATGAGAGTTTTGAGTTAAACTTATTCGAGATCCCTTTAACGTCCCGAAGAGTGTTTTAATGAGTAAAGATTGAATCTTTGAATGAAAATACCTCAATCAAGGTACCTATTATGTCAATAGACAATTTTAATGTATAACGATTAAATCTTTGAAAGAAAATGAGAGTTTTGAGTTAAACTTATTCGAGATCCCTTTGTCGTCACGAAGAGTGTTTTAATGAGCAAAGATTGAATCTTTGAAAAAAATCACCTCAATCAAGTTACCGATTATGTCACTAGACCTTTTTAAGGTATAAAGATTGAATCTTTAAAAAAAATTGAGAATTTTGAGTAAAACATATTCAAGTTCCCTTTGAGGACCCAAATAGTGTTTTAATAAGTAAAGATTGAATCTTTGAATGAAAATACCCCAATCAAAGTAACTTTTATGTCACTAGACCATTTTAATGTATAAAGATAAAATCTTTGATAGGAAATAAGAATTTTGAGTTAAACTTATTCGAGATTCTTTTGATGTCACGCAAAGTGTTTTAATGAGTAAGGTTTAAATCTTTGAATGAAATTACCTGAATCGAGGTACCTATTATGTCACTAGACCTTTTTAATGTATAAAGATTGAATCTTTGAAAGAAAATTATAGTTTTGAGTTTTATTTATTTGCGTGACGTATGGAGTTGCGAAGAGCATTTTAGAGACTAATGATCGAATCTTCGAACGAAAAAATCTCAATAAAGGTACCTATATGTCAGTAGACCTTATTAACGTATAAAAATTGAATCTTTGAAAGAAAATGAGAGTTTTCAGTTGAACTAATTTGAGTTCCTTTTGACGTTCCGAAGAGTGTTTTAATGATCAAAGATTGAATCTTAGAATAAAAATACCTCTATCAAGATTCCTATTATTTCACTAGACCATTTTAATGTATTAGGGTTGAATCTTTGAAAGAAAATGAGAGATTTGAGTTAAACTTATTCGAGATCACTTTAACGTCATAAAGAGTATTTTAATGAGTAAAGAGTTGAATGAAATTACCTCAATCAAAGTATCTATTATGTCACGAGAACTTTTTAGTGTATTATGATTGAATCTTTGTAAAAAAATGAGAGTTTTGAGTTTCACTTGTTCGAGTTACCTATGAAGTCGCGAAGGGTGTTCTTATAACTAAAGATTAAATCTTTGAATGAAAATGAGAGTTTTGAGAGATACTTACTCGAGTTTCCTTTGACGTTCCGAAGAGTGTTTTAATGATCAAAAATTGAATCTTTGAATGAAAATACCTCAATCAAGGTACCTGTTATTTTACAAAACCATTTTAATGTGTAAAGATTGAATCTTTGAAAGAAAATGGGAGTTTTCAGTTAAACTTATTCGAGATCCATTTGACATCACGAAGAGTGTTTTAATGAGAAAAGATTGAATCTTTGAATGAAAATACATCAATCAAGGTACCTATTATGTCACTAGACCTTTTTAAGTGTATAAAGGTCGAATCCTTTAAACAAAATGAGAGTTTTGAGTTAAATTTATTCGAGATCCCTTTGACGTCACGAAGAGTTTTTGATGAGTAAAGATTGAATATTTGAATGAAATTACCTCAATCAAGATACCTATTTTGTCACTAGACCGTTTTAATGTATAAAGATTGAATCTTTGAAAGAAAATGAGTGTTTTGAGTTTAACTTCTTCGGGTTTTGTACGAAGTCCCGAAGTAGTGTTTTAATGATCAAAGAATAAATCTTTGAATGAAAATACCTCAATCAAGGCACCTATTATGTCACTAGACCATTTTAATGTATAAAATTTAAATCTTTATTAAAAAATGAGAGTTTTGAGTTAAACTTATTCGAGAATTATTTGACGTCACGAAGAGTGTTTTAATGAGTAAGGATTGAATCTTTGAATGAAATTGCCTCAATCAAGGTTCCTAATCTGTCACTAGACCTTTTTCATGTATAAAGATTGAATATTTGAAAGAAAATGAGAGTTTTGAATTTAACTTATTCGGGTTACGTATGAAGTCGCGAAGAGTGTTTTAATAAGTAACGATTGAATCTTTGAATGAAAATACCTCAAATCAAGGTACCTATTACGCCACTAGACCATTTTAATGTATAAAGATCAAATTTTTGAAAGAACACGAGAGTTTTGAGTTAAACTTATTCGTGATCCCTTTGACGTCTCGAAGAGTGTTTTAATGAGTAAAGATTAAATCTTTGAATGAAATTAACTCAATCGAGGTACTTTTTATGTCACTAGATGATTTTAATTTATAAAAATTATATCTTTCAATGAAAATGAGAGTTTCGAGTTAAATTTATTTGAGATCCCTTTGACGTCATGAACAGTGTTTTAATGAGTAATGATAGAATCATTGAATAAAATTAGCTTAATCAAGGTACCTATTATGTCACTAGACCTTTTTAATGTATAAAGATGGAATCTTTGAAAGAAAATGAAAGTTTTGAGTTTAACTTATTCGAGTTACCTATGAAGTTGCGAAGACCGTCTTAATAACTAAAGATTAAATGTTTGAATAAAAATACCACAACAAAGGTGCTCCAATGTTCAAAACATAACTAAATGAATATACAATAAGTCTAAGTCCATGATTTGAATATAGAAACCACTTCTAAAACACAACTAGATCATGGAGCAAATTGATAGAATTTAAATAGATAAACACAATTAAATTCTCTAGATTTCTGATTCAATTTCAATTAACCTCAATTTAATACATGTTAAAGGGCATGGCAATGTCATCACCTATATCCATTCTAAAACTCAATTAGGTTGTTAGAACAACACAGTAGAACTTTAATTAAATCATGCTAATTTAAATCCCAAGGTTCTAAAACAACTTCAGATAGTCCCAATTTAATATATACTACTAAACAAGTCATGGCCAATACAAATATCAAGTTAAAACCTTAATTAAGCTATTGGGACCACAAAATAGATTTTAATTAATTCTTTTAATTAAGATCTCTAGATTTTCAAACTTAACCAAATGCTCTCAATTTAACATATCTTAGAGAATATGCCAAGGACTAATGTAATATCACATTACAAGTTTATTTCATTCAATTTAAGACCATGTGACTTAACCTTTCACTAAAGTTAAATATAAATTAAAAGTTGCAATTCTTATGCAATTAATCCCAATTTAATATATGTGAACAACCACACCAAAGCTTAATTTTCTAGCATGCCACAATTCAATTCCAAGTTGTATTTCACCATGAGGATTAAATCTTAAACAATGAATTTAATTAAATGAAAGGTTTGAAAACCTAACCGAATATTCTAAATCAAACATATGTGAAGCTATATGGCATGTAAGTCAAGAATATCAAGTCGGAATTTAAATAGAGTGAATAGTGCACTCGGGGCAAACATATGTGTAGAGTTAAATTAATTAATAATTACTAATTTTCAAAACAACTCCAATTACTTTCAAATTCAACTATGTTGGAGAGCATGCAAAGGCCTAATTTAATATGCTAACACATATTGATTTTAAGCTAGTTAAGGCCATGTGAATTAATCTTTCACCTAAGATAAATATTAAATAAAATCTTTAATACTTATTCAAATGTTCCAATTTTAATACACGACAATGAGCATATCAAGGGGCAATATAAAATCATGCTACATGTTTAAACCAAGTCATAAGCAACCGGGAAAATTAGATCCCGTACAAGAAAAATAAATAATAAAATCTCTAGATTTTATATTTAATCATGCAAACAAGTAGTATAAGCATCACAAACATGCTATATAACAAGAATTTAAACCTAGAACATCTCCTACCTCAATTTGAGATGAAAATCCCAAAGGCCCACCAAAATAAAAGTGCTCCGAATTTGACAATACTGAGAGGTTTTGTCGGGGACAACACCGTGAACATAACCCCTATCAAAGCCCCATCAAAATCATAACTTGACCTCAAAACCAAACTCAAGAAATGGTCAAAACTAAATTCTAATAAAGGGGAAAGGTAGAGCACGGCGAGGGGAACAACAAACGTTAAGGCCGAAGACTTTCCATCAAGGAAAAGTGAACCAAAAGAGGAGAGAGAAGATGGCAGCACTCCTTGGGCTGCCATGGGAGCTCCAGGTCGTGCATGAAGAGGGGAGAAGATGAAAAATGAAATATCTCACCCCCCTTTTATAGAAATCTCAAAAAGTGCCCCGAACAGGCCCCGCCGGGTCCAAAAAAGTAAAATTTGCGCGCTCAAATGGCAAAACTTTGTGAACAAAAAAGATTCAAAATGATAAAATATGAATAATAGAAGAAACGGCGTCAAAAACTGAGTCCCGAGCAAAAAGGTATGCCCAAAACAAGTTTGGCGAAAACCGGGGCTAGAAACCCTGAAACTGGAAAACATCACCAAGAGGAAATTCCAAGAGTACACAACTCGACGAAATGTGAAAATGAATCCCATATGACGATCAGGCTCAAAACAAGACATTTTGCAATAACTTTCTTTATTTGCACAATGGCCCCTCCAAAAAGTGAAAACTGCATTTATGGCCCAGAATAAAAATATCTTCCAAAAATATTTTCTTAAAAACTATTGAAATAAAATATATTCGAAATATATTTATGAAAAACACCCCATGAAAAGAAAATAATTTTAAAGAACTTTGCATCCATGCCCCCTTTAGACACCGGGAGCAACTAGAGTACTTTCTTACAAAAGTAAAGATACGTATTTCATGAAAACCACTCAAGATGAAGGCACGTGAAGTCAAAAACCAACTCCGAGCATGAGAAGTGAGGTTGTGCCAAAAACTGACAAACAGAGATAAGACAAAATAGGGAAAATGACATAATAGGGAAAAGACGAAATAGCGCATAGTGTCCAAAAAACGAAAAATGCAAAAATGAGTCTCAGAAACCAATTCTAAGCACTCGAGATTACATTAAGCGGCATGAAACAGAGCTCAGAAAAGAAAATTAAACAAAAAAAATTCATTCGTAAAATTTCAAGAAAAAGGAAAGGAAGACAAATGACCGGGTCGTTACAAAATACCTCTATAAAGGAACCTATTATGTCATTAGGCCTTTTTAATTTCTAAAGATTGAATCGTTGAATGAATATGAGAGTTTTGAGTCCAACTTATTAGAGATCCCTTTAATGTCCCGAACAGTGTTTTAATGAGTTAAGATTTAATCTTTGAATGAAACTACCTCAATCAAGGTACCTATTATGTCAATAGACAATTTTAATGTATAAAGATTAAATCTTTGAAAGAAAATGAGAGTTTTGAGTTAAACTTATTTGAGATCCCTTTGACGTCACGAAGAGTGTTTTAATGAGCAAAGATTGAATCTTTGAAAAAAATCACCTCAATCAAGGTACCGATTATGTCACTAGACCTTTTTAAGATATTAAAATTGAATCTTTGAAAGAAAATGAGAATTTTGAGTAAAATATATTCAAGTTCCCTTTGAGGACCCAAAGAGTGTTTTAATAAGTAAAGAATGAACCTTTGAATGAAAATACCTCAATCAAAGTACTTTTTAGGTCACTAGACCATTTTAATGTATAAAGATAAAATCTTTGATAGAAAATAAGAGTTTCGAGTTAAACTTATTCGAGATTCTATTGACGTCACGGAGAGTGTTTAATGAGTAAGGTTTAAATGTTTGAATGAAATTACCTGAATCGAGGTACCTATTATGTCACTAGACTTTTTTAATGTATAAAGATTGAAATTTTGAAAGAAAATGATATTTTTGAGTTTTACTTATTTGAGAAATGTATGGAGTTGTGAAGAGTGTTTTAGTGACTAAAGATCGAATCTTCGAATGAAAATACCTCAATAAAGATACCTATATGTCAGTAGACCTTATCAACGTATAAAAATTAAATCTTTGAAAGAAAATGAGAGTTTTCAGTTAAGCTAATTCGACTTCCCTTTGACGTCCCGAAGAGTGTTTTAATGATCAAAGATTGAATCTTTAAATGAAATACCTCTAACAAGGTTCCTATTATTTCACTATACTATTTTAATTTATAAGTGTTGAATCTTTGAAAGAAAATGAGAGATTTGAGTTAAACTTATTCGAGATCACTTTGACGTCACGAAGAGTGTTTTAATGAGTAAAGACTGAATCGTTGAATGAAATTACCTCAATCAAAGTATTTATTATGTCACGAGAACTTTTTAATATATCATGACTGAATCTTTGTAAGAAAATGAGAGTTTTGAGTTTCACTTGTTCGAGTTACCTCACGAAGGGTGTTTTTATAACTAAAGATTGAATCTTTGAATGAAAATTAGAGTTTTGGGTGAAACTTATTCGAGTTCCCTTTAACGTTCCGAAGAGTGTTTTAATGATCAAAGATTGAATCTTTGAATGAAAATACCTCAATCAAAATACCTGTTATTTCACTAAACCATTTTAATGTGTAAAGATTGAATCTTTGAAAGAAAAGGGGAGTTTTGAGTTAAACTTATTTAAGATCCCTTTGACATCACGAACAGTGTTTTAATGTGAAAAGATTGAATCTTTGAATGAAATTACCTCAATCAAGGTACCTATTATGTCACTAGACCTTTTTAAATGTATAAAGGTCGAATCCTTTAAACAAAATGAGAGTTTTGAGTTAAATTTATTCGAGATTCCTTTGACGTCACGAAGAGTTTTTAATGAGTAAAGATTGAATGTTTGAATGAAATTACCTCAATCAAGATACCTATTTTGTCACTAGACTGTTTTAATGTATAAAGATTGAATCTTTGAAAGAAAATGAGAGTTTTGAGTTTAACTTCTTCGGGTTACGTATAAAGTCCCGAAGAGTGTTTTAATGATCAAAGAATGAATCTTTGAATAAAATTACCACAATCAAGGTACCTATTATGTCACTAGACCATTTTAATGTATAAAGATTAAATCTTTGTTAAAAAATGAGAGTTTTGAGTTAAACTTATTCGAGAACTCTTTGACGTCACGAATGGTGTTTTAATGAGTAAGGATTGAATCTTTGAATGAAATTACCTCAATCAAGGTTCCTAATCTGTCACTAGACCTTTCTAATGTATAAAGATTGAATCTTTGAAAGAAAATGAGAGTTTTGAGTTTCACTTTTTTTAAATGTATAAAGGTCGAATCCTTTAAACAAAATGAGAGTTTTGAGTTAAATTTATTCGAGATTACTTTGACGTCACGAATAGTTTTTAATGAGTAAAGATTGAATGTTTGAATGAAATTACCTCAATCAAGATACTTATTTTGTCACAAGACCGTTTTAATGTATAAAGATTGAATCTTTGAAAGAAAATGAGAGTTTTGAGTTTAACTTCTTTGGGTTACGTATGAAGTCCCGAAGAGTGTTTTAATGATCAAAGAATGAATCTTTGAATAAAAATACCTCAATCAAGGTACCTATTATGTCACTAGACCATTTTAATGTATAAAGATTAAAACTTTGTTAAAAAATGAGAGTTTTGAGTTAAACTTATTCGAGAACTCTTTGACGTCACGAAGGGTGTTTTAATGAGTAAGGATTGAATCTTTGAATGAAATTACCTCAATCAAGGTTCCTAATCTGTCACTAGACCTTTTAAATGTATAAAGATTGAATCTTTGAAAGAAAATGAGAGTTTTGAGTTTAACTTATTCGGGTTACGTATGAAGTCGCGAAGAGTGTTGTGATGAGTAACGATTGAATCTTTGAATGAAAATACCTCAAATCAAGGTACCTATTACGCCACTAGACAATTTTAATGTATAAAGATCAAATTTTTTAAAGAACACGAGAGTTTTGAGTTAAACTTATTCGTGATCCCTTTGACGTCTCGAAGAGTGTTTTAATGAGTAAAGATTGAATCTTTGAATGAAATTACCTCAATCAAAGTACTTTTTATGTCACTAGATGATTTTCATTTATAAAGATTATATCTTTCAACAAAAATGAGTGTTTCGAGTTAAATTTATTTGAGATCCCTTTAACGTCATGAACAGTGTTTTAATGAGTAATGATAGAATCATTGAATAAAATTAGCTTAATCAAGGTACCTATTATGTCACTAGACCTTTTTAATGTATAAAGATGGAATCTTTGAAAGAAAATGAAAGTTTTGAGTTTAACTTATTCGAGTTACCTATGAAGTTGCGAAGACCGTCTTAATGACTAAAGATTGAATGTTTGAATGAAAATACCACAACAAAGGTGCTTATTACATCACTAGACCATTTTAATGTATAAATAATGAATCTTTGAAAGAAAATGAGAGTTTTGAGTTAAATGTATTCGAGTTCCCTTTGATGTCCCGAAGAGTGTTTTAATGAGTAGAGATTAAATCTTTGAATGAAAATACCTAAATCAAGGTACCTATTATGTCAATCGACCATTTTAACGTATATAGTTATATCTTTGAAAGAAAATTAGAGTTTTGAGTTAAACTTATTCGATATCCCATTGACGTCACGAAGAGTATTTTAATGGCTAAAGATTGAATCTTTGATTAAAATCACCTCAAAGAAGTTACCTATTAGGTCACTAGGCTTTTTATTGTTTAAAGATTGAATCTTTGAAAGAAAGTGAGAGTTTTGAGTTTAACTTATTCAACTTACCTATGAATTCGCAAAGAGTGTTTTAATGACTAAAGATTGAATCTTTGAATAAAAATACCTCTATAAAGGAACCTATTATGTCATTAGGCCATTTTAATTTCTAAAGATTGAATCGTTGAATGAATATGAGAGTTTTGAGTCCAACTTATTAGAGATCCCTTTAATGTCCCGACGAGTGTTTTAATGAGTAAAGATTTAATCTTTGAATGAAACTACCTCAATCAAGGTACCTATTATGTCAATAGACAATTTTAATGTATAAAGATTAAATCTTTGAAAGAAAATGAGAGTTTTGAGTTAAACATATTCGAAATCCCTTTGACGTCATGAAGAGTATTTTAATGAGCAAAGATTGAATCTTTGAAAAAAATCACCTCAATTCATGGTACCGATTATGTCACTAGACCTTTTTAAGGTATAAAGATTGAATCCTTGAAACAAAATGAGAATTTTGAGTATAACATATTCAAGTTCCCTTTGAGGACCCAAAGTGTGTTTTAATAAGTAAAGATTGAACCTTTGAATGAAAATACCTCAATCAAAGTACCTTTTATGTCACTAGACCATTTTAATGTATAAAGATAAAATCTTTGATAGAAAATAAGAGTTTCGAGTTAAACTTATTCGAGATTCTATTGACGTCACGGAGAGTGTTTAATGAGTAAGGTTTAAATCTTTAAATTAAATTACCTGAATCGAGGTACCTATTATGTCACTAGACTTTTTTAATGTATAAAGATTGAAATTTTGAAAGAAAATGATATTTTTGAGTTTTACTTATTTGAGAAACGTATGGAGTTGTGAAGAGTGTTTTAGTGACTAAATATCGAATTTTCGAACGAAAATACCTCAATAAAGGTACCTATATGTCAGTAGAGCTTATCAACGTATAAAAATTGAATCTTTGAAAGAAAATGAGAGTTTTCAGTTGAACTAATTGGAGTTCCCTTTGACGTCCCGAAGAGAGTTTTAATGATCAAAGATTGAATCTTTAAATGAAATACCTCTATCAAGGCACCTGTAATTTCACTAAACCATTTTAATGTGTAAAGATTGAATCTTTGAAAGAAAAGGGGAGTTTTGAGTTAAACTTATTTGAGATCCCTTTGACATCACGAAAAATGTTTTAATGTGAAAAGATTGAATCTTTGAATGAAATTACCTCAATCAAGGTACCTATTATGTCACTAGACCTTTTTAAATGTATAAAGGTCGAATCCTTTAAACAAAATGAGAGTTTTGAGTTAAATTTATTCGAGATTCCTTTGACGTCACGAAGAGTTTTTAATGAGAAAAGATTAAATGTTTGAATGAAATTACCTCAATCAAGATACCTATTTTGTCACTAGACCGTTTTAATGTATAAAGATTGAATCTTTGAAAGAAAATGAGAGTTTTGAGTTTAACTTCTTCGGGTTACGTAAAAAGTCCCGAAGAGTGTTTTAATGATCAAAGAATGAATCTTTCTATAAAAATACCTCAATCAAGGTACCTATTATGTCACTGGACCATTTTAATGTATAAAGATAAAATTTTTGTTAAAAAATGAGAGTTTTGAGTTAAACTTGTTCGAGAACTCTTTGACGTCACGAAGGGTGTTTTAATGAGTAAGGATTGAATTTTGAATGAAATTACCTCAATCAAGGTTCCTAATTTGTCACTTGACCTTTTTAATGTATAAAGATTGAATCTTTGAAAGAAAATGAGAGTTTTGAGTTTAACTTTTTTTAAATGTATAAAGGTCGAATCCTTTAAACAAAATGAGAGTTTTGAGTTAAATTTATTCGAGATTCCTTTGACGTCACGAAGAGTTTTTAATGAATAAAGATTGAATGTTTGAATGAAATTACCTCAATCAAGATACCTATTTTGTCACTAGACCATTTTAATTTATAAAGATTGAATCTTTGAAAGAAAATGAGAGTTTTGAGTTTAACTTATTCGGGTTACGTATGAAGTCCCGAAGAGTGTTTTAATGATCAAAGAATGAATCTTTGAATAAAAATACCTCACTCAAGGTACCTAGTATGTCAATAGACCATTTTAATGTATAAAGATTCAATCTTTGTTAAAAAATGAGTGTTCTGAGTTAAACTTATTCGAGAACTCTTTGACGTCATGAAGGGTGTTTTAATGAGTAAGGATTGAATCTTTGAATGAAATTACCTCAATCAAGGTTCCTAATCTATCTGTAGACCTTTTTAATGTATAAAGATTGAATCTTTGAAAGAAAATGAGAGTTTTGAGTTTAACTTATTCGGGTTACGTATGAAGTCGCGAAGAGTGTTTTAATAAGTAACGATTGAATCTTTGAATGAAAATATCTCAAATCAAGGTACCTATTACGCCACTAGACAATTTTAATGTATAAAGATCAAATTTTTTAAAGAACACGAGAGTTTTGAGTTAAACTTATTCGTGATCCCTTTGACGTCTCGAAGAGTGTTTTAATGAGTAAAGATTGAATCTTTGAATGAAATTACCTCAATCAAGGTACTGTTTATATCACTATATGATTTTAATTTATAAAGATTATATCTTTCAACGAAAATGAGAGTTTCGAGTTAAATTTATTTGAGATCCCTTTGACGTCATGAACAGTGTTTTAATGAGTAATGATAGAATCATTGAATAAAATTAGCTTAATCAAGGTACCTGTTATATCACTAGACCTTTTTAATGTAGAAAGATGGAATCTTTGAAAGAAAATGAAAGTTTTGAGTTTAACTTATTCGAGTTACCTATGAAGTTGCGAAGACAGTTTTAATGACTAAAGATTGAATGTTTGAATGAAAATACCACAACAAAGGTGCATTTTTATGTCACTAGACCATTTTAATGTATAAAGATTGAATCTTTGAAAGAAAATGATAATTTTGAGTTTAATTTATTCGAGTTCCCTTTGACGTCCCGAAAAGTATTTTAATGAGTAAAGATTAAATCTTTGAATGAAAATACCTAAATCAAGGTGCCTATTATGTCACTCGACCATTTTAACGTATATAGTTATATCTTTAAAAGAAAATTAGAGTTTTGAGTTAGACTTATTTGATATCTCATTGACGTCACGAAGAGTATTTTAATGGCTAAAAATTGAATCTTTGATTGAAATTACCTCAAACAAGTTACCTATTAGGTCACTAGACTTTTTATTGTTTAAAGATTGAATCTTTGAAAAAAGTGAGAGTTTTGAGTTTAACTTATCCAAGTTACCTATGAATTCGCAAAGAGTGTTTTAATGACCAAAGATTGAATCTTTGAATAAAAATACCTCTATAAGGGAGCCTATTATGTCATTAAGCCTTTTTAATTTCTAAAGATTGAATCGTTCAATGAATATGAGAGTTTTGATTCCAACTTATTAGAGTACCTTTAATGTCCCGACGAGTGCTTTAATGAGTAAAGATTTAATCTTTGAATGAAACTACCTCAATCAAGGTACCTATTATGTCAATAGACAATTTTAATGTATAAAGATTAAATCTTTGAAAGAAAATGAGAGTTTTGAGTTAAACTTATTTGAGAACCCTTTGACGTCACGAAGAGTGTTTTAATGCGTAAAGATTGAATCTTTGAAAAAAATACCTCAATCAAGGTACCGATTATGTCACTAGACCTTTTTAAGGTATAAAGATTGAATCTTTGAAAGAGAATGAGAATTTTAAGTAAAACATATTCAAGTTCCCTTTGAGGACCCAAAGAGTGTTTTAATAAGTAAAGATTGAACCTTTGAATGAAAATACCTCAATCAAAGTACCTTTTATGTCACTAGACCATTTTAATGTATAAAGATAAAATCTTTGATAGAAAATAAGAGTTTCGTGTTAAACTTATTCGAGATTCTATTGACGTCACGGAGAGTGTTTAATGAGTAAGGTTTAAATCTTTGAATAAAATTACCTAAATCGAGATGCCTATTATGTCACTAGACTTTTTTAATGTATAAAGATTAAAATTTTGAAAGAAAATGATATTTTTGAGTTTTACTTATTTGAGAAACGTATGGAGTTGTGAAGAGTGTTTTAGTGACTAAAGATCGAATCTTCGAGTGAAAATACCTCAATAAAAGTACCTATATGTCAGTAGACCTTATCAACGTATAAAAATTGAATCTTTGAAAGAAAATGAGAGTTTTCAGTTGAACTAATTCGAGTTCCCTTTGACGTCCCGAAGAGTGTTTTAATGATCAAAGATTGATCTAGGTTCCTATTATTTCACTATACTATTTTAATTTATAAGTGTTGAATCTTTGAAAGAAAATGTGAGATTTGAGTTAAACTTATTCGAGATCACTTTGACGTCACAAAGAGTGTTTTAATGAGTAAAAATTGAATCGTTGAAAGAAATTACCTCAATCAAAGTATCTATTATGTCACGAGAACTTTTTAATGTATCAAGACTGAATCTTTGTAAAAAAATGAGAGTTTTGAGTTTCACTTGTTCGAGTTACCTATGAAGTCGCGAGGGGTGTTTTGATAACTAAAGGTTGAATCTTTGAATGAAAATGAGAGTTTTGAGTGAAACTTATTGGAGTTCCCTTTGACATTCCGAAGAGTGTTTTAATGATCAAAGATTGAATCTTTGAATGAAAATACCTCAATCAAGGTACCTGTTATTTCACTAAACCATTTTAACGTGTAAAGATTGAATCTTTGAAAGAAAAGGGGAGTTTTGAGTTAAACGTATTTGAGATCCCTTTGACATCACGAACTGTGTTTTAATGTGAAAAGATTGAATCTTTGAATGAAATTACCTCAATCAAGGTACCTATTATGTCACTAGACCTTTTTAAATGTATAAAGGTCGAATCTTTTAAAAGTTAAATTTATTCGAGATTCCTTTGACGTCACGAAGTGTTTTTAATGAGTAAAGATTGAATGTTTGAATGAAATAACCTCAATCAAGATACCTATTTTGTCACTAGACCGTTTTAATGTATAAAGATTGAATCTTTGAAAGAAAATGAGAGTTTTGAGTTTAACTTCTTCGGGTTACGTATGAAGTCCCGAAGAGTGTTTTAAGGATCAAAGAATGAATCTTTGAATAAAAATACCTCAATCAAGATACCTATAATGTCACTAGACAATTTTAATGTATAAAGATTAAATCTTTGTTAAAAAATGAGAATTTTGAGTTAAACTTATTCGAGAACTCTTTGACGTCTCGGAGAGTGTTTTAATGAGTAAGGATTGAATCTTCGAATGAAATTACCTCAATCAAGGTTCCTAGTCTGTCACTAGACCTTTTTAATGTATAAAGATTGAATCTTTGAAAGAAAATGAGAGTTTTGAGTTTAACTTATTCGGGTTACATATGAAGTCGCGAAAAGTGTTTTAATGAGTAACGATTGAATCTTTCATTGAACATATCTCAAATCAAGGTACCTATTACGCCACTAGACCATTTTAATGTATAAAGATCTAATTTTTGAAAAAACACAAGAGTTTTGAGTTAAACTTATTCGTGATCCATTTGACGTCTCGAAGAGTGTTTTAATGAGTAAAGATTGAATCTTTGAATGAAATTAACCCAATCAAGGAACTTTTTATGTCACTAGATGATTTTAATTTATAAAGATTATATCTTTCAATGAAAATGAGAGTTTCGTGTTAAATTTATTTGAGATCCCTTTGACGTCTTGAACAGTGTTTTAATGAATAATGATAGAATCATTAAATAAAAATAACTTACTCAAGGTACCTGTTATGTCACTAGACCTTTTTAATGTATAAAGATGGAATCTTTGAAAGAAAATGAAAGTTTTGAGTTTACTTTATTCGAGTTACCTATGAAGTTGCGAAGACCGTCTTAATGACTAAAGAATGAATGTTTGAATGAAAATACCACAACAAAGGTGCTTATTATGTCACTAGACCATTTTAATGTATAAAGATTGAATCTTTGAAAGAAAATAAGAGTTTTGAGTTAAATTTATTCGAGTTCCCTTTGACGTCCCGAAGAGTATTTTTATGAGTAAAGATTAAATCTTTGAATGAAAGTACCTAAATCAAGGTACCTATTATGTCATTCGACCATTTTAATGTCTATAGTTATATCTTTAAAAGAAAATTTGAGTTTTGAGTTCGACTTATTCGATATCCAATTGACGTCACAAAGAGTATTTTAATGGCTAAAGATTGAATCTTTGATTGAAATTACCTCAAACAAGTTACCGATTAGGTCACTAGTCTTTTTATTGTTTAAAGATTGAATCTTTGTAAGAAAGTGAGAGTTTTGAGTTTAACTTATTCAAGTTACCTATGAATTCGCAAAGAGTGTTTTAATGACTAAAGATTGAATCTTTGAATAAAAATACCTCTATAAAGGAACCCATTATGTCATTAGGCCTTTTTAGTTTCTAAAGATTGAATCGTTGAATGAATATGAGAGTTTTGAATCCAACTTATTAGAGATCCCTTTAATGTCCCGAAGAGTGTTTTAATGAGTAAAGATTTAATCTTTGAATGAAACTACCTCTGTCAAGGTACCTATTATGTCAATAGACAATTTTAATGTATAAAGATTAAATCGTTGAAAGAAAATGAGAGTTTTGAGTTAAACTTATTCGAGATCCCTTTGACGTCATGAAAAGTGTTTTAATGAGTAAAGATTGAATCTTTGAAAAAAAATCACCTCAATCAAGGTACCGATTATGTCACTAGACCTTTTTAAGGTATAAAGATTGAATCTTTGAAAGAAAATGAGAATTTTGAGTAAAACATATTCAAGTTCCCTTTGAGGACCCAAAGAGTGTTTTAATAAATAAAGATTGAACCTTTGAATGAAAATACCTCAATCAAAGTACCTTTTATGTCACTAGACCATTTTAATGTATAAAGATAAAATCTTTGATAGAAAATAAGAGTTTCAGGTTAAACTTCTTCGAGATTCTATTGACGTCACGGAGAGTGTTTAATGAGTAAGGTTTAAATCTTTGGATGAAATTACCTGAATCGAGGTACCTATTATGTCACTAGACTTTTTTAATGTATAAAGATTGAAATTTTGAAAGAAAATGATATTTTTGAGTTTTACTTATTTAAGAAACGTATGGAGTTGTGAAGAGTGTTTTAGTGACTAAAGATCGAATCTTCGAATGAAAATACCTCAATAAAGGTACCTATATGTCAGTAGACCTTATCAATGTATAAAAATTGAATCTTTGAACGAAAATGAGAGTTTTCAGTTGAACTAATTCGAGTTCCCTTTGACGCCCGAATAGTATTTTAATGATCCAAGATTGAATCTTTAAATGAAATACCTCTATCAAGGTTCCTATTATTTCACTATACTATTTTAATTTATAAGTGTTGAATCTTTGAAAGAAAACGAGAGATTTGAGTTAAACTTATTCGAGATCACTTTGACGTCACGAAGAGTGTTTTAATGAGTAAAAATTGAATCGTTGAAAGAAATTACCTCAATCAAAGAATCTATTATGTCACGAGAACTTTTTAATGTATCAAAACTGAATCTTTGTAAGAAAAGGTGAGTTTTGAGTTTCACTTGTTCAAGTTACCTATGAAGTCGCGATGGGTGTTTTTATAACTAAAGGTTGAATCTTTGAATGAAAATGAGCGTTTTGAGTGAAACTTATTCGAGTTCCCTTTGACGTTCCGAAGAGTGTTTTAATGATCAAACATTGAATCTTTGAATGAAAATACCTCAATGAAGGTACCTGTTATTTCACTAAACTATTTTAATGTGTAAAGATTGAATCTTTGAAAGAAAAGAGGAGTTTTGAGTTAAACTTATTTGAGATCCCTTTGACATCACGAATAGTGCTTTAATGTGAAAAGATTGAATCTTTGAATGAAATTACCTCAATCAAGGTACCTATTATGTCACTAGACTTTTTTAAATGTATAAAGGTCGGATCCTTTAAACAAAATGAGAGTTTTGAGTTAAATTTATTCGAGATTCCTTTGACGTCACGAAGAGTTTTTAATGAGTAAAGATTGAATGTTTGAATTAAATTACCTCAATCAAGATACCTATTTTGTCACTAGACCGTTTTAATGTATAAAGATTGAATCTTTGCAAGAAAATTGAGTTTTGAGTTTAACTTCTTCGGGTTACGTATGGAGTCCCGAAGAGTGTTTTAATGATCAAAGAATGAATCTTTGAATAAAAATATCTCAATCAAGGTACTTATTATGTCACTAGACCATTTTACTGTATGAAGATTAAATCTTTGTTAAAAAATGAGAGTTTTGAGTTAAACTTATTCGAGAACTCTTTGACGAAGTGTGTTTTAATGAGTAAGGATTGAATCTTTTAGTGAAATTATCTCAATCAAGGTTCCTAATCTGTCACTAGACCTTTTTAATGTATAAAGATTGAATCTCTGAAAGAAAATGGGAGTTTTGAGTTTAACTTATTCGGGTTACGTATGTAGTCGCGAATAGTGTTTTAATGAGTAACGATTGAATCTTTGAATGAAACTACCTCAAATCAAGGTACCTATTACGCCACTAGACCATTTTAATATATAAAGATAAAATTTTTGAAAGAACACGAGAGTTTTGAGTTAAACTTATTCGTGATCCCTTTGACGTCTCGAAGAGTGTTTTAATGAGTAAAGATTGAATCTTTGAATGAAATTAACTCAATCAAGGTAATTTTTATGTCACTAGATGATTTTAATTTATAAAGATTATATCTTTCAACGAAAATGAGAGTTGCGAGTTAAATTTATTTGAGATCCCTTTGACGTCATGAACAGTGTTTTAATGAGTAATGATAGAATCATTGAATAAAATTAGCTTAATCAAGGTAACAATTATGTCACTAGATCTTTTTAATGTATAAAGACGGAATCTTTGAAAGAAAATGAAAATTTTGAGTTTAACTTATTCAGGTTAGCTATGAAGTTGCGAAGACCGTCTTAATGACTAAAGATTGAATGTGTGAATGAAAATACCACAACAAAGGTGCTTATTATGTTACTAGACCATTTTAATGTATAAAGATTGAATATTTGAAAGAAAATGAGAGTTTTGAGTTAAATTTATTCGAGTTCCCTTTGACGTCCCAAAGAGTGTTTTAATGAGTAAAGATTAAATATTTGAATAAAAATACCTAAATCAAGTTACCTATTATGTCACTCGACCATTTTAACGTATATAGTTATATCTTTAAAAGAAAATTACAGTTTTGAGTTAGACTTATTCGATATCCCATTGACGTCACGAAGAGTATTTTATTGGCTAAAGATTGAATCTTTCATTGAAATTACCTCAAGCAAGTTACCTATTAGGTCACTAGCCTTTTTATTATTTAAAGATTGAATCTTTGAAGGAAAGTGAGAGTTTTGAGTTTAACTTATTCAAGTTACCTATGAATTCGCAAAGAGTGGTTTAATGACTTAAGATTGAATTTTTGAATAAAAATACCTCTATAAGGGAACCCATTATGTCATTAGGCCTTTTTAATTTCTAAAGATTGAATCGTTGAATGAATATGAGAGTTTTGAGTCCAACTTATTAGAGATCCCTTTAATGTCCCGAAGTGTGTTTTAATGAGTAAAGATTTAATCTTTGAATGAAACTACCTCGATCAAGGTACCTATTATGTCAATAGACAATTTTAATGTATAAAGATTAAATCTTTCAAAGAAAATGAGAGTTTTGAGTTAAACTTATTCGAGATCCCTTTGACGTCACGAAGAGTGTTTTAATGAGCAAAGATTGAATCTTTGAAAAAAATCACCTCAATCAAGGTACCGATTATGTCACTAGACCTTTTTAAGGTATAAAGATTGAATCTTTGAAAGAAAATGAGAATTTTGAGTAAAACATATTCAAGTTCCCTTTGAGGACCCAAAGAGTGTTTTAATAAATAAAGATTGAACCTTTGAATGAAAATACCTCAATCAAAGTACCTTTTATGTCACTAGACCATTTTAATGTATAAAGATAAAATCTTTGATAGAAAATAAGAGTTTCGAGTTAAACTTATTCGGGATTCTATTGACGTCACGGAGAGTGTTTAATGAGTAAGGTTTAAATCTTTGAATGAAATTACCTGAATCGAGATAACTATTATGTCACTAGACTTTTTTAATGTATAAAGATTGAAATTTTGACAGAAAATGATATTTTTGAGTTTTACTTATTTGAGAAACATATGAAGTTGTGAAGAGTGTTTTAGTGACTAAAGATTGAATCTTCGAGTGAAAATACCTCAATAAAAGTACCTATATGTCAGTAGACCTTATCAACGTATAAAAATTGAATCTTTGAAAGAAAACGAGAGTTTTCAGTTGAACTAATTCGAGTTCCCTTTGACGTCCCGAAGAGTGTTTTAATGATCAAAGATTGAATCTTTAAATGAAATACCTTTATCCAGGTTCCTATTATTTCACTATACTATTTTAATTTGTAAGTGCTGAATCTTTGAAAGAAAATGAGAGATTTGAGTTAAACTTATTCGAGATCACTTTGACGTCACAAAGAGTGTTTTAATGAGTAAAGATTGAATCGTTGAATGAAATTACCTCAATAAAAGTATCTATTATGTCACAAGAACTTTTTAAAGTATCAAGAGAGAATCTTTGTAAGAAAGTGAGAGTTTTGAGTTTCACTTGTTCGAGTTACCTATGAAGTCGCGAGGGGTGTTTTTATAACTAAAGGTTGAATCTTTGAATGAAAATGAGAGTTTTGAGTGAAATTTATTCGAGTTTCCTTTGACGTTCCGAAGAGTGTTTGAATGATCAAAGACTGAATCTTTGAATGAAAATACCTCAATCAAGGTACCTGTTATTTCACTAAACCATTTTAATGTGTAAAGATTGAATCTTTGAAAGAAAAGGGGAGTTTTGAGTTAAACTTATTTGAGATCCCTTTGACATCACGAACAGTGTTTTAATGTGAAAAGATTGAATCTTTGAATAAAATTACCTCAATCAAGGTACCTATTATGTCACTAGACCTTTTTAATTGTATAAAGGTCAAATCCTTTAAACAAAATGAGAGTTTTGAGTTAAATTTATTCGAGATTCCTTTGACGTCACGAAAAGTTTTTAATGAGTAAAGATTGAATGTTTGAATGAAATTACCTCAATCAAGATACCTATTTTGTCACTAGACCGTTTTAATGTATAAAGATTGAATCTTTGAAAGAAAAAGAGAGCTTTGAATTTAACTTCTTCGGGTTACGTATGAAGTCCCGAAGAGTGTTTTAATGATCAAAGAATGAATCTTTGAATAAAAATACCTCAATCATGGTACCTATTATGTCACTAGACAATTTTAATGTATAAAGATTAAACCTTTACTAAAAAATGAGAATTTTGAGTTAAACTTATTCGAGAACTCTTTCACATCACGAACTGTGTTTTAATGAGTAAGGATTGAATCTTTGAATGGAATTACCTCAATCAAGGTTCCTAATCTATCACTAGACCTTTTTAATGTATAAAGATTGAATCTTTGAAAGAAAATGAGAGTTTTGAGTTTAACTTATTCGGGTTACGTATGAAGTCGCGAAGAGTGTTTTAATGAGTAACGATTGAATCTTTGAATGAAAATACCTCAAATCAAGGTACCTATTACGCCACTAGACCATTTTAATGTATAAAGATCAAATTTTTGAAAGAACACGAGAGTTCTGAGTTAAACTTATTCGTGATCCCTTTGACGTCACGAATAGTGTTTTAATGAGTAAAGATTGAATCTTTGAATGAAATTAACCCAATCAAGGTACTTTTTATTCACTAGATGATTTTAATATATAAAGATTATATCTTTCAACGAAAATGAGAGTTTCGAGTTAAATTTATTTGAGATCCCTTTGACGTCATGAACAGTTTTTTAATGAGTAATGATAGAATCATTGAATAAAATTTGTTTAATCAAGGTACCTATTATGTCACTAGACCTTTTTAATGTAGAAAGATGGAATCTTTGAAAGAAAATGAAAGTTTTGAGTTTAACTTATTCGAGTTACCTATGAAGTTGCGATGACTGTCTTAATGACTAAAGATTGAATGTTTGAATGAAAATACCACAACAAAGGTGCTTATTATGTCACTAGACCATTTTAATGTATAAAGATTGAATCTTTGAAAGAAAATGAGAGTTTTGAGTTAAATTTAATCGGGTTCCCTTTGACATCCCGAAGAGTGTTTTAATGAGTAAAGATTAAATCTTTGAATGAAAATATCTAAATCAAGGTACCTATTATGTCACTTGACCATTTTAACGTATATAGTTATATCTTCAAAAGAAAATTAGAGTTTTGAGTTAGACTTATTCGATATCCCATTGACGTCACGAAGAGTATTTTAATGGCTAAAGATTGAATCTTTGATTGAAATTACCTCAAACAAGTTACCGAATAGGTCACTAGCCTTTTTATTGTTTAAAGATTGAATCTTTGAAAGAAAGTGAGAGTTTTGAGTTTAACTTATTCAAGTTACCTATGAATTCGCAAAGAGTGTTTAAATAACTAAGGATTGAATCTTTGAATAAAATTACCTCTATAAAGGAACCTATTATGTCATTAAGCCTTTTTAATTTCTAAAGATTGAATCCTTGAATGAAATGAGAATTTTGAATCCAACTTACTAGAGATCCCTTTAATGTCCCGAAGAGTGTTTCAATGAGTAAAGATTTAATCTTTGAATGAAACTACCTTAGTCAAGGTACCTATTATGTCAATAGACAATTTTAATGTATAAAGATTAAATCTTTCAAAGAAAATGAGAGTTTTGAGTTAAACTTATTCGAGATCCCTTTGACGTCACGAAAAGTGTTTTAATGAGCAAAGATTGAATCTTTGAAAAAAATCACCTCAATCAAGGTACCGATTATGTCACTAGACCTTTTTAAGGTATAAAGATTGAATCTTTGAAAGAAAATGAGAATTTTGAGTAAAACATATTCAAGTTCCCTTTAAGGACCCAAAGAGTGTTTTAATAAATAAAGATTGAACCTTTGAATGAAAATACCTCAATCAAAGTACATTTTATGTCACTAGACCATTTTAATGTATAAAGATAAAATCTTTGATAGGAAATAAGAGTTTCGAGTTAAACTTATTCGGGATTCTATTGACGTCACGGAGAGTGTTTAATGAGTAAGGTTTAAATCTTTGAATGAAATTACCTGAATCGAGATAACTATTATGTCACTAGACTTTTTTAATGTATAAAGATTGAAATTTTGACAGAAAATGATATTTTTGAGTTTTACTTATTTGAGAAACGTATGGAGTTGTGAAGAGTGTTTTAGTGACTAAAGATCGATTGTGCGAATGAAAATACCTCAATAAAGGTACTTATATGTCAGTAGACCTTATCAACGTATAAAAATTGAATCTTTGAAAGAAAATGAGAGTTTTCAGTTGAACTAATTCCAGTTCCCTTTGACGTCCCGAAGAGTGTTTTAATGATCAAAGATTGAATCTTTAAATGAAATACCTCTATCAAGGTTACTATTATTTCACTATACTATTTTAATTTATAAGTGTTGAATCTTTGAAAGAAAATGAGAGATTTGAGTTAAATTTATTCAAGATCACTTTGAAGTGACGAAGAGTGTTTTAATGAGTAAAGATTGAATCGTTGAATGAAATTAGCTCAATCAAAGTATCTATTATGTCACGAGAACTTTTTAATGTATTAAGACTGAATCTTTGTAAGAAAATGAGAGTTTTGAGTTTCACTTGTTCGAATTACCTATGAAGTCGCGAGGGTGTTTTTACAACTAAAGGTTGAATCTTTGAATGAAAATGAGAGATTTGAGTGAAATTTATTCGAGTTTCCTTTTACGTTCCGAAGAGTGTTTTAATTATCAAAGATTGAATCTTCGAATGAAAATACCTCAATCAAGGTACCTGTTATTTCACTAAACCATTTTAATGTGTAAAGATTGAATCTTTGAAAGAAAAGGGGAGTTTTGAGTTAAACTTATTTGAGATCCGTTCGACATCACGAACAGTGTTTTAATGTGAAAAGATTGAATCTTTGAATGAAATTACCTCAATTGAGGTACCTATTATGTCACTAGACCTTTTCAAATGTATAAAGGTCGGATCCTTTAAACAAAATGAGAGTTTTGAGTTAAATTTATTCGAGATTCCTTTGATGTCACGAAGAGTTTTTAATGAGTAAAGATTGAATGTTTGAATGAAATTACCTCAATCAAGATACCTATTTTGTTACTAGACCGTTTTAATGTACAAAGATTAAATCTTTGAAAGAAAATGAGGCTTTTGAGTTTAATTTCTTCGGGTTACGTATGAAGTCCTGAAGAGTGTTTTAATGATCAAAGAATGAATCTTTGAATAAAAGTACCTCAATCAAGGTACCTATTATGTCACTAGACCATTTTACTGTATAAAGATTAAATCTTTGTTAAAAAATGAGAGTTTTGAGTGAAACTTATTCGAGAACTCTTTGACGTCACGAAGAGTGTTTTAATGTGTAAGTATTGAATCTTTGAATGAAATTACCTCAATCAAGGTTCCTAATCTGTCATTAAACCTTTTTAATGTATAAAGATTGAATCTTTGAAAGAAAATGAGAGTTTTGAGTTTAACTTATTCGGGTTACGTATGAAGTCGCGAAGAGTATTTTAATGAGTAACGATTGAATCTTTGAATGAAAATACCTCAAATCAAGGTACCTATTACGCCACTAGACCATTTTAATGTATAAAGATCATATTTTTGAAAGAATACAGGAGTTTTGAGTTAAACTTATTCGTAATCCCTTTTACGTCTCGAAGAGTGTTTTAATGAGTAAAGATTGAATCTTTGAATGAAATTAAATCAATCAAGGTACTTTTTATGTCACTAGATGATTTTAATTTATAAAGATTATATCTTTCAACGAAAATGAGAGTTTAGAGTTAAATTTATTCGAGATCCCTTTGACGTCATGAACAGTGTTTTAATGAGTAATGATAGAATCATTGAATAAAATTAGCTTAATCAATGTACCTATTAAGTCACTAGACCTTTTTAATGTATAAAGCTGGAATCTTTGAAAGAAAATGAAAGTTTTGAGTTTAACTTATTCACGTTACCTATGAAGTCGCGAAGGGTGTTTTTTTAACTAAAGGTTGAATCTTTGAATGAAAATGAGAGTTTTGAGTTTAACTTCTTCAGGTTACATATGAAGTCCCGAAGAGTGTTTTAATGACCGAAGAATGAATCTTTGAATAAAAATACCTCAATCAAGGTACCTATTATGTCACTAGACCATTTTACTATATAAAGATTAAATCTTTGTTAAAAAATGAGAGTTTTAAGTTAAACTTATTCGAGAATTCTTTTACGTCATGAAGAGTGTTTTAATGAGTAAGGATTGAATCTTTGAGCGAAATTACCTCAATCAAGGTTCCTAATCTGTCATTAGACCTTTTTAATGTATACAGATTGAATCTTTGAAAGAAAATGAGAGTTTTGAGTTTAACTTATTCGGGTTACGTATGAAGTCGCGAAGAGTGTTTTAATGAGTAACGATTGAATCATTGAATGAAAATACATTAAATCAAGGTACCTATTATGCCACTAGACCATTTTAATGTATAAAGATCTAATTTTTGAAAGAACACTAGAGTTTGGAGTTAAACTTATTCGTGATCCATTTGACGTCTCGAAGAGTGTTTTAATGAGTAAAGATTGAATCTTTGAATGAAATTAACTCAATCAAGGTACTTTTTATGTCACTAGATGATTTTAATTTATAAAGATTATATCTTTCAACGAAAATGGGAGTTTCGAGTTAAATTTATTTGAGATCCCTTTGACATCATGAACAGTGTTTTAATGAGTAATGATAGAATCATTGAATAAAATTAGCTTAATCAAGGTACCTACTATGTCACTAGACCTTTTTAATGTATAAAGATGGAATCTTTGAAAGAAAATGAAAGTTTTGAGTTTAATTTATTCGAGTTACCTATAAAGTTACGAAGACCGTCTTAATGACTAAAGATTGAATGTTTGAATGAAAATACCACAACAAAGGTGCTTATTAGGTCAGTAGACCATTTTAATATATAAAGATTGAATCTATGAAAGAAACTGAGAGTTTTGAGTTCCCTTTGACGTCCCGAAGAGTGTTTTAACGAGTAAAGATTAAATCTTGGAATGAAAATACCTAAATCAAGGTACCTATTATGTCACTCGACCATTTTAACGTATATAGTTATATCTTTAAAAGAAAATTAGAGTTTTGAGTTAAACTTATTCGATATCCCATTGACATCACGAAGAGTATTTTAATGGCTAAAGATTGAATCTTTGATTGAAATTATCTCAAACAAGTTACCCATTAGGTCACTAGCCTTTTTATTGTTTAAAGATTGAATCCTTGAAAGAAAGTGAGAGTTTTGAGGTTAACTTATTCAAGTTACCTATTAATTCGCAAAGAGTGTTTTAACGACTAAAGATTGAATCTTTGAATAAAAATACCTCTATAAAGGAATCTATTATGTCATTAGGCCTTTTTAATTTCTAAAGATTGAATCGTTGAATGAATATGAGAGTTTTGAGTCCAACTTATTAGAGATCCCTTTAATGTCCCGGAGAGTGTTTTAATGAGTAAAGATTTAATCTTTGAATGAAACTACCTCAGTCAAGGTACCTATTATGTCAATAGACAATTTTAATGTCAAAAGATTAAATTTTTGAAAAAAAATGAGAGTTTTGAGTTAAACTTTTTCGAGATCTCTTTGACGTCACGAAGAGTATTTTATTGAGCAAAGATTGAATCTTTGAAAAAAATCACCTCAATCAAGGTACAGATTATGTCACTAGACCTTTTTAAGGTATAAAGATTGAATCTTTGAAAGAAAATGAGAATTTTAAGTACAACATATTCAAATTCTCTTTGAGGAACAAAAGAGTGTTTTAAAAAGTAAAGATTGAACCTTTGAATGAAAATACCTCAATCAAAGTATCTTTTATGTCACTAGACCATTTTAATGTATAAAGATAAAATCTTTGATTGAAAATAAAAGTTTCGAGTAAAACCTATTCGAGATTCTATTGATGTCACGGAGAGTGTTTAATGAGTAAGGTTTAAATCTTTGAATGAATTTACCTAAATCGAGGTACCTATTATGTCACTAGACTTTTTTAATGTATAAAGATTTAACTTTTGAAAGAAAATGATATTTTTGAGTTTTACTTATTTGAGAAACGTATGCAGTTGTGAAGAGTGTTTTAGTGACTAAAGGTCTATTGTGCGAATGAAAATACCTCAATAAAGGTACTTATATGTCAATAGACCTTATCAACGTATAAAAATTGAATCTTTGAAAGAAAATGAGAGTTTTCAGTTGAACTAATTCGAGTTCCCTTTGACGTCCCGAAGAGTGTTTTAATAATCAAAGATTAAATCTTTAAATGAAATACCTCTATCAAGGTTCCTATAATTTCACTATACTATTTTAATTTATAAGGGTTGAATCTTTGAAAGAAAATGGGAGATTTAAGTTAAACTTATTCGAGATCACTTTGACGTCACGAAGAGTGTTTTAATAAGTAAAGATTGAATCGTTGAATGAAATTACCTCAATCAAAGTATCTATTATGTCACGAGAACTTTTTAATGTATCAAGACAGAATCTTTGTAAGAAAATGAAAATTTTGAGTTTCACTTGTTCGAGTTACCTATGAAGTCGCGAAGGGTGTTTTTATATTTAAAGGTTGAATCTTTGAATGAAAATGAGAGTTTTGAGTGAAACTTATTCGAGTTCCCTTTGACATTCCGAAGAGTGTTTTAATGATCAAAGATTGAATCTTTGAATGAAAATACCTCAATCAAGGTACCTGTTATTTCACTAAACCATTTTAATGTGTAAAGATTGAATCTTTGAAAGAAAAGGGGAGTTTTGAGTTAAACTTATTTGAGATCCCTTTGACATCACGAACAGTGTTTTAATGTGAAAAGATTGAATCTTTGAATGGAATTACCTCAATCATGGTACCTATTATGTCACTAGACCTTTTTAAATATATAAAGGTCGAATCCTTTAAACAAAATGAGAGTTTTGAGTTAAATTTATTCGAGATTCCTTTGACGTCACGAAGAGTTTTTAATGAGTAAATATTGAATATTTGAATGAACTTACCTCAATCAAGATACCTATTTTGTCACTAGACCGTTTTAATGTATAAAGATTGAATCTTTGAAAGAAAATGAGAGTTTTGAGTCTAACTTCTTTGGGTTACGTATGAAGTCCCGAATAATGTTTTATTGATCAAAGAATGAATCTTTGAATAAAAATACCTCAATCAAGGTACCTATTATGTCACTAGACCATTTTACTGTATAAAGATTAAATCTTTGTTAAAAAGAGAGTTTTGAGTTAAACTTATTCGAGAACTCTTTAACGTCACGAAGAGTGTTTTAATGAGTAAGGATTGAATCTTTGAATAAAATTACCTCAATCAAGGTTCCTAATCTGTCACTAGACCTTTTTAATGTATAAAGATTGAAATCTTTGAAAGAAAATAAGAGTTTTGAGTTTAACTTATTCGGGTTACGTATGAAGTCGCGAAGAGTGTTTTAATGAGTAACGATTGAATCTTTGAATGAAAATACCTCAAATCAAGGTACATGTTACACCACTAGACCATTTTAATGTATAAAGATCAAATTTTTGAAAGAACACGAGAGTTTTGAGTTAAACTTATTCGTGATCCCTTTGACGTCTCGAAGTGTGTTTTAATGAGTAAAGATTGAATCTTTGAATGAAATTAACTCAATCAAGGTACTTTTTATGTCACTAGATGATTTTAATTTATAAAGATTATATCTTTCAACGAAAATGAGAGTTTCGAGTTAAATTAGTTTGAGATCCCTTTGACGTCAGTAACAGTGTTTTAATGAGTAATGATAGAATCATTGAATAAAATTAGCTTAATCAAGGTACCTATTATGTCACTAGACCTTTTTAATGTATAAAGATGGAATCTTTGAAAGAAGATGAAAGTTTTGAGTTTAACTTATTCGAGTTACCTATGAAGTTGCGAAAACCATCCTAATGACTAAAGATTGAATGCGTGAATGAAAATACCACAACGAAGGTGCTTATTATGTCACTAGACCATTTTAATGTATAAAGGTTTAATATTTGAAAGAAAATAAGAGTTTTGAGTTAAATTTATTCGAGTTCTCTTTGACGTCCCGAAGAGTGTTTTAATGAGTGAAGATTAAATCTTTGAATAAAAATACCTAAATCAAGGTACCTATTATGTCACTCGACCATTTTAACGTATATAGTTATATCTTTAAAAGAAAATTAGAGTTTTGAGTTAAACTTATTCGATATCCCATTGACGTCACGAAGAGTAGTTTAATGGCTAAAGATTGAATCTTTGATTGAAATTATCTCAAACAAGTTACCTATTAGGTCACTAGCCTTTTTATTGTTTAAAGATTGAATCTTTGAAAGAAGAAGAGTTTTAAGTTTAACTTATTGAAGTTACCTATGAATTCGCCAAGAGTGTTTTAATGACTAAAGATTGAATCTTTGAATAAAAAGACCTCTATAAAGGAACCTATTATGTCATTAGGCCTTTTTAATTTCTAAAGATTGAATCGTTGAACGAATATGAGAGTTTTAAGTCCAACTTAGTAGAGATCCCTTTAATGTCCCGAAGAGTGTTTTAATGAGTAAAGATTTAATATTTGAATGAAACTACCTCAGTCAAAGGTAACTATTATGTCAATAGACAATTTTAATGTATAAAGATTTAATCTTTTAAAGAAAATGAGAGTTTTGAGTTAAACTTATTCGAGATCCCTTTGACGTCACGAAGAGTGTTTTAATGTGCAAAGATTGTATCTTTGAAAAAAATCACCTCAATCAAGGTACCGATTATGTCACTCGACCTTTTTAAGGTATAAAGGTTGAATCTTTGAAAGAAAATAAGAATTTTGAGTAAAACATATTCAAGTTCCCTTTGAGGACCCAAAGTGTGTTTTAATAAGTAAAGATTGAACCTTTGAATGAAAATACCTCAATCAATGTACATTTTATGTCACTAGACTATTTTAATGTATAAAGATAAAATCTTTGATTAAAAATAAGAGTTTCGAGTTAAACTTATTCGAGATTCTATTGACGTCACGGAGAGTGTTTAATGAGTAAGGTTTAAATCTTTGAATGAAATTACCTGAATCGAGGTACCTATTATGTCACTAGACTTTTTTAATGTCTAAAGATTGAAATTTTGAAAGAAAATGATATTTTTGAGTTTTACTTATTTGAGAAACGTATGGAGTTGTGTAGAGTGTTTTAGTGACTAAAAATCGAATGGTCGAATGAAAATACCTCAATAAAGGTACCAATATGTCAGTAGACCTTATCAACGTATAAAAATTGAATCTTTGAAAGAAAATGAGAGTTTTCAGTTGAATTAATTCCAGTTCCCTTTGACATCCCGAAGAGTGTTTTAATGATCAAAGATTGAATCTTTAAATGAAATACCTCTATCAAGGTTCCTATTATTTCACTATACTATTTTAATTTATAAGTGTTGAATCTTTGAAAGAAAATGAGAGATTTGAGTTAAATTTATTCAAGATCACTTTGACGTCACGAAGAGTGTTTTAATGAGTAAAGATTGAATCGTTGAATGAAATTAGCTCAATCAAAGTATCTATTATGTCACGAGAACTTTTTAATGTATTAAGACTGAATCTTTGTAAGAAAATGAGAGTTTTGCGTTTCAGTTGTTCGAATTACCTATGAAGTCGCGAAGGGTGTTTTACAACTAAAGGTTGAATCTTTGAATGAAAATGAGAGTTTTGAGTGAAACTTATTCGAGTTTCCTTTTACGTTCCGAATAGTGTTTTAATGATCAAAGATTGAATCTTTGAATGAAAATACCTCAATCAAGGTACCTGTTATTTCACTAAACCATTTTAATGTGTAAAGATTGAATCTTTGAAAGAAAAGGGGAGTTTTGAGTTAAACTTATTTGAGATCCCTTTGACATCACGAACAGTGTTTTAATGTGAAAAGATTGAATCTTTGAATGAAATTACCTCAATCAAGGTACCTATTATGTCACTAGACCTTTTTAAATGTATAAAGGTCGGATCCTTTAAACAAAATGAGAGTTTTGAGTTAAATTTATTCGAGATTCCTTTGACGTCACGAAGAGTTTTTAATGAGTAAAGGTTAAATTTTTGAATGAAATTACCTCAATCAAGATACCTATTTTGTCACTAGACCGTTTTAATGTATAAAGATTGAATCTTTGAAAGAAAATGAGAGTTTTGAGTTTAACTTCTTCGGGTTACGTATGGAGTCCCGAAGAGTGTTTTAATGATCAAAGAATGAATCTTTGAATAAAAATATCTCAATCAAGGTACCTATTATATCACTAGACCATTTTACTGTATAAATATTAAATCTTTGTTAAAAAATGAGAGTTTTGAGTTAAACTTATTCGAGAACTCTTTGACGTCACGAAGTATGTTTTAATGAGTAAGGATTGAATCTTTTAGTGAAATTACCTCAATCAAGGTTCCTAATCTGTCACTAGACCTTTTTCATGTATAAAGATTGAATCTTTGAAAGAAAATGAGAGTTTTGGGTTTAACTTATTCGGGTTACGTATGAAGTCGCGAAGAGTGTTTTAATGAGTAACGATTGAATCTTTGAATGAAAATACCTCAAATCAAGGTACCTATTACGCCACTAGACCATTTTAATATATAAAGATCAAATTTTTGAAAGAACACGAGAGTTTTGAGTTAAACTTATTCGTGATCCCTTTGACGTCTCGAGGAGTGTTTTAATGAGTAAAGATTGAATCTTTGAATGAAATTAACTCAATCAAGGTAATTTTTATGTCACTAGATGATTTTAATTTATAAAGATTATATCTTTCAACGAAAATGAGAGTTGCGAGTTAAATTTATTTGAGATCCCTTTGACGTCATGAACAGTGTTTTAATGAGTAATGATAGAATCATTGAATAAAATTAGCTTAATCAAGGTAACAATTATGTCACTAGATCTTTTTAATGTATAAAGACGGAATCTTTGAAAGAAAATGAAAGTTTTGAGTTTAACTTATTCGAGTTACCTATGAAGTTGCGAAGACCGTCTTAATGACTAAAGATTGAATGTTTGAATGAAAATACCACAACAAAGGTGCTTATTGTGTCAGTAGACTATTTTAATGTATAAAATTGAATCTTTGAAAGAAAATGAGAGTTTTGAGTTAAATTTATTCGAGTTTCCTTTGACGTCCCGAAGAGTGTTTTAATGAGTAAAGATTAAATCTTTGAGTGAAAATACCTAAATCAAGGTACCTATTATGTCACTCGACCATTTTAACGTATATAATTATATCTTTAAAAGAAAATTAGAATTTTGAGTTAAACTTATTCGATATCCTATTGATGTCACGAAGAGTATTTTAATGGCTAAAGATTGAATGTTTGATTGAAATTACCTCAAACAAGTTACCCATTAGGTCACTAGCCTTTTTATTGTTTATAGATTGAATCTTTGAAAGAAAGTGAGAGTTTTAAGTTTAACTTATTCAAGTTACCTATGAATTCGCAAAGAGTGTTTTAATGACTAAAGATTGAATATTTGAATAAAAATACCTCTATAAAGGAACCTATTATGTCATTAGGCCTTTTTAATTTCTAAAGATTGAATCGTTGAATGAATATGACAATTTTGAGTCCAACTTATTAGAGATCCCATTAATGTCCCGAAGAGTGTTTTAATGAGTAAAGATTTAATCTTTGAATGAAACTATCTCAGTCAATGTACCTATTATTTCAATAGACAATTTTAATGTATAAAGATTAAATCTTTGAAAGAAAATGAGAGTTTTGAGTTAAACTTATTCGAGATCCCTTTGACGTCACGAAGAGTGTTTTAATGAGCAAAGATTGAATCTTTGAAAAAAATCACCTCAATCAAGGTACCGATTATGTCACTCGACCGTTTTAAGGTGTAAAGATTAAATCTTTGATAGAAAATGAGAATTTTGAGTAAAACATATTCAAGTTCCCTTTGAGGACCCTGATCGGTTGATCAACTATACATCAACCTTCGCAATAGCACGAATCATTGTAAAATAGGGCTATTGGTCGGGTAAGTCGAACCACTGGGACTGCGCTAGTTTAAGGCAACCTAAGCGTCTAGAATCGTTTTAGAATGATAAGGGGGAATAGGGTGTTTGCTTGGTTTGTCACTAAAGCTATGAAATTAAGATGCATAAAATAATAAATTGCAAGGAAATTAAAGGAGTGAGATACAAGTAGAAAAGACTAGGGAGATGAATCCACACTACACCCTAAGTACATGCTAGATTAAGGCTAAATTGGGGAAGTACAATGTATAAAATGGCCACGGAATATATAGCAACACTAGATTACCATATACCCTTAGAGAAGTTCATTAAATCATTAAACAAGAACAATCCCTCAAAAATTAATACATTTGAGCTACCTAAACTAAAGTGTAGCCTTCAACATACTCACTCAAGCAAGAACTATCAAGTTTGTAATCAAATGATAAAGCACATGAGGTAGGAAACTAGCATAACCCATCAAATGAAGTTCCTAAGCAATGGACTATCCATTTTCTCTATCAACATGCCTTGAAAATTATTCATAATCCTATCTCCATTGTCACCATGAAGAAGCAAGCATTATGATTACTACAAGAAACCATCTAAGACAAGATAAATCACTTACAACAATCATTTATAAACATTAGAATTCATTACAAGAAGTAATATGCTCTAGATTATGAAAAGACCAAAAATGATACATCTTAATCCCCAAAATAGATCCTAATCTAGAACATAAGCAAAAGGGGAGGCTTCATCACCTCCCTAGATGAGGTTTAGTTACCCATGAGTGAGCCTAGATGAAGGAAGAAGCAAGGCTTTCCCCTCCATTTTCGAGCTTCCTCCTTGAAGCTTCAAGAACTCCCTTCCTTTGCTCTCTTCTCTCTCTTCTAATCTTGTAAATGAAGCTCAATCATATTGTGTGGCTTCCCTCTCTTATCTTCTAGAGATAAGGCTCTAGAAACCCCCACCAACCAACATCTCCAACCAACCATTAAAGAGGGAAATTAAAATTGAGGAACCCAAGATGCAAGTGGCTGAAAATGGGCCATTTCCGGATGCAATTCTGCCCTAAGTTCGAGCACTCGAAATAAGGGCTCGAGCACTCGAAATTGGAGCAGAATGCTCCATTCTTGCCTTGCTCCGCCCAGACCTACTTCGGTTAAACAGCCATAACTTTGCGCTCTGAACTCCGAATGATGAACCGTTTGAAGATTTAGAAAGCTAATTCAGAGCTCTAAATATTTAATGTTTTAGTGGAGATCCAATTCTCAAGGATAGTTGGTCGAAAATGAAGATTAAGGCAGAATTTCATTGCTGCCAGGCAGTTCTGCGCGCCTCTGGTAACAAGGCCATAACTCTCTGCTCCGAGCTCCGAATGACAAACCGTTTGAAGATTTGGAAAGCTGATTCAGAGCTCTAAATCTTTCATGTTATAAGGGAAGTCCAGTTCTTGAGTTAGGAAGGTCAAAATGGCGAGCAAAGTTCAGGATCCACTGCTGCCAGAAATTCAGCCTTGTGCCTTTTGATGGCCAAAACTCCACAAAGCCTTGATTTTGCTCCTTTTTTGGCAAATGGACCTGAAAATATATACATACACACAAATGAAGATAATCTACTTAATTAAACAAACAACGGACTTAACTAATGCAATTTAGGGCGCTTAAATATACAGTATTCAGCGCTTATCACACCCCCAAACTTACATTTTGCTAGTCCCTTAGCAAAACTACAATGAAAAACTTAATGAAAAGACAACCATGGGCATGCTACTACAAAAATATCATCCATGGTAAAATGAGATAGATACATAGCTCAAATACAACTTGAAACAGACAAAAACTAGAGATGGGGTCATTGGGAAAACTACCTTGCATATATGAAGCATTGATACAAAAATTGGCTAAATACATTTCCACATACATGCATCAACATCAAAGTCTATATAAATAACTCAATTATCATCTCTTGAATGGAAATCAACTCTAGCTTCAGTGAAAGTGAATTGGATTCTCAACATGCGGCTTTTACTTTCTTTTCCAATTCCAAAGCACAAGTTTTCAAATCATTAAATTCCCCTTTAAATGAGGTCCCTAAGGCATGATTTTATTTACAAGACAACTTTTGTTGCTTGTTGACAATTTATTGTAACTCATAAGCGAAAAATAGAATGGTTGTGCAATGCTGAAGTCCCTTAAGCTTTCTAACCAACCTATGTAGCAAGCGTTAGGCCAACAACTCCCAAACCAGATGGCTTTAGGGTGCTAAGTGTAGAGACACTCCATAGGGCTTAATAGTTCAAGTTGGAAAGGCTACGAACTCTAACGAACCATGTTTATTACTAGTTTATTTTTTTGAATGACCGTGCAATGTTTAAGTCCCTTAAGCTTTCTAACCAACCCTTGTAGCAAGCGTTAGGCCAACAACTCCCAAACCAGATGGCTTTAGGGTGTTAAGTGTAGAGACACTCCTAGGGCTTAATAGCTCGAGTTGGAAAGGCTACGAACGTCAACTGGTCATTATTTTCTTTCCTTTTCAGTTTTTTTTTTTTTTTTTTTTTTTTTTAGACAACTTACATCATGTCAAAGATATTCATCTATCAGGTTCATCAAATCAGATTAACTAGGGCAAGGTCAAGGTCAATCAAGTTGCATGCCTCACAGTTAAGTTTCCAATGTGCATCTGTGCATTGTGAAGCTTAAAAGAGTGTCAAATCCAGCGAGAATTTAATTGAGACATTTATACAGACTAATTTGAATCTACATGATCATTTCAACTCAAATTTTCTTTATTTTCAAAAATATCAGCTGCTTCTATACACAAAGTTTTAAACATATGCTTTCATCTCCAACAGGTTTCAAATTCCATTATCATTGCTTAGCAAAAATGTAAAACCAAAAATACATAAATGCACCCCCAAACTTGAATGTCACATTGTCCTCAATGTGAGAAGACAAGTAAATCAAAATAAGCGCAAAGAGGGTAAAAGAACAATAATACCAAGTGGAGTGAGGACGACGTAGATATTCAGCCATGTGAGTGCGCAACGGCGTCCCCCAAACTTGGACATGAAGACCTATCAAGACAGAACTAATGTACATAGGTGAAAGCATAGGTCTCTTAAGAAAAAAAAAAAATCAAAACAGAAATGAAAACACTAAGACGAATGTGATGGCAAGGTAAAAATCCATACAAAATACAAATTGGCACACATGAGTCATAAGTGTAAAATGGAAAACAAAACAATGCCAAAAGCCGTGCATTTAGAGAGATAAAGTTGGCTTAGGCAATTCGTCAAACACGTGGTGTGCAAGACAAAAAGGAAGAGGGCCAAAGGTTGATTAGAGATGAGAAAATCCAAAAATTTGGCCCTGCAAATGCAATACACCACTCCCAAACAATCACAAATCCTTCACACAAGCAATCCCATCCTCCATTGATCAAAAATTAAAAGAAAAAGAGGGTTAGACACTTACCCAACAATGGAGAACCAAAGGCCCTGTGTGCGTGGGATAAATGGTGGGGATGGGTGGGAGGTTGATGATGGTGCTTGGGTTAGAGGAGAGTGGGGAAAAAGGTGGAGGAGGTGAAGGTGGGTTTGCATGGGGTGGTGAGGTTGAGGGTGGTTGGGTTATGAAGTTGGAGTTGGTTGTGAGGTGCATGCAAGTTGCATGAAAGTGCCGAGAGAGAGAGATGGTTTTGGGCAGGCATGAGGTTGAGGGAATGGTGTTGGTTGAGTTATGGGTTGCATGCATGGTGGGATGAGATGAGGGTGGTGAAGTGAGGTTGATGGTGGTTGAATGGTGTGAGGCCGAGAGGGATGGTGGTTGGTTTGGGAGGTGAGATGCAGGTTGAGAATGATGAGGTGAGGTTGATGCGTTTGAGATGAAGGTTGTGCATGCATGGTTGTGCATGCATGGGTGTGGGTTAATGTGGGTTGGTTGAGGAGTTGCCGAGAGTGGGAGAGATGGTGAGGTGAAGGGGTTGTGGGTTGGTTGGAGGTTGGTGGAGAGGATGGGGTGAAGAGGTTGGTTGATGATGGGAAGGTTGCTTGGTTTGTTGCATGGTGGGCATGTTGGCTAGGCTCGAGCACTCCAAATGGGAGCTAGAGTGCTCGAGCTTGGGGCAGAGAGATTGGCAAGATGAGGAGGGATGTCAAGCACTCGAAATGCCAATTCGAGTGCTCGAAATTCAAGCAGTAGCCTCGGAATGGTTTTGTGCAAGCTTCATAGAGCTTTCGAGCACTCCAAAGAGGAAATAGAGTGCTCGAAATGAAGGCAGTAGCATTGAGGTTGAGAGATGAACTTTTGCATGCAGTGTAACATTATGCAGTGAGGTTGAGAGATGAACTTTGCATGTCATTCCATTAGGTGCCTCATTCTTATGCATTGTGAATGTATACATGATCAACTGAGAGCTGAAGAATTGATAAAACCTTGCAACATGCTTCCAAATCAAGGCATGGATGGATTATTTTCACCTTGCATGCATGGAAAATAATGAAACATTGCAAATTAATACAATCCAATGCATGGATGGATAATTGTCAAACTCTACACTTCATTACAATGCAAGGAAAATTTTGAAAATTTTTCAGATTGTGCAATTTTCCTCCAATGAACTTCATTCCATTCCATGGAAAATTTTGAAAATTTTGTTTCTAAACTTTGCAGTTTTTTTTTTTTTTTTTTTTTTTTTTTTTCAAACATTGCAATCATCTCAAATGCATGGAAATATTTTTTTGTTTAAACTTTGCAACTCCATTTTAATTCAATGCATGGAAAAATTTAAACTTTGCACTTTCATTCCAATGTAATGCATGGATGGAAAATTTTGAAAACTTTTCAACTTCTTTCTAATGCATGGACAATTTGGAAAGTTTTTCAAAATGTAGCACCTTTCCAACGCATGGATGATTTTGAGAAACCATGATCCAACAATGCATTGAAGATGAGAGGCTATGCATGTGAGTGCCATGTCGAAAGTCCGAGAAAATTGCCTGATAGAGCCAGAAACTTCCGGGAATGAAAACAAGAGTGGAGAAGGTCTAAGAAGTCAGTCTAAAAATGTGGAACACAACTTAAGATAGTTCCAGAGAAAGTTAAATTTTGGCATTTCTTAACCATTTCCTATAAAATTTCATGGCTCAGGCAATTGATCATTAGGGAGGCATTGAAGTCGAAAGAATTGCTCCCCAAGGGTGCTAAATTTAACGTCGATAGCTAGACGCACCGAGATCAGGTTAATCCTCCTTACCCTATACCATGTCTCTCTAGAGAGTTATAGGTCCCCAAATAGGATAATTCTTTTAAAAGTGGAGGAGGAAGACTTTGAAGACAAAAGTGGAAAAGAGGTAACGGAAAGACCTCAACCCACTCTTCTTTCTCAATGAAGAACTTTGGACTATGGGGCTGATTTGGATTATGGGAAGATGGATCAAGTGAGGGCACACCTAGCAAAGGGTTTTGAAAAATCATATTTAGCACGGGAATGCCCGGAGAATTGTCCTTCAAATTTTCAACATCCTCCCCACACTTATCCGGTGGTTCGGGCTCAACAGTTTGAGATAACTCAAGTGAGGGAATGGGATGAGATGCAAGCTCCCAAGAAAGAGATACATTTGATGTTGACAAAGGAAAAGAATGAATATGTGGATGAATATTAAGCAAAGAATTCACCTCTGAAATGGAATTGTCAACATTAAAATCCTCACAATTGAAATGAGCCAAACAAGCTTTTAGAGGATCCTCCATTAAAGGAGGTGTATCAAGCAAAGGATTATGTAGGGGCTGTTTTGGAGTAGGGTAGACAATCTCTACATCATTATTTTTCCCATTTTGAGCCACAATTGCTTCATTTTGATGTGGGGCAACAATTTGATCTTCCACCACCATTTTATCATTTTCACATGTAATAACCACTTGATCATTCTCATGATGAAAGTTACTAGGAGTAATCTCATCATTCATAGAATTTTCTTTTGGATTGGCCATAAATTCAAATGAAAATGTTTCCTCCTCTTCATGATTTTTAGCATTAATCCTTTGTTGAATTTGAGATATTTGGTCATCTATCATTGCACTAACTTGGGACTGGTGATATGGTACCACTTGATTGATAGACTCTACTGTGGATTGCATGCTAGCAAGGGAAGCCAATAGTTGATTGTTGGAGTCCATCATTTGCATGTGCATAGACTCCATCATTTGTTTGTTAGCAACAATTAGCTCATCCAATGGAGACGGTGGAAAAGGAGAAGAGGGCGGGAAAGGATGATCATTGGGTTGAAAAGGTTGCATATGAGATTGTGGGGTTGAATTTCCTATGTCATGCCATAAGAAGTTTTGTTGGTCTCCCCAACCCGAGTTATAACCATTGAAGTATGGATCACTACCCGGTTCAAAGAAATTTTCATTTGGTTGCTCTAGATAGAAGTACGAGAATTGTCTCGTTGGAAGACAATCTCTTGTATGATGTGTATTACTAGAGCAAAAAGCACAAAACTCATGAGGTGTGTAGAATTGAGTTGGAAGATAACTATTCTCCATCTAGGAGTAATTCAACAACACACAAAGCAATCAACACAACAGTTCATCACCATAACCTCCACATACAATGTTCCCATTCTCCTCAATTATCAAGACAAAAAATGTAAATGGCCACGACAAGGACCAATGCTTGAATACGAAATTTAAAACAATTGAAATAGCCTCGACAAGGGCTTGCAATTTAATTACTTCTAAGCTTAACACATGCACGATATTCACAATTCGAAACTAGAAGTCACGAGACTTACCTGGGGTCCTCTAGACTTACAATTTGCTAGCATTCCCACGGCGAGCTTCGAGTCCCTAGAATCTTACAACACTTAAAACACAAAGGTGGTCAAAACACACAAGGAATATTCATAATCAAACTAAATTTAACCCTAGAAACTTCGGTTGCTAAACCGTTTGCAGTCCCCGGCAACGGCGCCAAAAATTGATCGGTTGATCAACTATACATCAACCTTCGCAATAGCACGAATCATTGTAAAATAGGGCTATTGGTCGGGTAAGTCGAACCACTGGGACTGCGCTAGTTTAAGGCAACCTAAGCGTCTAGAATCGTTTTAGAATGATAAGGGGGAATAGGGTGTTTGCTTGGTTTGTCACTAAAGCTATGAAATTAAGATGCATAAAACAATAAATTGCAAGGAAATTAAAGGAGTGAGATACAAGTAGAAAAGACTAGGGAGATGAATCCACACTACACCCTAAGTACATGCTAGATTAAGGCTAAATTGGGGAAGTACAATGTATAAAATGGCCACGGAATATATAGCAACACTAGATTACCATATACCCTTAGAGAAGTTCATTAAATCATTAAACAAGAACAATCCCTCAAAAATTAATACATTTGAGCTACCTAAACTAAAGTGTAGCCTTCAACATACTCACTCAAGCAAGAACTATCAAGTTTGTAATCAAATGATAAAGCACATGAGGTAGGAAACTAGCATAACCCATCAAAGGAAGTTCCTAAGCAATGGACTATCCATTTTCTCTATCAACATGCCTTGAAAATTATTCATAATCCTATCTCCATTGTCACCATGAAGAAGCAAGCATTATGATTACTACAAGAAACCATCTAAGACAAGATAAATCACTTACAACAATCATTTATAAACATTAGAATTCATTACAAGAAGTAATATGCTCTAGATTATGAAAAGACCAAAAATGATACATCTTAATCCCCAAAATAGATCCTAATCTAGAACATAAGCAAAAGGGGAGGCTTCATCACCTCCCTAGATGAGGTTTAGTTACCCATGAGTGAGCCTAGATGAAGGAAGAAGCAAGGCTTTCCCCTCCATTTTCGAGCTTCCTCCTTGAAGCTTCAAGAACTCCCTTCCTTTGCTCTCTTCTCTCTCTTCTAATCTTGTAAAATGAAGCTCAATCATATCGTGTGGCTTCCCTCTCTTATCTTCTAGAGATAAGGCTCTAGAAACCCCCACCAACCAACATCTCCAACCAACCATTAAAGAGGGAAATTAGAATTGAGGAACCCAAGATGCAAGTGGCTGAAAATGGGCCATTTCCGGATGCAATTCTGCCCTAAGTTCGAGCACTCGAAATAAGGGCTCGAGCACTCGAAATTGGAGCAGAATGCTCCATTCTTGCCTTGCTCCGCCCAGACCTACTTCGGTTAAACAGCCATAACTTTGCGCTCTGAACTTCGAATGATGAACTGTTTGAAGATTTAGAAAGCTAATTCAGAGCTCTAAATATTTCATGTTTTAGTGGAGATCCAATTCTCAAGGATAGTTGGTCGAAAATGAAGATTAAGGCAGAATTTCATTGCTGCCAGGCAGTTCTGCGCGCCTCTGGTAACAAGGCCATAACTCTCTGGTCCGAGCTCCGAATGACAAACCGTTTGAAGATTTGGAAAGCTGATTCAGAGCTCTAAATCTTTCATGTTATAAGGGAAGTCCATTTCTTGAGTTAGGAAGGTCAAAATGGCGAGCAAAGTTCAGGATCCACTGCTGCCAGAAATTCAGCCTTGTGCCTTTTGATGGCCAAAACTCCACAAAGCCTTGATTTTGCTCCTTTTTTGGCAAATGGACCTGAAAATATATACATACACACAAATGAAGATAATCTACTTAATTAAACAAACAACGGACTTAACTAATGCAATTTAGGGCGCTTAAATATACAGTATTCAGCGCTTATCAGACCCAAAGAGTGTTTTAATAAGTAAAGATTGAATCTTTGAATGAAAATACCTCAAACAAAGTACCTTTTATGTCACTAGACCATTTTAATGTATAAAGATAAAATCTTTGATAGAAAATAAGAGTTTCGAGTTAAACTTATTCGAGATTCTATTGACGTCACGGAGAGTGTTTAACGAGTAAGGTTTAAATCTTTGAATAAAATTACCTGAATCGAGGTATCTATTATGTCACTAGACTTTTTTAATGTATAAAGATTAAAATTTTGAAAGAAAATGATATTTTTGAGTTTTACTTATTTGAGAAACGTATGGAGTTGTGAAGAGTGTTTTAGTGACTAAAGATCGAATGTTCGAATGAAAATACCCTAATAAAGGTACCTATATGTCAGTAGACCTTATCAACGTATAAAAATTGAATCTTTGAAAGAAAATGAGAGTTTTCAGTTGTACTAATTCGAGTTCCCTTTGACGTCCCGAAGAGTGTTTTAATGATCTAAGATTGAATCTTTAAATGAAATACCTCTATCAAGGTTCCTATAATTTCACTATACTATTTTAATTTATAAGTGTTGAATCTTTGAAAGAAAATGAGAGATTTGAGTTAAACTTAATCGAGATCACTTTGACGTCACGAAGAGTGTTTTAATGAGTAAAGATTGAATCATTGAATGAAATCACCTCAATCAAAGTATCTATTATGTCACGAGAACTTTTTAATGTATCAGGACTGAATCTTTGTAAGAAAATGAGAGTTTTGAGTTTCACTTGTTCGAGTTACCTATGAAGTCGCGAAGGGTGTTTTATAACTAAAGGTTGAATCTTTGAATGAAAATGAGAGTTTTGAGTGAAACTTATTCGAGTTCCCTTTGACATTCCGAAGATTGTTTTAATGATCAAAGATTGAATCTTTAAATGAAACTACCTCAATCAAGGTACCTATTATTTCAGTAAACCATTTTTATGCGTAAAGATTGAATCTTTGAAAGAAAAGGGGAGTTTTGAGTTAGACTTATTTGAGATCCCTTTGACATAACGAGCAGTGTTTTAATGTGAAAAGATGGAATCTTTGAATGAAATTACCTCAATCAATGTACTTATTATGTCACTAGACCTTTTTAATTGTATAAAGGTCGGATCCTTTAAACAAAATGAGAGTTTTGAGTTAAATTTATTCGAGATTCCTTTGACGTCACGAAGAGTTTTTAATGAGTAAAGATTAAATGTTTGAATGAAATTACCTTAATCAAGATACCAATTTTGTCACTAGACCGTTTTAATGTATAAAGATTAAATCTTTGAAAGAAAATGAGAGCTTTGAGTTTAACTTCTTCGGGTTACGTATGGAGTCCCGAAGAGTGTTTTAATGATCAAAGAATGAATCTTTGAATAAAAATATCTCAATCAAGGTACCTATTATGTTACTAGACCATTTTACTGTATAAAGATTAAATCTTTGTTAAAAAATGAGAGTTTTGAGTTAAACTTATTCGAGAACTCTTTGACGTCACGAAGTGTGTTTTAATGAGTAAGGATTGAATCTTTTAGTGAAATTACCTCAATCAAGGTTCCTAATCTGTCACTAGACCTTTTTAATGTATAACGATTGAATCTTTGAAAGAAAATGAGAGTTTTGAATTTAACTTATTCGGGTTACGTATGAAGTCGCGAAGAGTGTTTTAATGAGTAATGATTGAATCTTAGAAAGAAAATACCTCAAATCAAGGTACCTATTACGCCACTAGACCATTTTAATATATAAAGATCAAATTTTTGAAAGAACACGAGAGTTTTGAGTTAACCTTATTCGTGATCGCTTTAACATCTCAAAGAGTGTTTTAATGAGTAAAGATTGAATCTCTGAATGAAATTAACTTAATCCAGGTAATTTTTATGTCACTAGATGATTTTAATTTATAAAGATTATATCTTTCAACGAAAATGAGAGTTTCGAGTTAAATTTATTTGAGATCCCTTTGACGTCATGAACAGTGTTTTAATGAGTAATGATAGAATCATTGAATAAAATTAGCTTAATCAAGGTAACAATTATGTCACTAGATCTTTTTAATGTATAAAGACGGAATCTTTGAAAGAAAATGAAAGTTTTGAGTTGAACTTATTCGAGTTACCCATGAAGTTGCGAAAATCGTCTTAATGACTAAAGATTGAATGTTTGAATGAAAATACCACAACAAAGGTGCTTATTATGTCGCTAAACCATTTTAATGTATAAAGATTGAATCTTTTAAAGAAAATGAGAGTTTTGAGTTAAATTTATTCGAGTTCCCTTTGACATCCCGAAGAGTGTTTTAATGAGTAAAGATTAAATCTTTGAATGAAAATACCTAAATCAAGGTACCTATTATGTCACTCGACCATTTTAACGTATATTGTTATATCTTTAAAAGAAAATTAGAGTTTTGAGTTAAACTTATTCGATATCCCATTGACGTCACGAAGAGTATTTTAATGGCTAAAGATTGAATCTTTAATTGAAATTGTCACTAGCCTTTTTATTGTTTTAAGATTGAATCTTTGAAAGAAAGTGAGTGTTTTGAGTTTAACTTATTTAAGTTACCTATGAATTCGCAAAGAGTGTTTTAATGACTAAAGATTGAATCGTTGAATAAAAATACCTCTATAAAGGAACCTATTATGTCATTAGGCCTTTTTAATTTCTAAAGATTGAATCATTGAATGAATATGAGAGTTTTGAGTTCAACTTATTAGAGATCCCTTTAATGTCCCAGAGAGTGTTTTAATGAGTAAAGATTTAATCTTTGAATGAAACTACCTCAGTCAAGGTACCTATTATGTCAATAGACAATTTTAATGTACAAAGATTAAATTTTTGAAAGAAAATGAGAGTTTTGAGTTAAACATATTCGAAATCCCTTTGACGTCATGAAGAGTATTTTAATTAGCAAAGATTGAATCTTTGAAAAAAATCACCTCAATTAAGGTACCGATTATGTCACTAGACCTTTTTAAGGTATAAAGATTGAATCTTTGAAAGAAAATGAGAATTTTGAGTAAAACATATTCAAGTTCCCTTTGAGGACCCAAAGAGTGTTTTAATAAGTAAAGATTGAACCTTTGATCGAAAATACCTCAATCAAAGTACAGTTTATGTCACTAGACCATTTTAATGTATAAAGATAAAATCTTTGATATAAAATCTTTGATAGAAAATAAGAGTTTCGAGTTAAACTTACTCGAGATTCTATTGACGTCATGGAGAGTGTTTAATGAGTAAGGTTTAAATCTTTGAATTAAATTCCCTGAATCGAGTTACCTACTATGTCACTAGACTTTTTTAATGTATAAAGATTTAAATTTTGAAAGAAAATGATATTTTTGAGTTTTACTTATTTGAGAAACGTATGGAGTTGTGAAGAGTGTTTTAGTGACTAAAGATCGAATGTTCGAATGAAAATACCTCAATAAAGGTACCTATATGTCAGTAGACCTTATCAACGTATAAAAATTGAATCTTTGAAAGAAAATGAGAGTTTTCAGTTGAACTAATTCGAGTTCCCTTTGACGTCCCGAAGACTGTTTTAATGATCAAAGATTGAATCTTTAAATGAAATACCTCTATCAAGGTTCCTATTATTTCACTATATTATTTTAATTTATAAGTTTTGATTCTTTGAAAGAAAATGAGAGATTTGAGTAAAACTTATTCGAGATCACTTTGACGTCACGAAGAGTGTTTTAATGAGTAAAGATTGAATTGTTGAATGAAATTACCTCAATCAAAGTATCTATTATGTCATGAGAACTTTTTTATGTATCAAGACTGAATCTTTGTAAGAAAATGAGAGTTTTGAGTTTCACTTGTTCGAGTTACCTATGAAGTCGCGAAGGGTGTTTTTATAACTAAAGATTGAATCTTTGAATGAAAATGAGAGTTTTGAGTGAAACTTATTCGAGTTCCCTTTGACATTCCGAAGAGTGTTTTAATGATCAAAGATTGAATCTTTGAATGAAAATACCTCAATCACGGTACCTGTTATTTTACTAAACCATTTTAATGTGTAAAGATTGAAACTTTGAAAGAAAAAGGGAGTTTTGAGTTGAACTTATTTGAGATCCCTTTGACATCACGAACAGTGTTTTAATGTGAAAAGATTGAATCTTTGAATGAAATTACCTCAATCATGGTACCTATTATGTCACTAGACCTTTTTAAATATTTAAAGGTCGAATCCTTTAAACAAAATGAGAGTTTTGAGTTAAATTTAGTCGAGATTCCTTTGACGTTACGAAGAGTTTTTAATGAGTAAAGATTGAATGTTTGAATCAAATTACCGCAATCAAGATACCTATTTTGTCACTTGACCGTTTAAATGTATAAAGATTGAATCTTTGAAAGAAAATTAGAGTTTTGAGTTTAACTTCTTCAAGTTACGTATGAAGTCCGGAAGAGTGTTTTAATGATCAAAGAATGAATCTTTGAATAAAAATACCTCAATCAAGGTACCTATTATGTCACTATACCATTTTACTGTGTAAAGATTAAATCTTTGTTAAAAAATGAGAGTTCTGAGTTAAACTTATTCAAGAACTCTTTGACGTCACGAAGAGTGTTTTAATGTATAAGGATTGAATCTTTGAGTGAAATTACCTCAATCAAGGTTCCTAATCTGTCACTAGACCTTTTTAATATATAAAGATTGAATCTTTGAAAGAAAATAAGAGTTTTGAGTTTAACTTATTCGGGTTACGTTTGAAGTCGCGAAGAGTGTTTTAATGAGTAACGATTGAATCTTTGAATGAACATACCTCAAATCAAGGTACCTATTACGCCACTAGACCATTTTAATGTATAAAGATCTAATTTTTGAAAGAACACGAGAGTTTGGAGTTAAACTTACTCGTGATCCCTTTGATGTCTCGAAGAGTGTTTTAATGAGTAAAGATTGAATCTTTGAATGAAATTAACTCAATCAAGGTACTTTTTATGTCACTAGATGATTTTAATTTATAAAGATTATATCTTTCAACGAAAATGAGAGTTTAGAGTTAAATTTATTTGAGATCCCTTTGACGTCATGAACAGTGTTTTAATGAGTAATGATAGAATCATTTAATAAAATTAGCTTAATCAAGGTACCTATTATGTCACTAGACCTTTTTAATGTATAAAGATGGAATCTTTGAAAGAAAATGAATGTTTTGAGTTTAACTTATTCGAGTTACCTAGAAAGTTGCGATGACCGTCTTAATGACTAAAGATTGAATGTTTGAATGAAAATACCACAACAAAGGTGCTTATTATGTCACTAGACCATTTTAATGTATCAAGATTGAATCTATGAAAGAAAATGAGAGTTTTGAGTTAAATTTATTCGAGTTTCCTTTGACGTCCCGAAGATTGTTTTAAAGAGTAAAGATTAAATCTTTGAATGAAAATACCTAAATCAAGGTACCTATTATGTCACTCGACCATTTTAACGAATATAGTTACATCTTTAAAAGAAAATTAGAGTTTTGAGTTAAACTTATTCGATATCCCATTGACGTCACGAAGAGTATTTTAATGGCTAAAGATTGAATCTTTGATTGAAATTATCTCAAACAAGTTACCCATTAGGTCACTAGCCTTTTTACTATTTAAAGATTGAATCTTTGAAAGAAAGTAAGAGTTTTGAGTTTAACTTATTCAAGTTACCTAAGAATTCGCAAAGAGTGTTTTAATGACTAAAGATTCAATCTTAGAATAAAAATACCTCTTTAAAGGAACCTATTATGTCATTAGGCCTTTTTAATTTTTAAAGATTGAATCGTTTAATGAATATGAGAGTTTTGAGTCCAACTTATTAGAGATCCCTTTAATGTCCCGGAGAGTGTTTTAATGAGAAAAGATTTAATCTTTGAATGAAACTACCTCAGTCAAGGTACCTATTCTGTCAATAGACAATTTTAATGTATAAAGATTAAATTTTTGAAAGTAAATGAGAGTTTTGAGTTAAACTTATTTGAGATCCCTTTGACATCACGAAGAGTGTTTTAATGAGCAAAGATTGAATCTTTGAAAAAAATCACCTCAATCAAGGTACCGATTATGTCACTAGACCTTTTTAAGGTATAAAGATTGAATCTTTGAAAGAAAATGAGAATTTTGAGTAAAACATATTCAAGTTCCCTTTGGGGAACAAAAGAGTGTTTGAATAAGTAAAGATTAAACCTTTGAATGAAAATACCTAACTCAAAGTACCTTTTATGTCACTAGACCATTTTAATGTATAAAGATAAAATCTTTGATAGAAAATAAGAGTTTCGAGTTAAACCTATTCGAGATTCTATTAACGTCACGGAGAGTGTTTAATGAGTAAGGTTTAAATCTTTGAATGAATTTACCTGAGTCGAGGTACCTATTATGTCACTAGACTTTTTTAATGTATAAAGATTGAAATTTTGAAAGAAAATGATATTTTTGAGTTTTACTTATTTGAGAAACGTATGGAGTAGTGAAGAGTGTTTTAGTGACTAAAGATCGAATGTTCGAATGAAAATACCTCAATAAAGGTACCTATATGTCAGTAGACCTTATCAACGTATAAAAATTGAATCTTTGAAAGAAATGAGAATTGTCAGTTGAACTAATTCGAGTTCCCTTTGACGTCCCGAAGAGTGTTTTAATGATCAATGATTGAATCTTTAAATGAAATACCTCTATCAAGGTTCCTATTAGTTCACTATACTATTTTAATTTATAAGTGTTAAATCTTTGAAAGAAAATGAGAGATTTGAGTTAAAATTATTCGAGATCACTTTGACGTCACGAAGAGTGTTTTAATAAGTAAAGATTGAATCGTTGAATGAAATTGCCTCAATCAAAGTATCTATTATGTCACGAGAATTTTTTAATGTATGAAGACGGAATCTTTGTAAGAAAATGAGAGTTTTGAGTTTCACTTGTTCGAGTTACATATGAAGTCGCGAAGGGTGTTTTTATAACTAAAGGTTGAATCGTTGAATGAAAAGGAGAGTTTTGAGTGAAACTTATTCGAGTTCCCTTTGACTTTCCGAAGAGTGTTTTAATGATCAAAGATTGAATCTTTGAATAAAAATACCTCAATCAAGGTACCTGTTATTTCATTAAACTATTTTAATGTGTAAAGATTGAATCTTTGAAAGAAAAGGGGAGTTTTGAGTTAAACTTATTTGAGATCCCTTTGACATCACGAATAGTGTTTTAACGTGAAAAGATTGAATCTTTGAATGAAATTACCTCAATCATGGTACCTATTATGTCACTAGACCTTTTTCAATATATAAAGGTCGAATCCTTTAAACAAAATGAGAGTTTTGAGTTAAATTTATTCGAGATTCCTTCGACGTCACGAAGAGTTTTTAATGAGTAAAGATTGAATGTTTGAATGAAATTACCTCAATCCAGATACCAATTTTGTCACTAGACCATTTTAATGTATAAAGTTTGAATCTTTGAAAGAAAATGAGAGTTTTGAGTTTAACTTCTTCGGGTTACGTATGAAGTCCCGAAAAGTGTTTTAATGATCAAAGAATGAATCTTTGAATAAAAATACCTCAATCAAGGTACCTATTATGTCACTAGACCATTTTACTGTATAAATATTAAATCTTTGTTAAAAAATGAGAATTTTGAGTTAAACAATTTCGAGAACTCTTTGACGTCACAAAGAGTGTTTTAATGAGTAAGGATTGAATCTTTGAGTGAAATTACCTCAATCAAGGTTCCTAATCTGTCACTAGACCTTTTTAATGTATAAAGATTGAATCTTTAAAAGAAAATGAGAGTTTTCAGTTTAACTTATTCGGGTTACGTATGAAGTCGCGAAGAGTGTTTTAATGAGTAACGATTGAATCTTTGAACGAAAATACCTCAAATCAAGGTACCTATTACGCCACTAGACCATTTTAATGTATAAAGATCAAATTTTTGATAGAACACGAGAGTTTTGAGTTAAACTTATTCGTGATCCCTTTGACGTCTCGAAGAGTGTTTTAATGAGTAAAGATTGAATCTTTGAATGAAGTTAACACAATCAATGTAATTTTTATGTCACTAGATGATTTTAATTTACAAAGATTATATCTTTCAACGAAAATGAGAGTTTTGAGTTAAATTTATTTGAGATCCTTTTGACGTCATGAACAGTGTTTTAATGAGTAATGATAGAATCATTGAATAAAATTAGCTTAATCAAGGTAACAATTATGTCACTAGACCTTTTTAATGTATAAAGACGGAATCTTTGCAAGAAAATGAAAGTTTTGAGTTTAACTTATTCGAGTTATCTATAGAGTTGCGAAGGCCGTCTTAATGACTAAAGATTGAATGTTTGAATGAAAATACCACAACAAAGGTGCTTATTATGTCACTAGACCATTTTAATGTATAAAGATTGAATCTTTGTAAGAAAATGAGAGTTTTGAGTTAAATTTATTCGAGTTCCCTTTGACGTCCCGAAGAGTGCTTTAATGAGTAAAGATTAAATCTTTGAATGAAAATACCTAAATTAAGGTACCTATTATGTCACTCGACCATTTTAATGTATATAGTTATATCTTTAAAAGAAAATTAGAGTTTTGAGTTAAACTTATTTGATATCCTATTGACGTCACGAAGAGTATTTTAATGGCTAAAGATTGAACCTTTGATTGAAATTACCTCAAACAAGTTACCCATTAGGTTACTAGCCTTTTTATTGTTTAAAGATTGAATCTTTGAAAGAAAGTGAGAGTTTTGAGTTTAACTTATTCAAGTTACCTATGAATTCCCAAAGAGTGTTTTAATGACTAAAGATTGAATCTTTGAATAAAAATACCTCTATAAAGGAACCTATTATATCATTAGGGCTTTTTAATTTCTAAAGATTGAATCGTTGAATGAATATGAGAATTTTGAGTCCAACTTATTAGAGATCCCTTTAATGTCCCAAAGAGTGTTTTAATGAGTAAAGATTTAATCTTTGAATGAAACTACCTCAATCAAGGTACCTATTATGTCTATAGACAATTTTAATGTATAAAGATTAAATCTTTGAAAAAAATGAGAGTTTTGAGTTAAACTTATTCGAGATCCCTTTGACGTCACGAAGAGTGTTTTAATGAGCAAAGATTGAATCTTTGAAAAAAATCAACTCAATCAAGGTACCGATTATGTCATTAGACCTTTTTAAGGTATAAAGATTGAATCTTTGAAAGAAAATGAGAATTTTGAGTAAAACATATTCAAGTTCCCTTTGAGGACCCAAAGAGTGTTTTAATAAGTAAAGATTGATCCTTTGAATGAAAATACCTCAATCAAAGTACCGTTTATCTCACTAGACCATTTTAATGTATAAAGATAAAATTTTTGATAGAAAGTAAGAGTTTCGAGTTAAACTTATTCGAGATTCTATTGACGTCACGGAGAGTGTTTAATGAGTAAGGTTTAAATCTTTGAATGAAATTACCTGAATCGTGGTACCTATTATGTCACTAGACTTTTTTAATGTATAAAGGATGAAATTTTGAAAGAAAATGATATTTTTGTGTTTTACTTATTTGAGAAACGTATGGAGTTGTGAAGAGTGTTTTAGTGACTAAAGATCGAATGTTCGAATGAAAATACCTCAATAAAGGTACCTATATGTCAGTAGACCTTATCAATGTATAAAAATTGAATTTTTGAAAGAAAATGAGAGTTATCAGATGAACTAATTCGAGTTCCCTTTGACGTCCCGAAGAGTGTTTTAATGATCTAAGATTGAATTTTTAAATGAAATACCTCTATCAAGGTTCCTATTATTTCACTATACTATTTTAATTTATAAGTGTTGAATCTTTGAAAGAAAATGAGAGATTTGAGTTAAACTTATTCGAGATCACTTTGACGTCTCGAAGAGTGTTTTAATGAGTAAAGATTGAATCGTTGAATGAAATTACCTCAATCAAAGTATCTATTATGTTACGAGAACTTTTTAATGTATCAAGACTGAATCGTTGTAGGAAAATGAGAGTTTTGAGTTTCACTTGTTCGAGTTGCCTATGAAGTCGCGATGGGTGTTTTTGTAACTAAAGGTTCAATCTTTGAATGAAAATGAGAGTTTTGAGTGAAACTAATTCGAGTTCCCTTTAACATTCCGAAGAGTGTTTTAATGATCAAAGATTGAATTTTTGAATGAAAATAACTCAATCAAGGTACCTGTTATTTCACTAAACCATTTTAATGTGTAAAGATTGAATCTTTGAAAGAAAAGGGGAGTTTTGAGTTAAACTTATTTAAGATCCCTTTGACATCACGAGCAGTGTTTTAATGTGAAAAGATTGAATCTTTGAAGGAAATTACCTCAATCATGGTACCTATTATGTCAGTAGACCTTTTTAAATATATAAAGGTCGAATCCTTTAAACAAAATGAATGTTTTGAGTTAAATTTATTCGAGATTCCTTTGACGTCACGAAGAGTTTTTAATGAGTAAAGATTGAATGTTTGAATGAAATTACCGCAATCAAGATACCTATTTTGTCACTAGACCGTTTTAATGTATAAAGATTAAATCTTTGAAAGAAAATGAGAGTTTTGAGTTTAACTTCTTCTGGTTACGTATGAAGTCCCGAAGAGTGTTTTAATGATCAAAGAATGAATCTTTGAATAAAAATACCCCAATCAAGGTACCTATTATGTCACTACACCATTTTACTGTATAAAGATTAAATCTTTGTTAATAAATAAGAGTTTTGAGTTAAACTTATTCGAGAACTCTTTGACATCACGAAGAGTGTTTTAATGAGTAAGGATTGAATCTTTGAGTGAAATTACCTCAATCAAGGTTCCTAATCTGTCACCAGACCTTTTAAATATATAAAGATTGAATCTTTGAAAAAAAATGAGAATTTTGAGTTTAACTTATTCGGGTTACGTATGAAGTCGTTAAGAGTGTTTTAATGAGTAACGATTCAATCTTTGAATGAAAATACCTCAAATCAAGGTACCTATTACGCCACTAGACCATTTTAATGTATAAAGATCTAATTTTTGAAAGAACACAAGAGTTTGGAGTTAAACTTATTCGTGATCCCTTTGATGTCTCGAAGAGTGTTTTAATGAGTAAAGATTGAATCTTTGGATGAAATTAACTCAATCAAGGTACTTTTTATGTCACTAAATGATTTTAATTTATAAAGATTATATCTTTCAACGAAAATGAGAGTTTCGAGATAAATTTATTTGAGATCCCTTTTACGTCATGAACAGTGTTTTAATCAGTAATGATAGAAACATTGAATAAAATTAGCTTAATCACGGTACCTATTATGTCACTAGACCTTTTTAATGTATAAAGATGGAATCTTTGAAAGAAAATGAATGTTTTGAGTTTAACTTATTCGAGTTACAAATAAAGTTACGAAGACCGTCTTAATTACTAAAGATTGAATGTTTGAATGAAAATACCACAACAAAGGTGCTTATTATGTCACTAGACCATTTTAATGTATAAAGATTGAATCTATGAAAGAAAATGAGAGTTTTGAGTTAAATTTATTCGAGTTTCCTTTGACGTCCCGAAGAGTGTTTTAATGAGTAAAGATTAAATCTTTGAATGAAAATACCTAAATCAAGGTACCTATTATGTCACTCGACCATTTTAACGTATATAGTTATATCTTTAAAAGAAAATTAGAGTTTTAAGTTAAATTTATTCGATATCCCATTGACGTCACGAAGAGTATTTTAATGGCTAAAGATTGAATCTTTGATTGAAATTATCTCAAACAAGTTACCCATTAGGTCACTAGCCTTTTTATTATTTCAAAATTGAATCTTTGAAAGAAGGTGAGAGTTTTGAGTTTAACTTATTTAAGTTACCTATGAATTCGCAAAGAGTGTTTTAATGACTAAAGATTGAATCTTTGAATAAAAATACCTCTATAAAGAAACCTATTATGTCATTAGGCCTTTTTAATTTCTAAAGATTAAATCGTTGAACGAATATGAGAGTTTTGAGTCCAACTTATTAGAGATCCCTTTAATGTCCCGAAGAGTGTTTTAATGAGTAAAGGTTTAATCTTTGAATGAAACTACCTCAGTCAAGGTACCTATTATGTCAATAGACAATTTTAATGTATAAAGATTAAATCTTTGAAAGAAAATTAGAGTTTTGAATTAAATTTATTCGAGATCCCTTTGACGTCACAAAGAGTGTTTTAATGAGCAAAGATTGAATCTTTGAAAAAAATCACCTCAATCAAGGTACCGATTATGTCACTAGACCTTTTTAAGGTATAAAGATTGAATCTTTGAAAGAAAATGAGAATTTTGAGTAAAACATATTCAAGTTTCCTTTGAGTACCCAAAGTGTGTTTTAAGAAGTAAAGATTGAACCTTTGAATGAAAATACCTCAATCAAAGTACCTTTTATGTCACTAGACCATTTTAATGTATAAAGATAAAATCTTTGATAGAAAATAAGAGTTTCGAGTTAAACTTATTCGAGATTCTATTGACGTCACGGAGAGTGTTTAATGAGTAAGGTTTAAATCTTTCAATGAAATTACCTGAATCGAGGTACCTATTATGTCATTAGACTTTTTTAATGTATAAAGATTGAAATTTTGAAAGAAAATGATATTTTTGAGTTTTACTTATTTGAGAAACGTGTGGAGTTGTGAAGAGTGTTTTAGTGACCAAAGATCGAATGTTCGAATGAAAATACCTCAATAAAGGTACCTAGACCATATCAACGTATAAAAATTGACTCTTTGAAAGAAAATGAGAGTTTTCAGTTGAACTAATTCGAGTTCCCTTTGACGTCCCTAATAGTGTTTTAATGATCAAAGATTGAATCTATAAATGAGATACCTCTATCAAGTTTCCTATTATTTCACTATACTATTTTAATTTATAAGTGTTGAATCTTTGAAAGAAAATGAGAGATTTGAGTTAAACTACTTCGAGATCACTTTAACGTCACGAAGAGTGTTTTAATGAGTAAAGATTGAATCGTTGAATGAAATTACTTCAATCAAAGTATCTATTATGTCACGAGAACTTTTTAATGTATCAAGACTGAATCTTTGTAAGAAAATGAGAGTTTTGAGTTTCACTTGTTCGAGTTACCTATGAAGTCGCGAAGGGTGTTTTTATAACTAAAGATTGAATCTTTGAATGAAAATGAGAGTTTTGAGTGAAACTTATTTGAGTTCCCATTTGACGTTCTGAAGAGTGTTTTAATGATCAACGATTGAATCTTTGAATTAAAATACCTCAATCAAGGTACCTATTATTTCACTAAACCATTTTAATGTGTAAAGATTGAATCTTTGAAAGAAAAGGGGAGTTTTGAGTTAAACTTATTTGAGATCCCTTTGACATCACGAACAGTGTTTTAATGTGAAAAGATTGAATCTTTGAATGAAATTACGTCAATCAAGGTACCTATTATGTCACTAGACCTTTTTAAATATATAAAGGTCGAATCCTTTAAACAAAATGAGAGTTTTGAGTTAAATTTATTCGAGATTCCTTTGACGTCACGAACAGTTTTTAATGAGTAAAGATTGAATGTTTGAATGAAATTATCGCCATCAAGATACCTATTTTGTCACTAGACCGTTTTAATGTATAAAGATTGAATCTTTGAAAGAAAATGATAGTTTTGAGTTTAACTTCCTCGGGTTACGTATGAAGTCCCGAAGAGTGTTTTAATGATCAAAGAATGAATCTTTGAATAAAAATACCCCAATCAAGGTACCTATTATGTCACTAGACCATTTTACTGTATAAAGATCAAATCTTTGTTAAAAAATGAGAGTTTTGTGTTAAACTTATTCGAGAACTCTTCGACGTCACGAAGAGTCTTTTAATGAGTAAGGATTGAATCTTTGAATGAAATTACCTCAATCAAGGTTCCTAATCTGTCACAAGACCTTTTTAATGTATAAAGATTGAATCTTTGAAAGAAAATGAGAGTTTTGAGTTTAAGTTATTCGGGTTACGTATGAAGTCTCGAAGAGTGTTTTAATGAGTAACAATTGAATCTTCAAGTGAAGATACCACAAATCAAGGTACCTATTATGCCACAAGACCATTTTAATGTATAAAGATCAAATTTTTGAAAGAACACAAGAGTTTTGAGTTAAAATTATTCGTGATCCCTTTGACGTATCAAAGAGTGTTTTAATGAGTAAAGATTGAATCTTTGAATGAAATTAACTCAATTAAGGTACTTTTTATGTCACTAGATGATTTTAATTTATAAAGATTATATCTTTCAACGAAAATGAGAGTTTCGAGTTAAATTTATTTGCGATCCCTTTGACGTCATGAACAGTGTTTTAATGAGTAATGATAGAATCATTGAATAAAATTAGCTTAATCAAGGTACCTATTATGTCACTAGACCTTTTTAATGTATAAAGATGGAATCTTTGAAAGAAAATGAAAGTTTTTAGTTTAACTTATTCAAGTTACCTATGAAGTTGTGAAGACCGTCTTAATGACTAAAGATTGAATGTTTGAATGAAAATACCACAACAAAGGCGCTTATTATGTCACTAGACCATTTTAATGTATAAAGATTGAATCTTTGAAAGAAAATGAGAGTTTTGAGTTAAATTTATTCGAGTTCCCTTTGACGTCCCGAAGAGTGTTTTAATGAGTAAAAATTAAATCTTTGAATGAAAATACCTAAATCAAGGTACCTATTATGTCACTCGACCATTTTAACGTATATAGTTATATCTTTAAAAGAAAATTAGAGTTTTGAGTTAAACTTATTCGATATCCCATTGACGTCACGAAGAGTATTTTAATGGCTAAAGATTGAATCTTTGATTGAAATTATCTCAAACAAGTTACCCATTAGGTCACTAGCCTTTTTTATTGTTTAAAGATTGAATCTTTGAAAGAAGGTGAGAGTTTTGAGTTTAACTTATTCAAGTTACCTATGAATTCGCAAAGAGTGTTTTAATGACTAAAGATTGAATATTTGAATAAAAATACCTTTATAAAGAAACCTATTATGTGATTAGGCCTTTTTAATTTCTAAAGATTAAATCGTTGAACGAATATGAGAGTTTTGAGTCCAACTTATTAGAGATCCCTTTAATGTGCTGAAGAGTGTTTTAATGAGTAAAGATTTAATCTTTGAATGAAACTGCCTCAGTCAAGGTACCTATTATGTCAATTGACAATTTTAATGTATAAAGATTAAATCTTTGAAAGAAAATGAGAGTTTTGAGTTAAACTTATTCGAGATCCCTTTGACGTCACGTAGAGTGTTTTAATGAGCAAAGATTGAATCTTTGAAAAAAATCACCTCAATCAAGGTACCGATTATGTCACTAGACCTTTTTAAGGTATAAAGATTAAATCTTTGAAAGAAAATGAGAATTTTGAGTAAAACATATTCAAATTCCCTTTGAGGACCCAAAGAGTATTTTAATAAGTAAAGATTGAACCTTTGAATGAAAATACCTCAATCAAAGTACCTTTTATGTCACTAGACCATTTTAATGTATAAAGATAAAATCTTTGATCGAAAATAAGAGTTTCGAGTTAAACTTATTCTAGATTCTATTGACGTCACGGAGAGTGTTTAATGAGTAAGGTTTAAATCTGTGAATAAAATTGCCTGAATCGAGGTACCTAATATGTCACTAGACTTTTTAATGTATAAATATTGAAAGTTTGAAAGAAAATGATATTTTTGTGTTTTACTTATTTGAGAAACGTACGGAGTTGTGAAGAGTGTTTTAGTGACTAAAGATCGAATCTTCGAAGGAAAATACCTCAATAATGGTACCTATATGTCAGTAGACCTTATCAACGTATAAAAATTGAATCTTTGAAAGAAAATGAGAGTTTTCAGTTGAACTAATTCGAGTTCCCTTTGACGTCCCGAAGAGTGTTTTAATGATCAAAGATTGAATCTTTAAATGAAATACCTCTATCAAGGTTCCTATTATTTCACTATACTATTTTAATTTATAAGTGTTGAATCTTTGAAAGAAAATGAGATATTTGAGTTAAACATATTCGAGATCACTTTGACGTCACAAAGAGTGTTTTAATGAGTAAAGATTGAATCGTTGAATGAAATTACCTCAATCAAAGTATCTATTATGTCACGAGAACTTTTTAATGTATCAAGACTGAATCTTTGTAAGAAAATGAGAGTTTTGAGTTTCACTTGTTCGAGTTACCTATGAAGTCGCGAAGGGTGTTTTTATAACTAAATGTTGAATCTTTGAATGAAAATGAGAGTTTTGAGTGAAACTTATTCGAGTTCCCTTTGACGTTCCGAAGAGTGTTTTAATGATCAAAGATTGAATCTTTGAATGAAAATACCTCAATCAAGGTACCTGTTATTTCACTAAACAATTTTAATGTGTAAAGATTGAATCTTTGAAAGAAAATGGGAGTTTTGAGTTAAACTTGTTTGAGATCCCTTTGACATCACGAACAGTGTTTTAATGTGAATAGATTGAATCTTTGAATGAAATTACCTCAATCGAGGTACCTATTATGTCACTAGACCTTTTTCAATGTATAAAGGTCGAATCCTTTAAACAAAATGAGAGTTTTGAGTTAAATTTATTCGAGATTCCTTTGATGTTACGAAGAGTTTTTAATGAGTAAAGATTGAATGTTTGAATGAAATTACCTCAATCAAGATACCTATTTTGTCACTAGACCGTTTTAATGTATAAAGATTGAATCTTTGAAAGAAAATGAGAGTTTTGAATTTAACTTCCTCGGGTTACGTATTAAGTCCCGATGAGTGTTTTAATGATCAAAGAATGAATATTTGAATAAAAATACCTTAATCAAGGTACCTATTATGTCACTAGACCATTTTACTGTATAAAGATTAAATCTTTGTTAAAAAATGAGAGTTTTGAGTTAAACTTATTCGAGAACTCTTTAACGTCTCGAAGAGTGTTTTAATGATTAAGGATTGAATCTTTGAATGAAATTACCTCAATCAAGGTTCCTAATCTGTCACTAGACCTTTTTAATGTATAAAGATTGAATCTTTGAAAGAAAATGAGAGTTTTGACTTTAACTTATTCAGGTTACGTAAGAAGTCTCGAAGAGTGTTTTAATGAGTAACGATTGAATCTTTGAATGAAGATACCACAAATCAAGGTACCTATTACGCCACTAAACCATTTTAATGTATAAAGATCAAATTTTTGAAAGAACACGAGAGTTTTGAGTTAAACTTATTCGTGATCCCTTTGACGTCTCGAAGAGTGTTTTAATGAGTAAAGATTGAATCTTTGAATGAAATTAACTCAATTAAGGTACTTTTTATATCACTAGATGATTTTAATTTATAAAGATTATATCTTTCAACGAAAATGAGAGTTTCGTGTTAAATTTATTTCCGATCCCTTTGACGTCATGAACAGTGTTTTAATGAGTAATGATAGAATCATTGAATAAAATTAGCTTAATTAAGGTACCTATTATGTCACTAGACCTTTTTAATGTATAAAGATGGAATCTTTGAAAGAAAATGAAAGTTTTGAGTTTAACTTATTCGAGTTACCTATGAAGTTGCGACGACCGTCTTAATGACTAAAGATTGAATGTTTGAATGAAAATACCACAACAAAGGTGCTTATTATGTCACTAGACCATTTTAATGTATAAAGATTGAATCTTTGAAAGAAAATGAGAGTTTTGGGTTAAATTTATTCGAGTTCCCTTTGACGTCCCGAAGAGTGTTTTAATGAGTAAAGATTAAATCTTTGATTGAAAATACCTAAATCAAGGTACCTATTATGTCACTCGACCATTTTAACGTATATAGTTATATCTTTAAAAGAAAATTAGAGTTTTGAGTTAAACTTATTCGATATCCCATTGACGTCACGAAGAGTATTTTAATGGCTAAAGATTGAATCTTTGATTGAAATTACCTCAAACAAGTTACCCATTAGGTCACTAGCCTTTTTATTGTTTAAAGATTGAATCTTTGAAAGAAGGTGAGAGTTTTGAGTTTAACTTATTCAAGTTACCTATGAATTCGCAAAGAGTGTTTTAATGACTAAAGATTGAATCTTTGAATAAAAATAACTCTATAAAGGAACCTATTATGTCATTAGGCCTTTTTAATTTCTAAAGATTGAATCGTTGAACGAATATGAGAGTTTTGAGTCTAACTTATTAGAGATCCCTTTAATGTCCCGAAGAGTGTTTTAATGAGTTAAGATTTAATCTTTGAATGAAACTACCTCAGTCAAGGTACCTATTATGTCAATAGACAATTTTAATGTATAAAGATTAAATCTTTGAAAGAAAATGAGAGTTTTGAGTTAAACTTATTCGAGATCCCTTTGACGTCACGTAGAGTATTTTAATGAGCAAAGATTGAATCTTTGAAAAAAATCACCTCAATCAAGGTACCAATTATGTCACTAGACCTTTTTAAGGTATAAAGATTGAATCTTTGAAAGAAAATGAGAATTTTGAGTAAAACATATTCAAGTTCCCTTTGAGGACCCAAAGAGTGTTTTAATAAGTAAAGATTGAACCTTTGAATGAAAATACCTCAATCAAAGTACCTTTTATGTCACTAGACCATTTTAATGTATGAAGATAAAATTTTTGATAGAAAATAAGAGTTTCGAGTTAAACTTATTCGAGATTCTATTGACGTCACGGAGAGTGTTTAATGAGTAAGGTTTAAATCTTTGAATGAAATTACCTGAATCGATGTACCTACTATGTCACTAGACTTTTTTAATGTATAAATATTGAAATTTTGAAAGAAAATGATATTTTTGAGTTTTACTTATTTGAGAAACGTATGGAGTTGTGAAGAGTGTTTTAGTGACTACAGATCGAATCTTCGAATGAAAATACCTCAATAAAGGTACCTATATGTCAGTAGACCTTATCAACGTATAAAAATTGAAACTTTGAAAGAAAATGAGAGTTTTTTGTTGAACTAATTCGAGTTCCCTCTGACGTCCCGAAGAGTGTTTTAATGATCAAAGATTGAATCTTTAAATGAAATACCTCTATCAAGGTTCCTATTATTTCACTATACTATTTTAATTTATAAGTGTTGAATCTTTGAAACAAAATGAGAGATTTGAGTTAAACTTATTCGAGATCACTTTGACGTCACGAAGAGTGTTTTAATGAGTAAAGATTGAATCGTTGAATGAAATTACCTCAATAAAAGTATCTATTATGTCACGAGAACTTTTTAATGTATCAAGACTGAATCTTTGTAAGAAAATGAGAGTTTTGAGTTTCACTTGTTCGAGTTACCTATGAAGTCGCGAATGGTGCTTTTATAACTAAAGATTGAATCTTTGAATGAAAATGAGAGTTTTGAGTAAAACTTATTTGAGTTCCCTTTGATGCTCCGAAGAGTGTTTTAATGATCAAAGATTGAATCTTTGAATGAAAATACCTCAATTAAGGTACCTGTTATTTCACTAAACCATTTTAATGTGTAAAGATTGAATCTTTGAAAGAAAATGGGAGTTTTGAGTTAAACTTATTTGAGATCCCTTTGACATTACGAACAGTGTTTTAATGTGAAAAGATTGAATCTTTGAATGAAATTACCTCAATCAAGGTACCTATTATGTCACTAGACTTTTTTAAATATATAAAGGTCGAATCCTTTAAACAAAATGAGAGTTTTGAGTTAAATTTATTCGAGATTCCTTAAACGTCACGACGAGTTTTTAATGAGTAAAGATTGAATGTTTGAATGAAATTATCTCAATCAAGATACCTATTTTATCACTAAACCGTTTTAATGTATAAAGATTGAATCTTGGAAAGAAAATGAGAGTTTTGAGTTTAACTTCTTCGGGTTACGTATGAAGTCCCGAAGAGGTAATTTCATTCAAAGATTTAAACCTTACTCATTAAAACACTCTCCGTGACGTCAAAAGAATCTCGAATAAGTTTAACTCAAAACTCTTATTTTCTATCAAAGATTTTCTCTTTATACATTAAAATGGTCTAGTGACATAAAAGGTACTTTGATTGAGGTATTTTCATTCAAAGGTTCAATCTTTACTTATTAAAACACTCTTTGGGTCTTCAAAGGGAACTTGAATTTGTTTTACTCAAAATTCTAATTTTCTTTCAAAGATTCAATCTTTATACCTTAAAAAGGTCTAGTGACATAATCGGTACCTTGATTGAGGTGATTTTTTTTCAAAGATTTAATCTTTGCTCGTTAAAACACTCTTCGTGACATTAAAGGAATCTCAAATAAGTTTAACTCAAAACTCTCATTTTCTTTCAAAGATTTAATCTTTATACATTAAAATTGTCTATTGACATAATATGTACCTGGATAGAAATATTTTCATTCAAAGATTCAATCTTTACTCATTAAAACACTCTTCGGGACGTTAAAGGGATCTCGAATAAGTTTAACTCAAAACTCTCATTTTCATTCAAAGATTCAATCTTTTGAAATTAAAAAGGTCTAATGACATAATAGGTACCTTTATAGAGGTATTTTTATTCAAAGATTCAATCTTTTGTCATTAAAACACTCTTTGAGACTTCATAGGTAACTTGAATAAGTTAAACTCAAAACTCTCTCTTTCTTTCAAAGATTCAATCTTTATACAATAAAAAGGTCTAGTGACCTAATAGGTAACTTGTTTGAGGTAATTTCATTCAAAGATTCAATCTTTAGTCATTAAAATACTCTTCGTGACGTCAATGGGATATCGAATAAGTTTAACTCAAAACTCTAATTTTCTTTTTAAGATTTAACTATATACGTTAAAATGGTCGAGTGGCATAATAGGTTCCTTGATTTAAGTATTTTCATTCAAAGATTCAATCTTTACTCATTAAAACACTCGTCGAGACGGAAAAGGGAACTCGAATAAATTTAACTCAAAACTCTCATTTTCTTTCAAAGATTCAATCTTTATACATTAAAATGGTCTAGTGACATAATAAGCACCTTTATTGAGCTATTTTCATTCAAACATTCAGTCTTTAGTCATTAAGACGGTCTTCGCGACTTCAAAGGTAACTCGAATAAGTTAAACTCAAAACTTCCATTTTCTTTCAAAGATACCATCTTTATACATTAAAAAGGTCTACTAACATAGTAGGTACCTTGATTAAGCAAATTTTATTCAATGATTCTATCTTTACTGATTAAAACACTCATCATAACGTCAAAGAAACCACAAATAAATTTAACCCGAAACACTTATTTTCGTTGAAAGATTTAATCTTTATAAATTAAAATCATCTAGTGACATAAAAAGTACCTTGATTGAGATAATTTCATTCAAAGATTCAATCTTTACTCATTAAAACACTCTTCGAGACGTCAAAGGGATCATGAATAAGTTTAACTCAAAACTCTCGTGTTCTTTCAAAAAGTTGATCTTTATACATTAAAATGGCCTAGTGGCGCAATAGGTACCTTAATTTGAGGTATTTTCATTCAAAGATTCAATCGTTACTCATTAAAACACTCTTCTCAACTGCATACGTAACCCAAATAAGTTAAACTCAAAACTCTTATTTTCTATCAAAGATTTTCTCTTTATACATTAAAATGGTCTAGTGACATAAAAGGTACTTTGATTGAGGTAATTTCATTCAAAGATTCAATCCTTAGTCATTAAAACACTCTTCGTGACATCAAAGAGTTCTCGAATAAGTTTAACTTAAAACTCTCATTTTTTAACAAAGATTTCATCTTTATACGTTAAAATGGTCTAGTGACATAATAGGTACCTTGATTGAGGTATTTTCATTCAAAGATTCATTCTTTGATCATTAATACACTCTTCGGGACTTCATACGTAACTCGAAGAAGTTAAACTCAAAACTCTAATTTTCTTTCAAAGATTCAATCTTTATACATTAAAACGGTCTAGTGACAAAATAGGTATCTTGATTGAGGTAATTTCATTCAAACATTCAATCTTTACACATTAAAAACTCTTCGTGACGTCAAAGGGATTTCAAATAAATTTAACTCAAAACTCTTATTTTGTTTAAATGATTCGACCTTTATACATTTAAAAAGGTCCAGTGACATAATAGGTACCTTGATTGAGTAATTTGATTTAAAGATTCAATCTTTTCTCATTAAAACACTCTTCGAGATGTCAAAGGGATATCGAATAAGTTTAACTCAAAACTCCCATTTTCTTTCAAATATTCAATATTTACATCTTGAAATGGTTTAGTGAAATAACAAGTACCTTGATTGAGGTACTTTCATTCAAAGATTCAATCTTTGATCATTAAAATACTCTCCGGAACGTCAAAGGGAACTCAAATAAGTTTCACTCAAAACTCTCATTTTCATTCAAAGATTCAATCTTTAGTTATAAAAACACCTTTCGCGACTTCATAGGTAACTCGAACAAGTGAAACTCAAAACTCTCATTTTCTTACAAAGATTCAATCTTGATACACTAAAAAGTTCTCATGACATAATAGATACTTTGATTGGGGTAATTTCATTCAATAATTCAATCTTTACTCATTAAAACACTCTTCGTGACGTCAAAGTGATCTCGAATAAGTTTAACTCAAATTTTTCATTTTCTTTCAAAGATTCAATCCTTATACATTAAAATGGTCAAGTGAAATAATAGGAACCTTGATAGAGGTATTTTCATTCAAAGATTCAATCTTTGATCATTAAAACACTCTTCGGGACGTCAAAGGGAACTCGAATTAGTTCAACTGAAAACTCTCATTTTCTTTCAAAGATCCAATTTTTATACGTTAATAAGGTCTACTGACATATAGGTACCTTTATTGGGGTATTTTCATTTGAAGATTCGATCTTTAATCACAAAAACACTCTTCGCAACTCCATACGTCACACAAATAAGTAAAACTCAAAACTATCATTTTCTTTCAAAGATTCAATCATTACACATTAAAAAGGTCTAGTGACATAATTGGTACCTTGATTCAAGTAATTTCATTCAAAGATTTAAACCTTACTCATTAAAACACTCTCCGTGACGTCAAAAGAATCTCGAATAAGTTTAACTCAAAACTCTTATTTTCTATCAAAGATTTTATCTTTATACATTAAAATGGTCTAGTGACATAAAAGGTACTTTGATTAAGGTATTTTCATTCATAGATTCAACTTTACTTATTAAAACACTCTTTGGGTCCTCAAAGGGAACTTGAATATGTTTTACTCAAAATTCTAATTTTCTTTCAAAGATTCAATCTTTATACCTTAAAAAGGTCTAGTGACATAATCAGTCCCTTGATTGAGGTGATTTTTTTTCAAAGATTCAATCTTTGCTCATTAAAACACTCTTCGTGACATCAAAAGAATCTCGAATAAGTTTAACTCAAAACTCTCATTTTCTTTCAAAGATTTAATCTTTATACATTAAAATTGCCTATTGACGTAATAGGTACCTTGATAGAGGTATTTTCATTTAAAGATTCAATCTTTACTCATTAAAACACTCTTCGGGACGTTAAAGGGATCTCGAATAAGTTTGACTCAAAACTCTCATTTTCATTCAAAGATTCAATCTTTTGAAATTAAAAAGGTCTAATGACATAATAGGTACCTTTATAGAGGTATTTTTATTCAAAGATTCAATCTTTTGTCATTAAAACACTCTTTGAGACTTCATAGGTAACTTGAATAAGTTAAACTCAAAACTCTCTCTTTCTTTCAAAGATTCAATCTTTATACAATAAAAAGGTCTAGTGACCTAATAGGTAACTTGTTTGAGGTAATTTCATTCAAAGATTCAATCTTTAGTCATTAAAATACTCTTCGTGACGTCAATGGGATATCGAATAAGTTTAACTCAAAACTCTAATTTTCTTTTTAAGATTTAACTATATACGTTAAAATGGTCGAGTGGCATAATAGGTTCCTTGATTTAAGTATTTTCATTCAAAGATTCAATCTTTACTCATTAAAACACTCGTCGAGACGGAAAAGGGAACTCGAATAAATTTAACTCAAAACTCTCATTTTCTTTCAAAGATTCAATCTTTATACATTAAAATGGTCTAGTGACATAATAAGCACCTTTATTGAGCTACTTTCATTCAAACATTCAGTCTTTAGTCATTAAGACGGTCTTCGCGACTTCAAAGGTAACTCGAATAAGTTAAACTCAAAACTTTCATTTTCTTTCAAAGATACCATCTTTATACATTAAAAAGGTCTACTAACATAATAGGTACCTTGATTAAGCAAATTTTATTCAATGATTCTATCTTTACTGATTAAAACACTCATCATAACGTCAAAGAAACCACAAATAAATTTAACCCGAAACACTTATTTTCGTTGAAAGATTTAATCTTTATAAATTAAAATCATCTAGTGACATAAAAAGTACCTTGATTGAGATAATTTCATTCAAAGATTCAATCTTTACTCATTAAAACACTCTTCGAGACGTCAAAGGGATCATGAATAAGTTTAACTCAAAACTCTCGTGTTCTTTCAAAAAGTTGATCTTTATACATTAAAATGGCCTAGTGGCGCAATAGGTACCTTAATTTGAGGTATTTTCATTCAAAGATTCAATCGTTACTCATTAAAACACTCTTCTCAACTTCATACGTAACCCAAATAAGTTAAACTCAAAACTCTTATTTTCTATCAAAGATTTTCTCTTTATACATTAAAATGGTCTAGTGACATAAAAGGTACTTTGATTGAGGTAATTTCATTCAAAGATTCAATCCTTACTCATTAAAACACTCTTCGTGACATCAAAGAGTTCTCGAATAAGTTTAACTTAAAACTCTCATTTTTTAACAAAGATTTCATCTTTATACGTTAAAATGGTCTAGTGACATAATAGGTACCTTGATTGAGGTATTTTCATTCAAAGATTCATTCTTTGATCATTAATACACTCTTCTGGACTTCATACGTAACTCGAAGAAGTTAAACTCAAAACTCTAATTTTCTTTCAAAGATTCAATCTTTATACATTAAAACGGTCTAGTGACAAAATAGGTATCTTGATTGAGGTAATTTCATTCAAACATTCAATCTTTACACATTAAAAACTCTTCGTGACGTCAAAGGGATTTCAAATAAATTTAACTCAAAACTCTTATTTTGTTTAAATGATTCGACCTTTATACATTTAAAAAGGTCTAGTGACATAATAGGTACCTTGATTGAGTAATTTGATTTAAAGATTCAATCTTTTCTCATTAAAACACTCTTCGTGATGTCAAAGGGATATCGAATAAGTTTAACTCAAAACTCCCATTTTCTTTCAAATATTCAATATTTACATCTTGAAATGGTTTAGTGAAATAACAAGTACCTTGATTGAGGTACTTTCATTCAAAGATTCAATCTTTGATCATTAAAATACTCTCCGGAACGTCAAAGGGAACTCAAATAAGTTTCACTCAAAACTCTCATTTTCATTCAAAGATTCAATCTTCAGTTATAAAAACACCTTTCGCGACTTCATAGGTAACTCGAACAAGTGAAACTCAAAACTCTCATTTTCTTACAAAGATTCAATCTTGATACACTAAAAAGTTCTCATGACATAATAGATACTTTGATTGGGGTAATTTCATTCAACGAGAATTAGTTCAACTGAAAACTCTCATTTTCTTTCAAAGATCCAATTTTTATACGTTAATAAGGTCTACTGACATATAGGTACCTTTATTGGGGTATTTTCATTTGAAGATTCGATCTTTAATCACAAAAACACTCTTTGCAACTCCATACGTCACACAAATAAGTAAAACTCAAAACGATCATTTTCTTTCAAAGATTAAATCTTTCTACATTAAAAAGGTCTAGTGACATAATTGGTACCTCGATTTAGGTAATTTCATTCAAAGATTTAAACCTTACTCATTAAAACACTCTCCGTAACGTCAAAAGAATCTCGAATAAGTTTAACTTAAAAATCTTATTTTATATCAAATATTTTATCTTTATTCGTTAAAATGGTCTAGTGACATAAAAGGTACTTTGATTGAGGTATTTTCATTCAAAGATTCAATCTTTACTTATTAAAACACTATTTGGGTCCTCAAAGGGAACTAGAATATGTTTTACTCAAAAATCTCATTTTTTTTCAAAGATTCAATCTTTATACCTTAAAAAGGTCTAGTGACATAATCGGTACTTTGATTGAGGTGATTTTTTTCAAAGATTCAATCTTTGCTCATTAAAACACTCTTTGTGACGTCAAAGGGATCTCGAATAAGTTTAACTCAAAACTCTCATTTTCTTTCAAAGATTTAATCTTTATACATTAAAATTATCTATTCACATAATAGGTACCCTGATTGAGGTATTTTCATTCAAAGATTCAATCTTTACTCATTAAAACACTCTTCGGGACGTTAAAGGGATCTCGAATAAGTTTGACTCAAAACTCTCATTTTCATTCAAAGATTTAAACTTTAGAAATTAAAAAGGTCTAACGACATAATAGGTACCTTTATAGAGGTATTTTTATTCAAAGATTCAATCTTTAGTCATTAAAACACTCTTTGCGACTTCATAGGTAACTTGAATAAGTTAAACTCAAACTCTCTCACTTTCTTTAAAAGATTCAATCTTTATAAAATAAAAATGTCTAGTGACCTAATAGGTAACTTGTTTGAGGTAATTTCATATAAAAAATTCAATCTTTAGTCATTAAAATAATCTTCGTGACGTCAATGGGACATCAAATAAATTTAACTCAAAACTCTAATTTTCTTTTAAAGATTTAACTATATACGTTAAAATGGTCGAGTGGCATAATAGGTACCTTGATTTAGGTATTTTCATTCAAAGATTTAATCTTTACTTATTAAAACACACTTCGGGACGTCAAAGGGAACTCGAATAAATTTAACTCAAAACTCTTATTTTCTTTTAAAGATTCAATCTTTATACATTAAAATAGTCTAGTGATATAATAAGTACCTTTATTGAGCTATTTTCATTCAAACATTCAGTCTTTAGTCATTAACACGGTCTTCGCGACTTCATAGGTAACTCGAATAAGTTAAACTCAAAACTTTCATTTTCTTTCAAAGATTCCATCTTTATACATTAAAAAAGTCTAGTGACATAATAGGTACCTTGATTAAGCGAATTTTATTCAATGATTCTATCTTTACTCATTAAAACACTCATCATGACGTCAAAGAAATCTCAAATAAATTTAACTCAAAACCCTTATTTTCGTTGACAGATTTAATCATTATAAATTAAAATCATCTAGTGACATAAGAAGTACCTTGATTGAGATAATTTCATTCAAAGATTTAATCTTTACTCATTAAAACACTCTTCGAGATGTCATAGGGATCACGAATAAGTTTAACTCAAAACTCTCGTGTTCTTTCAAAAATTTGATCTTTATACATTAAAATGGTCTAGTAGCGCAATAGGTACCTTGATTTGAGGTATTTTCATTCAAAGATTCAATCGTTACTCATTAAAACACTATTCGCAACTTCAAACGTGACCTGAATAAGTTAAACTCAAAACTCTTATTTTCTATCAAAGATTTTCTCTATATACATTAAAATGGTCTAGTGACATAAAAGGTACTTTGATTGAGGTAATGTCATTCAAAGATTCAATCCTTACTCATTAAAACACTCTTCGTGACGTCAAAGAGTTCTCAAATAAGTTTAACTCAAAACTCTCATTTTTTAACAAAGATTTAATCTTTATACACTAAAATGGTCTAGTGACATAATAGGTACCTTGATTGAGGTATTTTCATTCAAAGATGCAATCCTTGATCATTAAAACACTCTTCGGGACTTTATACGTAACCCGAAGAAGTTAAACTCAAAACTCTAATTTTCTTTCAAAGATTCAATCCTTATACATTAAAACGGTCTAGTGACAAAATAGATATCTTGATTGAGGTAATTTCATGCAAACATTCAATCTTTACTCATTAAAAACTCTTCGTGACGTCAAAGGGATCTCAAATAAATTTAACTCAAAACTCTCATTTTGTTTAAATGATTCGACCTTTTACACATTTAAAAAGGTCTAGTGACATAATAGGTACCTTGATTGAGGTAATTTCATTTAAAGATTCAATCTTTTCTCATTAAAACACTCTTCGTGATGTCAAAGGAATCTCGAATAAGTTTAACTCAAAACTCCCATTTTCTTTCAAATATTCAATCTTTACACCTTAAAATGGTTTAGTGAAATAAGAGGTACCTTGATTGAGGTATTTTCATTCAAAGACTCAATCTTTGATCATTAAAACACTTTCCAGAACATCAAAGGGAACTCAAATAAGTTTCACTCAAAACTCTTATTTTCATTCAAAGATTCAATCTTCAGTTATAAAAACACCCTTCGCGACTTCATAGGTAACTCGAACAAGTGAAACTAAAAACTCCCATTTTCTTACAAAGATTAAATCTTGATACACTAAAAAGTTCTCGTGACATAATAGATACTTTGATTGAGGTAATTTCATTCAACGATTCAATCTTTACTTATTAAAACACTCTTCATGACGTCAAAGTGATCTCGAATAAGTTTAACACAAATCTTTCATTTTCTTTCAAAGATTCAATCCTTATACATTAAAATGGTCTAGTGAAATAATAGAAACCTTGATAGAGGTATTTTCATTCAAAGATTCAATCTTTGATCATTAAAACACTCTTCGTGATGTCAAATGGAACCCGAATTAGTTCAACTGAAAACTCTCATTTTCTTTCAAAGATTCAATTTTTATTCGTTAATAAGCTCTACTGACATATAGGTACCTTTATTGAGGTATTTTCATTCGAAGATTCGATCTTTAGTCACTAAAACACTCTTCGCAACTCCATACGTCACGCAAATAAGTAAAACTCAAAACGATCATTTTCTTTCAAAGATTAAATCTTTCTACATTAAAAAGGTCTAGTGACATAATTGGTACCTCGATTCAGGTAATTTCATTCGAAGATTTAAACCTTACTCATTAAAATACTCTCCGTAATGTCAAAAGAATCTCGAATAAGTTTAACTCAAAACTCTTATTTTCTATCAAATATTTTATCTTTATCCGTTAAAATGGTCTAGTGACATAAAAGGTACTTTGATTGAGGTATTTTCATTCAAAGATTCAATCTTTACTTATTAAAATACTCTTTGGCTCCTCAAAGGGAACTTGAATATGTTTTACTCAAAATTCTCATTTTCTTTCAAAGATTCAATCTTTATACCTGAAAAAGGTCTAGTGACATAATCGGTACCTTGATTGAGGTGATTTTTTTTCAAAGATTCAATCTTTGCTCATTAAAACACTCTTTGTGACGTCAAAGGGATCTCGAATAAGTTTAACTCAAAACTCTCATTTTCTTTCAAAGATTTAATCTTTATACATTAAAATTGTCTATTGATATAATAGGTACTTGATTGAGGTATTTTCATTCAAAGATACAATCATTACTCATTAAAACACTCTTCGAGACGTTAAAGGGATCTCGAATAAGTTTGACTCAAAACTCTCATTTTCATTCAAAGATTCAAACTTTAGAAATTAAAAAGGTCTAATGACATAATAGGTACCTTTATAGAGGTATTTTTATTCAAAGATTTAATCTTTAGTCATTAAAACACTCTTTGCGACTTCATAGGTAACTTGAATAAGTTAAACTCAAAACGCTCACTTTCTTTCAAAGATTTAATCTTTATACAATAAAAAAGTCTAGTGACCTATTAGGTAACTTGTTTGAGGTAATTTCATATAAAAAATTCAATCTTTAGTTATTAAAATAATCTTCGTGACGTCAATGGGATATCGAATAAGTTTAACTCAAAACTCTAATTTTCTTTTAAAGATTTAACTATATACGTTAAAATGGTTGAGTGGCATAATAGGTACCTTGATTTAGGTATTTTCATTCAAAGATTTAATCTCTACTCATTAAAACACAGTTCGGGACGTCAAGGGGAACTCGAATAAATTTAACTCAAAACTCTCATTTTCTTTCAAAGATTCAATCTTTATACATTAAAATGGTCTAGTGATATAATAAGTACCTTTATTGAGCTATTTTTTTCAATGATTCTATCTTTACTCATTAAAACACTCATCATGACGTCAAAGAAATCTCAAATAAATTTAACTCGAAACTCTTATTTTGCGTTGATAGATTTAATCTTTATAAATTAAAATCATCTAGTGACATAAGAAGTACCTTGATTGAGATAACTTCATTCAAAGATTCAATCTTTACTCATTAAAACACTCTGCGAGACGTCAAAGGGATCACGAATAAGTTTAACACAAAACTTTGGTGTTCTTTCAAAAATTTGATCTTTATGCATTAAAATGGTCTACTGGCATAATAGGTTCCTTGATTTGAGGTATTTTCATTCAAAATTTCAATCGTTACTCATTAAAACACTCTTCGCAACTTCATACGTAACCCGAATAAGTTAAACTCAAAACTCTTATTTTCTATCAAAGATTTTGTCTTTATACATTAAAATTGTCTAGTGACATAAAAGGTACTTTGATTGAGGTAATTTCATTTAAAGATTCAATCCTTAACCATTAAAACACTCTTCGTGACGTCAAAGAGTTCTCGAATAAGTTTAACTCAAAACTCTCATTTTTTAACAAAGATTTAATCTTTACACATTAAAATGGTTTAGTGACATAATAGGTACCTTGATTGAGGTATTTTCATTCAAAGATTCATTCTTTGATTATTAAAACACTCTTCGGGACTTCATACGTAACCCGAAGAAATTAAACTCAAAACTCTCATTTTCGTTTAACGATTCAATCTTTATACATTAAAACGGTCTAGTGACAAAATAGGTATCTTGATTGGCGTAATTTCATTCAAACATTCAATCTTTACCCATTAAAAACTCTTTGTGATGTCAAAGGGATCTCAAATAAATTTAACTCAAATCTCTCATTTTCTTTCACAGATTCAACCCTTATACATTAAAATGGTCTAGTGAAATAATAGGAACCTTGATAGAAGTATATTCATTCAAAGATTCAATCTTTGATCATTAAAACACTCTTCGGGATGTCAAAGGGAACTCGAATTAGTACAACTGAAAGCTCTCATTTTCTTTCAAAGATTCAATTTTTATAAGTTAATAAGGTCTACTGACATATAGGCACCTTTATTGAGGTATTTACATTCGAAGATTCAATCTTTAGTCACTAAAACACTCTTCGCAACTCCATACGTCACGCAAATAAGTAAAACCCAAAACTATCATTTTTTTTCAAAAATTCAATCTTTACACATTAAAATGGTCTCTTGACATAATAGGTACCTTGATTGAGGTATTTTCATTCAAAGATTCATTCTTTGATCATTAAAACACTCTTCTGGACTTCATACGTAACCCGAAGAAGTTAAACTCAAAACTCTTATTTTCTTTCAAAGATTCAATATTTATACATTAAAAAGGTCTAGTGACAGATTAGGAACCTTGATTGAGGTAATTTCAATCAAAGATTCAATCATTACTCATTAAAACACTCTTCGTGACGTCAAAGGGATCTCCAACAAATTTAATTCAAAACTTACATTTTGTTTAAAGGATTCGACCTTTATACATTTAAAAAGGTCTAGTGACATAATAGGTACCTTAATTAAGGTAATTTCATTTAAAGATTCAATCTTTTCTCATTAAAATACTCTTCGTGATGTCAAAGGGATCTCGAATAAGTTTAACTCAAAACTCCCATTTTCTTTCAAAGATTCAACATTTACACCTTAAAATGGTTTAGTGAAATAACAGGTACCTTGATTGAGGTATTTTCATTCAAAGATTCAATCTTTGATCATTAAAACACTCTTCGAAACGTCAAAAGGAACTCGAATAAGTTTCACTCAAAACTCTCATTTGCATTCAAAGATTCAATCTTTAGTTATAAAAACACCCTTCGCGACTTCATAGGTAACTCGAACAAGTGAAACTCAAAACTCTTATTTTCTTACAAAGATTCAATCTTAATACACTAAAAAGTTCCGTTAACATAATAGATACTTTGATTAAGGTAATTTCATTCAATGATTCAATCTTTACTCTTTAAAACACTCTTCGTGACGTCCAAGTGATCTCGAATAAGTTTAACTCAAATCTCTCATTTTCTTTCATAGATTCAAACCTTATACATTAAAATGGTCAAGTGAAATAATAGGAACCTTGATAGAAGTATATTCATTCAAAGATTCAATCTTTGATCATTAAAACACTCTTCGGGATGTCAAAGGGAACTCGAATTAGTACAACTGAAAACTCTCATTTTCTTTCAAATATTCAATTTTTATAAGTTAATAAGGTCTACTGACATATAGGTACCTTTATTGAGGTATTTACATTCAAAGATTCGATCTTTAGTCACTAAAACACTCTTCGCAACTCCATACGTCACGCAAATAAGTAAAACTCAAAACTATCATTTTCTTTCAAAGATTCTATCTTTATACATTAAAAAGGTCTAGTAACATAATTGGTACCTCGATTCAGGTAATTTCATTCAAAAAAATTTAAACTTTACTCATTAAAACACTCTCCGTGACGTCAAAAGAATCTCGAATAAGTTTAACTCAAAAATCTTATTTTCTATCAAAGATTTTATCTTTATACATTAGAATGGTCTAATGACAAAAAAGGTACGTTGATTGAGGTATTTTCATTCAAAGATTCAATCTTTACTTATTAAAACACTCTTTGAGTCCTCAAAGGGAACTTGAATATGTTTTACTCAAAATTCTCATTTTCTTTCAAAGATTCAATCTTTATACCTTAAAAAGGTCTTGTGACATAATCAGTACCTTGATTGAGGTGATTTTTTTCAAAGATTCAATCTTTACTCATTAAAACACTCTTCATGACGTCAAAGGGATCTCGAATAAGTTTAACTCAAAACTCTCATTTTCTTTCAAAGATTTAATCTTTATACATTAAAATTGTCTATTGACATAATAGGTACCTTGATTGAGGTATTTTCATTCATTGATTCAATCTTTACTCATTAAAACACTCTTCGGGACGTTAAAGGGATCTCGAATAAGTTTGACTTAAAACTCTCATTTTCATTCAAAGATTTAATCTTTAGAAATTAAAAAGGTCTAATGACATAATAGGTACCTTTATAGAGGTATTTTTATTCAAAGATTCAATCTTTAGTCATTAAAACACTCTTTGCGACTTCATAGGTAACTTGAATAAGTTAAACTCAAAACTCTCACTTTCTTTCCAAGCTTCAATCTCTATACAATAAAAAGTTCTAATGACCTAATAGGTAACTTGTTTGAGGTAATTTCATTCAAAGATTCAATCTTTAGTCATTAAAATACTCTTCATGACGTCAATGGGATATCAAATAAGTTTAACTCAAAACTCTAATTTTCTTTTAAAGATTTAACTATATACATTAAAATGGTCGAGTGGTATAATAGGTACCTTGATTTAGGTATTTTCATTCAAAGATTTAATCTTTACTCATTAAAAAACTCTTCGGGACGTCAAAGGGAACTCGAATAAATTAAACTCAAAAGTCTCATTTTCTTTCAATGATTCAATCTTTATACATTAAAATGGTCTAGTGACATAATAAGCACCTTTGTTAAGGTATTTTCATTCAAACATTCAGTCTTTAGTCATTAAAATAGTCTTCGCGACTTCATAGGTAACTCGAATAAGTTAAACTCAAAACTTTCATTTTCTTTCAAAGATTCCGTCTTTATATATTAAAAAGGTCTACTGACGCAATAGGTATCTTGATTGAGCGAATTTTATTCAATGATTCTATCTTTACTCATTAAAACACTCATTATGACGTCAAAGGGATCTCAAATAAATTTAACTTGAAACTCTCATTTTCGTTGAAAGATTTAATCTTTATAAATTAAAATCATCTAGTGATATAAAAAGTACCTTGATTGAGATAATTTCATTTAAAGATTCAATCTTTACTCATTAAAACACTCTTCGAGACGTCAAAGGGATCACGAATAAGTTTAACTCAAAACTCTCGTGTTCTTTAAAAAAATTTGATCTTTCTACATTAAAATGGTCTAGTGGCGTAATAGGTACCTTGATTTGAGCTATTTCTATTCAAAGATTCAATCGTTACTCATTAAAACACTCTTCGCGACTTCATATGTAACCCGAATAAGTTAAACTCAAAACTCTTATTTTCTATCAAAGATTTTCTCTTTATACATTAAAATGGTCTAGTGACATAAAAGGTACTTCGATTGAGGTAATTTCATTCAAAGATTCAATCCTTACTCATTAAAACAGTCTTCGTGACGTCAAAGAGTTCTCGAATAAGTTTAACTCAAAACTCTCATTTTTTAACAAAGATTTAATCTTTATACATTAAAATGGTCTAGTGACATAATAGGTACCTTGATTGAGGTATTTTCATTTAAAGATTCATTCTTTGATCATTAAAACACTCTTCGGGACTTCATACGTAACTCGGAGAAGTTAAACTCAAAACTCTCATTTTCTTTCAAAGATTCAATCTTTATACATTAAAACGGTCAAGTGACAAAATAGGTATCTTGATTGAGGTAATTTCATTCAAACATTCAATCTTTGCTCATTAAAAACTCTTCGTGACGTCAAAGGGATCTCGAATAAATTTAACTCAAAACTCTCATTTTGTTTAAAAGATTCGACCTTTATACATTTAAAAAGGTCTAGTGACATAATAGGTACCTTGATTGAGGTAATTTCATTCAAAGATTCAATCTTTTCTCATTAAAACACTCTTCGTGATGTCAAAGGGATCTCGAATAAGTTTAACTCAAAAGTCCCATTTTCTTTCAAAGATTCAATCTTTACACATTAAAATGGTTTAGTGAAATAATAGGTACCTTGATTGAGGTATTTTCATTCAAAGATTCAATCTTTGATCATTAAAACACTCTTTGGAACGTTAAAGGGAATCGAATAAGTTTCACTCAAAACTCTCATTTCATTCAAAGATTCAATCTCTAGTTATAAAAACACCCTTCGCGACTTCATAGGTAACTCGAACAAGTAAAACTCAAAACTTTCATTTTCTTACAAAGATTCAATCTTGATACACTAAAAAGTTCTCGTGACATAATCCAATTAAATTTAGAAAATATCTGGACTTTTAATTGATTTACTAATATTTAATTTGAGGCACACTTTAAAAATAATTTTTCCGTTTTCCAATAAGTGCCCTCTAATTAATTAATAATCAAATCCAATTAATTTTCATCATTCAATTAATATAAATCAGGTCATTTATATAAAAATTATGGATCCCATGCATGAACAATAATAATTAGCATTTAATTATTCCATGGATCACATACAAAAATAAATAATAGATAAAGCAAATTAAATGGCCAATAGATTTAGCTTTGAACATTTAATTGCTCTAAGTATTACGCGAGGGTCAATCAAAGGCTTATGAACACCTTCAGGGAGTTGGTACACACCTAGAGAAGCACGACAGCACTTGGAACGCACCTAGAAGGTCTTGCATGCGCTAGCCCCCGCCCCTGAAGGGTCACAGCGCGTGCCACGTGTTCCCATGCGCTTGCATGCGCTGAAGGGATGATGTAGCGCGTCCCACGCGCGTTTGGGAGGTTGTTAGCTTGTTCCACGCGCTAGCACGCACCAGCTGGCACCTGTTACCTATACGTGTGCGTTTCACGTGCTTTCCCATTAGGAGTGTATAGTGCACACCATAACTACGCCACACAGTATCATCTCTTGTCTCTCTGATCACGATCCAAAGGCTACTGGTGCACGCGCATGTGGACCGCGCCACACCGGATCAGCCGCCAACCCTTCCGACGACTCCTACGCCAGCGGCGAGAGTCCGGTGGCCGAAAAATCACCGTAAATTCCAGAAAATAATTTAAAAATTTTTCAGAAAATTAAATTAAGCCCAAAAAATTCCAAAAAAAATTGTAAAAAATTCTGAAAAAATTCCAAAAAATTCTTGAAGCCTAATTTAACCCTTTTGGACCTTCTTGAAGTTTCATAGCATCCTTTGATGAAGATTACATGGTTTTAAAAAATATTTACACTTGAAAAATATTGAAAAAAATTAAATTACATCATTGAATTTTTAAATGGCTAAATCAAAGCCTTAATTACATTCATCCAAAGATAAAATTACATTTAATTTATAAGTTTCATCCATGGCCCAAAAAAAAAATATCATCATCCATTCACAATTATACATACATCATCATCATGTATTAATATATATCAACATATTAAATCATACATCAACATACATCAATAAATATATATATGCATATATAATTTGGATCCATGAATGATGATTTTCATAAAAACTTAATCTCTCTTAATGAATCAAACCATGCTCTGATACCACTGTTGGGAAACGTGCAAGTTTTAAAAAAAATTTTGGGGGATTTTCATACATAGATTTTGATTCATTACATAGAGACAAATTTTATGCAAAAATAAAATATGATGTATCATTCAATTCATAGATTGAATACTTAGATCAAAGGTTTGAGTAAACCTTTAAATCTTTCCTCTAAAGTGAATGTTCTCACTTATTGTAAATCCGTTTCTTAGATGCCTCTTACATGGATCTCCATCTTCTTGGTAATGATCTTGCCATTAAGAATCACACATATACATTGATGAATGACCTCGGAGCCAAAGCTTGTGGTAGCCTCCTTTAGAAGAGAAAGCAAACCCTAAAATCTAGGGAGAGAAAATATATTATTTCTTTTCTCCTAAAAGTCTCATTTAGAATATACATGGACCCATGTATATATACGCAACATCAAAATAAGAAAAGAAAACAATAAATCTTTCTCAATCTCTAATTCATATATCTCAATTCTAATAGGACTCCAATATTAACTTGGGCTATGGGTGAGAATCCTTTCGGCTTGCTATTTTCTTGGCTACTCTAAATTAATAATTGGTCTGGTCCATTAAATCATGGACCAAATTCAATTAATTCATAAATTAATTTCTACTCCACTAAAAGAAATTAATTGCACTCCAATTAAATAGTAAATAACCTCTAAGTCAATGTTGCACTTTGACTCCTCTATGCATAATTAATTATCGGATAAATAAAGCCATCAATCCGACTACTTAATTAATATATTTATTTTGGTACCTTTGATTATTTCTGGCTTGATCACAATAAAACATTTGTTTGACAAAAATACTAATTTAAATAAATAAATATATAGAAAATCATTTTGTCTAAAAACATATGAAGTCCTTCGAATTTAATTTGTAATCAGCCATAATCAATACAAAATAAATACAAGATGTAAATATTGAGAATATAACCCTCTAACTATTAATTACATAACTACCCAAAGTGCCGATCTATGGATCCCAAAGTATCCGTCGAACAAATCAAAGTAATTATTAATTAATAAAAAATTCTATACTTCTCTCATGCGTGAGAGTCAAATACCATGACAGTGATAGGGAGCAATTGCATATGACAACTCTCACAATATATCTCAACCTAACGTGGATCCAGTTCAAATCTTAGTTAATAATGAGTCCATTCATAATTACCGACAATGAACTATTTATAATTACTATTTATATTCATGTATTGATCACCATTATATATATATATATATATATATATATATATATATCTTGTAATCAAGTGGACACTATCAATTCCATAATGAATCGAAACATAATACATTGAATTCACCAATTGTATAAAGCATAAATATTTCAGTCATGTTAGGAACATATGTCAGTTTAAACCAAATAGGAATTTACTATGCCAGGGCATATAAATCCCAACAGCTCCCACTTGCCCTCATAGCTAATTCAGATTGCATCTAACTCCAATGTTATCTAGGTGACGATCAGAACTATTGATCATGACACCTTTGTTAATGGATCAATAAAGTTGTGTTCCAACACAATGTTCTAGCCACGAGTACATTTTCTTACTGGATAATATCATATAGGACATAATACTTTCCTCTCAGTGTACCTTGTTCCTTTATGGAACCTTGGGTCATTGGTTTGGACTACTACTGCACTATTGTCGCAATATAGCTCGATAGGTAGGCTAGTATACTTTACAACCTCTAAATCAGTGAGATCAAACCAAAAGACTTCCTTTACTGCGTTTCAAGCTGCAATGTACTCCACTTCAGGTTTGAGTCAGCGGTTGAAATCTACTTAACAATCTATCAACTGATTTCCCTTCCATTGAGTGAACATACACCAAGTCATGAACCTTATAATATCTACAACTGATTTTGAATCAGAACTAGCATACCTAACTGGAACCATATCATCATATCGATAAATGAATATGAGATCATTGGTTCTCCTAAGGTACTTAATGATATTTTTCATAACAGACTAGTTATCAAGTCCGGGATTTGACTAATATCTACTGACTATCCCTACTATGTAGCAGATGTCCTGTTTGTTATAGACCATGGCATATATGAGACTCCCATATGCCAAAGCATATTGTTCCAGTCTCATTTACTCAATTTCCTCTATTAGTCTTGAAAAACTAGTTACTAGAGAGAGCAATCCATGTCAATAACGCAAGAACTCATTCTTTGAGTTCTGCATACCAAACCTGGTTAGAACTTTATCAATGTAGGATTATTAAGATAAACCTATTTTTCTTTTAATCTAATCTTGCAAAAGCTTGATTCTAGGAATATATCTTATATCTTAAAGATCCATCATTTCAAAATAATTGAACAACTACCTCTTTAATGATGACAAAACTTCCACGTCATTATAAATGAGTAGGATGTCATCAATATATATATATATATATATATATATATATATATATATATATATATGTATCGAATTAGAAAAATAATGACATTACCCTGTACACACATGGTTCATTCACTAAGAAATCTTCTGGTAGCCTTTTGTAGATTAACTTGCCTGCCATAGGTATCACCCTACTAGAAAGTTCTACAAGATCCCAGATTTTAGATAGATTCCAACTTTGATTTCATAGCAACTTGCCAAAATAATCTGTATCCATATTGGCTCACGCTTCTATGTAGCTTAATGAGTCCAACTCATATTTAACAGGGATGTCCATAACGGTCTCACCTAAAAATATGATTCTGTTGGATAGGATGATAATCCTCCCACTAAAACAATGTACCGATGTAGGAATCTGTGTACTAGATGATATTGACGCATCAATAGGGAATTCATATATAATTCTTAATCTCTATAATAAGTGTGTTCATCTGTGATACAACTGGTACAAATACTATATTCTCTAACATTATGCTACTAGGTATGTGATTCATAATGATCCTCCTATAGATTAATAGTGAGTGTAAACAATCAACTTTTATAATTAAGATCATAAAATAATCCATCCTAGTGCTTTTAGAGTAGCTTTGAAATTTATCATGCATATGATCTGCTTTCAACTTACTTGTCTATATCAAGTGCATATGTGCAAGACTACCCCATATGTGCATGTGTTTTAGACTAAGATTTAGTAAAAACACAGCTCAAAAGATATCCTTGAGACAGACTAAGATGGAATGCAATTCATAATGTGCATCGTTATCATTAAGGCTAAACTTTAAAATGAAAGAGATAATGAAGCATAGCTGATCATAGATCTAACCATGTTTAAGCAGAATTCTATTATTCCTATTTGACACCTCAATTCATTGAGCGTCAATTACAGAAAAATTGGTACACAACACCCTCATTGACCATATAGTCTTTGCACTATCCCAAGAAATACTCATATCCATGATCAGATCGAAGTGTTTTGATAAGTTTACCTAATCTGTTCTCCACATCAGTCTTGACACTTTCAAAATATACCAAAAGTTTAAGATTTGTGTCGCATCAGGTAAATTTATCCAAAACATGAGTAATTTTGCTTGGATGTTCATAAGACAACACGTGTCTGTGTGTACCTACTCCAATTGTTCTTTATGCGTATTTCATTTGGTTGATTAAGACCTTAGGGTTACCTATCCTTCAAAATAGGATTCACAAGTTTGGTTTAGGGTCCCCTACCTCACTAGGTAATTAACCTTCTTTGACCAATCTTTAAATTCCATTTTGACTAATTAAAACCCAATCATAGATACTAAAAAATACAATGAGTCAAGAGTAACAAATATTCTCTTAACATTCAATCTAGAAGATGCAACATTAGTTTCTACATCCTGCAATTATTAAGAGCTTGTGGTTATAGTATATTAATAATCTTTCAATGCACCAGAAACAATCGTACTTCTATTCAATTTTATAAAAGCTATTTTTACCAAAAATAATAGCATAGTTTTTGTAAACCAAAAGTGAAACAAGAATGGGATTGCGTCTAAAATCTGTGCATAAAGATAGTTCTCTAATGCTAGTATCCTCATACTCTCTAATTTTAGATGTAATACTCACACTGACGTAGTTATAACCTTGGCATCAGGTCAAAAGACAAATATATATATCCATATCATCGAGGCTTCTAGATTCCTGAAATCCTTGCAACGAATTACAAACATGTTTAGTAGCTTCAGAATCTATCCATCAGGAATTAATAGATACAACCACATAACATGACTCAATGATTAAATATACATTTTCCTATGCCACGTCATTGCTTAGATAGTTTGAGTGACGTTTCGAATTTTCACAAACCCGGATAGCCAATGTGACCCAAAAGTTGATCCAATAGCGGATCCGAAATGCGGAAGCAAAACCAGAAAATTAAAACCTTAGGGATATACAACATCTCTAGGAAGCCCAAGTGACCTTCCATGGAGTCACAGAACACAATGTAAACAAAAGCGGAAGCAAAAAATTGAAAATGGACCAAGTATGCCCCCAAGGGCAAAATGGTCAAATCATAAATAGAAAGGGAAGATTTGACTCCAAACAAGTCAAATGAGGTTCATGCAACCTAATCTAATCATTTCACAACATTCTAAGAGGTTCTAAAAACATTGTCCAAAACCCCCCACAAAACACCCCTTTTCGGTTGAAGAAAAATCTGACACTGTCCCACAAAAACTTGAATAACTGTGATTTGAATCTAAGAATGGCATTGGTACCATTGGAAAGCTGTGACGGCCAAAGTTTTGTAAACCCAGTGCGTCAGTGATGACCAAAAGATGACCCGATAACGGATCCAAAATGTGAAAGCGAAAGGTGAAACAACGGTCTTTAGAGATACAATGCATTTCTAAGACACCAATGTGACCCTTAATGAGGTCACAGAACCCAAAGGAAAACAAATGTGGAAGTGTCGTTTCAAAAACGGACAAAAAGGAACCTAGGGGCAAAGTGGTCATTTTGCAAAAAAATGGATTCAAGTGCTATCGAGCACACTACTGGGACTCAAGAATCGCATGATTCGGAGTTCGGACGAAGGAGAAACGACAAAACAAAGAAAAACGAGCAATAAAGCTAAAAGGGTAAACTGGTAATTATCCAGAAATATTCGAGTGTAACCAAGCACACCTTTGGATAGACAATGAAAAATTAATCAATTTCAAAAAAAAAATTCACTTGATTTGGAGTCCGGATGAGGGAGAAAAGTCAAAAACAAAATCGACGTCGCAGTGGCTCGACGAAGGCCGTGACAGCTACAATGCCTTCAACCCACTACTGCTGCAACTGAGAGTAAAAACGGGTATCTAAACGGACTTTTTTGGAAAAACTCAAAGAAGAAACATCCCCCCTAAAATTAAGTTTTCTACCCAACTTGCGGACGAAAACCAAAAAAATGCATTGTAAAATGCCCAAAATACCCTCAAGAAAATCAGGTCTAGAAGTTGAAATTTGTTTCAAGCTACTGCCCAAAGAAAGGAAATGGGGCTTCGGAAGGTTTTTAAATTACCTAAATTGAAAATGCAATTTTAAAATACACCCACAAGACCCCGGAAGTTTTGGATCGGTCGTCACACTTTTCAAAAAAAAGTTGATGAATAGTACCAAGTACATTTGTACTAAAGTCGGCAAAAACCTGGCATCAATGATTTTTCGGAAAAAAAATAGATTTTTGAGGGCCAAGATGGCATTTTCTGGAAAAACACAAAGAAAAAACTCCCTCAAAATTGAGTTTTCTACGTGACTCGCAAGGAAAAATGAAAAAAAAAACTCATTTTGAAATACCCGAAATGCCCCTGGAACAGAATAGGGTAAAACTCCCTAAAAATGCTACTTAGAGTCTTTGTTTCATCAAGGATGGTGTTGTTTGCCAAAGTGAGCATGCAAGCATATGTAATGTGATAAAATAGATGTGTTGCAATGGCCTATGGCCTCATGGCATGTCATATGCAAAATAGAACCCTTCAATGCATTAATCCACATATTTTCCATAGGTAACAATGAAGTTCAAAGTTAGCATACATTTCACATAATTGTCTTTGGCCCTTGGCCTCATTACAACCACATTCTAAGAGTGTCAAAAAGTGCACTTAAATGCACATTACATAACTTAGACAATAAGTACAAGTTTTATCAAAGTAAGCAAAAGTATGACAAGATATGCTAACATACGCACATTCTATGTCATCAAAAATACTTCAAGAACTCTAGTAAGTCTAAGAATGCTGTGCATCCCACACTAAGGCTTCTTTACCTGCAAAACACCCATTAACTTAGGGGTGAGTAAACAAGTTTACTCGAAGGGAATGCATGGGCTTATCTTTGTACCAAGTTACAATCCAATACCATTTAATTCATGCTATCAAGTGACAATAGAACTTTCAACATAACACAATGAGATGTAATTTCACAAAGTTAACAACTTGGAATTTAAATGCGAAATCAAACCAAAGTGGATACTTGGACGTCACGCCGTATCAAACCGACAATGTAGTTACTCTAGGGTTACTAGCCCATGGGTAACCTCCCTATGTGCGCACTAGACTATATAGAGGGACAATCCCCCATATTAGAACCAAGTCCTAGCCGTGGCCAAACAACGACATACCCAAGTTTCCAAAATCAACAAATTGTCCAACAACATATATATATCAACATGTATATAGAAGATATCAACTATTTACCAAGCACAGTCTAATTTTGGAAACTTATATAATACATGCTCAAAGTCTACAACTACTATGGTATGAAAGATGTCAAATACAAAGTGTGCAATTCCTTACACATAACAACAATATATTCAATAAGAAAAAACATATTCTCATGAATATAAAAGTAACAACTATGTTATCCAATACTCAAAAGTAATCAAGTGAACGTACACCAAATCCAAATCCATGATTTAAATATTAAAACAACTTCTAAAATGCAATTAAATCCATGGAGTAATAAAATAGAATTTAACTAAACATAAATACTTAAATTCTCTAAATTCCAAGTTAATCCCAAATAACCTCAATTTAATATATATTGAAGGACATGTCATGATCATCACATATATAACATCAAATGACAATTTAAGTGATTAAAATACTTAAAACAAAATTAATCAAGCTAATTAATTAATTTCCTCTAGATTTTTAAATAATTCCAAATGCCCTCAATTTAATCTGTGTTAGAAAACATGCCAAGGCCTATCCAAATATCATATTACATCATGATTTCATGCTTGCTATCACCATGTGAATTCAACTTTCACAAAAGATAAATATTAAATAAATTTTGCAATTCTTATCCAAATGCCCCAAATTTAATATATGTTATAGTACATGTCATGGTTATTATATAAATCACTTCAAAACTTGATTTAAGTCATAGAAGCATATAAATAAAAATTAATTAAATTAATTCATTAATCCCTCTAGATTTTAAAACAATTCTAAATGACCTCAAATTAACATAAGTTATGAATCAAGCCATGGTCATGTTATTTATCAAGTCTAAAGTGAATATCATACAAGTTAGCATTAGTCATTTATTTCTTATTTCAATACAAGACATGCATATAATTTAGATATCACTATAGGAACAAATAACATCACTTGGAAGAGAAATGATAACACCCCCTACCTCACAAGAGGATTGTTCCTCTTGAATCCAAGGGAAGCAAGCTTAAAAATGGAAAACCAAATAAGGGTTTTGTAAAAGAAGAAGAGAGGAACAAAAAGTATTCCAAGGTCAATGATCTAAGGTGAGTGGAAGGGCCTCAAAATTTAAAGTCAAAGCTTAAGGTTTTAAGCTTTCTTCAATGAAGCTAGGGTTCTTATATGTAGGATAATGTGAAAATGAAAAAGATGAAATGTGAGTGGAGGATTTAGAGGTCCTCCACTCACTAGGTGAACTTACACCATGGTCAACACACACACAAAATGCAAGACTAATTGTAAGCCCTACACTTGTCATCATCCTAAGGTTCCCTTCTAGAGTTAATCCTAAGCCTACACTTGTCAACCATCCAAGCCAACTAGTGGTCCAATCCTAGGTCAACAAGTGGATGAATCTCCACCCTCCATGTGTCATGAGATTAAGCCTCCAAGTGGTTCCACCACAAAATCAACAAGTGGCACCATAGGAATGTGACACTTGTCACATTTTTTGGAAATTGCAAAAAGGTCCTTTTTGAAAATATCTTCCAAATTAATTTACAAAATGGTTCCTAAGACGAAAAATAATTACTTTACTTAATTACCCAAAAACCCCTCAAGTTGTGAATAATTACAAAAAGTCTTATTTTCATGGCTTTTACAAAGAAAGTAAGCATTTAATATGCAATTCTACAAAATTAAAAATGTAAATGTCATGGAATTTAAATATCATGGACGTATGCAAAACTGGAATCAAATTCGAGCATAAAAAATGAGGTTATGCTAGTAAAAGTGAAAAACGAGAAGAGAACGAAATAAGGAAAAGACGAAAAAATGAATAGTGTCAAAAAAACAAAAAAATGTGGAAATGACTCGGTCCTTAAAGAAAGTTGTCAATCCAAAGGAAAGAGTCTAAGAAACCATTTCCGAGTACTCGAGACGACACTAAGTGGCGGGAAATCAAACCCGAAAAGGAAAAGACAATGAAAAAAATTTATCCGCAAAATTTGAAGAAAGGGAAAGAAATGAAAATGACCGGGTCATTAAAAAAGCTGACTCAAAATGCATGAATTTAGGCTCAAGAATGACCACATTTGGATTAGAAATGACAAAGTTGCGCTTGTTTGAAGTTCGGGAAACAAACCTGGCCAAAACAAATGAGTGCTGAGAACCAGGGCATTTAGGTCGAACGAAATGCCATTTCGGTCGACCAAAATGAACCCATTCATTTTAACAGACCGTAATAGAAAGGGGAGGGTACCGAAAAGAAGCTTTGAGCTTCGATAGGCCGAAATAAGGAACCGGTAGGCCGAAATAGGCCAAAACAAGGCTGAAGCTACTATAAAATGCATTTTTCAAGGCTTAAATGAACTTTTTTGGAAAAAAAAACAAAGAAGAAACCTCCTTAAAATCATGTTTTCAAGCTAACCATGATGGAAGCAAAATTATTTTAGACATGAAAAACCCAAAATGCCCTTGTGCTCAGTTTTGACAAAAACTAAAAATATAACTTTACTTCAAGTGTTCAAATGGTCGAAAATGAAGTTGTGTATTAAAACAATTGTGTTCTGAAGTGTGTGGGAATGGTCCATGGCCCCCAAATATGCCCAATGCTAAAAATGATATGCTTGAACCCCAAAATTATGAAGAATGCTCTTTTAAGGCAAATTATGAAGTCAATCGCCAAAGATGCATTCAAAGAATCATTTGGCCCTTGGCCACATGTCACATATAATATAAGAGCACTATGAAAACTAATAGAACACAATTCCCACCACCCAAACTGTTATTGACATGCTAAAGCTTTGCATTTTCCAATTCTCTCATATTTAAGCATATAACCAAGTAGTATAAAAGTAAAGCATGAGGTTCTTGGCCCTTGACCTCATCATATACATGTCAAACAAGTCTCAGAGGTTGTGTTAAGACACTTATTACATATCCCAAATTGAAATTACTAGTCTTGACATAATGAGTCCAAAATAAGCAAAATCATGCTAGTAAGTGCATGAATGGTAAAACTCCGATATCATCAAGCCACAAGCAAGCTCAAGGACGTTGTACATCTCTAAAGCAAGGTTCTTTACCAAAAAAATGTCCCAACAACAAGGGTGAGTAAACAAGTTTACTCGTAAGAAATGAACATGCATATAACCTAAAGTTTTGCAAATCTTTACAAGTTGATATAAATCAATCCATGTGGTTCATGCCACCTAACGTCTATATCCGAGGTGAGACTAAGGGATTATCCTAAGCTACATTAGAACATCCACATCATAAACCACAATATATAAGCAATTAAACAACATTGTAATATCAAATGCCAAATAACAAGATATAAATCCACAAAGTACACAACTTGGAATTTAAATACGAAATCAAATAAGTGGAATCTTAGACGTCACGCGGGAATAAAACCAACAACAAACATCATTTAGGTTACTAGCCCGTGGGTGCTTTCCCCTTAAGTGCGCACTAAAAATAGAGGGCTCTCAAATCCCCCGTACTAGAGCCGAGCCCTAGCCATAGTCAAACTTACGACATCCCCAAATTTCCAAAATCAACAAATAGTGCACAACAAGTATATACACATATACTAAATGTACTTAATCAAATATCATACACAATCAAATTGTGAAATCACACAAGACATGCGCTAGGTCCTCAACTACCATGGCATGTGACATATTAGGCCTTGAAAATATCAAAGATACCAACAAATCATTATTTCATTAAATGGAAGCTTGTAAAATAAAAATTAATAAATTCCTCTAGATTACAAAACATCACCAAATGACATGAAATTAACACATAAGAAGCAATATATCTTGAAGAACTCAAATATCAAATCAAAAGTCTAATTAAGCCACTAAAACACATTTAATTTTTAATTAACTTAATAAATTAAAAATCTTTAGACTTCAAAATTTATCTAAAAATTCCAAAAATAATATATGATGAACTACAAGTCATGGACTCTTCAAAAATCATAATCTTAATTAAATCTAAGCATGCTTCAATTATGAAATTAAATCATCATTTAATTAAAATAAAAATAATTCCTAGATCTAATTTTTAAACATGTATATAAATTATACAAACCTCGAAAACATGTAAAACACTAAGATTATAAACATGAAACACCTCCTACCTCACTTGAGATGAAAATCTCAAGCCCACTAAAATGAAACTCACAAAATGAGGTGAAACTTCGCGGTTATGACGGAGACAACAAGGAGACCAAGAATCCTCAAGAAACAAGACCCAAATCCAAGCTTGAACTCTCAACCCAAAAACCAAAGTGCTGCAAAACAGGAACTGATCGGATAGAAATGACTGCGTCGCTGAGGAGATCAAAAAAGTATAAACCGCAAAAATGAAATCAAAAAGGAAAGAGACGAAAAGAGGAGAGAGAAGGTGGCAGCCTCCAAGCTCTAGAATGGCGGCTGCTACTGCTATTTTAGGAAATGAAATGATAAAGATGTTTTTTCTCTCATCCACGTACCCTAAATACGTCAAAAAGGTGTCCCGAACATTCTGAACGGGCCCCGTTTAGGTCCAAAAAGTGAAATCAGTGAAGACGCACTCAAATGCTGATGGTCCACGAACAAAAAAGTTTCAAAATGGAATTCTAAGGTCAATGGAAGAAACGGCGTCAAAAATTGAGTCCCGAGCGAGGAGATATGCCCTGGACAAGATTAACGACTAATGGGGTTCGAAAATTCAAATTAAATGAAATAAAAATCCAAAAAATATTCTGAAAGTGCCAGAATCCATAAAAAGTGAAAATAAACCCCTCATGAAAGTTTGAACCCAAAATGAGAAACTTTTCTGAAAACTTTCCATAAGTACATAAATACCCTTCCACTAGATAACTCAAAAAGTGAATTTATCAGAAAGCCCAAAATGAGGTGTCATTGAAAAGATACATTTAAAAGAACCTTAAATACAAAATTTTATCAAAAGATAATTACGAAAAACACCCCAAGTAAAGAAAACAATTTTCAAGAATCCTTACATTTATAACCCTACGGGCAAAAGTGACCATCTACCATGCTTTTATACAAAAGTAAAAATGTGGATCATATAAAAATTAAGTAAAATGAATGCATGCAAGGTCGGAATCAAATCCGACCATGACTCGATAGGTTACGCAAAATGAAAACATAGTGAAAAAGTGACGAAAAAAGAAAACTCGAACAAAGAAATCAACGGAAAAAAATTATCCGTAAAATTTGAAGGAATGGGAAAGAAGGAAAATGACCGGGTCATTACAGTTCGTCCTTTAGTGTCTTAGTTAGCCGCAAAACAAACTGTTTCCTTCGCCCTCAACATACACTTCCTTATTGCCTTTAACCTTTTGGATACCCATGTTTTGTGCTAGCCTAGTCCTGTTATCATCTTTCTTCTTTCCTTTGTCCTTCCACTTGGGCCTAGAAGAAGATGGTATAGACTAGGTTAGATTGATAAGAATGCCCATACTTTTGATTATCCCTCCATATGTTACTAATTTTATAAGAATATCAGCGAGTGTGAACTCAAACTTGTTCTTTATTTAGTTCACTCTAAACGAGTCAAACGAGTTTGGTAACAAGACAATAATCATGTCAACTTGAAACTTATCACCCAAGTCAGCCCTATTGACCTCCAGTTAAATTTTAAATAATAAACAATCATTTTCCAAAATTCGATCTGTTACTAGAGATCCTTAGGCTATCTTGATGGTATTTAAATCTGACATAGTACTTAGGCATACACTCTATCTAATCTCACCAAAACATCTCATTAAGATTTAACATGATGCTTGAAGAAAAATAAAATAATGCAAATGTTAGCTTTGGAACTTATTCAAGATAATCTCTAAAATAATGTACCAAGCAATACCATTTGCCTTATTTCACTTATTAAAGCATTAATGTTCTCTTAGGTATCTTGAAGTAAAAAGATTGTGTATAGGAGTAATAAATACATTTGTATCCTTACGTTGTGAATAAAATATTTAAGTTCATTTTTCAACCCGTATAAATGAGGTCCAGTTGCATTGAATATATTAGAAAGTAGATTAAATGGATTAAACATAATAAATCTAAATATAAATGCGTTCATACAATATGCAAGGTAAATTATTAATACTATCATGCATATTTAAAATTAAAATGAGTTTGTCAACCACATAGTATAATAAATCTCAATAGTATAGGAATTCATTATCACTACTGATAAACAATCCCTTTTAATTAATTTGGGTCCCTCAACTTCATAGCATAATAAATCACACAATCAATACGTCAATAACTTATCCTGATGGAGGAGTTCATTATTACTATTGTTGAGATTTATTTGCTATTAGGCGAGCACTTCCATTAAAATATTAATATGTTGGTACCTTAACTACTTTGCATGAAAAATCAGAAAACCAATACGCGAATAACTTATTCAGTTGGCGAAGTTCATTATTGCTATTGGCGGGCAAATCCCATCATTTCTATGTCTCTTAAGACAATGCCTTGTCTATATATATGAAATGATTCCCGATTATGTTTAGCCTTTCTAAACTCACTTAGTGTAAACCACTCCGTTGGAGAGCTAACACTATAGATTTTAGATTGAGTGTATAACGTTATTAATGCTCCAACGAAAAATAAAATATTAAATATCTTGTCATTATAATCTAGACTCTTTAAATTATGTGTAGGGTCTTATTTTTAAAGATCTAATTACAATGAACATTTAATATTTTTATTTTCATGAGACAACCATTCTTGTAATATTAAGACTCTTTAAATCATGCATGGAGCCTTATTTTTGAAGATCTAATTACAATGGTTATAATAACGAAGGCCATGGGTTAATGTATAAAAATCCCCGCTCCCACTCAATTTTTAATTATTTATATTTAGGGTTTTCAATTCATGATTTAAAGCATGCAAAACGCCTTGATTTTAATCCAATTAAATTTAAAAAAATATCTGGACTTTTAAATGATTTACTAATATTTAATTTGAGACACACATTAAAAATAATTTTCAAAATAATTATTTTGTTTTCCAATAAGTGCCCTCTAATTAATTAGTAATCAAATCTAATTAATTTTCATAATTCAATTAATATAAATCAAGTTATTTAGATAAAAATTATGGATCTCATGCATGAACAATAATAATTAGCATTTAATTATTCTATGCATCACATACATAAATAAATGACAGATAAATCAAATTAACATTTAATTGCTCTAACTATTACGCAAGGGTCAATCAAAGGCTTGTGAACAACAGCCTGGGAGAAGCACAACAGCGGTTGGAACACGCTTGGAAGGTCCTATACGCGCTGGCACGTGCCCCTGAAGGGTCCCAGTGCGTGCCAAGCGCATGGCGTGCTTACACGTGCTAAAGGGATGATGTAACGTGTGCCACGCGTCGGCACGAGCGTGTGGGAGGTTGCCATCACGTCGAATGCGCTGGCACGCCCCAGTTGGCACCTGTTGCCTATGCGCATGCACCTCATGCGCTTTCCCATTGGGTGTGCATAGCGCACAGTGTAGCCATGCCACACAATATCATCTCTTATCTCTGATCATGATCCAAGAGTTGCTGGTGCGCGCATGTGGACCGCGCCACATCGGATCAGCCACTAACCCTTCCGACGACTCCTTCGCCGGCTGCGGGACTCCGATGGCCAAAAAACAACCGTAAATTCCAGAAAATAATTTAAAAAATTTTCAGAAAATTAAATTAAACCCAAAAGATTCCAGAAAAATTCTGGAAAAATTCTAAAAAATTCCTGAAGCCTAATTTAACCCTTTTGGGCCTTCTTAAAGCTTCATAGCATCATTTGAAGAAGAATACATGGCTTTAAAAAATATTACACTTGAAATACAATGGAAAAAATTAAATCACATCATTGAACTTTCAGATGACTAAATCAAGGCCTTAATTACATTCATCCAAAGATAAAATTACATTTAATTTATAAGCTTCATCCATGGCCCAAAAAAAATATCATCATACATTCACAATTATACATACATCATCATCATGTATTAATATATATCAACATATTAAATCATACATCAACATACATCAATGAATATATATATGCATATATAATTTGGATCCATGAATGATGATTTTCATAAAAACTTGATCTCTAGCAAAGAATCAAATCATACTCTTATACCACTATTAGGAAACGTGCAAGTTTTAAAAACTTTTTGAGGGATTTTCATACATATATCTTGATTCATCACATTGAGGTAAGTTTTATGCAAATATAAAATATAATATATCATTCAATTAATAGATTGAATACTTACATCAAAGGTTTGAGTAAACCTTTAAATCTTTCCTCTAAAGTGAATATTCTCACTTATTGTAGATCCCTTTCCTAGATGCCTCTTACATGGATCTTTATCTTCTTGATAATGATTTTGCCATTAGGAATCACACATATACCTTGATGAATGACCTAGGTGGCAAGGCTTATGGTAGCCTCCATTAGAAGAGAAACCAAACCCTAAAATCTAGAGAGAGAAAATATATTATTTCTTTTCTCCCAAAAGTCTCATTTAGAATATACATGGACCCATGTATATATAGGCAACATCAAAATAAGAAAAGGAAACAATAAATCCTTCTCAATATCTAATTCATATATCTCAATTCTAATAGGACTCCAATATCAACTTGGGCAATGGGTGAGAATCCTTTGGGCATACTATTTTCTTGGCTACTATAAATTAATAATTGGCCTGGTCCATAAAACGATGGACCCAATTCAATTAATTCATAAATTAATTTATACTCCACTAAAAGAAATTAATTGCACCCCAATTAAATAGTAAATAACCTCTAAGTCAATGTTACACTTTGACCCCTCTATGCATAATTAATTATCGGATAAATAAAGCCATCAATCCGACTACTTAATTAATATATTTATTTTGGTACCTTTGATTATTTCCGGATTGATCACAATAAAATATTTGTTTGACAAAAATAATAATTTAAATAAATAAATATGTAAAAAATCATTTTGTCTTAAAACATACGAAGGCCTTCGAATTTAATTTGTTATTAATCGTAATCAATACAAAATAAATACAAGTAGCATTGATGCAAATATTGAGAATATAACCCTCTAACTATTAATTACATAACTACTCAAAGTACCGATCTATGGATCCCGAAGTATCCGCCGAACAAATGAAAATAATTATTAATTAATAAAAGAGTCTATACTTCTCTCATGCTTGAGAGTCAAATGCCATGATAGTGATAGGGAGCAATTGCATACAACGACCTTTACAATATATCTCAACCTAACATGGATCCAGTTCAAGTTTTAGTTAATAATGAGTCCATCTATAATTACCGACTATGAACTATTTATGATTATTATTTATATTCATGTATTGATCGCCATCACATACATATATAAATATCTTTGTAATCAAGTGGACACGATCAATTCCATAATGAATTGAAAGATAATACATTGAATTCACCAATTGTATAAAGCATAAATATTTCAAATATGTTAGTAACATATGTCACTTTAATTAAAATAGGAATTTGCTATGCCAGGGCATATAAATCCCAACAATATTAGGTACCTTGAATGAGATATTTTCATTCAAAGATTCAAACTTGATTCATTAAAACACTCTTCGGGACGCCAAAGGGAACTTGAATAAGTTAACTCAAAACTCTCATTTTCTTTCAAAGATTCAATCTTTATACATTAAAAAGGTCTAGTGACATAATAGGTACCTTTATTGAGGTATTTCCATTGAAAGATTCAATCTTTTGTCATTAAAACACTCTTCGCGACTTCATAGGTAATTCAAAAAAGTTAAACTCAAAACTCTCATTTTCTTTCAAAGATTCAATCTTTTTACATTAAAAAGGTCAAGTGACATAATAGGTACTTTGATTGAGTTATTTTTATTCAAAGATTCAATATTTACTCATTAAAACACTCTTCGGGATGTCAATGACAACTCGAATAAGTTTACCTAAAAAATTTCATTTTCTTTCAAAGATTCAATTTTATACATTAAAAAGGTCTTGTGACAAAATAGGTATCTTTATTGAGGTATTTTCATTCAAAGATTTATTCTTTACTCATTAAACATTCTTTTTGACTTCATAGGTAACTCGAATAAATGTAACTCAAAACTCTCATTTACTTTCAATGATTCTATCTTTATACATTAAAAAGGTCTAGTGACAAAATAGGTACTGTTATTGAGGTATTTTCATTCAAAGATTAAATCTTTGGTCGTCAAAACATTCTTCGCGACTTCATAGGTAACTCGAATAAGTTAAACTCAAAAATCTCATTTTCTTTCAAAGATTCAATCTTTTTAGATTAAAAAAGTCTAGTAACATAATAGGTACCTTGATTGAGGTATATTCATTTAAAGATTCAATCCTAACTCATTAAAACACTCATCGGGATGCCAAAGTGAACTAGAATAAGTTTAACTCAAAACTCTCATTTTGTTTCAAAGATTCAATCTTTATACATTAAAAAGGTCTAGTAACAAAATAGATACCTTTATTAAGGTATTTTCATTCCAAGATTCAATCTTTAGTCATTAAAACACTTTTCGCAACTTCCTAGGTAACTCGAATAAGTTAAACTAAAAAATTTCATTTTCTTTCAAAGATTCAATCATTTTAAATTAAAAAGGTATAGTGACATAATAGGTACCTTGATTGAGGTATTTTCATTCAAAAATTCAGTCTTTGCTCATTCAAACACTTTATGGGACGTCAAAGGGAACTCGAATAAGTTTAACTTAAAACTCTCATTTTCTTTCAACGATTAAAATCTTTATACCATAAAAAGGTCTATCGACATAGCAGGTACCTTTTTTGTGGTATTTTCATTCAAAGATTCAATCTTTAGTCAATAAAACACTCTGCGCGACTTTATAGGTAACTCGAATAAGTTTAACTCAAAGCTCTCATTTTCTTTCAAAGATTAAAATGTTTTTACATTAAAAATGTCTAGGGACATAATAGGTACCTTTATTGTGGTATTTTCATTCAAAGATTCAATCTTTAGTCAATAAAACACTCTTCGCGACTTTGTAGGTAACTCGAATAAGTTTAACTCAAAACTCTCAGTTTCTTTCAAAGGTTCAATTTTTTTTACATTAAAAAGGTCTACTGACATAATAGGAACCTTGATTGAGGTATTTTTATTCAAAGATTCAATCTTTACTCATTAAAACACTCTTCGGGACATCAAAGGGAATTCAAATAAGTTTAACTCAAAACTCTCATTTTCTTTCAAAGATTCAATCTTTATACATTAAAAAAGGTCTTGTGACATAATAGGAACCTTTGTTGAGGTATTTTCATTTACAGATTCAATCTTTAGTCATGAAAACACTCTTTACGACTTTGTAGGGTACTCGAATAAGTTTAACTCAATACTCTCATCTTCTTTCAAAGACTCAGTCTTTTTACATTAAAAAGATCTAGTGACATAACAGGTACCTTGATTGAGGTATTTTCATTCAAAGATTCAATCTTTTCACATTAAAGCACTATTCGGGACGTCAAAGGGAACTTGAATAAGTTTAACTTAAAACTCTCATTTTGTTTCAAAGATCCAATCTTTATACATTAAAAAGTTCAAGTGATAAAATAGGTACCTTTATTGAAGTATTTTCATTCAAAGATTCAATATTTAGTAATTAAGACACTCTTCGCAACTTCATAGGAAATTTGAATAAGTTTAACATAAAACACTCATTTTCTTTCAAAGATTCAATCTTTTTACATTACAAAGGTCTAGTTATATAATAGGTACCTTGATTAAGGTATTTTCGTTCTAAAATTTAATCTTTACTGATTAAAACTCTCTTCGGGACGTCGAAGGGAACTCGAACAAGTTTAACTCAAAACTCTCATTTTCTTTCAAAGATTCAATCTTTATACATTAAAAACGTCTAGTGACATAATTGATACCTTTATTAAGGTATTTGTATTCAAAGATTCAATCTTTACTCATTAAAACACTCTTTGCGACTTCATAGGTTACTCGAATAAGTGTAACTCAAAACTCTATTTTTCATTCTTTCAAAAATTCAGTCTTTATACATTAAAAATGTCTAGTGACATAATAGAAACCTTTATTGAGGTATTTTCATTCAAAGATTCAATCCTTAGTCATTAAAACACTTTTTGTGACTTCATAGGTGACTCGAATAAGGTTAACTTAAAACCCTCACTTATATTAAAATGGTCTAGTGACATAATAGGTACCTTGTTTGACTTATTTTCATTCAAAGATTCAATCTTTATTCATTAAAACAATCTTCGGGACGTTAAAGGGAACTCAAATAAGTTTAACTCAAAACTTTCATTTTCTTTCAAAGATTCAATTGTTATACATTAAAAAGGTCTAGTGACATAATATATACCTTTATTGAGGTATTTTTATTCAAAGATTCAATTTTTTTTAATTAAAACACTCTTCGCAACTTCATAGGTAACTCGTATAAGTTTAACTCAAAACACTGTTTTTCTTTCAAAGATTCAATCTTTATATAATAAAAAGGTTTAGTGATATAATAGGTATCCTGATTGAGGTATTTTCATTCAAAGGATCAATCTTTACTCATTAAAACACTCTCCGGGGCGTCAAAGGGAACTCGAATAAGTTTAACTCAAAACTCTCATTTTCTTTTAAAGATTCAATCTTTATACATTAAAAAGTCTAGTGACATAATAGGTACCTTTATTGAGGTATTTTAATTCAAAGATTAAATCATTAGTCATTAAAACACTTTTTGCGACTTCATAGGTGACTTGAAAAAGTTAAACTCAAAACTCTAATTTTCTTTCAAAGATTCAATATTTTTACATTAAAAAGGTCTAGTGGTGTAATAGGTACACTGATTGAGGTATTTTCATTCAAAGATTCAATCTTTACTCATCAAAACACTCTTCGGAATGTCAAAGGGACTCGAATAAGTTTAACTCAAAACTATCATTTTCATTATAAGATTCAATCTTTATACATTAAAATGGTCTAGTGACATAATAGGTACCATTATTGAGGTATTTTCATTCAAAGGTTCAATCTTTACTCATTAAAACACTCTTCACGACTTCATAGGAAACTTAAATAAGTTTAACTTAAAACTCTCAATTTCTTTCAAAGATTCAACCTTTATACATTAAAAAGGTCTAGTGACATAGTAGGTACCCTTATTAAGGTATTTTCATTCAAAGATTCAATCTTTAGTCATTAAAACATTCTTCGCGACTTCATAGGTAACAGGAAAAAATTAAACTCGAAACTCTCATTTTCTTTCAAATATTCAATCTTTTTACATTAAAATGGTCGGGTGACATAATAGGTACCTTTATTGAGTCATTTTCATTCAAGGATTTAATCTTTAGTCATTAAAACACTCTTCACGACGTTATAGGTAACTTGAATAAGTTTAACTCAAAACTCTCTTTTTCTTTTAAAGATTCAATCTATATACATTTAAAAGGTCTCGTGACATAAAAGGTAGCTTTATTGAGGTATTTTCATTCAAAGATTCAATCTTTAGTCGTTAAAACACTTTTCGCGACTTCGTAGGTAACTCGAATAAGTTAAACTCAAAACTCTCATTTTCTTTCAAAGGTTCAATCTTTTTAGATATAAAAGGTCTAGTGACATAATAGGTACCTTGAATGAGGTACTTTTATTTAAAGATTCAATCTTTACTTTTTAAAACACTTTTCGGGACGTCAAAGGGAACTCGAATAAGTTTAACTCCAAACTTTATTTTCGTTCAAAGATTCAATCTTTATACATTTAAAAGGTCTAGTGATGTAATAGGTACCTTTATTAAAGTATTTTCTTCCAAAGATTCAATCTTTTTTCATTAAAACACTCTTTGGGACTTTAGAGATAACTCAAATAATTTTAACTCAAAACTCTCATTTTCTTTCAAAGATTCAATCTTACTACATTAAGAAGGTATAGTGACATAATAGATACCTTTATTTATGTATTTTCTGTAATGACCCGGTCATTTGACTCCCTTTCCTTTTTTTGAAATTTATCGGATAAATTTTTTCCGTTTAATTTTCTGTTCTGAGTTCTGTTTCTCATCACATAGTGTCGTCTCAAGTGCTTGAAATTAATTTTTGAGACTATTTCATTCGGATTGACAACTTCCTTTGAGGACCGAGTCATTTTCGCATTTTTCGTTTTTTGACACTATGCACTATTTCGTCTTTTTTCCTATTCTGTCTTTTCCCAGTTTGTCAGTTTTTGGCACACCCTCACTTTTCATACTCGGAGTTAAATTTTGACTTCACATATCTTCATTCTCAGTGGTTTCCATGAAATACGTATCTTTACTTTTTCAAGAAAGTACTCTGGTTGCTCCCTGTGTCTATAGGGGCATGGATGCACAGTTTTTTGGAATTTTTTTCTTTTCTTGAGGTGTTTTTCATAAATATCTTTTAAAGATATTTTATTTCAGGGGTTTTTAAGAAAATATTTTTGAAAGATATTTTCATTCTGGGCCATTAGTGTAGTTAACCCTTTTTGGAGGTGCCATTGTGCAATTAACGAAAGGTATTACAAAAATGTCTCATTTTGAGCCTGGATCCTCGTAGGGGATTCATTTTCACATTTGGTCAAGTCGTGGACTCATAGAATTTCCTTCTGATCATTTTTCTTCAGTTTCAGACTTTTGGACCTAGTAGCTGCCGAACTTGTTTGGGGCATATCTTTCTCCTCGGGACTCAATTTTTGACACCATTTCTTCCGTTGTTCATATTTTCTCATTTTGAATCTTTTATGTTCATGAAGTTTTGCCATTTGAGTGCGTTTGCTCAAAATCCACTTTTCTGGACCCGGCGGGGCCCTTTTGGGGCACTTTTTGAGACTTACTATAAATATGGGACTTAAAGAAGAAAAATCAGATTTCTTCATCTTCTCCACCTCTTGGCCTGTAGCCATGGGAGCTCCTTGGCTGCCACTCTTTCTCCTTCTCCTCCACTTGATTTCCTTGGTAGAAATTGTTCGGCCTTTACATTTATTGTTCCCCTCGTCGTGTTCTATCTTTACCCTTTATTTGAATCCATTTCTGACCATTTCCTGAGTTTGGGTTTGAGGTTAAGTTGTGATTTTCATGGGGCTTCTTGGGGATTCATATAGATTGTGTTGTCTCCGACAAAACTTAGGAGTTTCGGTGAATTCAGAACACTTTTCTTCCGGTGGAGATTTGAGATTTTCATCTCAAATTGAGGTAGAGGTGTGTTATGCCTTGAGAGACCATTGTCTTGTTTCTGTTGCTTCCGCATCTGGATCCGTTATCGGGTCAATCTTTGGTTCATTACAGAACACTGGGTTGAAAAATCCATGGTCGTTACATTTTCATTCAAAGATTCAATCTTTAGTGATTAAAACACTCTATGCGATGTCATAGGTAAGTGGAACAAGTTAAATTCAAAACGCTCATTTTCCTTCAAAGATTCAATCTTTTTACATTTAAAAGGTCTAGTGACATAATAGGTATCTTAATTGAGGTATTTTTATTCAAAGATTCAATCTTTACTCATTAAAATACTCTTTGGAACGTTAAAGAAACTTGAATATGTTTAGCTCAAAACTCTCATTTTCTATCAATGATTCAATCTTTACACATTAAAAAGGTCTACTGACATAAAAGGTACCTTTATTGGCATTTTCATTCAAAGATTTAATCTTTAGTCATTAAAACACTATTCGCGACTTCATAGGTAACTCGAATAAGTTTAATTCAAAACTCTCATTTTCATTCAAGGATTCAGTCTTTATACATTAAAAAGGTCTAGTGACATAATAGGTACCTTTATTGAGGTATTTTCATTCAAAGATTCAATTTTTAGCCATTAAAACACTCTTCGCGACTTCGTAGGTAACTCAAATAAGTTAAACTCAAAACTTTAATTTTCTTTCAACAGTTCAATCTTTTTATATGAAAAAGGTCTAGTGACATAATAGGCACCTTGATTGACGTATTTTCATTCAAAGACTCAATCTTTACTTTTTAAAACACTTCGGGACTTGAAAGAGAACTCGAATAAGTTTAACTCAAAATTTCATTTTCTTTCAAAGATTCCATATTTATCCATTAAAAAGGTCTAGTGACATAATAGGTACATTTATTGAGGTATTTTCATTCAAAGATTTAATCTTTACTCATTAAAACATTCTTCATGACTTTATAGGTAACTCGAATAAGTTATACTAAAAACTCTCATTTTGTTTCAAAGATTCAATCTTTTCACATTAAAAAGGTCCAGTGATATAATAGGTGTCTTAATTGAGGTATTTTCATTCAAGGATTCAATATTTACTAACTAAAACACTTTTCGCGACTTTATAGGAAACTCGATTAAGTTTAACTCAAAACTCTCAATTTCTTTCAAAGATTCAACCCTTATACATTAAAAAGGTCTAGTGACATAATAGGTACCTTTATTAAGGTATTTTCATTCAAAGATTCGATCTTTAGTCATTAAAACACTCTTCGCGACTTCACAGGTAACTGAAAAAAGTTAAACTCAAAACTCTCATTTTCTTTCAAAGATTCAATCTTTTTACATTAAAATAGTCTACTGACATAATATGTACCTTTATTAAGGCATTTTCATTCAAAGATTCAATCTTTAGTCATTAAAACACTCTTTGCGACTTTATAGGTAAGTTGAATAAGTTTAACTCAAAACTCTCATTTTTTTTTTTAAAGATTCAATTTTTATGCATTAAAAAGGTCTAGTGAGATAATAGGTACCTTTATTGAGGTGTTTTTATTTAAAGATTCAATCTTTAGTCATTAAAACACTCTTCGCGACTTCTTAGGTTACTCAAATAAGTTGAACTCAAAACTCTCATTTTCTTTCAAAGGTTCAATCATTTTACATTTAAAAGGTCTAGTGACATAATAGGTACCTTGATTGAGATATTTTCATTCTAAGATTCAATTTTTACTTTTTTATGCACTCTTCGGGATGTCAAAGGTAATTCGAATAAGTTTAATTCAAAACTTCATTTTCTTTCAAAGATTCAATCTTTATACATTAAAAAGGTCTTGTCACATAATTGACACCTTTTATTGAGGTATTTTCATTCAAAGATTCAATCTTTAGTCATTAAAACACTCTTTGGGACTTCATAGGTAACTCGAATAACTTTAACTCAAAACTCTCATTTTCTTTCAAAGATTCAATCTTAATACATTAAAAAGGTATAATGACATAGTAAGTACCTTTTTTAGGTATTTTTATTCAAAGATTCAATCTTTAGTCATTAAAACACTCTACGTGACTTCATAAGTAACTCGAATAAGTTAAACTCAAAACTCTCATTTGCTTTCAAAGATTCAATCTTTTTATATTAAAAAGGTCTAGTGACATAATAGGTACCTTGATTGAGGTATTTTCATTCAAAGATTCAATCTTTAGTCATTAAAATACTCTTCAGAACGTTAAAGGGAACTCGAATATGTTTGTACTGACCAGGTCATTTTTCTTTCTTTCATGTTCTCAGATTTTCACGGGTATTTTTTTTTCCATTGATCTTTTCTTTTCTGAGTTCGGTTTCTCGTCACTTAGTGTCATCTTGAGTACTCGGGAATGGTTTTCGATACTCTTCCCTTTGTATTGACGACTTCCTTTGAGGACCAAGTTATTTTAACATTTTCACTTTTGTGACACTATTCACTTTTCGTCTTTTCCCCGTTGTCACTTTGTTGGCACAACGTCACTTTTTATGTTTGGATTTGATTCTAGTTTTGCATGCATCCACGATATTTAAATTCCGTGCTATGTGTATTTTTACTTTTGTAGAAAAGCATGCTAAGTGTTTACTTTTCTTATAAGGGGTATGGATGCGTAACTTTTTTATAATATTCTTAACTTGTGCAGTTTTTAGTGTAATTAAATAAAGTAATTATTTTTCATCTTAGGGACCATTTTACAATTTAATTTAGAAGATATTTTAAAAAATGATTTTTTTGTAATTTTTGGAAAGTGTGATAAATGTCACACTCTCATTGGCCCACTTGTTGACATTCGTGTGGGGACACTTTGATGCCTTGGATGATGACATTTGGAGGGTGAAGATTCACCTACTTGTTGACCTAGGATAGGTGCACTTGTTGGCTTGGATGGTTGATAAGTGTAGGCTTAGGATTAAGTTTACAATGGAAGCTTGGATGAGTGACAAGTGTATGCTCCAAATTAAGTCTTGCACTTATTTTTTTGGGCTACTTTGGGATTATGGTTTCAAAGAAAGGTTTTTGTATAATTGACCATAGATGTATGTGTTGACCATGGTGTGGGATCACATAGTGAGTGGAGGATTTCTATTTCCTCCACTTACACTTTTTCACATTATGTCATTACCTTCCTCACCACAAACCCTAGCCTTCATGGATGAAGCTTAAAACCTTAAGCTTTGACTTTGATTTTTGAGAGCCTTCCATTGATTTCCAAGCTTAACCTTGGGAATACTTTTTGTTCCCCTCATCCTCCTTTTCATAACCCTTGAAGGGTTTGCCATTTCGTGTTATTTTGCCTTGGATTCTAGAAAGACACTTCTCTAGTGAGGTAGGGGGTGCTATAGTTTATTTTTCCAAGTGTTTTACTTACTTTTGTATGAAATATAAGTTGTATCACGTCTTTTGTTAATTTGAGAAATTAACGATGTATCATACCTTGCATATAATTCACTTTAGACTTGGTATATGTTATGGCCATGACATGATCTTTGTTATATATTAAATTGAGATAATTTAAATGAGTTTTCAAATCTAGAGATTTAATGAATTTAATTTGATTTAAATTCTAGTTAATTGTGTTTTGCTTGTATTCCATTTTTGACTTGATATATGGTATGACCATGACTTAGTACTTGATATATATTAAATTGAGGTCATTTTAATGACTTTTGAAATCTAGAGAATTAATTGATTTAAATTAATTAAATTTTACATGATGATGTCTTGCTCATTTTACACTTTTGATTTGATATATGTAATGAGCATGCTATGTTGTTTAACATATTTTAATTAGAGGTTATTTGAATTTGATTTGAAATCTAGAGAATTTAATTATTTTGTTTAATTAAAGTCTACCTAATGGCTCTATGAATTTATTTGTGTTTTAGAAGTTGTTTTTATAATCAAATCATGGAATTGGACTTGTTGTGTATTCACTTGGTTGTGTTTTGAGCATTGGATAACATTGTTGTTATATTTATAGTCATAAGAACATGTTTCCTTTATAGAATATATTATTGCCTTATGTAATGAATTGCACACTTTGTAATTGACATTATACATGCTATTTTAGAATTTAAACTCTAAGGCATACATTGTGTGGTTTCAACCCATTTGTGAATGGAAGATGATTTCGTGCATTATATAAATTATGTATAAGTTGTGAACTTATTTGGTTTATTTTGGAGTCTTGGGACATTGTTGTTACAAGTGACATGGCTAGAGTTTGGCTCTAGTGCGGGAGGTATGAGTTATCCCCAATTGAGATAGTGTGCACTAGGGTGGTCTTCCCAGCGAGTTAATGCCCGGAATAACCATTGAGGTCTCGGCAGAATTCCGAGCTTAATGTCCAAGTCTTCCACTATTTGATTTCGCATTCAATTCCAAGTTGAAAATCATGTTTAATTGTGACTTGTGGTTTTGGTTATTGGCAATTTTGATGTTGTTAAGTACATTTGTGCATCATGATTTGTAAGGAATTATCGCATGCTTTTGATGTTGTTAAGTACATCTATGCTTTATGATTTTAATGAATCATTGTAAAATTTTGATGTTGTTAAGTACATCTATGCTAAATGTTCAAATGTAGCCTAAGAATGATCCTATAGGTTCATTTGGAACATAGACGTTAGGTTACGTAACCTATTTTAGTTGTTTTCGCATTTTAGATTTCAAGTTGATAACTTTGAGAATCTATGCCCTTATGTTGGTTGGAATTGCATGAATGATGTGATTTATGCTAGAAATGTTCTAAGGTAACTTAGGATGATCCCTGAGTCTCACTTTGACATAGACGTTAGGTGGTATGATCCTTTTGAATTGTTTCAAGTTAGCGCAAAAATCTGTGAAGAAATCGAGTCTATACATGCTCATTCCCTACGAGTAAACTTATTTACTCACCCCAAAGTTACTGGGGGTTTTGTTCAGGTACGAAGACTTGGTTCATGATGTTCATCATTGCTTGGATGATTGTAGACTTGGAGGTCTTAATTCTTGTAAAAGTTGGCTTGAAATGCCATTTATAGCCTTTTATGTCAATTGTGTATATTTGATTCTATATATGTAAAGTGTACATAAGTACACCTTTTGTATTGTATTTAACATATATGAGATGAGGCCGGAGGTTAATGATATGTATCTTGTATTCTATGTAACTTTTAAACTTCATGAAATATTATGAAAATATTGAAAAATGCCAAGTCATTGTCTCACCATGGTTGCATTGGGTGTGGGAATTTCATTTTTATTCTTTCATAGGGTCTTATTAATCATGTATGAAGTATAGCCAAGGGCCAAATGGTCATTTGACTCTATTTTATATTTTTGGTTTTCAAATTTACCATTAAATGTGCGTTTTTGCCTTTTTGGCCGTTGGGGGGTCGGATTTTGCATCGGTGGTATTTTTAAGCCATAGATCATTGTAGCACATCCTAATAGGTAAGTTACATTTGTGTGCATGATCATTTTTAAGAAAAACCTCATCCTTAGTGATTTGAGCTTCTTATGGACTCATTTTGCATTTTTATTGCATAATCCGGTTTAAGGGCATTTTGGGATTTTTCCTTTAGAAAATGAATTCCAGTCTTGATATGGTCACTTAGAAAACATGATTTTAGGGGGGGTTTCTTCTTCGTGTTTTTCCAGAAAATGTCATCTTGGTACAGGAAATCCTTCACGAAGTTCAGCTTTCTGTTTTACATTTAGCAGCTTTTTAGATCCTCGTGACCTGATTTAATAGAGGGGCATTTTGGGAATTTTACAGTGATGTTTTTTTTTTTTTTTTTTCATTTCCTCCCACAATTTCATGTAGAAAACTCGATTTTGAGGGGAGTTTTTTCTTTGTGTTTTTCCAAAAAATGTCATCTTAGCCCTCAAAAATCCAATTTTTGTCGAAAAACCCCTACTGCTAAGTTTTTGCTGAGTTGTAGTACTAGTGTGCGAATTGTAACCTCCTTATAACTGGTTAGATGACTTGGGGCAGAATGCGTGACTTTTGTTTTTGCCTCCTAACTGGTTAGGAAGGTCTCCTAACCAGTTAGATGTTCATGGGTTAACCATTTTGACCTTTTTACCCCTGTTTCTTCCGTTAGTCATATTTTCTTCATTCAGACTCCGAATCAAGTGATTCTTGAGTCTAAGTTTATTGATTTTTCATTGTCTTTCCAATGGTGTGCTCGGTAGTATCCACTTTCATGTTGGAAATGACCTTTTTGCCCCTATGTTCATTTTTGTCCGTTTTTGAAACGCCGCTTCCGCACTTGTTTTTCTTTGGGATCCGTGACCTCGTTGAGGGTCACACTGGTGTCTTAGAGATGTGTTGTATCTCTAATGACTTTTGTTTCATCTTTTCCCTCCGCATTTTGGATCCGTTATCAAGACAAATTTCGGGTCATCACCGATGCACCGAGTTAAATAAAAACTCGGGTCATTACAATGTTTAACTCAAAACTCCCATTTTCTATCAAAGATTCAATCTTTATACATTAAAAAGGTATAGTGACATAATAGGTACCTTTATTGAGATATTTTGATTTAAAGATTCAATCTTTAGTCATTAAAACACTCTTCGCAACTTCATAGGTAACTCGAATAAGTTTAACTCAAAACTCTCATTTTCTTTCAAAGATTCAATCTTTATACATTAAAAAAGTCTAGTGACATAATAAGTATCTTTATTGAGGTATTTTTATTCAAAAATTTATTCTTTAGTCATTAAAACACGCTTCGCGACTTCGTGGGTAACTCGAATAAGTTAAACTCAAAACTCATATTTTCTTTCAAAAGTTCAATTTTTTACATTAAAAAGGTCTAGTGATGTAATAGGCACCCTGATTGAGGTATTTTTATTTAAAGACTCAATCTTTACTTTTTAAAACACTCTTCGGAACGTCAAAGTGAACTCGAATAAGTTTAATTTGAAATTTCATTTTCTTTCAAAGATTCCATCTTTATACATTGAAAAGGTCTAGTAACATAATAAGCACCTTTATTGAGGTATTTTCAATCAAAGATTCAATCTTTACTCATTAAAACACTCTTCGTGACTTCATAGGTAACTCGAATAAATTAAACTAAAAACTCTCATTTTCTTTCAAAGATTCAATCTTTTCACATTAAAAAGGTCTAGCGAAATAATAAGTACCTTAATTGAGGTATTTTCATTCAAAGATTCAATCTTTACTTAATAATACGCTCTTCGCGACTTCATAGAAAACTCGAATAAGTGTAACTCAAAACTCTCAATTTTTTTCAAAGATTCAACCTTTATACATTAAAAAGGTCTAGTGACATAATAGGTATGTAACGACCCTGGATTTTTCAAACCTAGTGTGTCCTGTGATGACCCGAGATGGATAAAAAAAAAATGCCGAAGCTCAAAAGAACCATGGCCTCTAGAGATGTACATCATCCCTAAGGCACAAAAATGGCTTCTAGAGGAGTCCCATGACTCAACTAAAGCAAGAAGGAAACAAGGGTTTCAAAACCCTACAAGAAATGGACCTAGGATAAAATAGTCATTTATCCAGAAATGGGTACCATCGTGTATACCATTGGATAGATAATGAAAAATTAATCAAGATAGACTCAAGAATCGCATGATTCGGAGTCCGAACGAATGAGAAATGACAAGATGAAGAAAAACGAGCAAAATCCGTTAATCAAGGGCAAAATGGTCATTTTGCAACTAAAAAGGGAAATTTGACTCCAACCAATTCAAATAAGGTCCACACAACCTATACTAATCATTTCACAACATTCCAAGAGGTTCTAAGAGCTTTGGACAAGAATCCCACAAAATACTATTTTCCGGTTTAAGCGAAAACTAACACCCTCTCACTAAAACATGAATCACTACCACTGTGATTTGAATCTGAGAATGGCATTGGTACCATTGGAAATCTGATTCAAAATCCATGAATTTAGGCTCAAGAGTCACCCTATTTGGATTAAAAATGAAGGGGATATGGCCGTTTGAATACGGAACAACAGTGCTGATACAAAACTGGAAGGCAGCTGAATGCAAGCTATTTAGGTTAATCGAAATAGCCATTTTGGTCGACCAAAATGACCAGACAAACTCCAAAACTCCTGAAAGTGAAGAAAAATCACTTAGGTCGACTAAAATGATGAATCGGTCGATCAAAATGAACCTGAACAATGCAAAAGCTACTGGAAAATAACTTTTTCATGTGCAAATGAAACCCCAAAGGTTTCGGTCGACCGAAATAGCATTTCGGTTGGCCAAAATGACTCGAGAAGGTGCAAAGAAACCTCAACTATGCACCAAGGCTGAAAAGAATGCTTAAGTCACATTTGCATCCCCCATGGCATGATCAATTTACATTATATGCTAATGTGTGATGCTGTGAACATCCACACAAGTGTAATATGGTATTTTAGACGTGCTACAATGTCTCATGGCCTTATTACAATTTATTTACAAGATTTGACATGCCAAACCTCTAAAGTTGAAAAAAATACATTTTCAAGAAAAATATGGCACCAATTGAATACAAGTGCAATTATAAATATGCTTAACCCTTGACATACAAAGATACAAATAGAATTTCATACTAACAGTTTCATGAGAATGATACTCTAAGTCTACAAAACTTCTATGGCATAGTGTGCATCCCAAATCAAGGTCCCTGTACTTGAAAAATGTCCCCATTATGTGGGTGAGTAACATAAAGCTACTCGTAGGAGATAAGCATGCATCGATCTAGCATTTTATAAAATTATCACCTTAAGGTGAAACATGTCAAAGGGGCTCATGCCACCTAACGTCTATGTCAAAATGGGACTAAGGGATCATCTCAAGCTATACTAGCAATTGAAATGAATAACGACATACAAGTGTACATGTTGAAGTATACTAAACAATGTTAAAGCATGTTATATGACATACAAGCATACCTTTCCAAGTATACTAAACTATATTAAGACAAGTCATGTAATGTCTAAGCATCTTTACACAAGTATGCATTTAACATGGAAAGCTCGTAAATCAAGTACACAACACAAGTATACTAAACTAATAGGATTTCGCACATGACAAGTATACTAAATGAAGTTTAACTCAAGGAGCAAGTATACAAGTTCAAGTATACTAAATAGGATTCAAATATCCGAAGCAAACATCAATTCTCAAGCTACAAGTAATCCATGATTAACAACTTGAAATTAAATGCAAAAACAAATACTGGAAAGATTAAGACATGTGGTCACTAGACCAAGCAAGTATTTTTGGGTAATTACGACCCACAAGTACCACCTAGTGCACACTTATGACTTAGAAGACTCTTGTCTCCGTACTAGAGCCAAACCCTAGCTATCACATAAATTATGTCCTCATAAGTTTTCCAAAACCAATAAGTTCAAAACTTATACAAAATCAAATGCAAGTTACCACATTCCATGCACAAGTAAGGTTGAATCCACACAATTCATGTCCTAGAATTCAAGTCTAAAAAGCATACGACATGTCATGTCTACAATATGCAATTTATACATAAAGTAAGAATATTTTACAACAATTGAGCTATATTACCATCTTAAGCCACAAGCACTAAATAGGTTACAATTTAGTATCAAGCTTCCAAGGTAAGCAATTGTAATATTCTAGCAAGTTATATACCTACACAAGATATATTTAAACAAGCTATTCAAGACAATGATATAACATATCATGCTAAGTCAAATCACCATATTTAGAGACTAAAAGTACTAATTCTACAACAAGTTAGTAGCATGCTCACAAGGTAATTAATTGTACTACATTTTGTGAAATTATCACCTTAACATGAAAGTCTCTAGATTTCGAATCAATTCTAAATAAGCTCAAATTAATATATTTCAAAGGTTATAACATGGTCTTTACATATATTACACCCAAAATCAATTTAAGTGAGTATAACACTTAAAATAAAATTAATGTGACGGCCCAAGTTTTTCAACCCGGTGCGTCAATGATGAACCGAAAGTTAATCTGATAACGGATCCAGAATGCGAAAGCAAATGATAAACCAAGGTCTTAAGAGATAGTAATCACTTCTAAGATACTAATGTGACCTTTCATGAGATCACGGGACTTAAAGAGAGCAAAAGCGGAAACAAAGGTCAAAAAGGACAAAATTCGTTATCAAAGGGGAAAAATGGTCAATTCACAATTAAAGAGAGAAAATTGACTCTAAACAAGTCAAACATAGTGAATATAACTTAATCTAATCATTTCAAGACATTCCAAGAGGTTTTAAGAATATTGGCTAAGAATCCCACAAATTGCCCTTTCCTGGTTGAAGTGAAAACTGACACTACTCCACTAAAACATGAATATCTCTCACTATGTTTGGAATATAAGAATGGCATAGGTACCATTGGAAATCTGACTCAAAATCCTTGAGTTTAGGCCCAAGAATCACCCCATTTGGATAAGGAACGAAGAATTTATGGCCTTTCAAAATTAATCCATCAGTGCTGAATTGAAATCTGGAAGTGCTGGTGCACAGGGGCTATTTTGGTCGACTGACTTAGAGTTTCAGTCGACCAAAACTCACAGAATGTTTTATGAAGGTTGGTTTTTACTGTTCATTTGGTCTCAAAAAGGGATCGGTCGACCGGAACTCCTCGAAATGCTGCTGAAAGCTCCTCCAAACATATAGAATTCCAATGGAACCTATGGGATTCATTTTACCCACATATATAGATTAAAATTTGATTCATTTTAAGGAAGATTGAACATATGAACATGTCAATTTCAAGAATTTCATGTGGCAAACCTCCAACATGGTTAAAATGCATTTTGAAGTAAAAGTTTGATACCAAAAGAGTACAAGTACAAAAGTAATCATGCTTGGCCCTTGGCCTCTTTACATACATTTTTATAATGTCAAAAGTAAGTACTTAGGTATCATTACATATCAAAGTAGCTACATTAACTTCTAGAATACCATACATCCATGGTATGAAAAAATATAACATCAAAGTTAAGCATACTAAACACTTGCATATCAATATACAAAAATGTTCTAAATTGCTCATAAGCCTCTAAGAATGATGAGCATCCAAGAACATAGTCTCCTTATCTGAAAAACAACCCAAACCACTAGGGTGAGTAATCAAGTTACTTGTAGAAAGAAGCATATGCGTATACCCTAAAGTTTTACTATCATTGCAAGATCAATATAGACGAGTACAAGGGAGCATTCCACTTAACGTCTGTGTTCAAGGTGTTCTAAGGGATTATCTTAAGCTAACTTAGATATTCCTTAGCAACACATATCAAAATCAATGTACTTAAAAACATCAATTCACCAATAAAAAATCACAAGCTACAATTAAGCATTGGTTGTCAACTTGGAATTTAATGCGAAATCAATTAGTGGAATACTTGGACATCACGTCTCGGACTAAGCCAAGATCAAAATAGTTATTTCGGGCATTAACCCCCTGGGATGATGACCTTGTGGGCGGTTGTTGTGACGACCCTGGTTTTTAGGCCAGCGTGTCCTATGATGAGCCATAAGGATGATCCGATAACGGATCCGAATGCGGAAGCAAAAACAGAAAAGAAGACTCTAAGAAGTCAAAGTGACCTTCCATGAGGTCGTGGAACTCAACAAGAACTGATGCGGAAGCAAAAGATCGAAAATATGACAAATAAGCCCCCAGGGGCAAAATAGTCATTTATGAAAACTATAGATTCGGGTGCCACCGAGCACACCGCTAGAAGAACAACGAAGAACTAATCAAGATGGACTCAAGAATCGCATGATTCGGAGTCCGAACGAAGGAGAAATAGCATGACGAAGAAAAACGAGCACTTAAAGCAAAAAGGGTAAACTGGTAATTATCTAGGAAGAACCGGGTGCAACCGAGCATACCGTTGGAAAGACAGCGAAAAATTAGTCAAGTTCAAAAAAAAATTCACTTGAATCAGAGTCCGGACGAAGGAGAAAAACCCAAAAAAAGAATTGACGTCGCGGCGGCCCGACGAGGGGCCATGGCGCACACGGCACCCAAGCGTGAGCCCACCGGCGTGCATGCCAGCGCCCAAAGACATGGCTGGTGGCAGCCCTTGGTTGCTGCTACATTTTTTTTTTTATCTTCCCAGAACTAAGGCTTGAAACGGAGGTCAAGACGAGTTTTTCTGGAAAAACACGAAGAAGAAACCCCCCCTAAAATCGAGTTTTCTACCCAACTCCGTGGACGGAATCTAAAAAAACTCACTGTGAAATCCCCAAAATGCCCCTAGATCAGAACTAAACAAGAGGGTCATAAAGCTGCTAAATCAAAACTGGAAGCTGAAACTTCACGAGGGATTTCCGGTACCAAGACGATATTTTCTGGAAAAACACAAATAAAACCCCCCCCCCCCCCTAAAATCATGTTTTCTAAGTGATCGTGTCGAAAGAAGAAAATAAAACTGAGGTGAAAGGTCCATAATGCCCCTAGATCAGAATATGCAAAAAAATGCGAAATGAATTCACAAGAGGCTCAAAACACAAATGATGAGGTTTTGCCTGGAAATGACTATACACGTAAACGTAACTTATCTATTTAGACGCGCTACAATGGTCCATGGCTTAAAAATATAGCCGATACAAAATCCGACCCCCCAACGGGCAAAAAGGCAAAAATGGACTTGGAATGGAAAACATGGAATCCAAAAATGCAAAACGGGATCAAATGACCCTATAAAAGAATGAAAATGGAATTCCCACACCCGATGCAACCGTGGTGAAGGAATGACTTGCGATTTTTCAAGATTTTCACAATATTTCATGAAGTTAAAAAGTTGCATAAAATACAATATACATGTTATTGGCCTCCGGCCTCATCTCATACATATCAAATACATTGAAAGGAGTGTACTTAAGTACACATTACATACATGGAATCAAATATACATATTTTGACATATAAGTCTACAAAATGACATTTCATGCTAACATTTGCATGAAATGGAAACTTGAAAGCTACTCGACATCCAAGAAATGCTAGGCTTCACGAACCAAGTCTTCGTACCTAAAATATGCCCCAGTATCTTAGGGGTGAATAATATAAAGCTACTCGTAGGAGATGAGCATGCATCAACCTAGCATTTTACAAATTTATCACCTTAAGGTGAAACACGTTAAAGGGGCTCATGCCACCTAACGTCTATGTCCAAGTGAGACTCGGGGAGCATCCTAAGCTACCTTAGAGTCTAAGTAACAAGAATCATGATATACATACGTGTATGAAATGAATCGTGGTTGGGATAATCCACAGAACACGACAAGAAGAATGCTTGAGCATAGATTAACATGAATTGCATTTTCAATACAATTGAACTAGGTCTAGAGTAATCTATACAACATGACAAAAGTATATTTAAATACAAGTTAACAAGAATCACATTATCCATGCAATTCAACAACAAAAGAGCATGTTATACAATGCAACAAGGTTTAAGTTCTCAAAGCCATCAACTTAGAATCTAAAGCACAAAATAACAATAGTGGTTCATGCCACCTAACGTCTATGTTATAAAAGAATCAATAGGATCAATCCTAAGCTTTATTGGAACGTCAAAACACGATTTTCAATATCGATGCAATATAACCAACACTGGAACTTCCAATACAACGCATAAAGCATAATTTCGCAAAGTTAACATCCTGTAACTTAAAATGGAACGACAAATAAGAAACAACAAGTTACAACATCATTTAGTTATCAACTTGAAAATGAAATGCGAAATCAAACAAAGTGGATACTCGGACGTCACGCCCGATCAGACCGACAACATAGTTACTTTAGGGTTACTAGCCCATGGGTAACCTCCCTATGTGCGCACTAGATCATATAGAGGGACTATCCCCCGTACTAGAACCACGTCCTTGCCATAGTCAAACAACGAAATCCCCAAGTTTCCAAAATCAACAAGTTGTGCAACAACGCATATATCAACAGGAATATGCAAGATAATCAACTATCTACCAAGCACAACTAAATTTGGAAACCTATACAATATATGCTCTAAGTCCACAACTAATATGATGTGATGAATGTCGAATCTTCAGTGTGCGATTCGTTACACGCTATGCATGAATGATGTTAAATACGAAATGTGCAAATCATTACACAAGGCAACAATATATTCAATAAGGAAAACATATTCTCATGAGTATAAACATAGCAACTATGTTATCCAATGCTCAAAACATAACCAAATGAATCTACAACAAGTCTAAGTCCATGATTTGAATATAGAAACCACTTCTAAAACACAACTAGATCATGGAGCAAATTGAAAGAATTTAAATAGATAAACATAATTAAATTCTCTAAATTCCGATTCAATTCCAAATAACCTCAATTTAATACATGTTAAAGGACATGGTATGGTCATCACCTATATCCATTCTAAAACTCAATTAGGTTGTTGGAACAACAAAGTAGAACTTTAATTAAATCATGCTAATTTAATTACCAATGTTCTAAAACAACTTCTAATAGACCCAAATTAATATATACTAGTAAACAAGTCATGGCCAATACAAATATCAAGTTAAAACCTTAATTAAGCTAATGGGACCACAAAATAGATTTTAATTAATTCTTTTAATTAAAATCTCTTGATTTTCAAACTTAACCAAATGCTCTCAATTTAACCTATGTTGGAAAGCATGCCAAGAACTAATGTAATATACCATTACAAGTTTATTTCATTCAATTTAAGACCATATGAATTAAACTTTCACTAAAGTTAAATATAAAACAAAAGTTGCAATTCTCATGCAATAAATCCCAATTTAATACATGTGAACAACCATACCAAAACTTAATTGTCTAGCATGCCACAATACAATTCCATGTTGTATATCACCACGAAGATTAAATCTTAAATATGGAATTTAATTAAATAAAAGGTTTCAAGACCTAACCGAATATTCTAAATCAAATATATGTGAAGCTATATGGCATGTAAATCAAGAATATCAAGTCCGAATTTAAATAGAGTGAATAGTGCACTCGGGGCAAATTAATTAATCAAATTAATTAGTAATTAGTAATTTTCAAAACACCTCCAATCACTTTCAAATTCAACTATGTTGGAGAGCATGCTAAGGCCTAATTTAATATGCTAATACATATTGATTTCATGCTAGTTAAGGCCATGTGAATTAATCTTTCACCTAAGATAAATATTAAATAAAATATTTAATACTTATTCAAATGTTCTAGTTTTAATACACGACAATGAGCATATCAAGGGGCAATATAAAATCATGCTACATGTTTAAACCAAGTCATGAGCAACCGGAAAAATTAGATCCCGTACAAGAAAAATAAATAATAAAATCTCTAGATTTTATATTTAATCATGCCAACAAGTTGTATAAACATCACAAGCATGCTATATAACAAGAATTTAAACCTAGAACATCTCCTACCTCAATTTGAGATGAAAATCCCAAAGGCCCACCAAAATAAAAGTGCTCTGAATTCGACGATACCGAGAGGTTTTGTCGGGGACAATACCGTGAACAAGAATCCGCAAGAAATCCCATGAAAATCATAACTTGACCTCAAAACCAAACTCAAGAAATGGTCAAAACTGAATTCTAATAAGAGGGAAAGGTAGAGTATGGCGAGGGGAACAACAAACGTTAAGGCCGAAGACTTTCCATCAAGGAAAAGTGAACCAAAAGAGGAAAGAGAATATGGCAGCACCCCTTGGGCTACCATGGGAGCTCCAGGTCGTGCATGAAGAGGGGAGAAGATGAAAAATGAAATATCTCACCCCCCTTTTATAGAATCTCAAAAAGTGCCCCGAACGGGCCCCGCCGGGTCTGAAAAAGTAAAATTTGAGCAGACGCACTCAAATGGCAAAACTTTGTGAACAAAAAAGATTTAAAATGATAAAATATGAACAACAGAAGAAACAACGTTGAAAACTGAGTCCCGAGCAGAAAGTTATGCCCAAAACAAGTTTGGCAAAAATTGGGGCCAGAAACCCTGAAACTGGAAAACATTGACCAGGAGGAAATTCCAAGAGTACACAACTCAACGAAATGTGAAAATGAATCCCGTACGAGGATCCAGGCTCAAAACAAGACAATTTGTAATAACTTTCATTAATTATACAATGGCCCCTCCAAAAAGTGAAAACTGCACTTATGGCCTAGAATGAAAATATCTTCCAAAAATATTTTCTTAAAAACACCCCAAGAAAAGAAAATAATTTCAAACAACTTTGCATCCATGCCCCTATGGACACCGGGAGCAACCAGAGTACTTTCTTGCAAAAGTGAAGATACGTATTTCGAGGAAACCACTCAAGATGAAGGCACGTGAAGTCAAAAACCAACTCCGAGCATGAGAAGTGAGGTTGTGCCAAAAACTGACAAACAGAGATAAGACGAAATAGGAAAAATGATAGAATAGGGAAAAGACGAAATAGCGCATAGTGTCCGAAAAAAGAAAAATGCGAAAATGACTCGGTCCTCAAAGGAAGTTGTCAACTCACATGATAGAGTCTCAGAAACCAATTCTAAGCACTCGAGATGACACTAAGCGACACGAAACAGAGCTCAGAAAAGAAAATTAAACAAAAAAAATTCATTCGTAAAATTTCAAGAAAAAGGAAAGGGAGGCAAATGACTGGGTCGTTACAGTTGTGCAGTGGGCGGGTGCGAGAGACACTGTCAAGCTACGGGTGCACAAGTCCCACATTGCTTGGGTAAATGAAAGGTGAAGTGCTTATATGTAAGTGTATCATCTTCAATTGGTATGAGGTCTTTTGGGGTAAAGCCCAAGAGCAAAACCATGCGGGCTTAGGCCCAAAGCGGACAATATCATACCATATGGTGGAGCGGGTCGTTACAGAAGACTACCCTAGTGTGCACTATCTCAATTGGGGAGAACTCATACCTCCCGCACTAAAGCCAAACTTTAGCCACGTCACTTGTAACAATGTCCTAAGATAATCCAAAATCACAAACAAGTTCAAAACTCAAACACTATAATTAAGGCATATAAATCACCTTCCATGCACAAGTATTTTGAAACCACACAAACCATGTCTTAGGGTTCCAAATCTAAAATGGCATAATGAATGACAAGTATTCATCATGATATAATGTATAAAACAATATCACTACTTATCAATTTAGATTATGCCTCAACAATAAACTTTATCTACTAATCATCAACAATTTAGCAACAAGCTTATAAAATAACCACAATAAGTCCTTGACAAGCATATAGAATTATCACCACCATAAGATAACAATTTAAATCAATAGAAATTGCATATGGCATTTATAATTCTACAAGAGTTCTATATTACTACCACATATGAAAACACTAGAATTTAGCACACTACTAAATCATACAACCTTTTTACACATGGTATATACAAATTATACATGCTTAATTCAATAAACCCTAAGTCAACAAGTGAGGGTTTCCTATAATATGCAAGAATATCATATTAAAAGCATGTATACAATATATATTAAACCCCAAAGGACTTAAAACACTCAAAATATAAACAACTACCACCCCTACCTTAATAGAGAATTGAATCTCTATAATCCAAGCTACCAAGCTCAAAATGGCAAACAAGTTTAGGGTTAATGAAGAGGAGAGTGAGGGTAAACTTTTGTGTTTGAAGGTTTTAAGTCTAGGGTGAATGGAAGGAGGCCAAAAATGAAGTCAAAGCTATTAACTAAGCTTTTCTCCAATGGTGGCTAGGCTAGGGTTCTTGAAGAACATATGAAATGAAAAAGATAAAGTGTGAAATGGTGAGTGGAAGGGCTAGAAATCCTCCACTCACTATGTGCTCTTACACTACCTCTCACACACACACAATGCAAGACTTATTTTGGTGCCTACACTTATCACAAATCCAAGGCTCCTTCCTAGGCTTAATCCTATGACTACACTTGTCAACCATCAAAACCAACATGTGCACCAATCCTAGGCCAACAAGTGGGTGAATCTTCACCCTCCAAATGGCAAGAGGTTATTCTTTGAAGTCACCTCACCCAATTGCCAACAAGTGGCACCAAGAGAGTGTGGCATTTGTCACACTTTCTAAAAATTGCAAAAAGGTCCTTTTTTAAAATATCTTAGAAATTAAATTGCAAAAAGGTCCTTAACACGAAAAATAATTACTTTATGTAATTACAGAAAAACCTCTCAAATAATGAATAATTACTATAAAGTATGCATCCATGCCCTTTATGAAAAAGTAAGCAACTAGAATGTATTTTCTACAAAAGTAAAAATACAAATGTTATGGAAATCAAATATCATGAATGCATGCAAAATCGGAATCAAATTCGAGTACAAAAAGTGAGGTTATGCAAGGAAAAAATGATAAACGGGAAAAAGACAAAATAGAGAAAAGACAAAAAAAAGAAAATTGCCAAAAAAGGAAAAGAAGGAAAAAGACCGGGTCATTACAACCTACCCTCCTTAAAAGGATTTCGTCCCCGAAATTGAGTCGTACTTGAAAGAGAAAACAAATGGGGATACCAAGTGCAAACCTCCTGCTTAAGCTCCCAGGTAGCCTTCTCAACACTGTGATGTCTCCACAAGACTTTAACAAATGGAATGGTCTTGGTCCGCAAAACCTGCTCCCGTGAATCAAGAATCTGGACTGGACCCTCCTCGTAGGTCACATCCTCATCAACAACAACATCTATCCACCATAAGATATGCGATGGATCCGGCTCATACTTCCTCAATATAGATACTTGAAAGATGTCGTGAACCCTATCTAGGTCTGGCGGTAATGCCAAACGATAAGCAACTTCATCGATGCGCTCCAAAATTTGTAATGGTCCAATGAACCTAGGAGACAACTTGCCCGTCTACCGAAATCTCAGAAGTCCCTTCCGTGGAGAAATCTTGAGAAAGACGTGGTCCCCTACCTCAAAAGATAAGGATCTCCTCCTCTTGTCCGCATAACTCTTCTGCCTGCTCTGAGCTGTAGCAAACTGCTGCCGAATCAACTTAATTTTCTCTGTAGTCTCGAAGACAATATCGAGACCCAAGGCTACTGTATCACCTACCTCGGTCCAACAAATTGGAGATCTGCAAGGTCTGCCATACAACGCCTCAAAAGGTGCCATGCCAAAACTGGTCTGGTAATTGTTGTTGTAGGCAAACTCAACCAAGGGTAAGTAGTCTTCCCAACTACCCCCAAAATCCAAAGTACAAGCCCGTAGCATATCCTCTAATATCTGAATGGTACGTTCCAACTGACCATCAGTCTGAGGATGGAATGCTGTGCTGAAATGAAGCCCCGTGTCAAGAGCCTCCTGAAAACTCTACCAAAAGTGAGATGTGAACCTATGATCTCTATCCAAAATTATGGATATTGGAAACCCGTGACGCTTGACAATCTGCCCCACATACAGTTCACTAAGCCTCTCTGCATCATTTGTCACTGCCATAGGCAAAAAGTGAGCCGTCTTAGTCAACCTATCAACAATGACCCAAACGGAATCATTCCCTGCCTTGCATCTTAGAAGTCCCGTCACGAAATCCATAGTGATGTGCTCCCACTTCCATTCTGCCACTGGTAGTGGTTGCAACAAACTTGCTGGTCTTTGATGCTCTGCCTTCACTTGCTGACAAGTAAGGCATTTAGCCACGAATTGAGAAACATCCCGTTTCATGCCCTTCACTAAAACTGTCTCGGCAAATTGTGATACATCTTCGTACCACCAGGATGAACAGCGAGTCGAGAATGGTAAAAATCTCGAAGAACAACGTCACGACAAGATAGAGGAACAACCATCTTTCCTCTGTACCTGAGACCACCGTCTGAATGTAAGGTCCAACCCTCTACATTCTCGCCACCTGAAATTTAATAGTGGATGGACTTCATCTCCCCATCCTCCTGTTATGCCTCAATAACTCTGCTAATAAGAGCCGGTTGAGCTACAAGGCTAAACAAAATAGCCGGTGTAACATCCTCATACAACTATAAACCAAGATCTGCAAGCTCTTCTAGCATCTTCCATCTGTGAATGGAAATGCTGGCAAGAGTACCCCGTGACTTTTTACTCAAAGCATCGGCCACCACATTGGCCTTTCCCGGATGATACTGCAACTCAAAGTCGTAGTCCTCCATGAACTTAACCCATCTGCGCTATCTTAAATTCAAATCCTTTTAAGAGAAGAGATATTTGAGACTCTTATGATCAGAGAAAACCTTAAACTTCTCCCCGTACAAGTAATGTCTCCACCCTTTCAGGGCAAAGATAACTGCTGCCAACTCCAGATCATGTGTCAGATAATTTAACTCGTGCGTCTTCAACTGTCGGGACCCATAAGTAACCACCCGTTCTGTTTGCATAAAGACACAACCCAATCCTTCTCGCAAAACATCATAATAGACCACGTAACCCAAACCACGTTCAGGTATGATTAAAACTGGAGCCGATGTCAATCTGACCTTCAACTCTTGAAAAGCAAAATCACAAGCCTCATTCCATATGAACTTGACTCCTGTAATACCCCTAGTTTTCAAAAGGATAGGATTGGAAATTTAATTTTAGTTTTCATTGATTAATTGATTTTTGTTATGTGACTTAGTTGTTTTGTTTTTCTTAAGTGATTAATTGTGTTTGTTTAATTAATTTTTATTAATATTTGTGTGTATTTAATTTACATGTTAATTGAGATTGATTTAATTATATTATTTGAATTTATTTAAATTGATTGCCTTAGTAATATGTAACTTGGATTTATTACCTGTTTAATTACTATACTTATTGAATTGTTTTATTTAATTAATGTAATGTTTATTTATTTTCTATATGGTAACTTAGGGTTACAGTTATATTTTTTTGGCTTATAATTCACGTATAGGTGAGCCGCCGTAGGTTAGAACTGAGATAGTTTCATGGGCCGGTTAGGATAGGGATTAGGGCTTAGTCTCTGATTATTCGTGGACTAGGGTATTAATATACACCTATAAATATAAAGCAATACATAGTTTAGGGTTTGGAGAACATAATAAACATATGTTTTGTAAACTACAAACAGAGCCCTAAATTGGTAGTGAAAACTAGAAAGTTACAGAGAGAACCGGAGTGGGAGTTTGGGTGGTTCACAAAACAGAGTCAAGGACGGAAGTTTGGTGTGTATTACTGGACTGTGGTAGGAGCAGCAAGGGTGGTTTAACACTCAGAGACGTGGAATTAGCTTTGCAAGTCTGGGCTTCAAAGGCAAGTCTTGTTCTTACTCTTTCCCTTTAATTCGTGTTCTGTGCATGCCTAGTTAAGACTCTAGGGATTAATCAAAGATTTAAAATAGATGAAACTAATTCTGTATGCATGTTTAAACCAGTTTCGGGTTCCATCGTAGTACTCTGCCTTATTGTTGCTTAAAAGTATTAACTGGATACTTATTGCCGATTGCTTTCAAATCTGGTGTTAGATGCCTATTGGGATCGTATATTAATGTTGGAGGATTAGTCTGAGACATTAAACGAGCTCTAAAATAAGTACTTAAAACAGTGTTTGAATTCACCAAAATACTCTGTTGTGGGTTGCTTATAAATTTCAGACTAAGTTTCTATGATCAGAGATTCTAAACCTATTTTTCTATGCATGCTATCATTGCGTATAAGTGATTTAAAATTTATCTATGACTGAGTTAAACCTAGAATAGAGATTTAAAAGCATCACAGAAGCTTTGTTAATCACTGGAGTTGGAGAAGAAAACACAGAAACAGTCGACAGCGTCTAAGGGAGTGAGAGCGGGCACAAAAAGGGGACAGAGCCGGCTCTATAACCCTTAGAGCCGGCTCCCTAATGTTGGAGCTGGCTCTTGGCAGCCTTAGAGCCGGCTCTTAGGACCATAGAGCCGGCTCAATCATCCAAAGAGCAGGCTCCATTTTTTTAGAGCTTGCTCTTGTCCAGTTTTTGCATTTCTGTGAGGTTTTGGGCGTGTTTGGGCTATACAGTGTTTTCAGAAGCTATTTAAAGGCTATTGTAAGGTGTAATTAAATGTTTGGGACTTATTAAAATAGTGAAAAACATTATTACAATATTGGATTAAGGAAAGGAGTAAAATACAGCTCAAGAAAAATCTATACGTTGCACTGTTTTGCTATGACATACTAGGTATAGATTAGCTCAAGCACTAAATCCTACCTAATTTGGAATGAGTTGGATTAACCATAAAAGGGTTAAGTCCTACTTATATGGATATATATGAACCGGTATGGGACGGTGTCATATTAGGGATGGCTTAGTTAAAAACACTAAGACCTACCTATATTGGGAATGGATTAGTTCAAAACACTAAGTTCTACCTAATTTGGATTAAGGTATGGATTAACTATAAAGGTTAAGTCCATCACCTATTTGTGTCATGTCAATCAAATAAATTAAATGACCTATTATGATTTTAGGATGGATTTGTTATACATATATCAGACCACTATACAGATGGATGATATTTTGTATTAGGAGTTTAAGGATTTTATATATATATTATATGTGGCAGGGTATGAGCCTGAGTCTCAGGACCATGGTGGGGGCGCGTATATCGCCTAGGATGGATAACTGGACATAGGTGTTGTTCCCTGGTAGGTCTAGGTACTCATGCCCACCTTAGGGTGCGTATTCGCATGTTGCCTTCTATTCAGGCTGAGACAGACCTATTGGACTAGTGAGCGTCCTATAGTGTGTACTATATATACATATATGGACTACTCTAGATATTGTTCAGTCTTTCTAGTTAGTATCTGCATATCGGATTACTGTTTGGATCGTAGTAGATCAGGACTTGCATGTGGGCCTGACCCACTCTATTATTTTTCAGGTGTTCGACAGTACCAGGCTTAGAGCTTGATTGGGTTGATGCAGATACAGACACTCACTCTTCCGGTTACATAGGATTTCCTTTCTATTTTAATTTTGGATTTTAATTCTATAAATTTATTCAAGAATTTAGGATTAGGGGTCCACTAGGTGGATTCCCGAGTTGTACGGTTTTAAATCATATTAATTTTTTTATTTCAAGTTTGAGGATTCTTATGTTAGATTTCTTTCAGCGTATTATTAATTTGCTCTTAATTCAGTTTTTTTTTCTGCTTGTTTACATATTAATTGTTTGGTATCCCTCAGTTCTGTGCTCGGACTTGATCACCCGTGGCTCTAGAATCGAGGGGTATCATAACTCCCTTGCGAGTAAGTCCAGTCATAGGTGCCGCTAAACGAGAGAAATCTAGAACAAACCTCCTTTAATAGCCGGCTAGGCCATGAAAACTCCGAACTTCAAACACTGTCTTCGGACGCTCCCAATCCATCATAGACTCAATCTTCGATGGATCCACTACAACACCACCCTCTGACACAACGTGTCCAAAGAACTTCAATTCCGGTAGCCAAAATTCGCATTTCTCGAACTTGGCATACAATTGATTATCCCTAAGGATTCGCAACACTATCCTCAAGTGATACTCATGCTCCTCTACCAAATCCGAGTATACCAAAATGTCATCAATGAACACCACCATAAATCTGTCAAGATAGTCACTGAATACGCGGTTCATCAAATCCATGAAAGTTGCTGGAGCATTGGGCAAACCAAATGGCATCACCAGAAATTCATAATGGCCATACCGTATGCGAAAAGTGGTCTTGGATATATCCTCATCCTTAACCCTTAACTGATAGTAACCTGATCTCAAATCAATCTTTGAAAAGCATGTCGCCCCCTTCAATTGATCAAATAAGTCATTAATCCTAGGCAAAGGATACCTGTTCTTGATCGTATCATGATTCAATTTGCGATAATCGATGCAAAGTCTCAAAGACCCATCCTTCTTCTTCGCAAAAAGAACCGGTGCTCCCCATGGTGAAGCACTAGGATTAATAAAGCCCTTAGCTTTCAAATCATCTAACTGACTTTTCAGCTCATCAAGCTCTGCCGGTGCCATACGGTATGGTGCCATAGATATGGGCGTTGTACCAGGAATGACATCAATGGCAAAAATAACTTCCCTTAAAGGAGGTAACTGTGTCAGTTCCTCTAGAAAGACATCAACAAACTCCTCAACAACAGCCGGAAGAACACGGCCCAAACTGCTATCCTTGTCAACTAACATACTAGCTAAGTAAGATTTGTGGCGACTCCAGTCACCAATATTGAAAACCATTGCTGGGTGGGAATCACTCCGATCTCCCACAAAATGGAAACAATCTCTCTTGGGAGTGCAAATGGACACCCTCCCGCGGAAGCAATCAATCATAGCCCGAAAGAATGACAACTAATCCATCCCGAGAATGATGTCAAAGCCCGTTATGTCGAGAACAATGAAATCGAACTCTAAGGTTCACCCAGCTATCTCAATAGCACAACCCTGACAAACACAATCCAAGGACATTGGACCCCCAACTGGTATGTCAATACAAAGAAGACTGTCCCGAAGTGTGACCTCTAGACCCAATGAATGTGCAAATGATATAGAAATGAAAGAATGTGATGCACCTGTGTCAACAAGAACTCATGCCCAAGAACTGAAAACTGGAAAGATAACTCGAACTGAAGAGGTGCCTGGGGAAGCATCTGCCTGTGGAAGAGCGTAAGCTCATCCCTGAGTCCCTGAGCCCTGCTATGAACTACTCTGATTGCCTGACTGATGTGTAAAAGTAGTAAGTGTAGAACCCCTAACTAGATAAGTGTCAACTGGCGCCACTGGCTATGGTGCCTGAGGAACTCTGAAACCAGACTGAACCACTACAGATTGTGCCGGTACCATCTATGAATCTCTGCTACCACGTGACTTATTCAACAACCTTGGACAATCCTTCTTGAGATGACCTGGCCGCTTGCAATAGAAGCAAGCTCCCTGCCCTATTTTTGTAGAAACTGAAGTCTGACTGGCCTATGCTCGAAGCTGTGGGCAGCGAGGCTTGATGTACCCCGATTACTGACAATGGTAACAAACCACTCCCTAGACTAATCCCGAAGATACAAGAACTGTGGGTGCAGAACGATTCTGCTGCGATGCCCCCTGCGAGTGAGTATTGTTCCCTGCCTTGGCCTTCTTCCACTAACTCCTGGAAGATGATGGATTATCTCCACGAGGCTGCTTATATGAACCCCTGATTCGTAACTAATCCTATTCCTCTGCTTCAGCTAGCATAGCCCTCTGGACCACTTCTCTGTAAATCCTTAAATCAAGAATTGAGACCCGTGGCCTGATGTCAAGATGTAGCCCATCCTGAAATTTCATTGCCCTGGCCTCGTCTGTTGCTACCATATCCTCAGCATAACGAGAGAGAGAAGTAAATCGTGTCTTATACTTAATAACACTCATAGTGCCCTAATAGAGACCTGCGAACTATGTCCTCATCTTCTGCCTCATAGCCCTAGGAAAAAAGCGCTCAAAGAATAAATCTCTGAACTCGTTCCAAGTCATTAACTCAACATTGTGGACATAAGTCATAGACCTCCACCAAATATCTGCATCCCCCATGAACATAGAAGCAGTCAAAGAAATCCTCAACCTGTCTGTAGGTACCGCCAATCTGTCTAACTTGCGAATCATAAGATCCAACCAAGCTCCTGAGACTAGCGGATCTGAACTCCCCGCAAATGGATCAATCTTTACCTTCTATAGTCGCATAAAGTACTCTAGTGCCTCATTGACTATCGGTGCCGGTGCCGGTGCCGGTGCCGGTGCCGGTGCTGGTACAGGAAACTGTATCCCTGTCACCTGCCTGTGTATTAACTCTTATATGGATTCAGCGATCCCTTGATTGACTGAGCAACCCGCTCTTCATAAGTCGGTGCCTGTGGCGGATCAGCATTCACACCACGAACTGGAATCCTGGGCCTCCCCGGACCCCTCGTGAACTCAGTGTCGACCACCTGCTCCTCAGTGCCCTGGCGTGAAGAGTCTCCACGCTATGAATGCACAAAACACGAAGCAAGACATGGTATGCAACATACAGTCATGCTAAAGCAATCAAAGAAAGCTGTGTAAACAATTAAGCACTTAAGCAAATAACCATCCATGTCAAACAAAGATGCTCTTAACCACATAGGCATATAAGCATAAAGATATGTTATACTACCAAACATGAAATCAATAAACACATAAACATGTTATAAAGCCAAAATATGTTATCAAAAGCATGTGAACATATCAAAGTAAATCAACAAAAGCATGATATGCACCCAAAACCTGTCGTCCTAAAGTGTTCAAACCTAGGAGCTCTGATACCACTTGTTACGGCCCAAGTTTTTCAACCCGGTGCGTCAGTAATGAAACGAAAGTTAATCCGATAACGGATCCAGAATGCGGAAGCAAATGATAAACCAAGGGCTTAAGAGATAGGAATCACTCCTAAGACACTAATGTGACCTTTCATGAGGTCACGGGACTTAAAGAGAGCAAAAGAGGAAATAAAGGTCAAAAATGACAAAATTCGTTATCAAAGGGGCAAAATGGTCAATTCACATTTAAAGAGAGAAACTTGACTCCAAATAAGTCAAAACAAGGTGAATACAACCTAATCTAATAATTTTAAGATATTCCAAGAGGTTTGAAGAACATTGGCTAAGAATCCCACAAAATGCTCTTTCCCGGTTGAAGTGAAAACTAACACTACTCCACTAAAACATGAATATCTCTCACTATGTTTGGAAAATGAGAATGGAATTAGTACCATTGGAAATATGACTCAAAATACTTGAGTTTAGGCTCAAGAATCACCCCATTTGGATAAGGAACGAAGAAGTTATGGCCTTTCAAAGTTGGACCATCAGTGCTGAATTGAAATCTGGAAGTGTTGGTGCACAGGGGCTATTTCGGTCGACCAAAACTCACAGAATGTTTTCTGAAGGTTAGTTTTTACTGTTCATTTGGTCTGAAAAAGGGATCAGTAGACCGAGATGGTGTTTCGGTTGACCAAAACTCCTCGAAATGCTGCTAAAAGCTCCTTCAAACATATAGAATTGTAATGGAACCTGTGGGATTCATTCTACCCACATGCATAGATCAAAATTTGATTTATTTTCAGGAAAATTGAACATATGAACATGTCAATTTCAATAATTTCATGTGGCAAACCTCCAAGATGGTTAAAACACATTTTGAAGTAAAAGTTTGATACCAAATACAAGTACAAAAGTTATCATGCTTGGCCCTTGGCCTCTTTACATACATTTTTATAATGTTAAAAGTAAGTACATAGGTATCATTACATATCAAAGTAGCTACATTAACTTCTAAAATACCATACATCCATGGTATACAAAAATATAATATCAAAGTTAAGCATGCTAAACACTTGCATGTCAATATACAAAAATGTTCCAAATTGCTCATACGCCTCTAAGGATGATAAACATCCAAGAACATAGTCTCCTTACCTGAAAAACAACCCAAACCACTAGGTGAGTAATCAAGTTACTCTTAGGAAGAAGCATATGCATATACCCTAAAGTTTTAATATCATTGCAAGATCAATATAGACGAATACAAGGGAGCATTTCACTTAACGTCTATGTTCAAGGTGTTCTAAGGGATCATCTTAAGCTAACTTAGATATTCCTTAGCAACACATATCAAAATCAATGTACTTAACAACATCAATTTGCCAATAACAAAATCATAAGTTATAATTAAGCATTGGTTGTCAACTAGGAATTTAATGCGAAATCAATTAGTGGAATACTTGGACATCACCTTCTCGGACTAAACCAAGATCAAAATGGTTATTCTGGGCATTAACCCACTGGGAAGACCACCCTAGTGCACACTATCTCAATTGGGGAGAACTCATACCTCCCACACTAAAGCCAAACTTCAGCCATGTCACTGGTAACAATGTCCCAAGATAATCCAAAATCACAAACAAGTTCAAAACTCAAGCACTATAATTAAGGCATATAAAATACCTTCCATGCACAAGTATTTTAAAACCACACAATCCATGTCTTAGGGTTCCAAATCTAAAATGGCATAATGAATGACAAGTATTCATTATGATATAATGTATAAAACGATATCACTATTTATCAATTTAGATTATGCCTCAATAATAAACTTTATCTACTAATCATCAACAATTTAGCAACAAGCTTATAAAATAACCACAATAAGTCCTTGACAAGCGTATAGAATTATCCCTACCATAAAATAACAATTTAAATCAATAGAAATTGCATATGGCATTTATAATTCTACAAGAGTTCTATATTACTACCACATGTGAAAACACTAGAATTTAGCACACTATTAAATCATACAACCTTTCCACACATGGTATATACAAATTATACCTGCTTAATTCAATAAACCTTAGGTTAACAAGTAAGGGTTTCCTATAATATGCAAGACTATCATATTAAAGCATGTATATAATATATATTAAACCCCAAAGGACTTAAAACACTCCAAATGTAAACATACTACCACCCCTACCTCAATAGAGAATTGAATCTCTATAATCCAAGCTACCAAGCTCAAAATGGAAAACAAGTTTAGGGTTAATGAAGAGGAGAGTGAGGGTAAACTTTTGTGTTCCAAGGTTTAAGTCTAAGGTGAATGGAAGGAGGCCAAAAATGAAGTCAAAGCTATTAACCAAGCTTTTCTCCAATGGTGGCTAGGCTAGGGTTCTTGAAGAACATGTGAAATGAAAAAGATAAAGTGTGAAATGGTGAGTGGAAGGGCTAGAAGTCCTCCACTCACTATGTGTTCTTACACTACCTCACACACACACACAAGCAAGACTTATTTTGGTGCCTACACTTGTCACAAATCCAAGGCTCCTTTCTAGGCTTAATCCTAAGCCTACACTTGTTAACCATCAAAACCAACGTGTGTACCAATCCTAGGCCAATATGTGGGTGAATCTTCACCCTCCAAATGTCAAGAGGTTATGCTTCCAAGTCTCCTCACCCAATTGCCGACAAGTGGCACCAAGAAAGTGTGACACTTGTCACACTTTACAAAAATTGCAAAAAAGTCATTTTTCATAATATCTTTCAAATTAAATTGCAAAAAGGTCCTTAAGAAGAAATATAATTACTTTATGTAATTACACAAAAACCCCTAAAATAATGAATAATTACTATAAAGTATGTATAATACCCCTAATTTTAAAAGGATAGTCGTGGCATTTATTTAATTGTTTAATCCTTTATTTAATTGTTTAATTGTGTGTTATTTTATTTAATTGGTTATTTTAATTGTGTGTTTCTTCTATGGTTATATAAATTTGACTTTGTTTTAATTAATTGATTAAAGTGTTTTATTTTCTTTTATTAAATTGTTTTAAATTAAATTGTTTTATGATGTTTTATTTGACTTAATTGATAATTGGTTTTATTTAATTAAATTGGTTTAAATTAGGATTGTGTTTTCTGTGTATTCACGTATTAGCCAACATAGGTTATAACTTAGGTTATTCTTGGGCCGACTAAGTGTTGCATTAGGGCTCAACTTATACAAGGATTAGGGTTAGATTACTACGCTTATAAATATGACCTTATGTGGGTTTAGAGTTGGAGAAAAAATACATAAAACTCTATTCCCGTATACAGTGATACAAAGAGTTATGAGAGCAGAGAAACAGAGAGGGATTAAGGAGGGAAGCTAGGGTTGTGGGCTTCAACTAAGACTAAACCAAGAGTGACGGAGGTGGAACAACAGTCGGAAACTTCATCAGAAAATTCAGGAGACGACAGTTTAGAGTTTCAAATCTAAAACTTAAGGCAAGTCTTGTTCTTCTATATCTCTTTAATCTGTGTTCTGTGCATGATTAGCTAGACTCCAGGGATTAAATAAAGGCTAAAACGAAATAGTACTAAAATAGAGAGTTTCATGATTATATATGCTTATTCGTGTTTTCTTTATTTCTTTGATCTTTATGCATGAACTATTGTTTAAATTGAATCCTTGCCTACTAAAACATCTAAAATAATTTAGTATGGACATATGGGACATAGGTGGAAGCTTAGAGGCCTTAACAATGAAGTTTTAGGGTTTACAGAGGCTAAACAGACGAAGAAGATGGCTTCAGCACCAACTTAGCCAACTCAGTTAGAAACTAAGCCGACTAAGTTAGCAACTCAGCCGACTAAGTTAGCAACTTAGCCTGCTCAATTTTAACTTAGCTTGCTCAGTTGGGATTTTTGGTTTTAAACGCCCAGTTTAAGTTTTTTGTGCACTATTTAGACTATACAGAGTGTTAGCACTTCGTTTAAATTGTTTTAAATGATGTATATTATTGTTTTAGACCTTTAAGAATATAGGTAAATAATGATTCATAAATGGATTAAGGTATGGACAGTGTACAGTTAGGGGAAGATCCTACATGTTGAGCTTTGAATGTTAATCAGCTTATACTTTGGTACTTGGAGGATTGTTTATATATGATTTAAATTTTAATTAATCATATTTAGATAGGATTATAAGTAATATGGATTACTTGAATTTAACTATGCTTGTGTTGGATCAAATTAATTTGCACTTTGTTATACATCTGCATCAGTTTATGGATGATTTGGAGGATGTGAACGCTTATACTTGTTTTAGCTGTTTACATTATTGGAATTGGATTTTTAGGCTCTATAATGATTGCCTAATATTGATATATATGTGCTAATTTATATTGATGCATGTTTTGAAGGATGGTTGTTGGATATATATAGTGTCGTTTTATTAACGATGCTATCTGGAGGATTGTATGCACCGGTATGGGACGGTGACATACTGGGTATGGACTAGTTCAAACACTGTGTTCTACCTAACTTGGATGGAGTTATGGATTAATCACAAATGTTAAGTCCATCACCTATATGTGTCATATCAATTGTGAATTGAATGATCCACTATGGTTTCAGGATGGATTTGTTATACATATATCAGACCACTACACAGATGGATGGTATTTTGTATTAGGAGGAGTATGGACTTTATATATATATTATATGGTGTCGTGGTATGAGCTTGAGTCTCATGACTATGGTTAGGGCGCATATATCGCCTAGGATGGACAACTGGACATAGGTGTTGTTCCCTGGTAGGTCTAGGTACTCATGCCCACCTTAGGGTGCGTATTCGCATGTTGCCTTCTATTCAGGATGAGACAGACCTACTGGACTAGCGAACGTCCTATAGTGTGTACTATATACTTATATGGACTACTCTAGATATTGTTGAGTCTTCCTAGGATGTATATGCGTATCGGATTACTGTTTAGATTGCAGTAGATTAGGACTTGCATGTGGGCCCGACCCACTTCTTTATTTTTCAGGTGTTCGTCAGTTCTAGGGTTAGAGCTTGGACGTGCAGAGCAGATACAGATATTCATTCCTCCGACTATGTAGGAATTTTCTTTATGTTAGCTTTAGACTTTATTTCTATTATTTCAGTTTCGGTTTAAGAATCTTTAATAAGGGGTCCAATGGATGGATTCCCAAGTTGTAAACCTATGGAGTTTGGATTTAACAGATTTCAATAATTATATTATTTTAAGGATTTTCAATTAGCATTCTTTCAGCTTATTATTTTTATTTCTTATTTTATCTTGTATTCTGTGTTCGGTTACATATTAATTGTTTGATATCCCTCGGGTTTGGGCCTGGGCCTGATCAACCAGTGTCTCGGATCTGAGGGGTGTCACTGTATGCATCCATGCCCTTTATGAAAAAGTAAGTAACTAGAATGTATTTTCTACAAAAGTAAAAATACAAATGTCATAGAAATCAAATATCATGAATGCATGCAAAACCGGAACAAAATCCGAGCACAAAAAGTGAGGTTATACAAGGAAAAAATAATAAAGGGGAAAAAGACGAAATAGGGAAAAGACAAAAAAAAGAAAATCGCCGAAAAAGGAAATGGAGGAAAAAGACCGGGTCATTACAATTAATTAAGCTAATTAATTAATTTTCTCTAGATTTTCAAACATATCCAAATGTCCTCAATTTAATATATGTTAAAGGACTCACCAAAGCCTACTTCAATATCACATTACAAGTTGATTTCATACTTGATACAACTATGTGAATTTATCTTTCACTAAAGATAAATATTAAATAAATTTTGCAATTTTTAATCAAATGCTCCCAATTTAATATATATCAACAAGTATACCAAGGCCTAAATTTCTAGCATGCCACAATTTGATTCTAAGTTGCACAACATCATGAGAAATAAATCTTATACAAAGAAATAATTAAATTAAATTTCTAAAACTTAAACAAGGCATGCTTACAAGTTATATATGCTCATAAAACAATCAATACAACTCAAATAAAAACCTATAACATCCCCTACCTCAATTTGAGATGAAATCTCAAATCCCCACTGAAAGAAATGTGCTCCGAATCCTACGATACTCTTAGGTTTTGTCGGGGACAACAAGGTGATCAATAAACACCAAGGACGTACCATGAAAATCCAAACTTGGCTTTAAACCCAAACTCAAAAAATGGTCAAAAATGGATTCTAATAAGGGGGAAAGATGCGCATCATCAAGGCGAGCATTAAACGTTAAAACCGAAGACTATTCACCAACGAAAAGTGGTTCAAAGGAGGAGAGAGAAGGTGGCAGCCCTATGGTCTTCCATGGCTGCCGGCCAAGAGAGGAAGAGAAGAGAAAAATCTAATTTTTTTTCTTAAGTCACCCTATTTATAGAAAAACCTAAAAGTGCCCCGAAAGGGCTCCGCCGGGTTTGAAAAAGTGGAATTTGAGCAGAGCGCTCAAACGGCAAAACTCCGTGAACAAAAAAGATTTAAAATGATAAAATATAAACAACGAAAGAAATGACATCAAAAACTGAGGCCCGAGCAGAGAGATATGGCTTAAACAAGTTCGGTAGCCCCTACAAAAAGGTTTAACTACAAAACTGCCCCAGAATGAAAATATCTTCCAAAAGATATTTTCTTAGATATCCCTGAAATAAAATATCTTCAAAAGATATTTATGAAAAACACCCCAAGAAAAGAAAAAGATTCTGAAGAGCTGTGCATCCATGCCCCTATGAACACTGGGAGCAACTAGAGTACTTTTCTACAAAAATAAAAAATACGTATTTCGTGGAAACCACTTAAAATGAAGATACATGAAGTCAAAAACTAACTCCAAACACAAAAAGTGAGGTTATGCCAACAAAGTGACAAGCGGGGAAAAGACAAAATAGGAAAAAGGACAAAAAGTGAATAGTATCCGAAAAGTAATAATGTAGAAATGACTCGGTCCTCAAAGGAAGTTGTCAATCCAAAGGAAAGAGTTTTAGAAATCATTTTTGAGCACTCGAGATGATACTAAATGATGAGAAACTGAATTCAGAAAGGAAATTTCAACGAAAAAAATTCATCAAAAAATCCTAAGGAAAAAGGAAAAGAAGGAAATGACCGGGTCATTACAACCTACCCTCCGTAAAGAGATTTCGTCCCTGAAATCAGGAACACTCCTAGAAGAACCGAACGAGGACCGTACACAAGGTCACACGAAGGAACAGATCATAAAGTACTTAAGGACAACTCCGAAGGTCTCAAGATCAACAAAGAGACACGAAACCGCAACTAGTGAGACACCTCTCCAACGAATTGACATACGAACCCAACGTTAACTATCCAAAGGAGATCAAGGCAACTACATAACTAAACAAAGAACACAACCAAAAGTAACATGGCAGCACGAATACTGACTAGAATCCGCCCACAACGTACCCAAGGTGCGGTAACATCGACAGCATCAAGCGCCCAGCCATACTTATATTACTAGCTAGGTAATACAAGGTAGCATCGACGGCAACTAGCACTCACCCACCACACGTAACTTATACGGTAGCATGACAGTATAAAGCCTTAATTCGTCACCTGCCCCTAACATGCTTACCCATGAAACCTATCGATACAAATGACATCAATGTCAAACAATCATTACCAAAAGCACCACGGAAACCAAGCATTTTGTGACAGTTGAGATTTGGTCCAAAGATGTCCGGTCGGAGCATTCTGGCCAATCCCAAAACTCTGACAACAATGTCATAGACACCGCTACGCTTAAAGCCTTAAATCCTCAATACTAGAAACTAATAACCCCAAGTCTCAAAACTTCGTTATCAACCACACCAATCACGAATCCAAAGCCTGACAAGTCTATGACCTCAAGCCAATGGATCGAACTTTACAAATCAAACAACATCATCATCACCCTAGTCACAATGACTCCAAACAAGACAATGCACCAAAAATCCTCCACATCATCCTACAGCTGACCTGCTACAAGGCTACGCCTAGGAATCAAGACACCAGATAAAGCTCACACACACAATCCCGACAACCAAGGTCACACAACCCCACGCACAATACGGAATGATAAAAGAAATGAACTAATAAAGCAATTAGTCATGAAACATATATATACATATGCAAGTAGACATTCACAAGTATACTACGCAATATTGAAATAGAAATGCAACACGTACAAATATACATTCACGAGTATACTAAACAGTACTAAATCCATGGTAAACAAGTACACAGGCTCAAGTATACTAAATCAAAGTGAAATGAAATAATGACGTGCAAGCACACTAGATGCAAGTATACTAAAAGTTAACGAAAATCCATACACTAATTAACTAAACACATAGTATACAAGGGCAATCAAATATGCTACCTATCACATAAGGGTCAAGCATAAGAGACACGATACACATCACCTATGACGCTAGCATGACAAATAGGTATAGTAAATGAAAAACACATCAGCTATATCATCATATAACTACCAAATAGTCACATCACCTAACCTGTTTCTAAGGCATGCTCAAAACAACAAGGCATATAAACATATAAGAATGACTATGCAAATAACAATTCCCTAAAATCACAAGGAAGAAGGGATGAAATGCCTCTCCAAAGGACAAACTCACCAAAAGTGAATCCCAAAAACCCGGATGAGTCCGATCTCTCACCATGAGGAAATGAATCATCTCCCCAGAATGAACACTAAGGTTCCTGAGACAAAGAGTCTACAAGTCTTTCCTAAGACTGACTCAAACACAAGATGGAATCCTAACGCCACACAAAACATACAGCGATGTAATGGATAGTCCTAATACTAACCATTACGAGACACCAATAAAAGAAATCAACTCAAGATGTCGATGAGTTCGATGAGAACTCTACAGGATCCTATCGAAACCCTAAACACAACCCGAAGACTCCAATAACGAGGGAGAATAATTAATTGCACCAATGTAATTAATTACACTAAACCATTCACACCCCAACCTTAGCTCATATGAGTCGTCCAAGGTAAGACAAGAAGAATTACAGGTCAATGCACCTATCAAATCCCTAACCATCACTCTAGGAAGAAAAGACACAAGAACCCCGCCGTTAAGGCTTAAGAAAACAAACCTCCCAATCCCCAAGGAAGGACTCGAGTCAATCCAAGTCATCATCCCATGACTTTAGAAACAAGACCCCAATGACATCATCACATCAAGGTCACCACGAAATCTCAAAAGATGATGCCCTAGCATCAATCTTAACCAACCAAGCTGGAACAACGCATAATGCTGAAACAAGACATAAAAGTAAGCAGTTGACAATTAATATAGCAATAATTTACATACTTACACAAGTAGTAAAGGATCATATAGGCATGTCGATGTATGCATCATATAATCATACTAAGAATAACAAGCACATACAATACGCTAAAGCAAACAAGCATAACCCTTATGCTAAGCAGACAAGCATAAATCAACATGCTAAAACAGATAAGCGCATACAATGTACTTAAGCCGACAAGTATATACAGTATGTTAAGGCAGACAAGTACATACAACAAGCTAAAACAAACAGACATATACAATGTGCTCAGATAGACAAGCACACACAACATGCTGAGACCTACAAGTATATACAATGTACTTAGACAGACTAGCACATACAATATACTAAAGTAACAACCATGTATATCATGCTGAGATAGTTAAAGTAAACTTCTAAACATACATCCACATAAGCACGTAAACATGTGATCATATTCAACATGTTATCAAGAAGTAAATAAAAACATAGAGCATAGCAACATAAGTATGATATGCACCCAAAACCCGTCGACCTAAGGTTTTCGAACCTAGGAGCTCTGATACCACTTGTAACGACCCTAAATTTTTCAAACCTAGTGTGTCCTATGATGACCCGAGATGGATCCAAAAAAAATGCGGAAGCTAAAAAGAACCATGGCCTCTAGAGATGTAAATCATCCCTAAGGCACAAAAATGGCTTCTCGAGGAGTCCCATGACTTAACGGAAGCAAGAAGGAAACAAGGGTTTCAAAACCCTACAAGAAATGAACCAAGGTTAAAATGGTCATTTTACCCAAAAATGGGTGCCATCGTGCACATCATTGGATAGACAACGAAAAATTAATCAAGATGGACTGCAGAATCGCGTGATTCGGAATCCGAACGAAGGAGAAATGACAAGACGAAGAAAAACGAGCAAAACCCGTTAATCAAGGGCAAAATGATCAATTTGCAACTAAAAAGGGAAATTTAACTCCAACCAATTCAAATAAGGTCCACACAACCTATACTAATCATTTCACAACATTCCAAGAGGTTCTAAGAACTTTGGACAAGAATCCCACAAAACGCCCTTTTCCGATTTAAGCGAAAACTAACGCCCTCTCACTAAAACATGAATAACTCCCACTTTAATTTGAATCTAAGAATGTTATTGGTACCATTGGAAATCTGACTCAAAACCCATGAATTTAGGCTCAAGAATCACCCCATTTGGATTAGAAATGAAGGAGATATAGCCGTTTGAAGTCGGAATAACAGTGCTGATACAAAACTGGAAGGCAACTGAATTCAAGCTATTTAGGTCGACCAAAATAGCCATTTCGGTAGACCAAAATGACCAGAAAACTCCAAAACTCCTGAAAGTGAAGAAAAATCACTTAGGTCCACCGAAATGATGAATTGGTCGACCGAAATGGACCTGAACAGGGCAAAAGCTACTAGAAAATAACTTTTTAATGTGCAAATGAAACCCCAAAGCTTTCGGTCGACCGAAATAGTATTTTAGTCGGCCGAATTGACTCAAGAAGGTGCAAAGAAACCTCTGCTATGCACTAAGGCTGAAAAGAATGCTTAAGTCACATTTGCTTCCCCCATGGCATGATTAATTTACATTAAATGCTAATGTGTGATGATGTGAACATCCATGCAAGTGTAATATGGTATTTTAGACGTGCTACAATGGCCTATGGCCTTATTACAATTTATTTATAAGATTTAACATGCCAAACCTCCAAAGTTGATAAAAATACATTTTCAAGCAAAATATGGCACCAATTGAATACAAGTGCAATTATAAACATGCTTAACCCTTGGCCTCATTATATACATGTCAAATATATTACAAAAAATGTACTTATGGACACATTACATATGTGGAATCAAGGGTACAAGTTTGACATACAAAGATACAAATAGGATTTCATGCTAACAGTTTCATGAGAATGATACTCCAAGTCTACAAAACTTCCATGGCATAGTGTGCATCCCAAATCAAGGTCCCTGTACTTGAAAAATGTCCCCACTACGTGGGTGAGTAACATAAAACTACTCGTAGGACATGAGCATGCATCGACCTAGCATTTTACAAAATTATCACCTTAAGGTGAAACATGTCAAAGGGACTCATGCCACTTAACGTCTATGTCAAAATGGGGCTAAGGGATCATTTCAAGCTACACTAGCAATTGAAATGAACAACGGCATACAAGTATACATGCTCAAGTATACTAAACAATGTTAAAGCTTGTTATATGACATACAAGCATACATTTCCAAGTATACTAAACTATATTGAGACAAGTCATGCAATGTTTAAGCATTTCTACACAAGTTTGCATTTAACATGGAAAGCTCGTAAATCAAGTACACAACACAAGTATACTAAACTAATAGGATTTCGCACATGACAAGTATACTAAATGAAGTTTAACTCACGGAGCAAGTATACAAGTTCAAGTATACTAAATAGGATTCAAATATCTAAAGCAAACATCAATTCTCAAGCTATAAGTAATCCATGATTAACAACTTGAAATTAAATGCAAAAACAAATAGTGGAAAGACTAGGACATGTGGTCACTAGACCAAGCAAGTATTTTCGGGTAATTACGACCCACAAGGTATCACCTAGTGCGCACTTATGACTTAGAAGACTCTTGTCTCCGTACTAGAGCCAAACCCTATCCATCACATAAATTATGTCCTCATAAGCTTTCCAAAACCAATAAGTTCAAAACTTATACAAAATCAAATACAAGTTACCACATTCCATGTACAAGTAAGGTTGAATCCACACAATTCATGTCCTATAATTCAAGTCTAAATAGAATATGACATGTCATGTCCTTAATATGCAATTTATACACAAAGTGAGAATATTTTACAACAATTGAGCTATATTACCATCCTAAGCCACAAGTACTAAATATGTTACAATTTAGTATCAAGCTTCCTAGGTAAACAATTGTAATATTCTAACAAGTTATATACCTACACAAGATATATTTAAACAAGTTATTTAAGACAATGATATAACATATCATGCTAAGTCAAATCACCATATTTAGAGACTATAAGTACTAATTCTACAACAAGTTAGTAACATGCTCACAAAGTAATTAATTGTACTACACTTCATGAAATTATCACCTTAACATGAAAGTCTCTAGATTTCAAATCAATTCTAAATAAGCACAAATTAATATATGTTTAAGGTCATAACATGGTCTTCACATATATTACACCCAAAATCAATTTAAGTGACTACAACACTTAAAATAAAATTAATTAAGCTAATTAATTAATTTTCTATAGATTTTCAAACATATCCAAATGTCTTCAATTTAATATATGTTAAAGGACTCACCAAGGCCTACTTTAATATCACATTACAAGTTAATTTCATACTTGATACAACTATGTGAATTAATCTTTCACTAAAGATAAATATTAAATAAATTTTGCAATTTCTAATCAAATGCTCCCAATTTAATATATGTTAACAAGTATACCAAGGCTTAAATTTCTAGCATGCCACAATTTGATTCTAAGTTGCACAACATCATAAGAAATAAATCTTACACAAAGAAATAATTAAATTAAATTTCTAGAACTTAAACAAGGCATACTTACAAGTTATATATGCTCATAAAACAATCAATACAACTCAAATAAAAACCTATAACATCCCCTACCTCAATTTGAGATGAAATCTCAAATCCCCACCGAAAGAAATGTGCTCTGAATCCTACGATACTCTTAGGTTTTGTCAGGACAACAAAGTGATCATTACATACCAAGGAGGTACCATGAAAATCCAAACTTGGCCTTAAACCCAAACTCAAAAAATGGCCAGAAAGGGCTTCTAATAAGGGGGAAAGATGCGCGTCGTCAAGGCGAGCATTAAACGTTAAGGCCGAAGACTTTTCACCAACGAAAAGTGGTTCAAAGGAGAAGAGAGAAGGTGGCAGCCGTATGGTCTTCCATGGCTACCGGCCAAGAGAGGAACAGAAGGGAAAAATCTCATTTTTCTTCTTAAGTCACCCTATTTATAGAAAAACCCTAAAAGTGCCCCGAAAGGGCCCCGCCAGGTCCGGAAAAGTGAAATTTGAGCAGATGCGCTCAAACTGTGAAACTCCGTGAATAAAAAAGATTCAAAATGAGAAAATATGAACTACGAAAGAAACAGCATAAAAAATTGAGTCCTGAGCAGAGAGATATATCCCAAACAAGTTCGGTAACAAACTGGTCCAGAAACCCTAAAACAGGAGAAAAATGACCAGAAGAAAATTCTATGAGTACATGACTCAACGAAATTTGAAAATGAATCCCGTACGAGGATCCAGGCTCAAAACAAGGTATTTTGCAATAACTTTCGTTAATTGCTTAATGGCCCCTACAAAAAGGGTTAACTGCAAAACTGCCACAGAATGAAAATATCTTTTAAAAGATATTTTTTTAAATACCCCTAAAATAAAATATCTTCAAAAGATATTTATGAAAAACACCCAAAGAAAAGAAAAAGATTCTGAAGAACTGTACATCTATGACCCTATGGACACTAGGAGCAACCAAAGTACTTTTCTACAAAAGTAAAGATATGTATTTCGTGGAAACCACCTAGAATGAAGATACATGAAGTCAAAAACTAACTCCGAACACAAAAATTGAGGTTATGCCAATAAAGTGACAAGCGGAGAAAAGACAAAATAGGGAAAATGACAAAAAGTGAATAGTGTCCGAAATGTGAAAATGTGCAAATGACTCAGTCCCCAAAGAAAGTTGTCAATCTAAAGAAAAGAGTCTCAGAAATCATTTCCGAGCACTCGAGACGACACCAAGTGATGAGAAACTGAATTCAAAAAGAAAATTTCAACGAAAAAAATTCATCAAAAAAATCCTGAGGAAAAAGGAAAAGAAGGAAATGACCGGGTTATTACAAGGTACCTTTATTAAGGTATTTTCATTCAAAGACTCAATCTTTAGTCATTAAAACACTCTTCGTGACTTCACAGGCAACAGGAAAAAGTTAAACTTAAAACTATCATTTTCTTTCAAAGATTCAATATTTTTACATTAAAATGGTCAAGTGACATAATATGTACCTTTATTGAGGCATTTTCATTCAAAGATTAAATCTTTAGTCACTAAAACATTCTTCGCGACTTCATAGGTAACTTGAATAAGTTTAACTCAAAACTCTCATTTTCATTCAAAGATTCAGTCTTTATACATTAAAAGGTCTACTGACATAATAAGTACCTTTATTGAGGTATTTTCATTAAAAGATTCAATCTTCAATCATTAAAACACTCTTCCCGACTTCGTAGATAACTCGAATATGTTAAACTCAAAACTCTCAATTTCTTACACAGGTTCAATGTTTTTACATTTAAAAGGTCTAGTGACATAATAGGTACCTTGATTGAGGTATTTTCAATCAAAGATTCAATCTTTACTTTCTGAAACATTCTTCGGGATGTCAAAGGAAACTCGAATAAGTTTAACTGAAAACTTCATTTTCGTTCAAAGATTCAATCTAAATACATTAAAATGGTGTAGTCACATAATAGGTATATTTATTGAGGTATTTTCATTCAAGGATTCAATCTTTAGTCATTAAAACACTCTTTGGGACTGCATAGGTAACTCGAATAACTTTAACTCAAAATTCTCATTTTCTTTCAAAGATTCAATCTTAATACATTAAAAAGGTATAGTGACATAATAGGTACCTTTATTATAGGTACCTTTATTTTGGTATTTTCATTCAATGATTCAATCTTTAATAATTAAAACACTCTATGCGACTTCATCGGTAACTCGAATAAGTTAAACTCAAAACTCTCATTTTCTTTCAACGATTCCATCTTTTTACGTTAAAAAGGTCTAGTTACATATTAAGTACCTTGATTAAGGAACTTTCACTCAAAGATTAAATCTTTACTCATTAAAATACTCTTTGAAATGTTAAAGGGAAGTCGAATATGTTTAACTCAAAACTCTCATTTTCTATCAAAGATTCAATCTTTATGCATTAAAAAGGTCTAGTGACAAAATAGCTTCCTATATTGAGCATTTTCATTCAAAGATTCAATCTTTAGTCATTAAAACACTCTTCGCGACCTCATAGGTAACTCGAAGAAGTTTAAGTCTAAACTCTTATTTTCTTTCATAGATTCAATCTTTTTACATTAAAAAGGTTTAGTGACATAATAGGTACCGTGATTGAGATATTTTCATTCAAAGATTCAAACTTTACTAATTAAAAAAGTCTTCAGAACATCAAAGGGAACTCGAATAAGTTTAACTAAAAATTCTCATTTTCCTTCAAAGATTCAATCTTTATACATTAAAAGGTCTAGTGACATAATAAGTATCTTTAATGATGTATTTTCATTCAGAGATTCAATCTTTAGTCTGTAAAACACTCTTCACGACTTTGTAGGTAACTCGAATAAGTTAAAATGAAAATACTCATTTTCATTCAAAGATTAAATCTTTTTACATTAAAAAGGTCTAGCGACATAAAAGGTACCTTAGTTGATGTATTTTTATTCCAAGATTTAATCTTTACTTATTAAAACTCTCTTCGGGACATCATAGAGAACTTGAATAAGTTTAACTCAAAACTCTAATTTCTTTCAAGATTCAATCTTTTTACATTAAAAAGGTCTAGTGACATAATAGGTACCTTTATTGAGGTATTTTCAATCAAAGATTTAATCTTTAGTCATTAAAACATTCTTCATGATTTCATAGGTAACTCGATTAAGTTAAATTCAAAATTCTCATTTTTATTCAAATATTCAATCTTTTTACATTAAAAAGGTCTAGTGACATAATAGGTACCTTGCTTGAGGTACTTTCGTTCAAAGATTCAGTCTTTACTTATTAAAACACTCTTCCAGACGTCAAAGGGAGCTCAAAAAAGTTGAATTAAAAATTCTCATTTTCGTTCAAAGATTCAATCTTTATACATTAAAAAGGTCTAGTGACATAGTAGGTACTTTTATTGAGGTATTTTCATTCAAAGATTCAATCTCTAGTCATTAAAACACTCTTTGCGACTTCATAGGTTACTCGAATAAGTTTACTAATTAAAACACTCCTTGGGACATGAAAAGGAACTCAAATAAGTTTAACCCAAAGCTCTCATTTTCTTTCAAAGATTCAATCTTTATACATTAAAATGGTCTAGGGACATAATAAGTACCTTTATTGAGGTATTTTCATTCAAAGATTCATTTTTTAGTCATTAAAACACTCTTCGCGACTTCGTAGGTAACTCGAATAAATTAAACTCAAAACTCTCATTTTCTTTCAAAGGTGAAATCTTTTTACATTAAAAAGGTTCAGTGACATAATAGGCACCTTGATTGAGGTATTTTCATTTAAAGACTCAATCTTTACTTTTTAAAACACTTTTCGGGACGTCAAAGGGAACTCGAATAAGTTTGACTCAAAATTTCATTTTCTTTCAAAGATTCCATCTTTATACATTGAAAAGGTCTAATGACATAATAGGCACATTTATTAAGGTATTTTCATTCAACGTTTCAATCTTTACTTATTAAAACACTCTTCGTGACTTTATAGGTAACTCGAATAAGTTAAACTAAAAACTCTCATTTTCTTTCAAAGATTCAATCTTTTCACATTAAAAAGGTCCAGTGAAATAATAGGTACCTTAATTGAGGAATTTTCATTCAAAGAGTTAATCTTTACTCATTAAAACACTCTTTGCGACTTCATAGGAAACTCGAATGAGTTTAACTCAAAACTCTCAATTTCTTTTAAAGATTCAACCTTTCTACATTAAAAAGGTCTAGTGACATAATAGGTACCTTTACTATGGTATTTTTAATCAAAAATTCAATCTTTAGTCATTAAAATACTCTTCGGGACTTCACACGTAACAGGAAAAAATTAAACTCAAAACTCTTATTTTCTTTCAAAGATTCAATCTTTTTACAGTAAAATGGTCTAATGACATAATAGGTACCTTTATTGAGGCATTTTTATTCAAAGATTCAATCTTTAGTCAACAAAATACTCTTTGCGACTTCATAGGTAACTTGAATAAGTTTAACTCAAAACTTTCATTTTCTTTCTAAGATTCAATCTTTATACATTAAAAGGTCTAGTGACATAATAAGTACCTTTATTGAGGTATTTTCATTCAAAGATTCACTCCTTAATCATTAAAATACTCTTCGTGACTTCGTAGGTAACTCGAATAAGTTAAACTCAAAACTCTCATTTTCTTTCACAGGTTCAATCTTTTTACATTTGAAAGGTCTAGTGACATAATAGGTACCTTGATTATGATATTTTCATTCAAAGATTCAATCTTTACTTTTTAAAACACTCTTCGGGATGTCAAAGGAAACTTGAATAAGTTTTACTCAAAACTTCATTTTCGTTCAAAGATTCAATTTAAATATATTAAAAAGGTCTAGTCACATAATAGATACCTTTATTGAGGTTTTTTCATTCGAAGATCCAATCTTTAGTCATTAAAACACTATTTGGGACTTCATAGGTAATTCAAATAACTTTAACTCAAAACTCTTATTTTCTTTCAAAAATTCAATCTTAATACATTCCAAAGGTATAGTGACATAATAGATACCTTTATTTTTGTATTTTCATTCAAAGATTTAATCTTTAGTCATTAAAACACTCTACGTGACTTCATAGGTAACTCGACTAAGTTAAACTCAAAACTCTCATTTTTTTCAAAGATTCAATCTTTTTACATTAAAAAGGTCTAGTGACATAATAGGTACCTTGATTGAGGTATTTTCATTCAAAGATTCAATCTTTACTCATAAAAATACTCTTCAGAACGTTAAAGGGAACTCGAATATTATAACTTAAAATTCTCATTTTCTAACAAAGATTCAATCTTTATACATTAAAAGGGTCTAGTGACATAATAGGTTCCTTTATTGAGCACTTTCATTCAAAGATTCAATATTTAGTTATTAAAACACTCTTCGCAACTTCATAGGTAACTCAAATAAGTTTAACTCAAAACTCTCATTTTCTTTCATAGATTCAATCTTTTTACATTAAAAAGGTCTAGTGACATAATAGGTACCGTGATTGAGGTATTTTCATTCAAAGATTCAATCTTTATTCATTAAAACAGTCTTCGGAACATCAAAGGGAACTCGAATAAGTTTAACTCAAAACTCTCATTTTCTTTCAAAGATTCAATCTTTATACATTGAAAAGTTCTAGTAACAAAATAGATACATTTATTGAGGTATTTTCATTCAAAGATTCAATCTTTAGTCATTAAAACACTCTTTGGGACTTCGTAGGTGACTCGAATAAGTTAAACTCAAAACCCTCATTTTCTTTCAAAAGTTTAATCTTTTTATATTAGAAAGGTCTAGTGGCATAATATGTAATGACTCACTCCACCACATGGTATGATATTGTCCACTTTAGGCCGGAGTTCGCACGGTTTTACTCTTAGGCTGCATCCCAAAAGGCCTCATACCAATTGGAGATGACACACTTACGTATAAGCACTTCACCTTTCCTCTACCCAGGTGATGTGGGACTGTGCACCCGTAGCTCGCTAGTGTGGTAGCTTGATAGTGTTTCTCGCACCTACCCACGGCACACCCGCCTACAAGGTCATCACAATCCACCCCCCTTGGAGGCCCGACGTCCTCGTCGGCACACTTCCGGCTGGGTCAGGCTCTGATGCCATTTGTAATAACTTACTCCACCACATGGTATGATATTGTCCGCTTTGGGCCTAAGCCCGCATGGTTTTGCTCTTGGGCTTCATCCCAAAAGGCCTCATACCAATTGGAAATGACACACTTACATATAAGCACTTCACCTTTCCTCTACCCAGGCAATGTGGGATTGTGCACCCATAACTCGCTAGTGTGGTAGCCTGACAGTGTCTCTCGCACCTGCTCATGGCACACCTGCTCACAAGGTCATCACATAATAGGTACCTTGATTGAGGTGTATTCATTCGAAGATTCAATCTTTACTTTTTAAAATACTCTTAGGGACATCAAATGGAAATCGAATAAGTTTAACACAAAATTTCATTTTCTGTCAAAGATTCCATCTTTATATATTAAAAAGGTCTAGTGACATAATAGGTACCTTTATTGAGGTATCTTCATTCAATCGTTAAATCTTTAGTCATTAAAATACTATTCGCGACATCATAGGTAACTCGAAAAAGTTTAACTCAAAATTCTCATTTTCTTTCAAAGATTCAATCTTTACTCATTAAAATACATTTCGCGACTTCACAGGTAACTAAAATAAATTAAACTAAAAACTCACATTTTCTTTCAAAGATTCAATCTTTTCACGTTAAAGAGGTCCATCAATATAATAGGTACCTTAATTGAGGTATTTTCATTCAAAGATTCAATCTTTACTTATTAAGACATTCTTCGCGACTTCATTGGTAACTCGAATAACTTAAACTCAAAGCTCTCCTTTTCTTTCAAAGATTCAGTCTTTTTACATTAAAAAGGTCTACTGACATAATAGGTACCTTGATTGAGGTATTTTCAATCAAAGATTCAATATTTACTCATTAAAACATTCTTTGGGACGTCAAAGGGAGCTCGAATAAGTTTAAATCAAAACTCCTATTTTTTTTCAAACATTCAATCTTTATACATAAAAAAGGTCTAGTGACAGAATATGTACTTTGATTGAGGTATTTTCATTCAAAGAGTCAACCTATGCCCATTAAAACTCTCTTCGGGACATCAAAGGGAACTCGAATAAGTTTAACACAAAACTTTAATTTCTTTCAATGATATCAATTTTATACATTAAAAAGGTCTAGTGACATAATAAGCACCTTTAATGATGTATTTTCATTCAGAGATTCAATCTTTAGTCAGTAAAGCACTCTTCACGACTTCGTAGGTAACTCGAATAAGTTAAAATCAAAACTCTCATTTTCTTTCAAAGACTCAATCTTTTTACATTAAAAAGATCTAATGACATAAAAGGTACCTTAATTGAGGTATTTTCTTTCAAAGATTCAATCTTTACTTATTAAAACTCTTTCCAGTACATTAAAGGGAACTCGAATAAGTTTAACTCAAAACTCTAATTTCTTTCAAGATTCAAGCTTTTTACATTAAAAAGTTCCAGTGACATAGTAGGTACCTTTATTGAGGTATTTTCAATTGAATATTCAATCTTTAGTCATTAAAACACTCTTCGTGACTTCATAGGTAACTCGAATAAGTTAAATTCAAAACTCTCATTTTTATTCAAAGATTCAATCTTTTTACATTAAAAGGGTCTAGTGGCATAATAGGTACCATGGTTGAGGTACTTTCATTCAAAGATTCAGTCTTTACTCATTAAAACACTCTTCAAGATGTCAAAGGGAGCTTAAAAAAGTTGAACTCAAAATCCTCATTTTCTTTCAAAGATTAAATCTTTATACATTAAAAGGTCTAGTGACATAATACTCTTTAGTCAAAGATTCAATCTTTAGTCATTAGAACACTCTTTTCGACTTCATAGGTACCACGAATAAGTTTAGTAATTAAAACACTCTTCGGAACGCCAAAAGGAACTCGAATAAGTTTAATCCAAAACTCTCATTTTCTTTCAAAGATTCCATCTTTATATATTAAAATGGTCTAGTGACATAATAAATACCTTTATTGAAGTATTTTTATTCAAAGATTCAATCTTCAGTTATTAAAACACTCTTCGCGACTTCATAGGTTACTCGAATTTGTTAAACTCAAAACTCTCATTTTATATCAAAGATTTAATCTTTATACATTAAAATTGTCTAGTGACATAATAACTCAAAATTTCATTTTCTTTCAAAGATTCCATCTTTATACATTGAAAAGGTCTAGTGACATAATAGGCACCTTTATTGAGCTATTTTTATTCAAAGATTCAATTTTTACTTATTAAAATACTCTTTGTGACTTCATAGGTAACTCAAATAAGTTAAACTAAAAACTCTCAATTTCTTTCAAAGATTCAATCTTTTCACATTAAAAAGGTCCAGTGAAATAATATGTACTTTAATTGAGGAATTTTCATTCAAAGAGTCAATCTTTACTCATTAAAACTCTTTTCGCAACTTCATACGAAACTCGAATTAATTTAACTCAAAACTCTCAATTTCTCTCAAAGATTCAACATTTATACATTAAAAAGGTCTAGTGACATAATAGGTACCTTTATTAAGGTATTTTCATTCAATGATTCAATCTTTAGTCATTAAAACACTCTTCACGACTTCACAGGTAACATGAAAAAGTTAAACTCAAAACTCTCATTTTCTTTCAAAGATTCAATCTTTTTACTTTAAAATAGTCTTGTGACATAATAGGTACCTTTATTGAGGCATTTTCATTCAAAGATTCAATCTTTCGTCATTAAAACACTCTTCGCGACTTCATAGGTAACTTGAATAAATTTAACTCAAAACTCTCATTTTCTTTCAAAGATTCAATCTTTATACACTAAAAGGTCTAGTGACATAATAAGTACCTTTATTGAGGTATTTTCATTCAAAGATTCACTCTTTAATCATTAAAACACTCTTCGCGACTTCGTAGGTAACTCGAATAAGTTAAACTCAAAACTCTCATTTTCTTTCATAGGTTCAATCTTTTTACATTTAAAAGGTTTAATGACATAATATGTACATTGATTGAGGTATTTTCATTCAAAGATTCAATCTTTACTTTTTAAAACACTCTACGGGATGTCAAAGGAAACTCGAATAAGTTTAACTCAAAGCTTCATTTTCGTTCAAAGATTGAATCTAAATTCATTAAAAAGGTCTAGTCACAATGGATACCTTTATTGAGGTATTTTCATTCAAAGATATACTCTTTAGTTATTAAAACACTATTTGGGACTTCATGGGTAACTCGAATAACTTTACCTCAAAACTCTCATTTTCTTTCAAAATTCAATCTTAATACATTTGAAAGGTATACTGACATAATAGGTACCTTTATTTTGGTATTTTCATTCAAAGATTCAATCTGTAGTCATTAAAACACTCTACACGACTTCATAGGTAACTCGAATAAGTTAAACTCAAAACTACCATTTTCTTTCAAAGATTCAATCTTTTTACATTAAAAAGGTCTAGTGACATAATAGGTACCATGATTGAGATATTTTCATTCAAAGATTCAATCTTTACTCATTAAAATACTCTTCGGAACGTTAAAGAGAACTCGAATATTTTTAACTCAAAACTCTTATTTTCTATCAAAGATTCAATCTTTATACATTAAAAGGTCTAGTGACATAATAGGTTCCTTTATTGCGAATTTTCACTCAAAGATTCAATCTTTAGTCACTAAAACACTCTTCGCGACTTCATATGTAACTCGAATAAGTTTAACTCAAAGCTCTAATTTTCTTTCATAGATTCAATCGTTTTACATTAAAAAGGTTTAGTGGCATAATAGGTACCATAATTGAGGTATTTTCATTCAAAGATTTAATCTTCACTCATTAAAACATTCTTCGGAACGTCAAAGGGAACTCGAATAAGGTTAACTCAAAACTCTCATTTTCTTTCAAAGATTCAATCTTTATACATTAAAAAGGTGTAGTGACAAAATAGGTACCTTTATTGAGGTATTTCTACTCAAAGATTCAATTTTTAGTCATTAAAACACTCTTCGGGACTTCGTAGGTGACTCGAATAAGTTAAACTTAAAACTCTCATTTTCTTTCAAAAGTTCAATCTTTTTACATTAGAAAGGTTTAGTGGGATAATAGGTACCCTGATTAAGGTATATTCATTCAGAGATTCAATCTTTTCTTTTTAAAACATACTTCGGGACATCAAAAGGAACTCGAATAAGTTTAACTCAAAATTTCATTTTCTTTCTAGGATTCCATCTTTATGCATTAAAAAGGCTAGTGACATAATAGGTAACTTTATTGAGGTATCTCCATTCAAAGGTTAAATCTTTAGTCATTAAAACACTCTTCGCGACAGCATTGGTAACTCGAAAAAATGTAGCTCAAAATTCTCATTTTCTTTCAAAGATTCAATCTTTACTCATTAAAACACTCTTCGCGACTTCACAGGTAACTCGAGTAAGTTAAACTAAAAACTCTCATTTTCTTTCAAAGATTCAATCTTTTCACGTTTAAAAGGTCCAGCAACATAATAGGTACCTTAATTGAGGTATTTTCATTCAAAGATTCAATCTTTACTTATTAAAACACTCTACGCGACTTCATTGGTAATTCGAATAAGTTAAACTCAAAGCTCTCATTTTCTTTCAAAGATTCTGTATTTTCACATTAAAAAGGTCTAGCGACATAATAGGCATCTTGATTGAGGTATTTTCAATCAAAGATTCAATATTTATTTATTAAAACATTCTTCGGGATGTCAAAGTGAACTCGGATAAGTTTAACTCAAAACTCTCATTTTTTTTCACAGATTCAATCTTTATATATAAAAAAGGTCTAGTGACAGAATAGGTTCCTTGATTGAGGTATTTTCATTCAAAGATTCAATATTTACTCATTAAAACTCTCTTCGAGACATCAAAGGGAACTCGAATAAGTTTAATTCAAAACTCTAATTTCTTTCAAAGATATCAATCTTTATACCTTAAAAAGGTCTAGTGACATAATAGGTACCTTTAGTCATGTATTTTCATTCTGAGATTCAATCTTTAGTCATTAAAACACTTTTCACGACTTCATAGGTAACTCGAATAACTTAAAATCAAAACTCTTATTTTCTTTCAAAGATTCAATCTTTTTACATTAAAGAGGTCTAGTGACATAAAAGGTACCTTAATTGAGGTATTTTCATTCAAAGATTCAATCTTTACTCATTTAAACTCTCTTCGGGACATCAAAGGGAACTCGAACAAGTTTAACTCAAAACTCTAATTTCTTTCAAAGATTCAATCTTTATACATTAAAAATGTATATTGACATAATAGGTACCTTTATTGAAGTATTTTCAATCAAAGATTCAATCTTTAGTCATAAAAACACTCTTCGCGACTTCATAGGTAACTCGAATAAGTTAAATTCAAAACTCTCATTTTCATTTAAAGATTCAATCTTTTTACATTAAAAAGTTCTAGTGACATAATAGGTATCTTGATTGAGGTACTTTCATTCAAAGATTCAGTCTTTACTCATTAAAACACTCTTTGGGACGTCTAAGGAAACTCGAAAAAGTTGAGCTCAAAATTCTTAGTTTCTTTCAAAGATTCAATCTTTATAGATTAAAAAGGTCCAGTGACACAATAGGTACCTTTATTGAGGTATTTTCACTCAAAGATTCAATCTTTACTCATTAAAATAGTGTTTGTGAGTTCATAGGTAACTCTAATAAGTTTACTCATTAAAACACTCTTCGGGACGTCAAAAGAAGCTCCAATAAGTTTAACCCAAAACTCTCATTTTCTTTCAAAGATTCAACATTTATACATTAAAAAGATCTAGTGACATAATAGGTACGTTTATTAAGGTATTTTCCTTCAAAGATTCAATCTTTAGTCATAACAACACTCTTCGCGACTTTATAGGTAATTCGAATAAGTTTAACTCAAAACTCTTATTTTCTTTCAAAGATTCAATCTTTTTACATTAAAAAGGTCTAGTGATATAATAGGTACCTTGATTGAGGTATTTTCATTCAAATATTCAATCTTTACTCATTAAATCACTCTTCGCGAGGTGACACGAATAAGTTAAACTCAAAACACTCATTTTCTTTCAAAGATTCAATCTTTTTATATTAAAATGGTCTAAAGACATAGTAGGTACCTTGATTGTGGTATTTTCATTCAAAGATTCAATTTTACTCATTAAAACACTCTTTGGGACGTCAAAGGAACTCGAATAAGTGTAACTCAAAATTCTTATTTTCTTTCAAAGATTCAATCTTTATACATGAAATAGGTCTAGTTACATAAAAGATACCTTTATTGAGGTATTTTCATTCAAAAATTCAATCTTTACTCATTAAAACACTCTTCATTACTTCATCGGTAACTCGAATAAGTTTAACTCAAAACTCTCAGTTTCTTTCAAAGATTCAATCTTGATGCATTAAAAAGTTCTTGTTACATAATAGGTACCTTTATTGAGGTATTTTCATTCAAAGTTTCAATCTTTAGCCATTAAAATACTCTTTGCGACTTCATAGGTAACTGGAATAAGTTTACACATTAAAACACTCTTTGGGATGTCAAAGGGAACTCAAATAAGTTTAACTTAAAACTCTCATTTTCTTTCGAAGATTCAATCCTTATACTTTAAAAAGGACTAGTGACATATTAGGTAACTTTATTGAGGTATTTTTATTCAAAGATTGAATCATTAGTCATTAAAACACTCTTCGCGATTTCATAGGTATCCCGAATATGTTTAACTCAAAACTCTCATTTTCTTTCAAAGATTCAATATTTATACATTAAAAGGTCTAGTGACATAATTGGTACCTTTATTGAGGTATTTTCTTTCAAAGATTCAATCTCTAGTCATTAAAATACTATTCGTGAGTAATAGGTAACTCGAATAAGTTTACTCATATTGAATAAGTTTAGCTTAAAACTCTCATTTTCTTTCAAAGATTCAATTTTTTTACATTAAAAAGGACTAGTGACATAATAGGTACCTTTATTGAGCTATTTTCATTCAAAGATTCAATCATTAGTCATTAAAACACTCTTCGCGATTTCATTGGTTACTCGAATAAGTTTGACTCAAAACTCTCATTTTTTTTCAAAGATTCAATCCTTTTACATTAAAAAGGTCTAGTGACGTAATAGGTTCCTTGATTGAGTTATTTTCATTCAAAGATTCAATCATTAATTAATAAAACAGTCTTCGGGATATCAAAGGGAACACGAATAAGTTTAACTTAAAACTCTCATTTTCTTTCAAAGATTTAATCTTTATACATTATAAAGGCCTTGTGACATAATAGGTACCTTTATTGAGGTATTTTCATATAAAGATTCAATCTTTAGTCATTAAAATACTTTTTGCGACTTCATAGGTAACACGAAAAATTTTAACTCAAATTTTCATTGCCTTTCAAAGATTCAATCTTTTTACATTAAAAAAGTCTAGTGAGATAATAGGTACCTTAATTGAGGTATATTCATTCAAAGATTCAATCTTTAGTCATTAAAAGACTCTTCGCGACTTCATAGGTAACTCGAATAAGTTAAACTCAAAACTCTCAATTTCTCTTAAAGATTCAACCTTTTTACATTAAAAAGGTCTAGTGATGTAATAGGTTCCTTGATTGTGGTATTTTCATTCAAAGATTCAATCATTAATCAATAAAACCCTCTTCGAGACGTCAAAGGAAACTCGAATTAGTTTAACTCAAAACTCTTATTTTCTTTTAAAGATTTAATCTTTATACATTAAAAAGATGTAGTGATATAATATATATCTTTATTAAGGTATTTTCATTTAAAGATTCAATCTTTAATCATTAAAACACTCCTAGTGACTTCATAGGAAACTTGAATAAGTTAAACTCAAAACTGTCATTTTCTTTCAAAGATTCGGTGTTTTTACTTTAAAAAAGATCTAGTGACATAATAGGTACCTTGATTAAGGTATTTTCATTAAAAGATTCAATCTTTATTCATTAAAACACTCTTCGAGAAGTCAAAGGGAACTTGAATAAGGTTGACTAAAAACTTTCATTTTCTTTCTAAGACTCAATCTTTATACATTGGAATGGTCTAGGGAATAGGTACCTTTATTGAGGTATTTTTATTCAAAGATTAAATCTTTACTCATAAAAATAGTCTTAGGGATGTCAAAACTCTCATTTTCTTTCAAATATTCAATCTTTATACATTGAAAAGGTCTAATGACATAATACGTATCTTTATTGAGGTATTTTCTTTCAAAGATTCAATTATTAGTCATTAAAACATTGTTCGCGACTTCATCGGTAATTCGAATAAGTTAAACCCAAAACTCTCGTTTTCTTTCAAAAATTCAATCTTTTTACATTGAAAAGGTCTACTGCTATAATAGGTACCTTGATTGAGGTATTTTCATTCAAAAATTTAATATTTTCTTATTAAAACACTCTTTGGGACGTTAAAGGGAACTCGAATAAGTTTAACTCAAATATCTCATTTTATTTCAAAGATTCAATCTTTATACATTAAGAAGGCTAGTAACATAATAGGTACCTTTATTGAGGTGTTTTTATTCAAAGATTCAATTTTTAAAACGCACTTCGCGACTTCAAAGGTACCTCAAATAACTTTAACTCAAAACTTTCATTTTCTTTCAAACTTTCAATTTTTTTATGTTAAAAAGGTCTAGTGAGATAATAGGTATCATGATTGATGTATTTTCATTCAAAGATTCAATCTTTACTCATTAATACACTCATCGGGACGTCAAAGGGAACTCGAATAAGTTCAACTTAAAACTCTCATTTTCTTTCAAAGATTCAATCTTTATACATTCAAAAGGTCTAGTGGCATAATATGTACCTTTATTGAAGTATTTTCATTCAAAGATTCAATCTTTAATCATTAAAACACTCTTCACGACTTCATAGGTAACTCGAATATATTTAACTCAAAACTCTCATTTTCGTTCAAAGATTCAATATTTGTACATTAAAAAGGTCTAGTGACATAATAGGTACCTTTATTGAGGTATTTTCATTCAAATATTCAATCTTTAGTCATTAAAATACTCTTCACGACTTCATAGGTAACTCGAATAAGTTAAACTCAAAACTTTCATTTTCTTTCAAAGCTTCAATCTTCTTATATTAAAAAAGTCAAGTGACATAGTAAGTACCTTGATTGAGAAATTTTCATTCAAAAAATCAATCTTTACTCATTAAAACACTCTTTGGGACATCAAAAGGAACTCGAATTAGTTTAACTCGAAACTCTAATTTTCTTTCAATGATTCAATCTTTATACATTAAAAAGGTCAAGTGAAAAAATAGGTACCTTTATTGAGGTATCTTTCATTCAAAGATTTAATCTTTAGTCATTAAAATATTCTTCTCGACTTCATAGGTAACTCGAATAATTTAAACTCAAAACTTTCATTTTCTTTCAAAGATTCAATCTTTTTGAATTAAAAAGGTCTAGTGACATAATTGGTACCTTGATTGAGGTATTTTCATTCAACGATTTAATCTTTAGTTATTAAAACACTTTTCAGGGCGTTAAAGGGACCTCGAATATGTTTAACCTAAAACTCTCATTTTCTATCAGAGATTCAATCTTTATACATTAAAAAGGTCTAGTGACATAATAGGTACCTTAATTGAGGTATTTTCATTCAAAGATCCAATCTTTACTCATTAAAACACTCTTCGTGACTTTATTGGTAACTCAAATAAGTTTAACTTAAAACTCTAATTTTCTTTGAAGATTCAATCTTTATACATTAAAAAGGTCTAGTGACATAATAGGTGCCATGATTGAGGTATTTTCTTTCAAAAATTCAATCTTTAGTCATTAAAATACTCTTCGGGACGTCAAAGGAAACTTGAATAAGTTGAACTCAAAACTCTCATTTTCATTCAAAGATTCAATCCTTATACATTAAAAAGATTTAGTGACATAATCGGTTCCATTATTGAGGTATTTTCATTCAAAGTTTCAATTTTTACACATTAAAATACTCTTCGCGACTTCATAGGTAACTCAAATAAGTTTAACACAAAATTCTTATTTTCATTCGAAGATTCAATCTTTATACATTACAAAGGTCTTGCGACATAATAGGTATCTTTGTTGAGGTATTTCCATTTAACGATTCAATCTTTAGTCATTAAAACACTCTTTGCGACTTCGTAGGTAGCTCGAATAACTTAAACTCAAAACTCTCATTTTCTTCCAAAGATTCAATCTTTTTACATTCAAAAAAGGTTTAGTGACATAATAGGTACCTTGATTCGGATATTTTATTCAAAGATTCAATATTTACTCTTTAAAACACTATTCGGAACGTCAAAGGGAAATCGAATAAGTTTAACTCAAAACACTCATTTTCTTTCAAAGATTTAATCTTCAAAAATTAAAAAAGGTCTAGTGACATAATAGGTAACTTTATTGAGGTATTTTTATTCAAAGATTCAATTTTAGTCAATAAAACACTCTTCGCGGCTTCATAGGTAACACGAATTAGTTGAACTCAAAACTCTCATTTTCTTTCAACGATTCAATCTTAATACATTAAAAAGGTCTAGTGAAAGAATAAGTACCTTTACTGAGGTATTTTCATTGAAAGAATCAATCTTTATCCTTTAAAAAACTCTTCCCGAATTCATAGGTAACTCGGATTAGTTAAACTCAAAACTCTCATTTTCTTTCAAAGATTCAATCTTTATACATTAAAAGGTCTAGTGACATAATAGGTACCTTGATTATGGTATTTTCAATCAAAGATTCAATCTTTACTCATTTAAACACACCTCGAGATCTGAAAGGGAACTCGAACAAGTATAACTCAAAACTCTCATTTTCTTTCAAAGATTCAATCTTTATACATTAAAAAGGTCTAGTGACATAATAGGTACCTTTGTTGAGGTATTTTCATTCAAAGGTTCAATCTTTAGTCATTAAACCACTCTCCATGACTTCATAGGTAACTCAAATAAGTTTAACTCAAAACTCTCATTTGCTTTCACAAATTCAATCTCTATACATTAAAAAGGTCTAGTGACATAATAGGTTCCTTTATTGAGGTATTTTCAATCAGAGATTCAATCTTTTCTCATTAAAACACTCTTCGCGATTTCATAGCTAACTCGAATTAGTTAAACACAAAATTGTCATTTTCTTTTAAAGATTTAATCTTTTTACATTAAAATAGTTTAGTGACATAATAGGTACCCTAATTGAGGTATGTTCATTCAAAGATTTACTCTTTACTTATTGAAACACTCTTCGGGACGTCAAAGGGAACTCGAACAAGTTTAACTCAAAACACTAATTTCCTTCAAAGATTCAATCTTTATACAATAAAAGGTCTAGTGACATAATAGTTACCTTTATTGAGGTGTTTTTATTCAAAGAATCAATCTTTACTCATTAGAACACTCTTCGGGATGTCAAAGGGAACTCGAATATGATTAACTCAAAACTCTTATTTTCTTTCAAAGATTCAATCTTTATACATTAAAAAGGTCTTGTGACATAGTAGGTACATTTATTGAGGTATTTTTATTCAAAGATTCAATGTTTAGTCATTAAAACACTCTTCGCGACTTCATTGGTAACTCAAATAAGTTTAACTCAAAACTCTCATTTTCTTTCAAAGATTCAATCTTTTTACATTGAAAAGGTCTAGTGACATAAGAGGTACCTTGATTGAGGTATTTTCATTCAAAGATTCAATCTGTATTCATTAAAACACTCTTCGAGACGTCAAAGGAAACTCGAATATGTTTAACTCAAAACTCTCATTTTCTTTCAAAGATTCAATCTTTATACATTAAAAAGGTCTAGTAACACAATAGGTACCTTTATTGAGGTATTTTCATTCAAAGATTCAATCTTTAGTCATTAAGACACTCATCGCGACTTCACAGGTAACTCGAATAAGTTTTTCGCAAAAGTCTCATTTTCTTTCAAAGATTTAATCTTTTTACATTAAAAAAGTCTAGTGACATAATAGGTACCTTGATTAAGGTATTTTCATTTAAAGGTTCAATATTTTCTAATTAAAACAGTCTTCGGGACGTCAAAGGGAACTCGAAGAAGTTTAACTCAAAACTCTCATTTTCTTTTAAAGATACAATCTTTATTAATTAAAAAGGTCTTGTGACATAATAGGTACCTTTATTGAGGTACCTCCATTCAAAGATTTAATCTTTAATCATTAAAACACTATTCGCGACTTCATAGGTAACTCGAATAAGGTTAACTCAAAATTCTCATTTTCTTTTAAAGATTCAATTATTTTACATTGAAAAGGTCTAGTGACATAATAAGTATCTTGATTTTGGTATATTCATTCAAAGATTCAGTCTTTACACATTAAAATACTCGTCGGGACGTCAAATGAAACTCGAATAAGTTTAACTGAAAATTCTTATTTTCTTTTAAAGATTTAATATTTACACAATAAAATGGTCCAGTGACATAATATGTACCTTTATTGAGGTGTTTTCATTCAAAGATTTAATCTTTACTCATTAAAACATTCTTCGCGACTTCACAGGTAACTCAAATAAGTTTAACTCAAAACTCTCTTTTTCTTTCAAAGATTCAATTTTTATACATTAAAAATGTCTAGTGATATAATAGGTACCTTTAGTGTGGTATTTTCGTTCCAAGATTCAATCTTTGGTTATTAAAACACTCTTCGCAACGTCATAGGTAACTCGAATAAGTTAAAGTCAAAACTCTCATTTTCTTTCAAAGATTCAATCTTTTTACATTAAAATGGCCTAGTGACATGATTGTTGGGAAATGTGTAAGTTTTTAAAACTTTTTGAGGGATTTTCATACTTAGATCTTGATTCATCACATAGGACAAGTTTTATTCTAAAATAAAATATGATGTACAATTTAATTAATAGATTGAATACTTACATCAGAGGTTTGAGTAAGCCTTTAAATCTTTCCTCTAAAGTGAATGTTCTCATTTATTGTGGATCCTTTTCCTAGATGCCTCTTACATGGATCTCCATCTTTTTGGTAATGATCTTGCCATTAGGGATCACCCATATATCTTGATGAATGATCTTGGAGGCGAGGCTTGTGGTGGCCTCCTTTAGAAGAGAAAGCTAATCCTAAAATCTAGAGAGAGAAAATATTTTATTTCTTTTCTTCCAAAAGTCTCCTTTAGAATATACATGGACCTATGTATATATAGGAAACATCAAAATAAGAAAAGGAAATAATAAATTCTTCTCAATCTTTAATTCATTACATCTCAATTTTAATAGGACTCCAATATCAGCTTGGGCTATGGGTGAGAATCCTTTGGGCTTACTGTTTTCTTGGCTTCTATAAATTAATAATTGGCCTGGCCATTAAACCATGACCCAATTCAATTAATTCATAAATTAATTTATACTACACTAAAAGAAATTAATTGCACTCTAATTAAATAGTAAATAACCTCTAAGTTAATGTTGCACTTTGACCCCTCTATGCATAATAAATTATCGGATAAATAAAGCCATCAATCTGACCACTTAATTAATATATTTATTTTGGTACATTTGATTATTTTCGGCTTGATCACAATAAAACATTTGTTTGACAAAAATAATACTGTAACTAAATAAATATATTGAAAATCATTTAGTCTAAAAACATACGAAGGGCTTCGAATTTAATTTGTGATCAACCATAATCAGTATAAAATAAATAGAAATAGCACTGATGCAAATATTGAGAATATAACCCTTTAACTATTAATTACATAACTACCTAAAGTACCGATCTATGGATCTCGAAGTATCCACCGAACAAATCAAAGTAATTATTAATTAATAAAAGAGTCTATACTTCTCTCATGCTTGAGAGTCAAATGCCATGACAGTGATAGGGAGCAATTACATACAACGGCTGTCGCAATATATTTCAACCTAATGCGGATCCAGTTCAAGTGTTTGTTAATAATGAGTCCATCCATAATTACCAACTATGAACTATTTATGATTACGATTTACATTCATATATTTATCGCCATCACATACATATAGAAATATTTCTTGTAATCAAGTGGACATTATCAATTCCATATTGAATCGAAACATAATACATTGAATTCACCAATTGTATAAAGCATAAATATTTCATATATGTTAGGAACATATGTCACTTTAATCCAAATTGGAATTTCTATGCCAAGGCATATAAATCCCAACAGCTCGCACTTGCCCTCATAGCAAATTCGGATTGCATCTAACTCTAATGTTATCCAAGTGACGATCAAAACTATTGATTATGACACATTTGTTAATGGATCAACAAAGTTGTGGTCCAACGCAATGTTCTAGCCACAAGTACATTTTCTTGCCGGATAATATCATGTAGGACATAATACTTTCCTCTTAGTGTACCTTATTCCTTTATGGAACCTTGGGTCATTGGTTTAGACTACTACTGCACTATTGTCGCAATATAACTCGATAGGCAGGCTAGTATGCTCCACAACCTCTAAATCAGTGAGATCAAACCAAAAGGCTTCCTTTACTGCCTTTCATGCTGCAATGTACTCCACCTTCAAGTTTGAGTCAGCAGTTGAAATCTGCTTAACAATCTATCAACTGATTTCTTTTCCATTGAGTGAACATACACCAAGTCATGAACCTTATAATATCTACAACTGATTTAGAATCAGAACTAGTATACATGACTGGAACCATATCATCACATCCATAAATGAGTATGAGATCATTGGTTCTCCTAAGGTACTTAATGATATTTTTCACAATAGACTAGTTATTAAGTCCGAGATTTGACTGATATCTACTGACTATCCCTACTATGTAGAGGATGTCCTATTTGGTATAGACCATGGCATATATGAGACTCCCATATGCTAAAGTATATTGTTCCAGTCTTATTTGCTTAATCTCTTCTGCTAGTCTTGAAAAACTACTTACTAGAGAGAGCAATCCATGTCAATAATGCAAGAACTCATTCTTTGAGTTTTGCATGCCAAACCTGGTTAAAACTTTATCAATGTAGGATTATTAAGATAAGCCTATTTTTCTTTTAACTCGATCTTGCAAAAGCTTGATCCTAGGAATATAGCTTACATCTTGAAGATCCATCATTTCAAAATAATTGAACAACTACCTCTTTAATGATGACAAAACTTCCATGTCATTATAAATGAGTAGGATGTCATCAATATATATATATATATATATATATATATATATATATATATATATATAGAATTAGAAAAATAATGACATTACCCTGTACACATACGGTTCATTCACTAAGAAATCTTCTGGTAGCCTTTTGTAGATTAACTTGCCTTTTATAGATATCACCCTACTAGAAAGTTCTATAAGATCCCAGATTTTACATAAATTCCAACTTTGATTTCATAGCAACTTGCCAAAACGATCTGTATCTATATCGGTTCACGAATCTGTGTAGCTGATTGGGTCCAACTCATGTTTAATAGGGTTTTCTATAACTGTCTCACCTAAAAACATGATTCTGTCAGATTGGATTATAATCCTCCCACTACAACAATGTACCGATGCAGGAATCTGTGTACTAGATGATGCTGACACATCAATAGGGAATTCATTTATAATTCTTAATCTCTATAATAAGTGTGTTCATCTGTGATACAATTGGTACGAATACCATATTCTCTAACATTATGCTACTAGGTATGCGATTCATAATATGATCCTCCTATAGATTAATAGTAAGTGTAAACAATCAACTTTTATCATTGAGATCATAAAATAATCCATCCTAGTGCTTTTAGAGTAGCTTTCAATTCTATCATGCATATGACCTACTTCCAACTTACTTGTCTATATCAAACGCACATGTGCAAGACGGTATATGTGCATGTGTTTCAAACTAAGATTTAGTCAAAAACACAGCTCAAAAGATATCCTTGAGACAGACTAAGATGGAATGCAATTCATAATGTGCATCGATATCGTTAGGACTAAACTCTAAAATAAAAGAGATAATGAAGCATAGCTAATCATAGATCTAACCATGTTTAAGCAGAATTCTATTATTCCTATTTCACACCTCAATTCATTGAGTGTCAATTGCGGAAAAACTAGTACACAACACCCTCATTGACCATATAGCCTTTGCACTATCCCAAGAAATACTCATATCCATGATCAGATTAAAGTGTTTTGATAAGTTTACCTAATATATACTCCACGTCAGTCTTGACACTTTCGGAATAGACCAAAAGTTTAAGACTTGTGTCGCATCAGGTAAATTTATCCAAAACATTAGCAATCTTGCTTGGATGTTAATAAGACCACATGTGTCTGTGTGTACCGACTCCAATTATTCTTTATATCTATTTCATTTGGCTAATTAAGCCCTTAGGGTTATCTATCCTTCAAAACAGGATTCACAATTTTGGTTTAAGCTTCCCTGCCTCACTAGGTAATTAACCTTTCTTGACCAATTTTTGAATTCCATTTTGACTGATTATAACCCAATCATAGACACTAAAAAATACAATGAGTTAGGAGTAACAAATATTCTCTTAACATTCAATCTAGAAGATGCAACATTAGTTTCTATATCCTGCAAATATTAAGAGCTTGTGGTTATAGTATATTAACAATCTTTCAATGCACCAGAAACAATCGCATATCTATTCAATTTTATAAAAGCAATTTTACCAAAAGTAACAGCACCGTTTTTATAAACCAAAAGTGAAACAAGAATGAGATTGCGTCTAATATCTGTTTATAAAGATAGTTCTCTAATACTAGTATCCTCATACTCTCTAATTTCAGATGTAATACTCCCACTGACTTAGCTATAACCTTGGCATTAGGTCAAAAGACAAATATATATATCCATATCATCAAGGCTTCTAGATTACTAAAATCCTTGCAACGAATTACAAATCATGGAGACAACTTCCCTTTCTTCCCAAAGCGCATGACTCATTTCATATGAGACACTTTGAGTAGAACCTGATCCCCAACTTGAAACTCCAAAGCACGAGTGCAACGATCAGCATAGCTCTTCTGCCTACTCTGGGCAGTACGTATGCGATCCCTAATAAGAGCGATCTTCTCAAAAGTATCCTTGATGAACTCAGGACCCAAGAATCGGCTCTCGCCAACCTCCGTCCATCAAACAGGTGATCAACACGGTCGGCCATATAACGCCTTAAACGGTGTCATCCCAATAGTCTTCTGGAAACTATTCTTATAAGCAAACTCCACAAGCGGTAAGTAATCCTCCCAGTGGCCCTTGAAATCAAGAACACAAGACCGAAGTATATCCTCCATTATCTGATTCATCCTCTCAGTCTGTCCATCACTCTGAGGATGATAAGCAGTACTAAAGTGTAATTCCATACCCAAAGCCTGCTGAAAACTCTTCCAAAATCCTGATACAAAGCTCGAATCCCTGTCTGATATAATAGACAATAGAACACCATGTAAATTCACAATCTCGGTAATGTAAAGTCTCGCCAACTGTTCCGAAGTGTAGTCAGTGTGAATAGGCAAGAAATGAGCTGATTTCGTCAGTCTGTCCACGATAACCCAAATGGAATTGTGATCCTTGAAGGAAATTAGCAACCCTTCCACAAAATCCATAGAAATGCTCTCCCATTTCCACCCCGGTATCGGTAGTGGCTGTAGAGCTCTTGGCGACCTCTGATGATCAATCTTGACCATCTGAAAAGTACTACATCGTGAGACAAAAAGAGCGATATCCCTCTTCATACCTGCCCACCAAAACTGCCGCTTCATATCCTGATACATCTTGTCGCCTCCTGGATGAACAGAAAACTCAGAGTGGTAAGTCTTAGTCATCACATCCTTCCTCAAATCATCAGCAGAAGGTACCACTAACCATTCCTTGTACCTCAACCTCCATCAGCCCCAACATAGTAGAATGGAACCTCTTCGGAAGTTATCTCTGCAACCTTGTCAATGCACTGCTGATCAGTGAGTTGTGCCTTCAAAACTTTGTGAATGATAGAGGGTGTAACTACCATGCAAGCCATGAAAGCATCCAACAATTCATCCACCTTCTTCAACGCATTCCACTCAGTAGTGAATAGAGCGGAAAGACTATAAACAGGTCGGCGACTGAGTGCATCCGTCACCACATTCGCTTTCCCTGGATGGTACTGTATAGAAAAGTGATAGTCTTTCACAAACTCCAACCACCTGCGTTGCCTCATATTCAGCTCCCGCTGAGTGAACAAATACTGCAGATTCTTGTGATCGCTGAATAATCTGAAGGACTCACCCAACAGATAATGCCTCCAAATACGTAAGGCAAAGACCACAACTGCCAACTCCAAATCATGTGTTGGATAATTAAGCTCGTGAGGCTTAAGCTTCTGAGATCCATACAAAATCGGTCACTCCTCCTGCATCAGAACACATCCAAAACCCTACAACGAAGCATCCGTATACACCAGATACTCTATCCCGCTCTGTGGGGTAGACAAAACTGGTGCAGAAGTCAACTTAGTCTTCAGCTCCTCAAAAGCTTTCTGACAATGTTCATCCCACACGAACCATACAGCTTTTTTAGTCAGATGAGTGAGTGGTCCCAATATCTTTGAGAACCCCTGGATGAACCTCCTGTAATATCCTACCAAACCAAGGAAACTCTGAATCTCAGTAGGTCAAGACCACATAGTAGTGGCTGCAGAGGAGCTCAAGGCTGAGGAGGCATAGGCAGTAGCAGCAGACCCCGCAGTGAACGATGTACCAGTAGGTCCAGTTGCCGAGCACATAAACATCGATTTAGAGCAACCTGCAGATGACGTAGAGTAGCACTCTCCAGCTGGGTCGCCAGTACACGAGAAGGAGCAGACTCGGGATCTTTCTTCTGATTCATCCGTACCTGAGGGTCCTAGTCAGACCCCCGGCTTTAGAGAGCGTCTTCAGGCTCTTGAGGATGCAGTGCTGATACTGCTGCCATTCAAGCCGATGCTATAGCCCACTGAGCTGATTTTACTACATTCTGCACGGATGTCATGACTGCACGCTGAGATTTATCTAGGGATATCCGTGGAGCTTGCCCTACTCGTCCTGCCTCCTCCACCTGAGATTCCTAGTTCTTATATCTTTTCATATTACACCTCTATGATTTATACTTTATTTTTGTCACTGTATAATATTTGCAGCCGGATATGTCGGCTTTGCTCTTTTGATGTACTCTATACTTTATTTTTCTTTATATATGTTTTTGCTCTGGATGTCATCTATTATATTCTTATCTCTGTATGTTTGATTCCATCAGGTACGTTACAGTGACTTCAATGAGAGAGTGTTACCCGATTTTCAGGACCACCCTTATACCTCTCTCACTGCTTTATTTCATTTACACTTGCATGTCCACCCACTTTGGATACTTCAGTCCCAGCCATTCTTTACCTTACTTGCACCGGTATACTCTTTCCTTTTGTTCTCTTTGCACATTGAGGACATTGTGCCGTTTAAGTTTGGCGGTAATGGTATATTTTACAGTGTTAGCTTTAAACTTTAAAATTTTAAGCATGACTTGTGTAGTTGAGAGATTTTCTATTATTGGTCCATATCTAGCTTTGATTTTGATCTTTTGAGGACTATATTGCTTAAAATTTTAAAATTGCTTGACTTGAGAGTCCAATACTCCTTCTATGCCTTATGGATGCCATTTAGGAGTAAATTTTTTGAAAGATTGATATCTTGCTTGGACTTGTGGTCCACATCATCTTGATTTTGTGATTGTTTTGAGATTCACTTTAGAATTCTACACTAGCACAGGCGCACACTAGTATTCATTTGTGGGGTACATGTTTTGTTGATTATTGAATTGGTTATATCCCAATTGGGCTAGTAGTGCATTGAAAGCTTTCATTCTTGATAAAGGTGGAAAACAACCCCTTTTCACTAAGTAGCCGGGATTCTAGCATCATCAAGCACTGAACTTCTCGCGCCGAAAGGTGGAGGGCCCAAACTCTAGGTTAAAAAAAAATAATAATAAAAATAAAAAAAATAAAAAGTGAGGACTTCTCCTAAAAGGTGAGAAGTGGGAAATGATTAGATTGAGGTTGTCTTGATTTGTAGCCTAGTTGATTTGAGCTTGTAAGTCCGTAAGGGTGTTTGAACGCCTAATGCCCTAAAGCCGTCTGGTTTGGGAGTCATTGACCTAACGCTCGACCTCATGAATCGCTAGAAAGCTTAATAGATCAATACATTGCACCATGCTTCCATATTTGATCCTAAAAAATAAAATAAAAATAAAAAAAAATAAAAAATCGAGTGAAAAGTATAAACGTACCTAGAATAATAAAGTTTTAATAAAAGGTCCACTTTTTTGTCTTGATGATCGGTACTAGATTTGTGTGCTAGTTTGAGGGTAAGGATGTGATTAATTCTTTAGTTGGCTTAGATAGCAACATATTTGATACCGGTCCACTCAAAAGGATTCTAGAGTTGTTTTAATTTGCATGATTATTTTCTTGATGTGTGAAGGACCATACTTGCTTGCTTGATGTTAAGATTTTGGGAGATTGCTTAGAAATGTTTGAAAAACTATGTACTTGAGGTAGTTTTCTCCCAATACTTGTTTGCAATATCGGTGTCTCTTTTATGAGAATGAGCTTAATGTTTGTGGGTATCATTTCTGAAAACTCTCGCGAGACTTCACTCGTCCACTAGGGGTAACCTAGGGGTTTAAAAGGCTTGTTGCATGTGCTAAGTGCAATCGTGTTCCCTGCAAAAGTGGCATTATCCTTTTATTGCTTTCTAGTTCATAGTTGTTTAGTTATTTCATTCCTTTACTTTCTAGTTCATTGCTAGGGATTAGCAATATTTAAGTTTAGGGGTGTGATAAGCGCTGAAAAGTGCGTATTTAAACCCCTTAAGCTTAGGCATTCTAGTACCATTATCTATCTTACTTTACCATTTTAGATTGATTTCGTATTATTTCTATTTTCAGGCACTTATCCCGAAAATAAGCTAACTCAGCCAAATAAGAGCCGAAATGAAGCAATTCTGGTATGAATCAAAGAAAGGAGCCAAGTAGAGGCAAAAGGAAGAAAAAGGTGGAAATCAACATCTTCGATCGATCTCAGATCAAAGTTTGATCGATCTAACATGATCGATCTCAACTCTTCAAGATGGATCAGAGCCATGATGACATTTTCAGAGATCTCAAAAGTTCGATTGATCCAACATCATTCTTCGATCGATTGAACTACCTTGTCCTTATCTAAATGATTGATCTTATCTAGTTGTACCACCTTACCAACCACTTTTATCCTTTTCCCAATAATATCTTCAAAATATCTCAGATTTGTTTTTATCCAAAAAGCGCCGCCATTGAGGATCGATCTAACTTCAGTTCGATAGATCTCATCCATGTTCGATCGATCCAAGTCCAAGGTTCGATCGATCGAACTTCTTCTAGTGCGAAAAAGTTAAATTTCCAGCTCATTGAAAGCTGTCCTTATCCAATCATTAGGGAATATTTGTTGTACGACCCCAACTTATTTTGTGTGTCATTTGACCTACCTATATAAGGATAAGGATTACTTTTTACATCATATCACATCATATCATATCATACCTTGTAGAATTCTTGGAGGGAAAGCTTAGACGAGGAGGAGGCTAGAGACACCATTGGAGACTCTTCATCAACCAAGGAGCAAATCTCTACCCTGGAGTTAGCCCTTGAGGGTTGGAGAAGCACTACCATGAGTGGCTAGATATCCTCTTGGGGATAGAGTTGGCCCCAAGCATGCTTTCTACATCTTGATTTTGTGTATTATTGAGGGATTAGTGTTGTAATACATGTTTTGGCACTTTTATATATATAAATCTTGTTTATTCAATGATTTTTGTGGTTTAATGCTTCCAATTGATCATTTCATTCTATCCATATGTCTATGTATGCTAGAATAGATGTTCATGTGTTTATTTCTATTTCTTATGTTATTGATGCATGTCTATGTGTATTAATGCCATAGATCTAGAGATTGTCAAAACATTGTGCTTAATGGAATGCTCTTGTAATTTTCTTGATGGTTCATACTCATTTCTTGATGGATTGTGCCTCTTTCTTAGCTTAATTAGTTTAATTTCATGTCATTAGCTTAATTGTAGTGTAGTGGTAGCATAGTTGTTAGATGGGAGGACAATCCATGCTTGTTGTTTGATGTTCCATACTTTTGAATGTAAGTAACATATGTCTTTAACCTTGTGGTGTATTTGGTTTGTGAGCTTAATGAAAGGATTAATGACTTGCTAGATATATTGCACTTTTCACATGCTATTTAGACAATATATACTTAATTGTTAGATATATTGTGTTTTTCACATGTTGCTTAGACAATATACACTTAATTGGTCACCCTTGCTAATTGAATCAACCAAACACACACACACATCAATATTGCAACACACATTTCCCTCATTAGTCACTTGTTAAGGGTGTAAAAAAGTATTGTTTGGTGGTGAACTCTAAACCCCAAGATCTCTCTCTTACTTACTCTTTATTGCATTCAATTATTTAGTTTAATTTGCTCTCTAGTTTAATCAACTAACCAACTATTTGTTTGATCACTCGACCTACTAACCCTAATAGTGATTCCACAACCAAATTCGACTCCAATCCCTTGGGACGATCCCTACTCACCCTAACTATATTTTTAGTGAAGGTACTAGTGGCTTTTATAAATGTAAAACTTGGCCCTCACCTTAATGCACACACTCTCTAAGCTTATGGTGTAGCGACGGCGGAAAACACCACCAGTAACCTTGTTCAACTCCCTGTAATCTATACACAGCCGAAGTTAACCATCCTTTTTCATCACAAACAGAACTGGTGCTCCCCAGGGTGAAGTACTCCTGCGAATGAAACCCTGACTAAGTAATTGCTGAATCTGATCCCTCAGCACTAGCATCTCCACTGGTGCCATCCTATACGGTGCCCTAGCAATAGACGTAGTGCCTGGAGCTAAGTCTATCACAAATTCGATCTCGCGACTAGGCGACAATCCCTGAAATCTCCTGAAATACATCCTGGAAATCCTGTACAATTGGTATGTTATCCAAAGATACAGTAGTCCCCTCCTCCGTTTCCTCCTCCATATGAAACAAATAAGTGCTAGTGACCTTGCTAGAATGTGGCGTAGCGACGACGTACATGTCCTGACCAGGCATTGTGAAAACAACTGACTTATCATAACAATCAACTTGGGCATGGTAATGCGATTACCAATCCATCCTAAGTATCGCATCATAAATGTCCATGTCTAGGACTAAAAGATTGGCTAGAAATCTGAGTCTACCAATATCTAGCGTCACAGGCCCATCACTCTCATAAAGAATGGTTGTATTGCCTAACGGTGTACAAACATCCTAAGGTCTATTGCATACGTTTGTCACCACCCAATCCATGAAAATCCCCTATTTCTGAATACTCCGTAGAGCAAAACACGTAAGGTAAAATGAAAAGCTCCACTATCGTTCCCTTTTAGATTAGCATACTATCCTGCGACGTCCTTATTCCAAACCAAACCTACCATAATGATTTACATAAGTTCTCTCACAAACTCCTTGGTAACCTTCCTGTCTTAACATAATGTACCACAAGCAAATATCTGTTTGTCTGTACAAAATCAATCACTCCACTATGATAGACATTTATAAGCCCAACATACATATTCTAATATAGTCACATAAAACCATCTGTGTATATACCACAAAAATGCTATCGCAAAACATAGTAAAGATAGCCAAAACCTACTAGTTCACTTTATTAAGAACTTTTCCAAACCATAAACTGTTAAATGAATAATCGTAAAATATTCTTTAACATAATCCTAGTGTACGTGATTAAATCCGTACTACACTTACTAATACCTCCTCCATTACTAGTAATTAAAAGTACTCTTAACAGAGTAGTCATCCTTGATCTCCGGTGCCCTCCATCTTGGATGCTCCGGTATCTCCTCTATCCCGATCTTCTTCGGGGTCTTCCTCTCCGCTTGGTTCAGCTTCGAGCACAACCAAAATTGTGTTAGGTCCATAGTATGGTGGCCAATCTCGCACCGTAGAAACCTTCCTTGTCTTGTACTCCGAAGCAACACCCATTGGAATCAATCCCTTAGTCTCTAACTCTACCTCCTTGGTCGGCCTTTGTAGGGGAATCATCGGATTAACCTTCCTTTTCCTTGGGTCCTTCTTTGCTTTCATCGAGCACCACATCCTTTTCCTAGTGCCAAACATTCTGAAATTACAGAATAAACTTGACATCAGTACTTTCTAAATGAAACCGCAAAGGAATACAATGAATCCTAAACTTAAGCTCTAATCAAGAGAAAACGCTACGCGGAAGTCTTAATACGAAAAATCCTAGAGACACTTGAACCTGGAGTGCTCTGATACCAACTGTGATACCCCTCAGATCCAAGACATGGATTGATCAGGCCCAGGCCAAAACCTGAGGGATATCAAACAATTAATATGTTACAACAAACACGGAGTACAAAAATAAATTTGAGAAATGAAAATTAAGCTGAAAGAAACTAAATTAAAAAAAAAATCCTCAAATTAAAATTATTAAAATCCAACTCCAAAACCTCCAATTAAATAACAACTCGGGAATCCATCTAGTGGACCCCTAATAAAAATCCTAACTGTAAACTGAAATAACTGAAATAAGATCCAAAGCTAATAAGTAAGCAATCCTACATAGTCGGTGTAATAGAAGTTTGTATATGCTCTGCACGACCAAGCTCTAACCCTGGAACTAACGAGCACCTGAAAATAATAAAAGAGTGGGTCAGGCCCACATGCAAGTCCTGATCTACTATGATCCAAACAAGAATCTGATACACAGATACATCCTAGATAGACTTAATAATAACTAGAATAGTCTATATATATATATAATACACACTATAGGACACTCACTAGTCCAATAGGTCTGTCTCAGCCTGAGTAGAGGTATCATGCAAAATGCACATTACATGGTCATGTGTACCTAGTCCTACCAGGGAATAGCAACTACTGTCCAGCTATCCATCCTAGGCAATATACGCACCATAACCATGGTCTTGAGACTCAATCTCATACCATGGCACCATAATATAGATATATAAAATCCGTTCCAGATGTGTTATTCAAAAGGTTTATTGACCTGACACCTAATTATAAGTAGGACTTAACTTGTATAGTTAATCCATCTTATTTCTATATAGGTAGGACTTAGTATTAGACTAATCCGTCCCAAAAATAGGTAGGTCTCAGTGTTTTGAACTGAGCCGTCCCTACTATGCCACCGTCCCATATCGATGCATATCCATTCATGTAAGTAGGACTTAACTTTTTATTGTTAATCCAACTCACTCCAAAGCTAGGTAGGATTTAGTGTTTTACTAATTCATCCCTAGTATGCTACCGTCCCATACAGGTGCATACAATCCTCCACATAACATAACTGTTAAAACAATAGTTGTTATTTATCTACTACTATCCAAGATATGCATTAATATAAATTAATACATATATATCAATATTAGGCATGCAATATATAGCCTAAAAAAAATAATGTAAACTGCTAAAACAAATACTAGCATTCACATCCTCCAATTTGTCCTTTAACTGATGCAGTTGAATAGTAAGGTGAATATTAATTCGATTCAACACAAGCATGGTTAAATTCAAGTAATCTGTGTTACTTATAATCTTGTTCAAATATGATTAATCAAAATTAAATCACATATAAACAATCCTCCAAGTTCTAAAGTGCAAACAAATTAACATTTAAAGTGCAACTTGTAGGTTCGTTCCCTAACTGTACACTGTCCATTCCTTAATCCCCTTTATGAATTATTGTTTACCTATATTCTTACAGGTCTAAAACAATAATATAAATCATTTGAAACAATTTAAACAAAGTACACAAATTCTGTATAGCCCAAACAGTCCCTAAACCACCCAAACAGTCCCTAAAACCAACTTCGGAGAAGCCTAAGGAGAGAGCAGGCTCTCCCAAAATTGGGAGCCTGCTCCACTTTTCCTAGATCTGGCTCTAGTACCCTTAGAACCAGCTCCAATACATCTAGAGCTGGCTCCCCCTTTGGGAGCCGGCTCCAAGGACTTTGGGAGCCTTCTCTCCCTCCCTTAGCAGCCGTTGTCCCTTCCAGTTTTCTTCCTCGCCTCCGACCACACTTACAGTCTCTATTATAAGTTTAATTACATGTTTTAAGGTCCCATCCTAGTTCTAGATTAATTTTAAAGCAGTATAATCTAACCATGACAGGAAATTTAACACAAGTTTTAAGCATCGACAATAAGAACACAGGTTGAAGTTTTAAAACAACAGAGACCAGATTAATTTCATGGAATCACATAACGATTACACATGTATAAAAGATGTATTTAAGCTTTAGTTTAATCCCTGGAGTCTATCTAAGCATGCACGAAACACAGATTAGAGGGATAGAGTAGAACAGAGACTTGCCTTGAGTTTCAGTTTTGAAACTCTAATCCACCGTCTCTGAGTTTTCTGTCAATGTCCTAGACTGCTGTTCCACTCCTTTGGTGCTCTTGGTTCAACCTAGAACTCCCCCTTGAACCCTTCTCTTAATCTCCTAAGGTTCACTCTCTGTTTTCTCAAAATCTCTCTCTATTGCTCTTTGTAGTTTCTCTCTATTTCTTAGGTACGTGAGAAGAGTTTTGTGTATATCCCAAAACCCTAAACCCGCATTATGATAAATATATACATATAGAACCAAACCTTAAACCTAATTCCAATTCTTTTACAAAAAAGAAATAAAACCCTAAAAATCCATTCACTAACTATGTCGGCGACAACCGTGTAAAATAAAACCATAATATTACTAACATAGTTAATTCAAATAAGCATTTAATTAATTAACATACTTCAGAATACAATTAAGTTAATGAACCAAATCAAAATACAATACTTAGATAGAGCGTATGCCTAAGTATTGTCCTTTTAAAATTAGGGATATTACAATACTTAGGCATACGCTCTATCTAATCTCACCAAAACATCTCATTGAGATTTAACATGATGCTTGAAGAAAAATAAAATAATGCAATTGTTAGTTTTGGAACTTATTCGAGATAATCTCTAAAATAATGTACCGAGCAAGATTATTTGTCTTATTTGACTTATTAAAAGCATTAATGTTCTCTTGGATATCTTGAAGTAAAAAGATTAGGTATAGGAGTAATAAATACATTTGTATCCTTACGTTGTAAATAAAATATCTAATTTTTTTTTTTCAGTCCGTATAAATGAGGTCCAGTTGCATTGAATATGTTAGCAAGCAGATTATATGGATTAGACATAATAAATCTAAATATAAATATACAATATGTAAGGTGAATTATTAATACTATTATGCATATTTAAAATTAAAATGAGTTTGTCAACCACATAGTATAATAAATCTCAATAGTATAGGAATTCATTATCACTATTAGTAAACAATCCCTTTTAATTAATGCGGGTCCCTCAACTTCGTAGCATAACACAATCAATACGTCAATAACTTATCCTGATGGAGGAATTCATTATTAATATTATTGAGATTTATGTGCTATTAGGCGAGCACTTCCATTAAAATATTAATATGTGGGTACCTTAACCACTTTGCATGAAAAATCAGAAAACCAATACGCCAATAACTTATTCGGTTGGCGAAGTTCATTATTACTATTGGCGGGCAAATCCCATCATTTTCATATCTCTTAAGACAATGCCTTGTCTATATATATGAAATGATTCCCGATTATGTTTAGCATTTCTAAAATCACCTAGTGTAGACCACTCCGTTAAGGAGCTAACACTATTGATTTTAGATTGAGTGTATAACGTTATTAATGCTCCAAAGAAAAATAAAACATTAAATATCTTATTATTATAATCTTGACTTTTTAAATCATGCGTAGGGCTATATTTTTAAAGATCTAATTACAATGAACATTTAATACTTTTATTTTTCATGAGACAACCATTCTTCTAATATTAAGACTCTTCAAATCATTTGTGGGGCCTTAATTTTGAAGATCTAATTACAATGGTTATAATAATGAAGGCTATGGGGTAATATATAAAAATCCCCGCTTCCACTCAATTTTTAATTATTTATAATTAGGATTTTCAATTCCTGATTTAATGCATGCAAAACTCCTTGTTTTTAATCCAATTAAATTTAGAAAATATCTGAACTTTTAAATGATTCACTAATATTTAATTTGAGGTACACTTTAAAAATAATTTTTCCGTTTCCTAACAAGTGCCCTCTAGAAGGTGTTATGTTTTTAGTATGTAATTGTTTAGCGGGCGCGTTTTTATGTTATATTAGTTCTGTGGGTTGTCACCTACGACTGGGGAAGGTAATTAGTAATCAATTCCAATTAATTTTCATAATTTAATTAATATAAATCAAGTCATTTAGATAAAAATTATGGATCCCATGCATGAACAATAATAATTAGCATTTAATTATTCCATGCATAACATACATAAATAAATGACAGATAAAGCAAATTAAATGGCCAATGAATTTAGCTTTTAACATTTAATTGCTCTAAGTATTGCACGAGGGTTAATCAAAGACTTGTGAAAACATGCAACGAGTTGGTACGCGCCTGGAGAAGCACAACAGCGCTTGGAACGAGCCTGAAAGGTCCTGCACGCGCCCCTTAAGGGTCCCAGCTCATGCCATGTGCTCCCATGTGCTTGCACGTGCTAGAGAGATGATGCATCGCGTGCCACGCACTGGCACGCGCATGTGGGAGGTTGCTAGTGCATTCCACGCGCTAGCACACACCAACTGGCGCCTGTTGCCTATGCGCGTGCACCTTATAGTATCATCTCTTGTCTCTGATCATGATCCAAGAGCTACTGGTACGTGCGCATGTGGATCGCGCCACACCGAATCAGCTGCCAACCCTTTCGGCGACTCCTTCGCCGGCGGTGAGACTTCGATGGCTGGAAAATCGCCAAAAATTCCAGAAAATAATTTAAAAAATTTCTAGAAAATTAAATCAAGCCCAAAAAATTTTAGAAAAATTCCAACAAATTCTGAAAAAATTGCAGAAAATTCCTGAAGCCTAATTTAATCCTTTTGGACCTTCTTGAAGCTTCATAGCATCCTTGATTACAAGGCTTTAAAAAATATTTACACCTGAAATACAATGAAAAAAATTAAATTACATTATTGAACTTTTAAATGGGTAAATCAAAGTCTTAATTACATTCATCTAAAGATAAAATTACATTTAATCTATAAGCTTCATCCATGGCCTAAAAAAAAATATATCATCATCCATTCACAATTGTACATACATTATCATCATGTATTAATATATATCAACATATTAAATCATACATCAACACACATCAATAAATATATATATATATATATATATATATATATATATATATATATACGTATATAATTTGGATCCATGAATGTTCATTCTTATAAAAACTTGATCTCTAGTAATAAATCAAACCATACTCTGATACTACTGTTGGGAAACATGCAATTTTTAAAACTTTTTGAGGGATTTCATACATAGATCTTGATTCATCACATAGAGACAAGTTTTATACAAAAATAAAATATTATATATCATTCAATTAATAGATTGAATACTTACATCAAAGGTTTGAGAAAACCTTTAAATCTTTCATATAAAGTGAATGTTCTCACTTATTGTAGATCCCTTTCCTAGATGCCTCTTACATAGTTCTTGATAATGATCTTGCCATTAGGAATCACACATATATCTTAATGAATGACCTTGGAGGCAAGGCTTATGGTGACCTCCTTTAGAAGAGAAAGCAAACCTTAAAATCTAGAGAGAGAAAATATATTATTTCTTTTTTCCCAAAAGTCTCCTTTAGAATATACATGGACCTATGTATATATAGGCAACATCAAAATAAGAAAAGAAAACAATAAATTCTCCTTAATCTCTAATTCATATATCTCAATTCTAATAGGACTCCAATATCAACTTGGGCTATGGGTTAGAATCCTTTCGGCTAACTATTTTCTTGACTACTATAAATTAATAATTGGTCTAATCCATTAAACCATGGACCCAATTCAATTAATTCATAAATTAATTTCTACTCCAGTAAAAGAAATTAATTGCACTCCAATTAAATAGTAAATAACCTCTAAGTCAATGTTGCACTTTGACCCCACTATTCATAATTAATTATCGGATAAATAAAGTCATCAATCCGACTAGTTAATTAATATATTTATTTTGGTATGATTGCTATGACAATTATACATCAACCTTTGCAATAGCACAAATCATTGTAAAATAAGGCTATTGGTCGGGTAAGTCGAACCACTGGAACTGCTAGTTTATGGTAACTAAGGTCTTCAAATTCCTTTTTAATTTGATGAAGGGTGTAAATAGAGGTTTGTTGGTTTGTCACTAAACTTAGGAATTTAAAATGCATAAAACAATGACTTGTAAGAACTTTAAAGAAAAGAAGTTCAGAAATAGAGAGCTAGGAAAATGAATCCACTCCAACCCTTTACACATGCTAGAAAAAGACTAAATTGGGGACAAACAATATATATAATGGTCAAGAATTATATAGCAACCTATGGTTACCATATAATCGTCAAAAAGTTCATTAAATCAAAAACAAGAATGATCCATCAAAAGTTCATATAATTGAACTACCTAAACTAGGGTGTAGAATCAAGCATACTATCTTAAGCAAAAGATCATCAAGCCCTTAATCAAATGGTAAAGCACATGAAGTTAGGAATCAAGCATAAACCATCAAAGGGATTACCTAAGCAATGGACTATCAAGGCTCTCTATCAATATGCCATTAAAACCATTCCACAACCTTATTTTCATTGTCACCATGAAAATGCAAGCATTATGATTAAGATAAGAAATCATCTAAGAAAAGATAATTAACTTAACACAATCATTAATATACATTAGAATCCATTACAACAAGTAATATGCTTTAGATTATGGAAAGACCAAAACTATACATCATTATCCCCAAAATAGAAATTAATCTAGAACATGCTTACAATGGAGGCCTTTATCACCTCCCTAGATGAAGGTTTAGTTACCTATAGGAACAAGGAATGAAGGAGAAGAAGCAAATCCACCCTACATTTTCGTGCTCAAGCAAGCTAGCACTCCAAAACCCTCCAAAAAAACTACTTTCTCTCTCTGAAACTTAGCTAAAATTTGAGATGCATGATAAGTCATGCTTTGCCCCTTCTTATCCACCCAAAATCTACTCTCCAACCCCCCAATCCTGAGCTCTAACCACCTTAGATGAATTAGAACCACAGAAATTGCATAGGAGACCAAAATTAGCCTGAAATCCGGAGCAGGTAAGATGTCATCTGCAAATCCGCGGGAGCCCGCGGGGCACTGGCGGGGACCCACGAACCTGTGGCGCAGCCCTGCGAAACAAGGCAGTGAGTTGTGGATTTGGCGGGCGCCCGCGGAGACTTGCAGCTGCAACACTTCAGCAAAACTTCTCGTGCCACCCCAAGCCGGTCCGTTGCCGAGATTTCCATTATAATCATTATACCCCAAACTCCGCACAAACAACGACTGAAAAGGCTCGGTCCAAAAGATAGCTCCCAACAACAACGCACCTCCTTCAACAAGAGATTGTCAAAACCACTTCTATAACCATATTTGGGGAAACTGACCTGAAAGAAGACAAAAATACAAAAATAAAGTTAAACTGTACATTAAACTCCACCAATGGACTTAGCTAATGCAAGTAAGGGCGCTTGAATATGTAATATTCGGTGCTTATCACACCCCCAAACTTACATTTTGCTAGTCTCATAACAAAACCAAAATATAGAACCTAAATAAAAATGACAACATATGGAATGCTGATAACATGCATCAATCGTGAAGTGCAAAAATATCTACAAAGCTCAAATGTAACTGGAACAATAGAAAATTAGAGAAAGACTCATTAGGCAGACTACCTTGCTATGAGGCCTTGATACACAACATGGTAAAACACATTTCAACTATTATGCATCAATCATCATAGTCTATATAAACACTTTAATTGTCATTTCTAAAAATAGAATTGAACTCTAACTTCAGTGAAAGCGAACTGGATTCCCAATATGTGGCTTTTACCCTCTTTTCCCAATCTCAAGAACACAAGCTTTCAATTCATTGAATTTCCTTCTAAATGGGATCCCTAAGGCATGACTTTATTCACAATACAACCTTTGTTGCTTATTTTATTTACATACTATGGTCGTGCAATGCCGAAGTCCCTTAAGCTTTCTAACCAACCCATATAGCAAGTGTTAGGCCAATAACTCCCAAACCGGATGGCTTTAGGGTATTAAGTGTAGAGACACTCCTAGGGCTTAATGATTCGAGTTGGAAAGGTTACGAACTCCAATGAACCATATCTACTTATTTATCTTTTTATGAATGACCGTGCAATGTCTAAGTCCGTTAAGCTTTCTAACCAACCCATGTAGCAAGTGTTAGGCCAACAACTCCCAAACTGGATGGCTTTAGGGTGTTAAGTATAGAGACACTCCTAGGACTTAATGACTCGAGTTGGAAAGGCTACGAACTTATACTGGTCATTATCAAAAATTGGTTTTTTTTTTTTTTTTTTTTTTTTTTTTTTTTTTTTTTTTTTTTTTTTTTTTTTAACTTATGCCAAAGGTAACCATTCATTAGGGCCATCAATTCAAATCCACTATGTCATGGTCAAGGTCAGTTGGGTTGCATACCTCACAATTAGGTTCCCGGTGTGCATCTGTGCAATGTGAAGCATAAAAGAGTATGAAATCCGACGAAAATTCAATTGAAGCATTTAGACAAACCAAAATGAATCAACATGGTCATTTCAAATTTTTCTTTATTTTCAAAATTATCATTTGGCTCTATACACCAAGTCTTAAACACATGTTCAATCTCCAAAAGGTTCCATGATTACACTATCATTGCTTCCAACAAAAATTGTTTTATTAACTTACATGCATCTAGCTACAGTCATGCAAGCAAAAATGCTATCTCAAAAATGCAACAATGCAAAATGCACCCCCAAACTTGAATTTCACATTGTCCTCAATGTGAGAAGACAAAGGATAAATAATGAAAAATGAAGAGTGTAACAAGAACAATAGTACCAAGTTGAAGAGGAATTGAGTGAGGGTGCAAAAATAGGCCACCTCGTGAATTCCATGAGCATGCCCCTAAACTTGGTTTCAAAAACTTGTCAAAAGACATCTATACATGGTAAGTATCATATGAATCCAAAATCAATGAAAATAACTGCAATTTATTCAACTAAAAACTATAATCCATGCAAAATAGCAAAAGTGATGCAGTTATAAGTTCAAAATAAAACGAAAAAAACAAATGCCAAACGCGGCCCAATATAAGTCTAAAAAGTACTACTAAAAGGGAAATAAAAATTGGAAGCATAAAAATCACTCCATCATTGGAGTGGAGGAGTACGAGCCAGGTGCGCCGGGTGCACAGTCAAGCAAAATCTGAAGCATGGCCTGTAGAACCTGCTGACTATCGTGAGTCGCCTTAACGGTGCCCTCTATGTTGTCTAGGCGCATATGAAATGCATCAAGATGAGCATTGAGGGCAAGATAATCAGCTTGGGTCATGACATCCAGCGGCGGAGCAACAGGGGCAGCTGGAGCAACGGGGGTATCATGAGTAGGAAGGGCAGAGCCACAGGGGAGCCAGAGTACCCCAATCCAACTCACCCCTTATGCGGGCCTGATGGAACGTCTTAAGCTGAACCGTGCTTGACTTCCAAACCCCAAGGTTGAAATCAAACACATCCTTCTTTTTCTTCTCACCACGGGGTGCTCTGAACTCCACATTTTTAAGCAACGTTGTGATCAGATATGGGAATGGAAATGCCCAGTTTGTGGCGCTGCTTGACCTCACCAAAATCAGCTCATTGTGGATTTTTAGAATTTGACCCTACACTAGCTATGGGACGGAAAACCAATACCTCTTCTCAATGGCATAAAGGGCTTCGAGAAAAACCCCCTTACGCTCGGAATGGCCTGGCACGGGAAGGATGTTCTTGGCCAGGACCGAGTCCAAAAACCATAGTCGACACGGCAAGAATGATTTATTGGTGTTTGTGGTTCGGTTACTGGTGTATAGATTGTGGTAAATCTCCTCCACAATGTCTGACACTTTCAGCCCATCTAGACCTTCAACATATATAGGCCGTCCTACCTCATCCCCCGGGGATGCTAATGGACAGTCCATTGCCATGGCAAAGTCATCAAGAGTGAACTCAAATTCCTCGCCATCAATGGTGGTTTTGATGATGTCCGGTTCCGCACATGAGTGTGACATGTTGGCATAGTACAGACGGACCACACGCGGGTAGTAGGCATAAGCGCGTGGCATAAAAAGTAATGTGAGGCCATGTGCCCTTAATTCATGGACTGACCATGCTGTCTCGTGATTTTGCTCAAAATCATTCTCAACATTGAAATTTGCTTAGGGGACAATTGGCCAATGAGTCCAATCTGGAGTTGGAGGCACATTGGAAGGTCCCTCGAACGAGCGAGCACGCTTGGACGCAACTTTGGGAGCCATTGGAAGGAAGAAAATTGGTTCAGGACTTTTTACAAACACCTAGCGTGCATAAGAATTGGGAAGTAGACAAAATGGTTTTAGAGAAGAAAAATTCCCAAAATTTTCAACCTAGCAACAGCATACACAAGCCCCAAAAAAAAAAAATAATGTACAACCTCCACAAGACAATCCCATCCTCCAAAGATTTGAAAATTGATAGGAAAAGAGAAGAGATTAGTCTTACCCAATTTGCTTGAACAAATCCCCAAGTGCTTTTGGATGATGGAAGATGATGATGGAGGAGAGAAAGATGAAGGGTGAAATAGATGAATGAAAGGGGAGATTGAAAGTATGGAAAGAGATGGAAGGTTAGAGAAAGGGGAAGAGAGAAGTTTGGGGCGAGAGTGGAGAGAAGGGAGGGTTTAAAAGAAACAAAATGGGTTTGAAAACCCATTTAAAATGGGCCAAAGAGGAGCTACAGGCGCCCGCGGACACATGGTAGGTGCCCGCGGAGTGACGGAGACTACTAGACAATTTGGTAGGGCCTCGCCAGGAACCACGGGGGCCCACGAGAGGAGCTGCGGGGGCCCGCAAAGAACGGCGGGGCCTCGCGGAACTTGGAATGCTACTGGATACTTTCGCTGGTGCCAGCAGTGGCGCGGCGGGTGCCTGCGGTGCTTCTGCATATGCTGCCTTGGTAGCCCCGCTCAGGTTGTAATGCCTGGAATTTCGACTACAAGCAATTTAAAAATGAATTTTGAATCACGGAGGGTCCTAGCTACCGCAAAGAGACGATGAGTTAGGATTTGGCACTTGATGGCCCAAGAGAAAAGCACGCAATCCGCATGCCAATTACACTTTGGATTAGATAGAACAAATGCTTAGTTGACCTTAAATTTTTTCAGAAATGGTACAAAGACCTGAAAATGAGGAAGGAAACCAAATGTAACTGCCGGAATGCTCAATGAGCTAAGTCCGAAAGAATGCACATTTTTGGTTAAACTTAATGAATTTTCGAAAAATTCGTGGAACTAGGCACTTAGAAGAAGGAAGCTCGGAAAATGGAAGAATTGTTTCCTATGAGTGCTAAATTTAACGTCGATAGCTAGATGAACCAGCCTTTGCATAGCGCATTAGTCCTCATAAATTGGGTCCGTTAATAGGACTTTTTCAACTTTTCGGATAGGGACTATGCCATCGATGTAAGGCTTAAGCCATTGGCCGTTAACCTTGGAGAGAGATCCATTGGTAGGATCTTGGAGTTCGACTGCACCATGAGGAAAGATGGCGGTGATGACATAAGGACCATCCCACCATGAACGGAGTTTACCGGGAAAGAGTCTCAATCTAGAATTGAAAAGCCAAACTTTTTGTCCAGGGCCAAAAGACTTTTTAACAATGTGCTTGTCATGAAAAGCTTTAGTCTTTGCCTTATAGATTTTGACACTTTCATACACATCATTGCGAAGTTCCTCAAGCTCATTGAGCTGCAATTTGCGAGTAGAGCTGGCTTGTTTGAGATCAAAGTTGAGCCTTTTGATGGCCCAATAAGCACGGTGCTCTAGTTCGACTAGAAGATGATAGGTTTTGCCAAAGACAAGTCAATATGGTGACATGCCAATTGGTGTCTTATAAGTTGTCCGGTAAGCCCAAAGCGCATCGTTTAGTCTCAATGACCAATGTTTGTGGTTCGGTTGAACTATTTTTTCCAAGATGTGCTTAATCTCCTTATTAGATACTTCCACTTGACCACTCATTTGAGGATGGTAAGGTGTGGCAACCTTATGGATGACGGAGTACTTGGAGAGGACGGATTTAAGGTAACGATTTCAGAAATGAGATCCACCATCACTGATGATTGCTCGGGGCGTACCAAAACGACTAAAAATGTTGGATTGAATGAAGTTGATCATGACTTTATAATCATCGATTTTGGTAGCCTCGGCTTCAACCCATTTGGAAACATAATCCACCGCTACAAGGATATACTCGTAGCCATAAGAAGATGGAAATGGTCCCATGAAGTCGATCCCCCACACATCAAAAATTTTAATAATTAGGATGGGAGTGAGGGGCATCATGTCTCTCCTAGACATGGATCTGAGCTTTTGGCAACACTCACAAGATTTACAGAAATTGTAAGCATCTCGAAACAAGGATGGCCAATAAAATCCGCTTTGAAGGACTTTGTTAGCGGTCTTTCTGGCACTAAAGTGTCCACCACAAGCAAGAGTGTTGCAGAAATTTAGGACACTTGTGGTTTCATTGTTGGGAATGCATCTCCGGATGATTTGATCCGGGCAATACTTGAACAATTCTAGATCTTCCCAAAAAATATGCTTAACTTGGGAGAAGAACCGGTCTTTCTCTTATTTTGACCAATTGGATGGAATTTTGCCTACCGCTAGATTGTTGACAATATCCGCAAACTAAGGGAGACTGGAATAGGGAATCTAAAAAAGTTGCTCATACGGAAAGGAATCAGGGACTGCAGCAAATTCAGAGGATTTCTCAATGAGTAAGCAAGAAGGATGGGCTGCGACAACATTGTTGGTCCCTTTTTTGTCCCAGATTTCAATGTCAAACTCTTGAAGTAAGAGTATCCATTGAATTAGATGGTCTTTGGTCTCTTTCTTAGCAAGCAAATGCCTAAGACCAGTATGATCCGAAAAGACTATGACCTTGGATCCAAGAAGATAGGAACGGAATTTATCCAAGGCATACACCATGGCTAGCAATTCTTTTTTAGTGGTGGTGTAATTTAACTGAGCATTAGAGAGAGTCTTGCTAGCATAATAGATAACATGCGGAACCCTATCCACATGTTGGCCCAGAACCGCACCTAATGCATAATCAGATGCATCACACATGATCTTAAATGGAAGAGACCAATTGGGTGGTTTCATGATTGGGGCAGAGGAGAGAAGAGTGCGAAGTTTCATGAAAGCTTCCATACAAGCTTCATCAAAATTGAACGAAACGTCCTTGACAAGAAGATTACACAAGGGCCGAGAGGTTTTGCTAAAATCTTTAATGAAACAACGATAGAAATCGGCATGTCTAAGGAAGGAACAGATTTGACAGACCGAGTTTGGAGGAGGGAGGTTAGAGATTAACTCAACTTTGGCTTTGTCAACCTCAATCCCCTTTTTTGATATGACATGTCCTCAAAAAATGCCTTCTTAGACCATAAAGTGACTTTTCTCCCAACTTAGAATGAGATTTGTTTCCTTGCACCTTTGAAGCACAAGGGATAGATTGTGGAGACACGAGTCAAAGGAGGATCTAAAGACGGAAAAATCATCCATGAACACCTCTAAGAACTTTTCAACCATATCCAAAAATATGGACATCATGCATCTTTGGAACGTGGCCGGAACATTGAATAGCCAAAAAGTCATGCGTCTATAAGTAAAGGTTCCGAAGGGGCATGCGAATGTGGTCTTCTCTTGATCTTGCGGATCAATTGCCACATGGTTATAGCTGGAATAACCATCAAGAAAATAATAGAAGCTTTAGCCGGCTAACCTCTCTAGGATTTGATTAATGAATGGAAGTGGAAAATGATCCTTCCTAGTGGTAGAGTTAAGTTTTCGATAGTCAATGAACACATGCCACCCGGTGGTGGTGCGTTGTGGCACGAGCTCTCTCGCGGAATTTTCAACGACAGTGAGGCCGGATTTCTTGGGAACAACTTGAGTGGGACTCACCCACTTCCTATCAGAGATAGTGTAGATGATTCCCGCATCCAATAGCTTGATCACTTCTTTCATGACCACTTCCTTCATGTTGGGATTCAACCTGCGCTGCACCTTTCTAGAAGGTTTAGCGTCCTCCTCCATATGGATGCAATGCATACAAATAAAAGGGTTAATTCCTTTCAAATCAGCCACTGCCCAGCCAATAGCTTCTTTATGCTCTTGTAGCACCGCTAAAAGGCTAGTTTCTTGATCATTTAAAAGGTCAGAAGCAATGATAACTGGAAGAGTTTTACTCGCACCAAGAAACACATACTTGAGGTGGGCCGGGAGAGGGCTTTAATTCAAGTTGTGGTGGAGTTTTCAAGGAAGGGACTGGAGGAGTAGTGGAAAACTGAGGAAGTGGTTCTTTTGGCACCTTCCAAGGAGGACAATTCATGATAGCATTAATGTCAAGCAAAGAATTAACTTCTTGGATTGATTGGTCAATATCAAAGTTTGAGAAGTCAAAGTGAAACATGCAAGTTTCCAAAGGATCTTTGCTTAGAAAGAAGGGGAGAGATTCTTCGACCACTTCATCTACCACATCGATGAGGAAACAATCATCCTCTTCAGAAGGATGTTGCGTCGTATGGAATATGTGGAGTTTGACTTGCATATTTTCAAAGGCGATATCCATCACCCCAGTTCGGTAATTAATTGAAGCGTTAGCCGCAGCTAAAAATGGCCTACCAAGGATCACGGGAATATGCTTCTTTGGGTCATGGACCGGTTGTGTCAAGAACCACAAAGTCTACTGGGAAGTAAAATTTGTCCACTTTGATAATGACATCCTCAAGAATGCCTCGTGGGTGCTTGACCGATCTATCGGCAAGCTGCAAGACCACGGAGGTAGGCTTTAGATTTCCCAAACCAAGTTGTAAGTAAACTGAATATGGAATCAAATTTACACTAGCTCCTAAGTTAAGGAGGGCCCTTTCTATCATGTCGTCGCCAATGACACACGAGATAGTTGGGCGCTCGGATCCTGATACTTTGGAGGAGCACTATGTTGAATGATTGCACTCACATTTTCAGTTAATCTCACTTTCTTTGGCAAATGGTTTTTGGAAGTGCGCTTTTGAGTGCACAAATCCTTAAGAAATTTTGCATAGGGAGGGATTTGCTTTATAGCATCCAAGAGAGGCAAGTTAATCTTTACTTGCTTGAAAACTTCTCACATGTTTTGAATTTTGCAATTCTTGTTCCCAAAATGTGTCGACTCTTGGAGTCGTTGAGGAAACGGAGCCTTAGGCTCATAAGATGTCTCCACATTTGGGTTGACAGACTTGGAATTTTCAGCATTCGACTTTGGATTTTCTGGAGTGAACTTTGGATTAGAAGAGAGGAGATTTGGATTTTTGGGAGGACAAACTTTGTTATTGCTACTTCCATCAACCTTGTTGTCCACAACTCAACCACTCCGAAGGGTAGTGATTGCTTGGACTTGTTCATGAGTTGGCCCATGCGGAGGAGGGGTTTCGTCAATCACATGGATCCCTCTACGATTCTCAAATGGTTGAGCAGGAAGCTGATCGACGGTCGAAATCAATTATAAATTAACCCTCTTCACAATAGCACGAATCATTGTAAAATAGGGCTATTGGACGGGTAAGTCGAACCACTGGGACTGCGCTAGTCTTAAGGCAACCTAAGTATCTAAAGTCATTTTAGAGTGATAAGGGGTTTATAAAGGGTTTGTGTGTTTGTCACTAAACTAAGAAATTAAAATGCATAAAACAATAGATTGCAATGAAATTGAAGAAGTGAGATACAAGTAGAAAAGACTAGGGAGATGAATTCACTCCAACCCTATACACATGCTAGATTAAGATTAAATTGGGGAAAAACAACACAAATGATGGTCATGATACATGGCAACACTTGGTTGCTATAGTATTTTCAAGAAGTTCATTAAATCAACAACAAGAATAATCCATTAAAGGTTCACATACTCAAGCCACCTAAACTAGAGTGTAGCCTTCACATGCTCCCTAAGCCCAAGATTATCAAGTCCTTAATGGAATGATGAAAGCACATAAAATTAGGAATTAAGCATAGACCATCAAAGGGGGATATCCTAAGCAATGGACTATCTAAGTTCTCCAACTTCATGTCAATAAAACCATTTCATGATCTAACTTCCATTGTCACTATGAAAGTGTAAGCATTATGATTAAGAGAAGCAATCATCTAAGACAAGAGGAATAACTCAAAATAATCATGTATAGACATTAAAGTTCATTACAATAAATATGATGCTCTAGATCATAAAATAACCAAAAACTATACATTGTTCTCCCCAAAATAAAATCTACATTAGCACATGCTTACAAGGGAGGAGCTTCATCACCTCCATAGAGAAGATTTAGTTACCCATAGGAGCAATGGAAGAAGGAAGAAGCTTGAAGACCTCCTCCATTTTCGTGCTCCCTTCTTCAAGCTTGAAGAACTCTATCTCCTTGCTCTCTTCTCTCTCCTCTATCTTGTAAAAATGTAGGATAATGAAATGTGTGGCTCTCCCCTCTTTATCTAGATAAGAAATCCACCCAAAAAGCTCTCTCCTCTCCAAGAAACATCCCCAACCTACTCATAAAGGAAAGCTTCCAAAGTAGGTAAAATCTGAGCACAAGTGGGCGGAGTCGTGTAGAATTCTGCCCTAATTTCGAGTGCTCGAAATAGGGCCTCGAGCACTCAAAAATTGGGTAGAATGCCCTATGCTTGGTTTGCTCTACCCAGACCTACTTTTGTAAAATGGCCATAACTTTGTACTCTGAACTCTGAATGACAAACCATTTGAAGATTTGGAAAGCTAATTCAGAGCTCTAAAAACTTTATGTTTTGGTGCAGCTCCAATTCTCAAGGATGGTTTGTCGAAAATGAATATCAAGGAAGAATTTCATTGCTGCCAGGTAGTTCTGTGCACCTTTGGTAACAAGTCCATAACTCTCTGCTCTGAGCTCTGAATGACAAACTGTTTGACGATTTAGAAAGCTAATTCAGAGCTCTAAATATGCCATTTTATAATGGAAGTCCAGATCTTGAGCTTTCTGGGTCAAAAGTGGCAATCAAAATTGAGTTCCACTGCTGCCTGAAATTCAACTTTTGAGCACATTGTTGATCAAAAATCTACAAAACACCCTTCTGGCTCCTTTATTGCAATTGAACCTGAAAATGCACAAAAACATACAAATGAAAGTAATCTACATAATTAAATGAACAATGGACTTAACTAATGCAATTAAGGGCGCTTGAATATGCAATATTCGGCGCTTATCACACCCCAAAACTTACATTTTGCTAGTCCCTTAGCAAAACTATAATGAAAAACTTAATGAAAAGACAACCATGGGCATGCTACTACAAAAATATCATCCATGGTAAAATGAGATATATGCATAGCTCAAAAATAACTTGAAACAGAAAAAGAGCTGGAGATGGGGTCATTGGGAAGACTACCTTGCATATATGAAGCATTGATACTAAACACATTTTAACATGCATATATCAACATCATAGACTATATAAATAACTCAATTATCATCTCTTGAATGGAAATCAACTCTAGCTTCAGTGAAAGTGAATTGGATTCTCAACATGCGGCTTTTACATTCTTTTCCAATTTCCAAGCACAAGTTTTCGAATCATTGAATTCCCCTTTAAATGAGGTCCCTAAGGCATGATTTTATTTACAAGACAACTTTTGTTGCTTGTTGACAATTTATTGTAACTCATAAGCGAAACATAGAATGGTTGTGCAATGCTGAAGTCCCTTAAGCTTTCTAACCAACCTATGTAGCAAGCGTTAGGCCAACAACTCCCAAACCAGATGGCTTTAGGGTGTTAAGTGTAGAGACACTCCAAAGGGCTTAATAGCTCAAGTTGGAAAGGCTACGAATTCTAGCGAACCATGTTTATTACAATTTTTTGAATGACCGTGCAATGTTTAAGTCCTTTAAGCTTTCTAACCAACCCTTGTAGCAAGCGTTAGGCCAACAACTCCCAAACTAGACGGCTTTAGGGTGCTAAGTGTAGAGACACTCCTAGGGCTTAATAGCTCGAGTTGGAAAGGCTACAAACGTCAACTGGTCATTTTTTTCTTTCTTTCTCAGTAGTTTTTTTTTTTTAGACAACTTAAATCATGCCAAAGATATTCATCTATCAGGTTCATCAAATCAAATTAACTAGGCCAAGGTTAAGGTCAATCAAGTTACATGCCTCACAGTTAAGTTTCCAATGTGCATCTGTGCATTGTGAAGCTTAAAAGAGTGTCAAATCCAGCGAGAATCTAATTGAGACATTTATACAGACTAATTTGAATCTACATGATCATTTCAACTCAAATTTTCTTTATTTTCAAAAATATCAGCTACTTCTATACACAAAGTTTTCAACATATGCTTTCATCTCCAACAGGTTTCAAATTCCATTATCATTGCTTAGCAAAAATGTAAAACCAAAAATGCATAAATGCACCCCCAAACTTGAATGTCACATTGTCCTCAATGTGAGAAGACAAGTAAATCAAAATAAGCACAAAGAGGGTAAAAGAACAATAATACCAAGTGGAGTGATGACGACGTAGATGTTCAGCCATATGAGTGCGCAACGGCATCCCCCAAACTTAGACATGAAGACCTATTAAAACAGAACTAATGTACACAGGTGAAAGCATAGGTCTCTTAAGAAAAATCAAAACAAAATACTAACCTGAAGTTTAGTGCCAGAAAGAAAATCTATACAATTTTTTTTTTTTTAAGAAGTATTATTAGTATTATTATTAAGGTCGAGCCTGTTGCGAGCACTCGAAGCTTGGCTTCGAGTGCTCGAAAATTTTGCAGAGATGGTTGTGAGTGAATGGTGGAAGATGGTTTGTTGGTGGGATGAGGGTTGGTTTCCTGAGAGGGGTGAAGTTGGTTTTGGTTGGTTGCAGGTTGGTGGTAAGGTGGGATGCATGCATGGGAGTGGTCGAGAGAGAGAGAGGGTGCTGTGTGTGCGAGTTGAGGAAGTTTGGTGAGGTTGGGTTTGGGGTGAGTTAGTGAAGCTTGCATGGAGGTCGTGGAGTTGGTTGTTGTGAGGATTGGGTTGGCACTCGACATGGTGGGTTTGTGGGCTTGAAGGTGGGGTTGCTTGAGAGTGCTCGAGCACGTGGCAGTGAGTTGGTGGAGAGGGTTGTGAGGTCGTGGGTGCATGGTGGCTGGGTTGGTAAATGCCGAGAGGAGAGATATGTGTGGAGTTGGTTGGCCGAGAGGTGGAGTTGAGTGGGTGCTTGGTGTGTATGTTAATGTTGGAGAAGGTTTAGAAGTTGGTTGTGAGTTGGTTGATTATTGGAAGTGCCGAGAGGGTTGGTTGGGTTGTGCTAAGAGGTCGTGGGGTTGTGTTGAGTGGAGTGCTGAGAGGTGGGAGGTGATTGAGGGTGGAGTTTGTGAGGTTGATGCCGAGAGTGAGTTCGAGGGCTCAGGATTTGTGGGTTGAAGGCTTTTCGAGCACTCGAATGGGATCTTCGAGTGCTCGAAGATCCGGCAGTGGGTGCAGCACTTGGAGGAGGGCAGCTGCGAGCACTCAACATGGAGCTGAGATAGCTCGAAATTGAGGCAGAGGGTTCAAAATTTTGGGTTGGAATTTTCAAGCACTCAACTGGACTTTGGAGTGCACGAAATTGGCATCAGTAGGTGCGGAAATGAAGTTGCACACCATGGAAATTGAATGGTTGCAATGTGAAGGTAGTGAGCTTGCATGGATGGATCGTGAGCTTGCATGGATGCATGGATGGGTTTGCATGGATGGAAGTGATGGGTGGATGCATACTTTTGCTCACATATTTGCATGGATGCAATTTGCATTTCATTCCCATGCAATGTATAAACTATGTATACATGATGCAACATCATTTTGAGCATTTTGAATATTCTGTGCATCTACCTGATCATTCCAATGTATAAACTGTATATACATCTTGCATCATGTATACATGATGCAACATCATTTGGATGCAATTTGCAATTTGCATGGATGCAATGGATTGAATTTTAAGAATTTTGCAAGGATGAAATGGATTGAAATTTTGCATGGATTCAACATAGAAATGATGAAGGCCTTGGGACAAAATGAAATTTTTTTTTTTAAAATGCGGCAACCTCAATCCAATCCCATGCATGGAGAAATTTTGAAGCTTTGCATGGCATTCCCATGTATGGAAGAAATTTTTGAACTTTTGCATGGCAACATCATTCCAATTTAATATAGGGAAAATTTTTGAAGCTTTCCAACATAAATCCAATCCAATGCATGGATGGAAAATTTTTGAAACTTTGCACTTCATCTCTAAAGCATGGAAAATTTTTAAAATTTGCAAATTTAGTCCATTCCAATGCATGGGTGGAAAATTTTTGGAAAAAATGTCAAATTGCTCAACATTTCTAAGGCCTGGATGAAAAATTTTCAAACTTTGCATTTCATTTCCAATGCATGGAAAATTTTGAGAAAATTTTCAAACCTTACAGCTAATGGATGAAAAATTTTGGGGAACCATGATCCAACAATGCATTGAAAATGAGAGGTTGTGCACATGAGTTGCATGCCAAAGATCCTATGAAATTGCTAGAAAGAGATGGAAACTTTCAGGAATGAAAATTAGAGTTGAGAAGGTCTAAGAAGCCGGTCTAAGCTTGTGGAACACAACTGAAGAGCCTTCCAAAAGAATCAAATTTTTGGCTTTTATAAACCAAATCCCAGAAAATTTCAAGGCACGAGCAAATTTAGGAGAGGGAAGCTTGGAAATTGAAAGAATTGCTTCCCATGAGTGCTAAATTTAACATCGATAGCTAGACGCACCGAGATCAGGTTAGTCCTCATCACCCTATACCATGTCTCTCAAGAGATTCAAGCTTCCCTAAGTAAGAAAGTTCTTTTGGAAGTGGAAGGAAAAGAGCTTGAAGACAAAAGTTGGAAAGAGGTAATGGAAAGACCTCAATCCACTCTTCATCCTCAATGAAGAACTTTGGACTATGGGGCTGATTTGGATTATACGAAGATGGAGTAGGTGAGAGTGCACCTAGCAAAGGCTTTTGAAGGGTCATAGTGTTAATGTAACCTAGAGGGAACTAAGGAAATCACCCTAGCGTGGTTGAGCTATCTGGGCCCAAACGACACCGCAGAAGTACCAAGGGTCAAGGACAGTAGCCAATCCTTCTCTCGTGTCACCGCGGAGTCACCAATAAACGGGTTATATTAAAAGTTTGAAAAGTGATGGATTTGGATTTTTAAAGTGGGGAGTGACATACATGGCATCACATATCATAGCACAACATTGTTTAGTTGAAAATCGGAATTAATGTTGTATTCTTTCCCGGCATAGCATGACCCCCATCCTTTTTTTCTATTCATTTTTTGGATTCACGGGGTCACAAGAGGTGTGTCTTAGGCACCACCTAATGAGCAATTTTGCTCACCCCTTATTATTAATATTTTTTAGAACATGGAAAGAAGGTGGCGAACGACCATCCACCACAAGTTTCGACGGGATTAGAAATTTATATTTTGCTATTTTCGTTTTACAACTTTAATATTTTGTAAATGTAAATTTTGACTATTTTGTAAAACTTTAGTATAATTTATATAATGTTGTAAATTATCGACTTTTGATTTTAGCTGTATTTCATGGACTGTAAATTGATGTAATTAGATTATGTTCCTTCTAAGGAGTATGGGACTAAGTAGTGGACTGGTACTTCCATTTTTTTTTATTTAAGGAATTGGAGGGAAGGGAATCTAATGAAAGTTTATGTTCCTTCTAAGGAGTATGGGACTAAGTACCCATGCTTTGAATCCCATGATGATATGGTTTAAAATGAAAGTTTAAAACTGATTTTTTGAATGAGATTGAGTATGTGAACATGTCAACAAACTATATATGCAATATTGAATGCAAAACAATGGCTCATGGCCTCATACATGCTAATTATGAGAAATTCATATGTCAAACCACCAAAGTTGGCTAAAATGTCTTTTTGAAGCAAAAGTTGATACTAAATGAATACAAGTACTAAAATGAACATGCTTGGCTATTAGCCTCATTACATCAATGCTTGTAATATCAAAAGTAAGTACTTAGGTATTATTACACATCAAGGTAGCTACATTAGCCTCAAAATTACCATACATCCATGGTATGTAAAAATATAACATCTAAAAGTAAACCATGCTAAACACTTGCATGTCAATATACAAAAATGTTCCAAATTGCTCATTAGCCTCTAAGGATGATGAACATCCAAGAACATAGTCTCCTTACCTGAAAAATAACCTAAACCACTAGGGTGAGTAATCAACTTACTCGTAGGAAGAAGTATATGCGTATACACTAAAGTTTCAATATCATTGCAAGATCAATATAGACGAATACAAGGGAACATTCCACTTAATGTCTATGTTCAAGGTATTCCAGGGGATCATCTTAAGCTAACTTAAATAAGTCTAGCAACACAATATCAAAATGCCAAATGATAAGCAACTTCACCGACGTGCTCCAGAATCTGAAATGGTCCAATAAACCTGGGAAACAAATTACCCGTCTGTCAAAATTTCAGAAGTCCCTTCCGTAGAGAAATTTTGAGAAAGACGTGGTCTCCTACCTCAAAAGATAAGGATCTCTTCCTTTTGTCAGCGTAACTCTTCTACCTGCTCTAAGCTGTAGCCAACCGCTGCCGAATCAGCTTAATCTTCTCTGTAGTCTCAAAGACAATATCGGGACCCAAGGCGACTGTATCACCTACCTCGGTCCGACAAACTAGAGATCTGCAAGGTTTGCTGTACAACGCCTCAAAAGGTGTCATACCAATACTGGCCTGGTAACTGTTGTTGTAGACAAACTCAACCAAGGGTAAGTAGTCTTCCCAACTACCCCCAAAATCCAAAATACAAGCCCATAGCATATCCTCCAATATTTGAATGGTACACTCCGACTGACCATCAGTTTGAGGATGGAATGCTATGCTAAAATGAAGCCCCGTATCAAAAGCCTCCTGAAAACTCTGCCAAAAGTGAGACGTGAACCTGGGATCCCTATCCGAAACAATGGATACCGGAACCCCGTGAAGCCTAACAATCTGCCCCACATACAGTCCACTAAGTCTCTCTGCGTCATCTGTCACTGCTATAGGCAAAAAGTGAGCCGTCTTAGTCAATCTGTCAATAATAACCCAAACGGTATCATTCCCTGCCTTGGATCTCGGAAGTCCTGTCACGAAATCCATAGTGACGTGCTCCCACTTCCACTCTGCCACTGGTAGTGGTTGCAACAACCCTCCCGGTCTCTGATGCTCTGCCTTCACTTGTTAATAAGTAAGACATTTAGCCACGAACTGAGAAACATCCCATTTCATTTTTTTCCACCAAAACTGTCTCCGCAAATTATGATACATCTTTGTACCACCAGGATGAACTGTGAGTCGAGAATGGTGAAAATCCCAAAGAACAACATCACGACAAGACAAAGGGACAACCATCTTCCCTCTGTACCTGAGATCATTGTCTGAATAAAAGGTCTAACCCTCTACATTCTCGCCACCTGAAATTCGATCGTGGATGGACTTCATCTCCCTATCCTCCTACTATGCCTCAATAACTCTGCTAACAAGAGCCAGTTGAGCCACAAGGCTAAACAAGATAGCCGGTGAAACATCCTTATACAACTATAAACCAAGATCTGCAAGCTCTTCTAGCATCTTCCACCTATGGACAGAAATGCTAGCAAGAGTACCCCGTGACTTCCTACTCAATGCATCGGCCACCACATTGGCCTTCCCCGGATGATACTACAACTCAAAGTCATAGTCCTCCATGAACTCAACCCATCTGCGTTGTCTCAAATTCAAATCCTTCTGAGAGAAGAGATATTTGAGACTCTTGTGATCAGAGAAAACCTCGAACTTCTCCCCGTACAAATAATGTCTCCACCCTTTCAGGGCAAAGATAACTACTGCCAATTCTAAATCATGTGTCAGATAGTTTAAGTCGTGAGTCTTCAACTGTCAAAACCCATAAGCAACCACCCGCTTTGTCTGCATCAAGATGCAACCCAATCCTTCTCGCGAAGCATCACAATAGACCACGTAACCCAAACCACGTTCAGGTATGATCAAAACTGGAGCCGATGTCAATCTGACCTTCAACTCTAGAAAATCAAAATCACAAGCTTCATTCCATATGAACTTGACTCCCTTGCGAGTAAGTCAAGTCATAGGTGCCGCTAGACAAGAGAAATCCTGAACAAATCTCCTGTAATAGCCTGCTAGGCCAAGAAAGCTCTGAACCTCAAACACTGTCTTTGGATGTTCCCAATCCATCACAGACTCAATCTTTGATGGATCCACTGCAATACCACTCCTTGACACGACGTGTCCAAGGAACTTCACTTCTGGTAGCCAAAATTCGCATTTCTTGAACTTGGCATACAACTGGTTATCCCTAAGGATTTGCAACACTGTCCTTAAATGATACTCATGCTTTTCTACTAGAGCTGAGTATACGAGAATGTCGTCAACGAACACCACCACAAATCTATCAAGATAGTCACTGAATACACGGTTCATCAAATCCATAAAAGCTGCTAGAGCATTGGTCAAACCAAATGGCATCACCAGAAGCTCATAATGGCCATACCATGTGCAAAAAGTGGTCTTGGATATATCCTCATCCTTAACCCTTAACTGATAGTAACCTGACCTCAAATCAATCTTCAAAAAGCATGTCACTCATTTCAACTGATCAAACAAGTTAAAGGATACCTATTCTTGATCGTAGCATGATTCAACTTGTGATAATTGATGCAAAGTCTCAAAGACCCATCCTTCTTTTTCGCAAAAAAAACCGGTACTCCCCATGGTAAAGCACTAGGACAAATAAAACCCTTAGCTTTCAAATCATCCAACTGACTTTTTAGCTCATCAAGCTCTGCCTGTGCCATACAGTACAGTGCCATAAAGATGGGCGCTATACCAAGAATGACATCAATGGCAAAAATAACTTCCCTTAAAGGAGGTAACTCTGTCAGTTTCTCTGGAAAGATATCAACAAAATCCTCAACAATTGCCGAAAAAACACGGCCCAAACTGCTATCCTCGTCAACTAGCAAACTAGCCAAGTAGGATCTGTGGCGACCCCAGTCACCAATACTGAAAACCATCGCTGGGTGGGAACCACTCCGATCTCCCACAAAATGGAAACAATCTCCCTTGGGAGTGCAAACGGACACCCTCCCGCGGAAGCAATCAATCGTAGCCCGAAAGAATGACAACCAATCCATCCCAAGAATGACATCAAAGCCCGTCATGTCGAGAACAACGAAATTGAACTCTAAGGTCCGCTAGCTATCTCAATAGCACAACCCCGACAAACACTATCCAAAGACATTGGACCCCCAACTGGTGTGTCAACACAAAGAAGACTGTCTTGAAGTGTGACCTCCAGACCCAATGAATGTGCAAATGATGTAGAAATGAAAAAATGTGATGCACCCCTGTCAAAAAGAACTTGTGCCCAAGAACTGAAAACTGGAAAGATACCTCAAACTGAAGAGGTGCCTACGGAAGCATCCACCTGTGGAAGAGCATAGGCTCATCCCAGAGTCCCTGGGCCCTGCTGTGAACTACCATGATAGACTGACTGATGTGAAGAAGTAGTAGGTGTAGAACCCTGGCTGGATAAGTGCCAACTGGGGCCATTAGCTGTGGTGCCTGGGGAACTCTGAAACCAGACTGAACCACTACAGACTGAGTTGGTACCATCTGTGAATCTGTGCTACCACGTGACTTATTCAACAACTTTGGACAATCCTTCCTGAGATGACCTGGTCGCTTGCAATAGAAGCAAGCTCCCTGCCCTATTTTTATAGAAACTAAAGTCTGACTGGCCTGTGCTCGAAGCTGTGGGCAGCGAGGCTTGATGTGCCCCGATTGCTGAAAATGGTAAGAAACCACACCCTAGGCTGATCTTGAAGATACAGGAACTGTGGGTGCAGAACGATTCTGCTGCGATGCCCCCTGTGAGTGAGTATCGTTCCTTACCCTGGCCTTCTTCCATTGACTCCCAAAAGATGATGGATTGTCTCTGCGAGGCTGTTTATGTGAACCCCTGATTCGTAACTGATCTCATTCCTCTGCTTCAGCTAGCATAGCCCTCAGGACCACTTCTCTGTAAGTCCTCAAATCAATAATTGAGACCCGTGGCCTGATGTCAAGATGTAGCCCATCCTAAAATTTCATTGCCCTGGCCTCGTCTATTGCTACCATATCCTCGGCATAACGAGATAGAGAAGTAAATTGTGTCTCATACTCAATGACACTCATAGTGCCCTGATAGAGACCTGTGAACTGTGTCCTCATTTCCCGCCTCATAGCCCTAGGAAAGAAGCACTTGAAGAACAAATCTCTGAACTCATTCCAAGTCATCAACTCAACATTATGGACATTGGTCATAGACTTCCACAAAATATCTACATCCCCCATGAACATAGAGGTTGTCAAAGAAATCCTCAACCTAGCTGTAGGTACCGCTATACTATCCAACTTGCGAACCATAAGGTCTAACTAAGCTTCTGAGACTAGCGGATCTGAACTCCTTACAAATGCATCAATCTTGATCCTCTGTAGTCGCATAAAATACAGAGGGTCATTGACTATCGGTGCCGGTGCCGGTGTCGGTGCCTATGTCAGAAATTGTATCCCTGTCACCTGCCTGCATATCAACTCCAGTAAGGATTCAACGATTCCCTGATTGATTCCCTAAGCCACTCGCTCCTCATAAGTCGGTGCCCATGGCGAATTAGCATCCATGCCACGAACTGGAATCCTGGGCCTTCCTAGACCCCTTGTGAACTCGGTGTCAGCCACTTGCTCCTTAGTGCCCTAACGTGAAGACTCTCGACGTATGAAAACCATGGTGCTAAATGTGCAAAAGAATTATGACCGAGTGCAAATCACACTATGAATGCACGAAACACAAAGCAAGACAAGGTATACAACATACAGTCATGCTAAAGTAATCAAAGAAAGCCATGTAAATAGTTAAGCACTTAAGCAAGTAAGCATACATGTCAAACAAGGATGCTTTTAAACATATAAGAATATAAGCCTAAAGACATGTCATACTACCAAGCGTGTTATAACGAAACACATAAACATATTATAAGGCCAAAACATGTTATCAAAAGCATGTGAACATATCAAAGTAAATCAATAAAAGCATGATATGCACCTAAAACCCATCGTCCTAAGGTGTTCAAACCTAGGAGCTCTGATACCACTTGTGACGGCCTAAGTTTTTCAACCTGGTGCGTCAGTGATGACCCGAAGTTAACCCAATAACGGATTCGAATTACGGAAGTAAAAGATGAAACCATAGCCCTTTGAGATATAAATCATCTCTAAGATAATAACGTAATATTCCATGAGGGCACGAAAGTTAAAGAAAAGCGAATAGGCAAACGAGAGTCAAAACGGCTTAGATCCGTCAATTAAGGGCAAAAAGGTCAACTCACAATTGAGAAGAGATAATTGACTCTAAACAAGTCAAACAAGGTGAATATAACCTAATCTATTCATTTCATAACATTCCCAGAGATTCTAAGAACTTTGGACAAGAATCCCACAAAATGCCCTTTCCCGGTTTAAGCGAAAACTGACACTACCTCACTAAAACATAAATAACTCCCACTGTGATTGGAATCTAAGAATGGCATTGGTACCATTGTAAAGCTGACTCAAAATCCTTGAGTTTAGGCTCAATAATCACCCCATTTGGATTAGAAAGGAAGAAGTTATGGCCTTTTGAAGTTGGAACATCAGTGCTAAAACCTAACTGGAAGCTGTGTGTGAGTTCAAGCTATTTCGGTCGACCAAAATAGAGTTTTAGTTGACCAAACTGGATAGAAACCTTGCTAACATCCCTCTTTTAAGGTGAGGTTAGTTCGGTAGACCGAAATAAACCATCGGTCGACCGAAATGGTCCTAAATAGTAGAACTGGAAATGAGTTTTTACTGTGCATTGATGATTCCAATTGCCATCAATCGACCAAAATAGAGTGAAACACCTCAAAATGCTGCTGTAAGGCCTACTATAAGCTTAAGGTGTTAAGGTTCAACCTATGCTCTGAATCCCATGATGATATGATTCAAAATGAAAGTTTAAAACTGATTTTTTGAATGAGATTGAGTATGTGAACATGTCAACAAACTTTATATGCAATATTGAATGCAAAACAATGGCTCATGGCCTCATACATGCTAGTATAAGAAATTCATATGTCAAGCCACCAAAGTTGGCTATAATGTCTTTTTGAAGCAAAAGTTGATATTAAATAAATACAAGTACTAAAATGAACATGCTTGGCCATTGGCCTTATTACATCCATGCTTATAATATCAAAAGTAAGTACTTAGGTATTATTACACATCAAGGTAGCTACATTAGCCTCAAAAATACCATACATCCTTGGTATGCAAAAATATAACATCTAAAAGTAAAGCATGCTAAACACTTGCATGTCAATATACAAAAATGTTCCAAATTGTTTATTAGCCTCTAAGGATGATGAGCATCCAAGAACATAGTCTCCTTACCTAAAAAACAACCTAAACCACTAGGCTGAGTAATCAAGTTACTCGTAGGAAGAAGCATATGCGTATACCCTAAAGTTTCAATATTAGTGCAAAATCAATATAGACGAATACAAGGGAACATTCCACTTAACGTCTATGTTCAAGGTGTTCTAAGGGATCATCTTAAGCTAACTTAATTAAATCTAGCAACATAATATCAAAATGGATGTACTTAACAACATCAAATCGCATGAAACCAAAATTACAAGTTACAATTTAAACATTGATTGTCAACTTGGAATTAAATGTGAAATCAAAAAGTGGAATCCTTGGACATTTAACCTCGAAATTCTACTGAGACCTCAATGGTTGTTTCGGGCATTAAACCACTGGGAAGACCACTCTAGTGCGCACTATCTCAATTGGGGAGAACTCATACCTTCCACATTAGAGCCAAACTCTAGCAATGTCACTTGTAACAATGTCCCAAGAAAATCCAAAATACATCAAGTTCAAAACTTATACTTAATATTAAGGCATATATACAACCTGCCATGCACAAGCATTTGGAAACCACACAAACCATGTCTTAGGGTTCCAAGTCTAGAATGACATAGTAAATGACAAGTCTTTAACATGATATAATGTGCAAAACAACACCACCAACTTATCAATTTAAATCATGCCTCAACAACAAGTTTTATACACTAAACCTTAACATTTTAGCAATAAGCTTATAAAATAATCACAATTATCATCAACAAGATTATAGAATTATCACCACCATAAATATTGCAATTCAAGTCAATAGGAATTGTATATAACATTAATAATTGTACAAGAGCTCTATTTCACTACCACATGTGAAAATACTAAAATTTAGCATACTACTAAATTATATAATCCTTCTACACATGGTTTATACATATCATACATGCTTAAATCAATAAACCCTAAATCAAGAAGTGAGTGTTTCCTATAATATGCAAGACTATCATATCAAAAGCATGTATACAATATATATTAAACCCCAACGATTATAAAACACTTAAAAATATAAACATACTACCACCCCTATCTCAATAGAGAATTGAATCTCTATAATCCAAGCAACCAAGCTCAAAATGGAAAACAAGTTTAGGGTTAATGAAGAGGAGAGTGAGGGGAAACTTTTGTGTTCCAAGGTTTTAAGTCTATGGTGAATGGAAGGAGGCCAAAAATGAAGTCAAAGCTATTAACCAAGTTTTTCTCCAATGGTAGCTAGGTTAGGGTTTTGAGAGGAAGTAAAATGAAAAAGATGAAGATGAAAATGGTGAGAGGAAGATCTAGTATTCCTCCACTCACTATGCGCTCTTACACAACCTCTCGCACACACACAATGCAAGACTTATTTTTGTGCCTATGCTTGTCACAAATCAATGGCTCCTTCCTAGGCTTAATCTTAAGCCTACACTTGTCAACTATCTAAGCCAACAAGTGCACCTATCCTAGGCCAACATGTGGGTGAATCTCCACCCTCCAAATGTAAATAGATTATGCTTCCAAGTCATTCCACCCCACTGCCAACAAGTGGCACCATGAGAATATGACACTTGTCACATTTTTCAAAAATTGCAAAAAGGTTCTTTTACAATTAAATTACAAAAAGGTCCCTAAGACGAAAAATAATTACTTTATGTAATTACACAAAAACTCCAAAAATAAAGAATAATTACAAGAAAGTATGCATCCATGCCCTTTATGAAAAAAGTAAACAACTAAAACATATTTTGTACAAAAGTAAAAATACAAATGTCATGCAAATCAAATATCATGAATGCATGCAAAAACGGAATCAAATCCGAGCACAAAAAGTGAAGTTATGCAAGGAAAAACGATAAACGGGAAAAAGACGAAATAGGGAAAGCACAAAATAGGAAAAAGACGAAAAAAAAATTCAACGAAAAAGGAGAAAGGAGAAAAAAGACCGGGTCATTACATTTTTAATGTATAAAGATTGAATCTTTGAAAAAAAAAAAGAGAATTTTGAGTTAAACTTATTCGAGTTCCCTTTGACGTCCCCAAGAGTGTTTTAATGAGTAAACCTAGAATCTTTGAATGAAAGTACCTCAATCAAGGTACCTGTTATGTCACTAGACCTTTTTAATATAAAAAAGTTGAATCTTAGAAAATGAGAGTTTTGAGTTTAACTTATTAGTGTTACCTATGAAGTCACAAAGAGTGTTTTAATGACTAAAGACTGAATATTTGAACGAAAATACCTCAATAAAGGTACCTATTATGTCACTACACCTTTTTAACGTATAAAAATTGAATCTTTGAAAGAAAATGAAAGTTTTGAGTTAAACTTATTCGACTTCCCTTTGATGTCCCGAAAAGAGTTTTAATGAGTAAAGATTAAATCTTTGAATGAAAATAAATCAATTAAGATACCTGTTATCTCACTAGAACATTTTAATGTAAAAAAATTGAATCTTTTAAAGAAAATGAGAGTTTTGAATTTAACTTATTCGAGTTACCTGTGAAGTCGCGAAGAGTGTTTTAATGAGCAAAGATTGAATCTTTGAATGAAAATACCTTGATAAAGATACCTATTATATCAGTAGACCTTTTTAATGTATAAAGATTAAATCTTTGAAAGAAAATGAGAGTTTTTAGTTAAACTAATTCGAGTTCCCTTTAACGTCCCAAAGAGTGTTTTAATGAGTAAATATTGAACCCTTGAATGAAAATACCTCAATCAAGATACCTATTACGTCACTAGACCTTTATAATGCAAAAAGATTGAATCTTTTGAAAGAAAATAAGAGTTTTGAATTTAACTTATTCGAGTTACCTACGAAGTCGCGAAGAGTGTTTTAATGACTAAAGATTGAATCTTTGAATGAAAATACCTCAATAAAGGTACGTATTCTGTCACTAGCCATTTTTAATGTATAAAGATTGAATCTTTGAAAGAAGATGAGAGTTTTGAGTTTAACTTATTCAAGTTACCTATGAAGTCGAGAAGAGTGTTTTAATAAGTAAAGATTAAATCTTTGAATAAAAATACCTCGATAAAGTACCTATTATATCAGTAGACCTTTTTAATATATAAAGATTAAATCTTTGAAAGAAAATGAGAGTTTTTAGTTAAAATTATTCGAGTTCCCTTTGACGTCCCAAAGAGTGTTTTAACGAGTAAAGATTGAATCCTTGAATGAAAATACCTCAATCAAGGTACCTATTACGTCACTAGACCTTTTGAATGTAAAAAGATTGAATCTTTGACAGAAAAGTAGAGTATTGAGTTTAACTTATTCGAGTTACCTATTAGGTCGCGAAGTGTGTTTAATGACTAAATATTGAATCTTTGAGTGAAAATATCTCAATAAAGGTACCTATTATGTCAATAGACCTTTTTAATGTATAAAGATTGAATCTTTGAAAGAAAAAGAGAGTTTTGAGTTCCCTTTGATGTCCCAAAGAGAGATTTAAAGAGTAAAGATTGAATCTTTGAATGAGTGTTTTGAGTCTAACTTATTTGAGTTACCTATCAAGTCGCAAAGAGTGTTTTAATGACTAAAGATTGGAACTTTGAATGAAAATTTTTCAATAAAGGTACCTATTATATCACTAGAACTTTTTAAAGTGTAAAGATTGAATCTTTGAAAGAAAATGAGGGTTTTGAGTGTAACTTATTTAAGTTACCTATAAAGTCGCGTAGAGTGTGGTATTGAGTAAACATTGAATCTTTAAATGAAAATACCTCAATAAAGGTCCCTATTATGTCACTAGACCTTTTTTATGCTTAAAGATTCAATCTTTGAAAGAAAATGAGAGTTTTGAGTTAATCTGAGTTTCCTTTGACGTCCGTAAGAGTGTTTTAATGAGTAAATATTGAATCTTTGATTGAAAATATCTCAATCAAGGTACCAATTATGTCACTAGACCTTTTGAATATAAAAAGATTGAATCTTTGAAAGAAAATGGGAGTTTTGAGTTTAACTTATTTGAGCTACCTATGAAGTCGCGAAAAGTGTTTTAATTTGAATATTTGAATGTAAATACCTCCATAAAGGTACCTATTATGTCACTAGTCCTTCTTAATGTCTAAAGATTGAATCTTTGAAAGAAAATGAGAGTTTTGAGTTAAACTTATTCGAGTTACCTATGAAGTCGCGAAATGTGTTTTAATAACTAAAGATTAAATCTTTGAATGAAAGTACCTCAATAAAGATACTCATTATGTCACTAGACCTTTTTAATGTATAAAGATGGAATATTTGAAAGAAAATGAGAGTTTCGAATTAAACTTATTCGAGTTCCCTTTGACGTCCCGAAGAGTATTTTAATGAATAAAGTTTGAATCTTTGAATGAAAATACCTCGATTAAGGTATCTATTATGTCACTGGGCATTTATAATGTAAAGAGATTGAATCTTTGAAAGAAAATGAGAGTTCTGAGTTTAACTTATTCAAGTTACCTATGATGTCGCGAAAAGTGTTTTAATGACTAAAGATTGAATCTTTGAATAAAAGTACCTTAGTAAAGGTACCTATTATGTCACTAGACCTTTTAATGTATTGAACCTTTTTAAAGATTGAATCTTGGAAAGAAAAGGGTAGTTTTGAGTTAAACTTATTCGAGTTCCCTTTGACGTCTCGAAGAGTATTTTAATGAGTAAAGGTTAAATCTTAGAATCAAAGTACCTTAATCAAGGTACCTATTACGTCACTAGACCTTTTTAATGTAAAAAGATTGAATCTTTGAAAGAAAATGATAGTTTTCAGTTAAACTTAATCGAGCTAACTATGAAGTCGCAAAAAGTGTTTTAATGACTAAAGATTTAATCTTTGAATTAAAATACCTCAATAAAGATATATAATATGTCACTAGACCTTTTTAATGTATAAAGATTGAATCGTTGAATGAAAATATACTTCAATCAAGGTACCAATTATATCACTAGACTTTTTTAATGTAAAAAGATTGAATCTTTGAAAGAAAATGAGAGTTTTGAGTTTAACTTATTCGAGTTATCTATGAAGTCGCGAAGAATGTTTTAAAGACTATAGATTAAATCTTTGAACGAAAATACCTCAATAAAAAGGTACCTATTATGTCACTAGACTTCTTTAATGTATAATGATTGAATCTTTGAAAGAAAATAAGAGTTTTTAATTAAACTTATTTGAGTTTCCTTTGACGTCCCGAAGATTGTTTTAATGAATCTTTGAAAGAAATTGAGAGTTTTGAGTTCAACTTATTCGAGCTACCTATGAAGTTGAGAAGAGTATTTTAATGACTAAAGATTGAATCTTTGAAAGAAAATACCTCAATAAAGGTACCTATTATGTCAGTAGAACTTTTTAAGGTACAAAGATTGAATCTTTGAAAGAAATGAGTGTTTTGAGATAAACTTATTCAAGTTACCTTTGAAGTCACGAAGAGTATTTTAATGAGTAATGATTAAATCTTTGAATGAAAATACCTCAATAAAGGTACCTATTATGTCACCAGACCTTTTTAATTTTTAAATATTGAATCTTTGAACGAAAATGAGAGTTTTGAGTTAAACTTATTCGAGTTCCCTTTGATGGCTCGTTGAGTTAAACTTATTCGAGTAAAGATTGAATCTTTGAATGAAAATACCTCAATCAAGGTACTTATTTTGTCACTAGACCTTTTTAACGTGAAAATATTGAATCTTTGAAAGAAATTGAGAGTCTTGAGTTAAACTTATTCGAGTTACCTACGAAGTCATGAAGGCTGTTTTAATAACAAAAGATTGAATCTTTGAATTAAAATACCTTAATAAAGGTACCTATTATGTCACTAAACCTTCTTAAAGTATAAAGATTGAATCATTGAAAGAAAATGACAATTTTGAGTTAAACTTATTCAAGTTCCCTTTGATGTCCCGTAAAGTGTTTTAATGAGTAAAGGTAGAATCTTTGAATGAAAATACCTCAATCAAGGTATCTATTATGTCACTGGACCTTTTTAATGTAAAAATATTGAATATGTGAAAGAAAATTAGAGTTGTGAGTTAAACTTATTCGAGTTACTTATGAAGTCGCGATGAGTGTTTTAATGACTAAAAATTGAATCTTTGAACGAAAATACATCAATGAAGTTACCTATTATGTTACTAGACCTTTTTAATATGTAAAGATTGAATTTTTGAAAGAAAATGAGAGTTTTGGGTTCAACTTATTCGAGTGCCCTTTGACGTTCCGATGAGCATTTTAACGAGTAAAGATTAAATCTTTGAAATGAAAATACCTCAATCAAGGTATCTATTATGTCACTAGACCTTTTTAATGTAAAATGATTTAATCTTTAAAAGAAAATGAGCATTTTAAGTTAAACTTATTTGAGTTACCTATGAAGTCACGAAGAGTCTTTTAATAAAGAAAGATAGAACCTTTGTATGAAAATACCTTAATAAAGATAGTTATTATGTCACTAAAACTTTTTAATGTATAAAGATTGAATCTTTGAAAAAAAATGAGAGTTTTGAGTTAAACTTATTTGAGGTCCCTTTGACATCCCAAAGAGTGTTTTAATGTATAAAGATTGAATCTTTGAATGAAAATACCACAATTAAGGTACCTATTTTGTCACTAAACCTTTTTAATGTAAAAAGATTGAATCTTTGAAAGAAAATGAGAGTTCTGAGTTAAACTTATTCGAGTTACCAATGAAATCACGGAGTGTGTTTTAATGAGGAAGGATTGAATCTTTGAATGAAAATACCTCAATTAAGATACCTATTTTGTTACTAGAGCTTTTTTATGCATAAAGATTGAATCTTTGAAAGAAAATGAGAGTTTTAAGTTAAACTTATTTGAGTTCCCTTTGACGTCCTTCAGAGTGTTTTAATGAGTAAAGATTGAATCTTTGAATGAAAATACCTCAATATCACTAGACCTTTTTAATGTAAAAAGATTGAATCTTTGAAAGAAAACATGAGTTTTGTGTTAAATTTATTCGTGTTACCCATGAAGTCGCGAAGAGTGTTTTAATGAGTAAAGATTAAATCTTTGATTGAAAATACATCAATAAAGGTACCTATTATGTCACCAGACCATTTAAATGTATAAAGATTGCATATTTGAAAGAAAATGAGAGTTTTGAGTTAAACTTATTCGAGTTCCCTTAGACGTCCCAAAGAGTGTTTGAATGAGTAAAGATTTAATCCTTGAATGAAACTACCTTAATCAAGGTACATATTATGTCACTAGACCTTTTTAATGTAAAAAGATTAAATCTTTGAAAGAAAATTAGAGTTTTGAGTTAAACTTGTTCGAGTTATCTAAGAAGTCTGAAAGAATGTTTTAATGACTAAAGATTGAATCTTTGAATGAAAATACGTCAATCAAGATACATATTATATCATTAAACCATTTTAATGTTAAAAAATTGAATCTTTCAAAGAAAATGAGGGTTTTGAGTTTAACATATTCGAGTTAGTTATAAAGTCGCGAAGAATGTTTTAATGACTAAAGATTGAATTTTTCAATGAAAATTTCTCAATAAAGGTACCTATTATATCACTAGACCTTTTTAATGTATAAAGATTGAATCTTTAAAAGAAAACGAGTGTTTTGAGTTTAACTTATTCGAATTACTTATAAAGTCACATAGAGTGTGTTATTGAGTAAAGATTGAATCTTTTGATGAAAATACCCTAGTAAAGGTCCCTATTATGTCACTAGACCTTTTTTGTGCTTAAAGATTCAATTTTTTGAAAGAAAATGAGAGTTTTGAGTTAATCTTATTCGAATTCCCTTTGACGTCCCTGAGAGTGTTTTAATGAGTAAATATTGAATCTTTGATTGAAAATATCTCAATAAAGGTACCAATTATGTCACTAGACCTTTTTAATGTAAAAAGATTCAATCTTTGAAAGAAAATGAGAGTTTTGAGTTTAACTTATTCGAGCTACCCATGAAGTCGCGAAGAGTGTTTTAATGAGTAAAGATTGAATCTTTGAATGAAAATACCTCAATCGAGGTATCTATTATTTCACTAGACCTTTTTAATGTGAAAACATTGAATTTGTTAAAAAAAATAAGAGTTTTGAGTTAAACCTATTCGAGTTACCTATGAAGTTGTGAAAAGTGTTTTAATGATTAAAGATTGAATCTTTCAATGAAAATACCTCAATGAAGGTATCTATCATGTCACTAGTCCTTCTTAATGTATAAAGATTGAATCTTTGAAAGAAAATGAGAGTTCTAACTTAAACTTATTTAAGTTACCTATGAAGTCGCAAAAATTGTTTTAATGACTAAAGATTGAATCTTTGAATGAAAATAACTCAATGAATGTACCTATTATGTCACTAGTCCTTCTTAATGTACAAAGATTGAATCTTTTGAAAGAAAATGAGGGTTTTGAGTTAAACTTATTCGAGTTACCTATAAAGTCGCGAAGTGTGTTTTAATAACTAAATATTGAATCTTTGAATGAAAATAACTCAATAAAGGTGTCTATTATGTCACTAGACCTTTTTAATGTATAAAGATGGATCTTTGAAAGAAAATGAGAGTTTTGTGTTAACCTTATTCGAGTTTCTTTTCACGTCCTGAAGAGTGTTTTAATGAGTAAACGTTGAATCTTTATATGAAAATATCTCAATCAAGGCACCAATTATGTCATTAGGCCATTCTGTTGTAGAAGATTGAATCTTTCAAAGAAAATGAGAGTTTTGAGTTTAACTTATTCAAGTTACCTATGATGTCACGAAAAATGTTTTAATGACTAAAGATTGAATTTTTGAATTAAATTACCTCAATAAAGGTACCTATAATGTCACTAGACCTTTTTAATGTATAAAGATTGAATCTTGGAAAGAAAATGGGAGTTTTGAGTTAAACTTGTTCGAGTTCCCTTTGACGTCTCAAAGAGTGTTTTAATGAGTAAAAATTAAATCTTAGGATGAAAGTACCTCAATCAAGGTACCTATTATGTCACTAGACCATTTTAATGTAAAAATTTTAAAAATTTGAAAGAAAGTGTTAGTTTTGAGTTAAACTTATTCGCGCTACCTATGAAGTTGCGAAGAGTGTTTTAATGACTAAAGATTGAATCTTTGAATTAAAATACCTCAATAAAGATACGTATAATGTCACTAGACCTTTTTAATTTATAAAGATTGAATCTATGAAAGAAAATGGGATTTTGAGTTAAACTTAATCGAGTTCCCATTGACCTTCCAAAGAGTATTTTAATAAGTAAAGATTGAATTATTGAACGAAAATATACTTCAATCGGGGTACCTATTATGTCACTAGACCTTTTTAATGTAAAAAGACTAAATCTTTGAAAGAAAATGAGAATTTTGGGTTTAGCTTATTCGAGTTACCTATGAAGTCGCGAAGAATGTTTTAAAAGACTAAAGATTATCTTTGAATGAGTATACCTCAATAAAGAGATACCTATTATGTTACTAGACTTTTTTCATGTATAATGATTGAATCTTTGAAAGAAAATGAGAGTTTTGAGTTTAACGTATTTGAGTTTGTTTTGACGTCAGGAAGAGTGTTTTAATGAGTAAAGATTGAATCTTTGAATGAAAATACCTCAATCAAAGTACCTATGATCTCACTAGATCTTTTTAATGTAAAAAGATTAAATCTTTGAAAGAAATTGAGAGTTTTGAGTTCAACTTATTTGAGTTACCTATGAAGTTGCGAAGAGTGTTTTAATGACTAAAGATTGAATCTTTGAAAGAAAATACTTCAATAAAGGTACCTATTATGTCACTACAACTTTTTAAGATATAAAAATTGAATCTTGGAAAGAAAATTAGAGTTTTGAGTTAAACTTATTTGAGTGACCTTTGAATTCGTGAAGAGTATTTTAATGAGCAAAGGTTGAATCTTTGAATGAAAATACCTCGATAAAGGTGCCTAGGATGTCACTGGACCTTTTTAATGTTTAAAGATTGAATCTTTGAAAGAAAATGAGAGTTTTGAGTTAAACTTAATCGAGTTCCCTTTGATGGCCAGTTAAGCATTTTAATTAGTAAAGATTGAATCTTTGAATGAAAATACCTCAATCAAGATACCTATTTTGTCACTAGACCTTTTTAATGTGAAAATATTGAATCTTTGAAAGAAAATGATAGTCTTGAGTTAAACTTATTCGAGTTCCCTTTGACGTCCCGAAGAGTGTTTTAATGAGTATAGATTGAATCTTTGATTGAAAATACCTCAATCACGGTACATTTTATGTCACTAGACCATTTTAAAGTATAAAGATTGAATCATTGAAAGAAAATGAGAGTTTTGAGTTTAACTTATTCGAGTTACCTATGAAGTCACAAAGAGTGTTTCAATAAACAAAAGATTGAATCTTTGAATTAGAATACCTCAATCAAGGTACCTATTATGTCACGAGACCTTTCTAATGTATAACGATTGAATCATTGAAAGAAATTGAGAGTTTTGAGTCAAACTTATTCAAGTTCCCTTCGACGTCCCGTAGAGTATTTTAATGAGTAAAGGTGGAATCTTTGAATGACAATACCTGAATCAAGGTACCTATTATGTCACTAGACATTTTTAATGTAAAAAGATTGAATCTCTGAAAGAAAATGAAAGTTGTGAGTTAAACTTATTCGAGTTACCTGTGAAGTCGCGAAGAGTATTTTAATGACTAAAGATTGAATTTTTGAATGAAAAAACCTTAATGAAGTTACCTATTATGTCACTAGAACTTTTTAATATGTAAAGATTGAATTTTTAAAAGAAAATGAGAGTTTTGGGCTCAACTTATTCGAGTACCCTTTGACGTTCCGAATAGTGTTTTAATGAGTAAAGATTGAATCTTTGAATGAAAATACCTTAATCAAGGTACCTATTATGTCACTAGACCTTTTTAATGTAAAAAGATTTAATCTTTGAAAGAAAATGAGCGTTTTGAGTTAAACTTATTCGAGTTACCTATGAAGTCGCGAAGAGTCTTTTAATAATGAAAGATAGAATCTTTGAATGAAAATACCTCAATAAAGATAAATATTATGTCACTGGGGCTTTTTAATGTATAAAGATTGAATCTTTGAAAGAAAATGAGAGTTTTGAGTTAAACTTATTTGAGATCCCTTTAACATCCCGAAGAGTGTTTTAATTTGTAAAAATTGAATCTTTGAATGAAAATACCTCAATCAAGGAACCTATTTTATCACTAAACTTTTTTAATGTAAAAAGATTGAATCTCTGAAAGAAAATGAGAGTTCTTAGTTAAACTTCTTTGTGTTACCTATGAGGTCGCGAAGAGTGTTTTAATGAGTAACGATTGAATCTTTGAATGAAAGTACCACAATAAAGGTTGCTACTATATCACTAGACCTTTTTAATGTATAAAGATTGAATCTTTAAAAGAAAACGAGGGATTCGAATTTAACTTATTTGAGTTACCTATAATGTCGCGATGAGTGTTTCTTTGAGTAAAGATTGAATCACTGAATGAAAATATCTCAATAAAGGTACCTATTATGTCACTAGTCTTTTTTAATGTAAAAAGATTGCATCTTTGAAAGAAAATGAGAGTTTTGAGTTGAATTTATTTGAGTAACCTATGAAGTCGCAAAGAGTGTTTTAATGAGTAAAGATTGAATCTTTGAATGAAAATACGTCAATCATGGTACCTATTATGTCACTAGACCTTTTAAATGTGAAAAGACAGAATCTTTGAAAGAAAATGAGAGTTTTGAGTTAAATTTATTCGAGTTACCTACGAAGTCACGAAGAATGTTTCAATGACTAAAGATTGAATCTTTGAATGAAAATACCTCAATGAAGGTACCTATTATATCACTAGTCCTTTTTAATGTATATAGATTGAATCTTTGAAAGAAAATGAGAGTTTTGAGTTAAACATATTCGAGTTACCTATAAAGTCACGAAGAGTGTTTTCATGAGTAAATATTGAATCTTTGAATGGAAATACCTCAATAAAGGTATCTATTATGTCACTGGACCTGTTTAATGTATAAAGATTGAATCTTTGAAAGAAAATGAGAGTTTTGGGTTAAACTTATTTGAGTTCCCTTTGACGTCCCGAAGTGTGTTTTAATTTGTAATGATTGAATCTTTGAATGAAAATACCTTAATCAAGGTACATATTATGTCACTAGACCTTTTTAATGTAAAAAGATTGAATCTTTGAAAAAAGTAAGAGTTTTGAGTTAAACTTATTTGAGTTACCTATGAAGTAAAGATTAAATCTTTGGATGAAAATACCTCAATTAAGGTACATATTATGTCACTAGACCTTTTTAATATGAAAAGATTGATTCTTTAAAAGAAAATGAGAGTTTTGAGTAAAACCTATTCAAGTTACCTATGAAGTCGCGAAGAGAGTAATTATACGTAAAGATTGAATCTTTGAATGAGAATACCTCAATAAAGGTACCTATTATGTCACTAGAACTTTTTAATACATAAAGATTGAATCTTTGAAAGTAAATGAGAGTTTTGAGTTAAACTTATTCGACTTTCCTTTAACGTCCCGAAGAGTGTTTGATTAAGTTAAGATTGAATCTTTGAATGAAAATACCTCAATCAAGGTACCTATTATGTTACTAGACATTTTTAATATAAAAAGATTGAATCTTTGAAAGAAAATGAGAGTTTTGAGTTTAACTTATTCGTGTTACCTATGAAGTTGTGAAGAGTGTTTTAATGAGAAAAGATTAAATACTTGGATGAAAATACCTCAATAAAGGTACCTATTTTGTCATTAAACATTTTTAATGTATAAAGATTGAATCTTTTAAAAAAAATGAGAGTTTTGAGTTAAACTTGTTTGAGTTACCTTTGATGTCCTAAAGAGTGTTTTAATGAGTAATGAATTAATCTTTGAATGAAAACTTGTTCGAGTTACCTTGGACGACGGGTTTGGGTGCATATCATGCTTATGTTGCCGTACTCTATGTGTTTATATGCTTCCTGATGGCATGTTGTGGTTTGATAACATGTTTATGTGCTTATGTGGCATATATAGTATATAGTTTGTTTAAGCATGATTTTAATTCCTATGTAAAGAGCATGACATGTGATGTATGCTAGAGTAGAATTGTATATGCATGACTGTGTTGCATATTTGGAATGACACGGGATTGGTTATTAAGGCACGAGTTGGGGTTGATAGTGATTATAGTCACAGTCTCGTGGTGGTATAGGTTGTTGTCGACCTAGCATTGGTTTTTGGGGTAGGTGGATGGTCACCTTTTGTTTAGGCTCTCATGAGGTGATTCATTTGGCGTTGCCGTAGTGCTGGATTTGTTGGTTTTGAGCCATGATGAGGTTATGGGTCTCTTAGGATGATGATTCCTCTTGGATTGTAATTTTCGTGGGCAGGTACATTGTAAGTGGGTGCATGGCACTGTCATGCTACCGTACTGGCTAGCTACAAGTACAGTTTGGATGGAATCGATGTTAGTTTTGTTTTGATAGGCGTTGTCCTTTTGATCGATGATGGTGATGATTGTTTTGGGGATCAGTCGTAATGATTGATTTGGGTGTTGTTGATATGGTTATAGTTGCCATTTTCCTGGAGTTCTCTTGCGTGATGATGCTTTTGGGATCAAGTCGATTGATTGATGCTTTGGGTAGAGAGAGCATTGCACTGTTAGTGTCACTTGTAGTGTCACTTTTAGATTCGGAGATGGATTATTAGAGTCTTACCATTGTGGTAAGGGCTCATGTTTGTTTTGAGACAAGTTGTTGTCGGGTTGGTTTTTAGAGTCAGTTTATGGCTAGGTGTAGTTTTAAGGAATCGTAGTTCCGATGATTGGTTGTGGATCGAAATTGAGGAATTTTGATTTAGCTTGGTATTGCCAAGCACGATTTTGAGAGACTCGTTTTATGACCTCGTTCGTCGAGATTATGATATGTATGCCACTTGGTGGACTTGTATTTCGAGAATTTAGTTATCCATGATAGAGATGTGGATCTGATGTCTGATTACAGTGTAGTCTTGTGGTGAGATTCGTTTTGATTTCTAGAGGTTTTGATTTGCTTGTCGGGCTATGGATTCTTTATTGATGTTGTTAATAGGAGTATTTTGAGACATTGGAGTTGTTGGTTTTGTTGTATTGAGGATTTGAGACCTTAAGCATAATGGTGCCTATGACATTGTTGTCAGAGTTTGGGATTGGCCAGGATGGTCTAGAACGTCCTTGTACCATATTCCAACTCTCACAGATGTTTGTTTTCCACATTGCTTTTGGCTATGATCGTTTGTGATATTGAAGCCATTTGTATTGAGAGTTTCATGGGTAGACTTAGTGGGGGGCAAGTTATGAATTAGTGCCTTATACTGTCATGCTACCGTATAAAGTTGTGTGTTGTGGGCGAGCGCTAGTTGCCGTCGATGCTACCTTACTGATGAGTAAGTGTGGGCGGGCACTAGGTACTGTCATTGCCACCACAAATTTGAGTACGTCGTAGGCAGGTCCTGGTCGCTATTCATACTGCCATGTCGTCTTTGTTCGGTACCTTGATTTGATACGTGGTTATCTTCGAGTTCTTTTGGTGATTATTTTTGGATCAGTATGATGGTTTATCTGGAAGGATGCTTACGGTTATTGTTTTTCATTCTTTTGTTTGACCTTGGGTTCTGTGTGTAAGTTTTGACTTGTTGTGTGGTCATGTGGTCACTTTTTCTCTGAGAGGTTGTCTTGTCATGAGCACATGGGTGCAAATGACACTGGTTTGTGGATTTCCTTTCAGTTTTGAGGTCGCTGGTGTAGCGTGTTGTGTGGGATACTCGAAGATGTACTCCGTAGTTATCCTGGTTTCACCTTTTGTTTTGTTGGGGCAGGATTTCGAGGACGAAATCCCTTTAAGGTGGGAAGGTTGTAATGACCCGGTCTTTTTCTTCCTTTCTTTTTCTCAGATTTTCACGGATATTATTTTTTTCCGTTGATCTTTTTCCTTCCTGGGTTCAGTTCGTCGTCGCTTAGTGTCATCTAAAGTGCTCTGGAGTGAGTTCTGAGACTCTTTTCTTTGGATTGATATCTTTACTTTTGTAAGAATGTACTCTGGTTGCTCCCAGTGTCCATAGGAGCATGGATGCATAGTTTTTCAGAATCTTTTTCTTTTCTTGGGGTGTTTTTCATAAATATCTTTTGAAGATATTTTATTTCAGGTGTTTTTAAGAAACTATTTTTGGAAGATATTTTCATTCTGGGCCATTAGTGTAGTTTTCAGTTTTTGGAGGGGCCATTGTACAATTAATGAAAGTTATTGCTAAATGCCTTGTTTTGAACTTGGATCCTCGTATGGGATTCATTTTCACTTTTCGTCGAGTCACGTACTCTTTGAATTTCCTTCTGGTTGTTTTTCTCCAGTTTCAGGGTTTTCGGCACCGGTTGCCACCGAACTTGTTTGGGGCATAACTTTCTGCTCGGGACTTGGTTTTCGACGTCATTTCCTTCCGTTGTTCATATTTTCCTATTTTGAATCTTTTTCATTAACAGAGTTTTGCTGTTTGAGCGTGTTTGCTCAAATTCCACTTTTCCGAACCCGGTAGGGCCCGTTCGGGGCACTTTTTGAGATTTTCTATAAATAGAGTGACTTAAGAGAAAATATCAGATTTTTCTCTCTCTCCCCTCTCTTGGCCTGCCATCTATGGTAGCCATGGCTACCAGTCTTCTTTCTTCTTTTCCATCCACTTCCCTTTTGTAAAAAGGTGTAGTGCCTTAGTGTTTATTGCTCATCTTGACGACACGCATCTTTCACCCTTATTAGAACCCGTTTTTGGCCAATTTTTGAGTTCGGGTTTGAGGCCAAGTTAGGATTTTGGTAGGTCCTCTATAGAGTTTATTGTTCACAGCGTTGTCCCCTACAAAACCCCGAAGTATCATCGGATTCGGAGACGTTTCATTTTGGTGGCTTTTGAGATTTTCATCTCAAATTGAGGTGGGGGATGTTTTAGGATTTTGTATGTATTGTATTGAGTGTTCTCCATGATTATACAACTTATTTGCATGCCTTATATCAAATCTAGAAAGTTAGTAATATTTATTTCTTTGTATAAGATTTAAATTTCAAAGGTGTATATAACTTAGAATTGGATTGTGGCATGATGATAAATTAGGCTTTAATATGTTTGTTAACATATATTAAATTGGGATTATTTGAATAAGAATTGCACTTTTTATTTAATATTTTTCTTTTATGAAAGATTAATTCTCATGGTCATACCTTGCATGAAATGAACTTGTAATATACTTTTAAATTAAGTCTTGACATATTCTTTAACAAACTTTAATTTGAGAGCATTTGAATAAGTATGAAAACCTAGAGATTTTAATTAAAATGATTAATTAAAATATATTTAATGGTTCCATTGGCCTAATTAAGTTTTTAACTTGATATTTGTAATGACTAGGACTTGTATACTAGCATATGTTATTTTGGGACCATTTGATTTTGTTTTAGAAATTAGGGATTTGATTATCATGATTTAATTAAATTCCATTTTGTTGTTCAAATGGCCTAATCAAGTTTTTGAATTGATATATGCAATGATCAAGTTATGTTGTATAACATGTGTTAATTAGAGACCATTTGTTTGGGATTTGAAACCTAGGGAAATTAATTAGTTATTTGATTAATTTCCGTTTCTATTACATTATTGATTAAATCATGTATTTGACATTGATAATATGTTTGAAGCATGATTTTAGACTTATAATGAACGCATGAGTTTATGTTTCAATATTGAAATATATTGTAATAGCGTGTAACGAATCGCACACTGAAGATTTGACATGTGATGTTATTATAGCGTTTAACGAATCGCGCTCTGAAGATTCGATGTTGTCATCCTATAGTAATTGTGGATTTAGCGCATGTATTGTGTGGTTTTAACCTACTTGTGTATGGAATGTAGTTTCGTACTGTATATATATATTTCGTATATAAGTTGTTAACTTATTTATTTTGCAGTCTTGGGACATTTTACTGTGATATGGCTAGAGTTTGGCTCTAATGCGGGAGGTATGAGTTCTCCCCATTGAGATAGTGCACACTAGGGTGGTCTTCCCAGCGAGTTAGTGTCCGGAATAACCATTTTGCTCTTGGTTTAATCCGAGACGTGATGTCCAAGTCTACCACTATTTATTTTTGCATTCAATTCCAAGTTGACAAACAATGCTTAATTGTAACTTGTGGTTTTGGTTATTGGCAATTTAATGTTGTTAAGTATATTTATGCATTATGATTTTGAATGAATCATAGCATGCTTTAATGTTATTAAGTACATTCATGTTTTATGATTTTTAATGAATCATTATAAATTTTGATGTTGCTAAGTACATCTATGCTATATTGTTCAAATGTGACTTAGGAATGATCCTATATATTCATTTGGAACATAGACGTTAGGTGGCATGACCCACTTTAGTTATTTACACACTTTTAGATTTCAAGCTGATTACTTTGAGAATCTATATTTTGATGTGTGGTACTAGAAATTCCAATTATGCTAAATGGTTGTATGTAGTTGTTTACATATTTTAGATTTCAAGTTGATGACTTTGAGAATCTATATTTTGTCGTTTTGTATAGCATGCTCCTATGTTGTTTGAATTACATGAATGATATGTTTTATGCTAGAAATGATCTTAGGCAGTTTAGGATGCTCCCTGAGTCTCACCTTTGACACAAACGCTAGGTGGAATGAACCACGATGTTTAAATCATGCAAACATGTAAAACGTTAGGTCGATGCATGCTCATTTCCTACAAGTAGCTTTATGTTACTCACCCCAAAGTTACTGGGGCATATTTCAGGTACAGGATACAAGATTGGAGATTTGCACTTGCCTTGGGTGAATTGCAGAATGAAAGTTTCTTTAGAAGCATACTTGTTCACATGCAAGTGTTAGCATGTTTAAGTTTTACCTATGAAATGTAATTTTTCTAACTTGGAGGTTTGACATGTCAAATGTTGTAAATGAATTGTAATAAGGACATAGGCCATTCCAACATGTTTAAAATGTTATTTTACACTTGTGTATATGTTCACATCATCATACACTTGCATACAATTCAATTTGATCATGCAATGGTGGATCCAATTGAGCCTTAGGGACTTCTTTTCATTTTTGGTGCATAACAGGTTCATTTTTGCATTTTTAACCTGTTTCGGTTGATTGGTAACTTGTTTCGGTCAACCGATGGCCTTTGAATTTTAATTAAACAGTAAAAATCCAATTCTAGTAGCCTTTTTCAGCTTCGAGCCATAAACCAGTCGACCGATGGCCTTTGAATTTTAATTAAACAGTAAAAGTCCAATTCTAGTAGCCTTTTAAAGCTTCGAGCCATAAACCAGTCAACCGGTTTGTCATTTCGATCAACCGAAATGAAGGCTCTTTTCCTTCTTTTTCCTGGCTCAATTCGATAGACCGAATCTTCATTTTGGTCAACCGAAATGGAGCTTCCTCGTAGGTTTTATTTAGTTGATTGTTTCTTTAGGCCTTTATCGCTTCGTTCCTTCCTACTAGATTTTGTTAATCTTGTGTAAGCAATTTAGTGGTGTTCTTGGTTTAGTTTGAACTAGATTTTGTCCCTTTGGTTGTCATTGGTGCCATAGGATACCATTTGACCCTTTTTATGCTAGTTTTTGCTTTCGGTTATTTCCTTGAGCTCCTTGACTTCATGGAAGGTCATACTGGTGTCTTAGGTATGGTTTGCGTCTCTATAGACTTTGGATTTATCTTTTACTTTCGCATTTTGGATCCGTTATCCTGTCAACTTTCGGTTCATCATAATACACACTAGGTTGAAAAATCCAGGGTCGTTACAGTAAAGATTGAATCTTTGAATAAAAATACCTCAATCAAGGTACCTAATATGTCACTAGACCTTTTTAATGTAGAAACATTAAATCTTAGAAAAAAAATAAGAGTTTTGAGTTTAACTTATTCGAGTTACCTATGAAGTCGCGAAGAGTGTTTTAATGAGTAAATATTGAATCTTTGAATGAAAATACCTTAATCAAAGTACCTGTTATGTCACTAGACCTTTTTAATGTAAAAAGATGAAATCTTTGAAAGAAAATGAGACTTTTGAGTTAAACTTTTTAGAGTTACCTACAAAGTCGCGAAAAGTGTTTTATTAACTAAAGAATTGAATCTTTGAATTAAAATACATAAATAAAGGTACATATTATGTCACTAGACCTTTTCAATGTATAAAGATTGAATCTTTGAAAGCAAATGAGAGTTTTAGGTTAAACTTATTCGAGTTTCCTTTGATGTCCCAAAGAATGTTTTAATGAGTAAACTAATTCGAGCTACCTATCAAGTCGCACAGATTGTTTTAATGACTAAAGATTGAATCTTTGAATGAAAATACCTCAACAAAGATACCTATTATGTCACTAGAACTTTTTATTGTATAAAGATTAAATCTTTGAAAGAAAATGATAATTTTGAGTTAAACTTATTTGAGTATCCTTTGACGTCCCCAAGAGTGTTATAATGAGTAAAAATTGAATCTTTGAATAAAAGTACCTCAATCTAGGTACCTGTTATGTCACTAGTCCTTTTTAATGTAAAAAGATTGAATCTTTAAAACAAAATGAGACTTTTGAGTTTAACCTATTAGTGTCACCTATGAAGTCGCGAAGAGTGTTTTAATGACTAAAGATTGAATCTTTAAGTGAATTTTTTTTCCGTAAAGGTACCTTTTTAATGTATAACGATTGTATCTTTTAAAGAAAATAAGAGTTTTGAGTTAAACTTATTCGAGTTCCCTTTGATGTCAGGCAGAGCGTTTTAATGAGTAAAAATTGAATCTTTGTATGAAAATACCACATTCAAGGTACCTATTATGTCACTTGACCTTTTTAATGTAAAAAAATTTAATCTTTGAAAGAAAATGAGAGTTTTGAGTCATACTTATTCGAGTTACCTTTGACGTCCCGAATAGTGTATTAATGAGTAAAAATTTAATCTTTGAATGAAAATACCTCAATTAGGGTACCTATTATGTCACTAGACCTTTTTAATTTAAAAAAATTGAACATTTGAAAGAAAATAAGAGTTTTGAGTTTAACTTATTCTAATTACCTATGAAGTCGCGAAGAGTGTTTATTGACTAAAGATTGAATCTTTGAATGAAAATACCTTAATAAAAGTACCTATTATGTCAGTAGACCTTTTTAATGTATAAAGAATGAATCTTCGAAAGAAAATGAGACTTTTGAGCTAAACATATTTGAGTTCCCTTTGATGTCCCAAAGAGAGTTTTAATGAGTAAATGTTGAATCTTTGAATGAAAATACCTCAATTAAGATACCTATTACGTTACTAGATGTTTTTAATGTAAAAAGATTGAATCTTTGAAAGAAAATGAGAGTTTTAAGTTTAACTTATTCGAGTTACCTATGAAGTCGCGAGGAGTGCGTTAATGACTAAAGATTGAATCTTTGAATGAAAATACCTCAATGAAGGTACATATTATATCAGTATACCTTTTTAATCCATAAAGATGGAATCTTTAAAAGAAAATGAGAGTTTTGAGTTTAACTTATTCGAGTTACTTATAATAGTGTTTTATTGAGTTAAGATTGAATCTATGAATGAAAATACCTTAATAAAGGTACCTATTATGTCACCAGACATTTTTAATTTTTAAAGATTCAATCTTTGAAAGAAAATGAGAGTTTTAAGTTAAATTTATTCTAGTTCCCCTTGGCGTCCCTAAAAGTGTTTCAATGAGTAAATATTGAATCTTTGATTGAAAATACCTCAATCAAGGCACCAATTATGTCACTAGACCTTTTTAATGTAAAAAGGTTGAATCTTTGAAAGAAAATGAGAGTTTTGAGTAAAACTTATTCGAGTTACCTGTGAAGTCGCGAAGAATGTTTTAATGAGTAAAGATTGAATCTTTGTATGAAAATACCTCAATCAAGATACCTAATATGTCACTAGACCTTTTTAATGTAAAAAGATTGAATCTTTGAAATAAAATAAAAGTTTTGAGTCTAACTCATTCGAGTCACCTATGAAGTCGCGAAGAGTGTTTAATAACTAAAGATTGAATCTTTGAGTGAAAATAAGTCAATAAAGGTACCTATTATATCACTGGACCTTTTTAATGTATAACAATTGAATCTTTGACAACAAATGGGAGTTTTGAGTTCAACTTATTCGAGTTACCTATAAAGTCCCGAAGAGTGTTTTAATGAGTAAAGATTGAATCTTTTAATGAAAATACATCAATAAAGGTACCTATTATGTCACAAGACATTTTTAACGTAAAAAGACTGAATCTCTGAAAAAAAATGAGAGTTTTGGGTTTAACTTATTAGTGTCTCATATGAAGTCGCGAAGAGTATTTTAATGACTAAAGATTAAATCTTTCAGTGAAAATACCTCAATAAAGGTACCTAATATATCACCAGACCTTTTTCATGTATAAAGATTGAATCTTTGAAAGAAAATGAGACTTTTGAGTTAAGCTTATTCGAGTTCCATTTGATGTCCCAAAGAGAGTTTTAATAAGTAAAGATTGAATCTTTGAATGAAAATACCTAATTCAAGGTACCTATTATGTCACTAGACCTTTTTAAAGTAAAAAGATTGAAACTTAGAAAGAAAATGAGAGTTTTGAGTTTAACTTATTCGAGTTACCTTTGACGTCCCGAAGAATGTATTAATAAGTAAAAATTGAATCTTTGAATGACAATACCTCAATCAGGGTACCTATTATGTCACTAGAGCTTTTTAGTATAAAAAGATTGAACCTTTGAAAGAAAATAAAAGTTTTAAGTATAACTTATTCGAGTTAACTATGAAGTCACGAACAGTGTTTAATGAGTAAAGATTAAATCTTTGAATGAAAATACCTCAATAAAAGTACCTATTATGTCACTAGACCTTTTTAATGTATAAAGATTGAATCTTCGAAAGAAAATGAGAGTTTTGAGTTTAACTTATTCGAGTTCCATTTGATATCCCGAAGAGAGTTTTAAAGAGTAAATGTTGAATCTTTGAAAAAAAATACCTCAATCAAAGTACCTATTATGTCACTAGACATTTTTATTGTAAACAGATTGAATCTTTGAAAAAAAAATGAGAGTTTTGAGTTTAACTTATTCGCGTTACATTTGAAGTCGCGAAAAGTGCTTTAATGACTAAATACTGAATCTTTGAATGAAAATTCCTCAATTAAGGTACCTATTATGTCATTAGACCTTTTTAATGTAAAAAGATTGAATCTTTGAAAGAAAATGAGAGTTTTGAGTTTAACTTATTCGAGTTACTTATGAAGTCGCGAAGAGTGTTTTGATGAGTAATGATTGAATCTTTGAATGAAATTACCTCAATTAATGTACCTATTATGTCGCTAGACCTTTCTAACGTGAAAAGATTGAATAGTTGAAAGGAATTGAGAGTTTTTAGTTTAACTTATTCGATTTACCTATGCAATCGCGAACAGTATTTTAATGAGTAAAGATTAAATCTTTGAATAAAAATACCTCAATAAAGGTACCTATTGTGTCACGAGACCTTTTTAATGTATAAAGATGGAATCATTGAAAGAAAATGAAATTTTGAGTTAAACTTATTCGAGTTCCCATTAACGTCCCGAAAAGTGTTTTAAAAAGTAAAGATTGAATCTTAGATTGAAAATACCTCAATCAAGGTACATATCATATCACAAGAAGTTTTTTAATGTAAAAAGATTGAACTTTTGAAAGAAAATGAGAGTTTTGAGTTTAACTTATTTGAGTTACCTACGAAGTCGTAAAGAGTGTCTAATAACTAAAGATTGAATCTTTGAATGAAAATACCTCAGTAAAGGTACCGATTATGTCACTAGAACTTTTTAACGAATAAATATTAAATCTTTGAAAAAAAAAAATGAGACTTTTGAGTTAAACTTATTCGAGTTCCCTTTGACGTTCTGAAGATTGTTTTAATGAGTAAAGATTGAATCTTTGATTGAAAATACCTCAATCACGATACCTATTATGTCACTTGATCATTTTAATGTAAAAAGATTGAATCTTTTAAAGAAAATTATAGTTTTGAGTTTAACTTATTTGAGTTACTTATGAAGTCGCGTATAATGTTTTTAATGATTAAAGATTGAATCGTCGAATGAAAATACCTGAATAATGGTACCTAATATGTCACTATACTTTTTTAATGTATAAAGATTGAATCTTTGATAGAAAATGAGAGTTTTGAGTTAAACATATTCGAGTTCCTTTAATGTTCCGTAGAGTAATTTAATGAGTAAATATTAAATCTTTGGATGAAAATACCTCAATCAATGTACCGATTATGTCACTTGACCTTTTTAATGTAAAAAGATTGAATCATTGAAAGAAAACTAGAGTTTTCGGTTTAACTTATTCGAGTTACCTATGAAGTCGCGTAGAGTGTTTTAATGGCTAAAGATTGACTCATTGAATGAAAATAACTAAATAAAAGGTACCTATTATGTCACTATACCTTTTTAATATATTAAGATTGAATCTTTGAAAGAAAGTGAGAGTTTTGAGTTAAACTTATTCGAGTTCATCTAGATGTCACAAAGAGTGTTTTAATGAGTAAACTTATTCGAGCTACCTATGAAGTTGCAAAGAGTGTTTTAATGACTAAAGATTAAATCTTTGAATGAAAACACCTCAATAAAGGTAGCTATTATGTCACTACACCTTTTTATTGTATAAACATTGAATCTTTGAAAGAAAATGAGAGTTTTGAGTTTAACTTATACGAATTACCTATGAAGTCTCGAAGAGTGTTTTAATGAGTAAACACTGAATCTTTGAATGAAAATACCTCAATCAAGGTACCTATTATGTCACTAGACCTTTTTAATATAAAAAGATTGAATTTTTGAAAGAAAATAAGAGTTTTGAGTTTAACTCTTTTGAGTTACCTATGAAGTCGCGAAGAGTGTTTAATAACTAAAGATTGAATCTTTGACTGAAAATACCTCAATAAAGGTATATATTATGTCATTGGACCTTTTAATGTATAACGATTGAATCTCTAAAAGAAAATGAGAGTTTTGAGTTTAAATTATTAGAGTTACCTATGAAGTCGCAAGAGTGTTGTAGTGAGTAAAGATTGAATCTTTGAATAAAAATATACCTAAATCAAGATACTTATTACGTCAGTAGACCTTTTTAATGTAAAAAGACTGAATCTCTAAAAGAAAATAAGAGTTTTGAGTTTAACTTATTCGAGTTACTTATGAAGTCGGGTAGAGTGTTTTAATGGCTAAAGATTGACTCATTGAATGAAAATACCTAAATAAAAGATACCTATTATGTCATTATACCGTTTTAATGTATTAAGATTGAATCTTTGAAAGAAAGTGAGAGTTTTGACTTAAAGTTATTCGACTTACCTACGAGGTCCCAAAGTGTGTTTTAAAGAGTTAAAATTGAATCTTTGATTGAAAATACCTCAATAACGGTGCCTATTATGTCACTAGACCTTTTTAATGTATAAAGATTGAATCTTTGAATGCAAATGAGAGTTTTAGGTTAAACTTATTCGAGTTCCCATAGACGTCACAAAGAGTGTTTTAATGAGTAAACTTATTCGAGCTACCTATGAAGTTGCAAAGAGTGTTTTTATAACTAAAGATTGAATCTTTGAATGAAAATACCTCAATAAAGGTAGCTATTATTATGTCACTACACCTTTCTATTGTATAAAGATTGAATCTTTGAAAGAAAATGAGAGTTTTGAGTTTAACTCATTCGAGTTACCTATGAAGTCGCGAAGAGTGTTTTAATGAGTAGAGACTGAATCTTTGAATTAAAATACCTCAATCAAAGTGCCAATTATGTCACTAGACCTTTTTAATGTAAAAAGATTGAATCTTTGAAAGAAAATAAGAGTTTTGAGTTTAACTCTTTCGAGTTACCTATGAAGTCGCGAAAAGTGTTTAATGACTAAAGATTGAATCTTTGACTGAAAATAGCTCAGTGAAGGAACCTATTATGTCACTGGACCTTTTTAATGTATAACGATTGAATCTATGAAAGAAAATGAGAGTTTTGAGTTTAACTTATTCGAGTTACCTATGAAGTAGTAAGAGTGTTTTAATGAGTAAAGATTTCTTTGAATGAAAACATACCTGAATCAAGATACCTATTACGTCACTAGGCCTTTTTAATGTAGAAAGACTGAATCTCAAAAAGAAAATGAGAGTTTTGACTTTAACTTATTCGAGCTACCTATGAAGTCGTGAAGAGTATTTTAATGAGTAAAGATTGAATCTTTGAATGAAAATACCTCAATGAAGTGTGAAAAGATTGAATCTTTGAAAGAAAATGAGAGTTTTTTATTTAACTTATTCGAGTTATCTTTGGGAGAAAATTAAATTTTGAGTTGAACTTATTCGAGTTCCCATTGACGTACCGAAGATTGTTTTAAAAATTAAAGATTGAATCTTAGAATGAAAATACCTCAATCAAGATACCTATTATATCACTAGAACTTTTTAAAATAAAAAGATTGAACTTTTGAAAGAAAATGAGAGTTTTGAGTTTAACTTTTTCGAGTTACCTATGAAATCGCGAAGAGTGTTTTAATGACTAAAGATTGAAACTTTGAGTGAAAATACCTCAATAAAGGTACCTATAATGTCACTAGACCTTTTAAATGAATAAAGATTGAATCTGTGAAAGAAAATGAGAGTTAATGAGTAAAGATTGAATCTTTGAATGAAAATACCTCACTCACGGTACCTATTATGTCCCTAGACCTTTTTAATGTAAAAAGATTGATTCTACGAAAGAAAATGGGCGTTTTGAGTTTAACTTATTCGAGTTACCTAGGAAGTCGACAAAGATATTTTAATCACCAAAGATTAAATCTTTGAATGCAAATGCCTCAATAAAGGTAATATGTCACTAGACCTTTTTAATGTAAAAAGATTGAATCTTTGATAGATAATGAGTGTTTTGAGTTAGATATATTCGAGTTTCCTTTAACATTCCGTAGACTATTTTATTGAGTAAATATTGAATCTTTGAATGAAAATACCTCAATCAAGGTACCTATTATATCAGTTGATCTTTTTAATATAAAAAGATTGAATCTTTGAACGAAAATGAGAGTTTTGAGTTAAAGTAAATTGAGTTACCTATGAAGTCGCGTAAAGTGTTTTAATGACTAAAGATTGACTCTTTGAATGAAAATAGCTGAATAAAGGTACCTATTATGTCACTATACCTTTTTAAAGTATTAAGATTAAATCTTTGAAAGAAAATGAGAGTTTTGAGTTAAAGTTATTCGAGTTACCTATGAAGTCATGAAGAGTATTTTAATGACTAAAGATTGAATATTTGAATGAAAATGCCTCAACAAAGGAACTTATTAGGTCAACAGACAATAATAACGTAAAAAGATTGAATCTTTGAAGGAAAATGAGAGTTTTGAGTTTAACTTTTTCCTGTTACCTATGAAGTCTCGAAGAGAATTTAATGACTAAAGATTGAATCTGCGAATGAAAATACCTTAATAAAGGTACCTATTATGTCACTGCACCTTTTTAATATATAAAGGTTGAATCATTCGAAAGAAATAGAGAGTTTTTGAGTTAAACTTATTCGAGTTTTCTATGAAGTCGCGAAGAGTGTTTTAATGTGTAAAGATTGAATCTTTGAATGAAAATACCTCAATAAAGGTACCTGTTATGTCACTAGACCATTTTAATGTATAAAAATTGAAACTTATATAGAAAATGAGAGTTTTGAGTTAAACTTATTAGAGTTCCTTCGACGTCCCGAAGAGTGTTTTAATGAGTAAAGATTGAATCTTTGAATGAAAATACTTCAATCAGGGTACGTATTACGTCACTAGACCTTTTTAATGTAAAAAGATTGAATCATTAAAAGAAAATTAGAGTTTTGAGTTTAATTTATTCGAGTTACCTATGAAGTCGCGAAATATATTTTAATGACTAATGATTGAATCTTTAAATGAAAATACCTCAATAAAGGTACCTATTATGTCACTAGACCTTTTTATTATATAAAGATTGAATCTTAGTGAGAAAAAAAAAAAAAAAAAAAAAAAAAAAAAAAAAACAAAGAGTTTTGGGTTAAAAACTTATTCGAGTTCCCTTTGATGCCCCGAAGAGTGTTTTAATGAGTAAAGATTGAATTTTTGAATGAAAATACCTCAATCAGGGTACCTATTATATCACTAGACCTTTTGATTATATAAAGATTGAATCTGTAAAAGAAAAGGAGAGTTTTGGGTTAAACTTATTCAAGTTACCTATGAAGTCGCAAAGAGTGTTTTAATGAGAAAAAATTGAATCTTTGAATAAAAATACCTCAATAAAGGTACTTATTATGTCACTAGGCCTTTTTAATATATAACGATTGAATCTTTGAAAGAAAATGAGAGTTTTGAGTTAAACTTATTCGATTTCCCTTTGTCATTCCGAAGATTGTTTTAACGAGTAAAGATTGAATCTTTGAATCAAATTATATCAATCAAGGTACCTATTATGTCACTAGATCTTTTTATTGGAAAAAGATTGAATCTTTGAAAGAAAATGAGAGTTTTGAATTAAACTTATTCGAGTTACCTATGAAGTCGCGAAAAGTACTTTAATGACTAAAGATTGAATCTTTGAATGAGAATACCTCAATAAAGGTACCTAGTATGTCAGTAGACCTTTATAATATGTAAAGATTGAATCTTAAAAAAAAGAAAAAAAAAAGGAAGAAAGAAAGAGTGTTGAGTTAAACTTATTCGAGTAACCTACGAAGTCGCGAAGAGTGTTTTAATGAGTAAAGATTGAATCTTTGAATACAAATACCTCAATAAAGGTACCTATTATGTCACTAGACCTTTTTGGTGCATAAAGATTGAATCTTTGTAAGAAATTGAGAGTTTTTAATTAAACTTATTCGAGTTTCCTTTGTGGTCCTGAAGAGTGTTTTATTGAGTAAAGATTGAATTTTAGAATGAAAATACCTTAATCAAGAAATATATTATATCACTAGACCTTTTTAATATAAAAAGATTGAATATTTGAAAGAAAATAAGAGTTTTGATTTAAACTTATTCGAGTTGCCTATTAAGTTGCGAAGAGTGAATTAATTTCTAAATATTGAATCTTTGAATGAAATACCTCAATAAAGGTACCTATTATGTTACAAGACCTTTTTAATGTATAAAGGTTGAATCTTTGAAAGAAAATGAGAGTTTTGAGTTAAACTTATTCGAATTCTCTTTGATGTTCCATAGAGTATTTTAAGGAGTAAAGATTGAATCTTCGAATAAAAGTACCTCAATCAAGATACCTATTATGTCACTAGACCTTTTTAATGTAAAACTATTGACTTTTTGAAAGAAAATGAGAGTACTGAGTTAAACTTATTTGAGTTGAAATCATGAAGAGTGTTTTAATGACTAAAGATTGAATCTTTGAATGAAAATACCTCAATAAAGGTACTTAGTATGTCAGTAGACCTTTTTAATGTATAAAGATTTAAATCTTTGAAAGAAAATTAGAGTTTTGAGTTAAACTTATTCGAGTTCCCTTTGACGTCCCAAAGTGTATTTTAATGGGTAAAGATTGAATTTTTTAATGAAAATATCTCAATCAAGCTAACTATTAGGTCACTAGACCTTTTAAATTTAAAAGGATTAAATCTTTGAAGGAAAATTTGAGTTTTAGGTTTAACATACTTGGGTTACCTATGAAGTCGCGAAAAGTGTTTTAATGACTAAAGATTGATTCCTGGAATGAAAATACCTTATTAAAGGTACCTATTATGTCACTAGACCTTTTTAATGTATAAAGATTGAATCTTTGATAGAAAATAAAAGTTTTTAGTTAAACTTATATGAGTTCCCTTTGAAGTCCCGAAGAGTGTTTTAATGAGTAAAGATTGAATCTTTGAATGAAAATATCTCAATAAAGTTACCTATTATGTCACTAGACCTTTTTAATGTATAAAAATTGAATCTTTGAAAGAAAAAGAGAGTTTTGAGTTAAACTTATTCGAGTTTCCTTTAATGTCCCGCAGAGTGTTTTAATGGGTTAAGATTGAATCTTTGAATGAAAATTTCTAAATTAAGGTACCTATTATGTCACTAGACCTTTTTAATATAAAAAGGTTGAATCCTTGAAAGAAAATGCAAGTTTCTTGTTTAACTTATTCGAGTTTCCTATGAAGTCGCGAAGTGTGTTTTAATGACTAAAGATTAAATCTATGAATGAAAATACCTCAATAAAGATACCTATTATGTCACTAGACTTTTTTAATGTATAAAGATGGAATCTTTGAAATGTAATGAGAATTTTGAGTTGCACTTATTCGAGTTACCTATGAAGTTGAGAAAAGTGTTTTAATGAGTAAAAAATGAATCTTTGAATGAAAATACCTCAATAAAGGTACCTATTTTGTCACTAGATCTTTTTAATGTATAAAATTGAAACTTTGAAAGAAAATGAGAGTTTTGAGTTGAACTTAGTCGAGTTCCCTTTGATGTCCCGAAGAGTGTTTTATTGAGTAATGATTGAATCTATGAATAAAAAGAACTCAATCAAGGTACCTATAATGTCACTAGACCTTTTTAATGCAAAAAGATTGAATCTTTGAAAGAAAACGAGAGTTTTGAGCTTAACTTATTCGAGTTACCTATGAAGTCGCAAAGAATGTTTTAATAACTAAATATTAGATCTTTGAATTACATTACCTCAATAAAGGTACCTATAATGTCACTAAACTTTTTTAATGTATAAAGATTGAATCTTTGATAGAAAATGAATGTTTTTAGTTAAACTTATACGAGTTCCCTATGAAGTCCCGAAGAGTGTTTTAATGAGTAAAGATTGAATCTTTGAATGAAAATACCTCAATAAAGGTACCTATTATGTCAGTAGACCTTTTTAATGTATAAAGATTGAATGTTTGAAAGAAAATGAGAGTTTTGAGTTAAACTTATTCGAGTTTCTTTTAACGTCCCGAAGAGTGTTTTAATGAGTTAAGATTGAATCTTTGAATGAAAATTTCTCAATCAACGTACCTATTATGTCACTAGACCTTTTTAATGTAAAAATGTTGAATCTTTGAAAGAAAATGAAAGTTTTGAGTTTAACTTATTCGAGTTACCTATGAAGTCGTGAAGAGTGTTTTAATAACTAAGGATTGAATCTTTGAATAAAAATACCTCAATAGAGGTACCTATTATGTCACTAGACCTTTTTAATGTATAAAGATTAAATATTTGAAAGAAAATAACAGTTTTGAGTTAAACTTATTCGAGTTACCTATGAAGTCACGAAGAGTGTTTTAATGAGCAAAGATTGAATATTTGAATGAAAATAAAGGTACCTATTATGTCAGTGGACCTTTTTAATGTATAAAGATTGAATCTTTGAAAGAAAATAAGAGTTTTGAGTTAAACTTATTCAAGTTCCCTTTGACGTTCCGAAGAGTGTTTTAATGAGTCAAGATTGAATCTTTAAATGAAAATATATCAATTAAGGTACCTATTATTATTGGGATTTATATGCCCTGGCAAAGCAAATTCCTGTTTGGATTAAAGTGACATATGTTCCTAACATATCTGAAATATTTATCCTTTATACAATTGGTGAATTCAATATATTATGTTTCAATTCATTATGGAATTGATAGTGTCACTTGAGTACAAGAGATATTTATATATGTATGTGATGGTGATCAATACATGAATATAAATAGTAATCCTAAATATTTCATAGTCGGTAATTATGTATGGACTCATTATTAACTATGAATTGAACTGGATCCGCGTTAGTTTGAGATATATTGCGAGAGCCGTTGTATGCAATTGATCCTTATCACTGTCATGGCATTTAACTCTCAAGCATGAGAGATGTATAGACTCTTTTATTAATTAATAATTACTTTGATTTGTTCTGCGGATACTTCGGGATCCATAGATCGGCACTTTGGGTAGTTATGTAATTAATAGTTAGAGAATTATATTCTCAATATTTGCATCAGTGCTAGTTGTATTTATTTTGTATTGATTACGGTTGATCACAAATTAAATTCGAAGGCCTTCGTATGTTTTAAGACAAAATGATTTTCTATATATTTATTTATTTAAATTATTATTTTTTTCAAACAAATATTTTATTGCGATCAAGCTGGAAATAATCAAAGGTACAATGATAAGCGCCGAATATTACATATTCAAGCGCCCTTACTTGCATTAGTTAAGTCCATTAGTGGAGTTTAATGTACAGTTTAACTTTATTTTTGTATTTTTGTCTTCTTCCAGGTCAGTTTCCCCGAATATGGTTATAGAAGTGGTTTTGACAATCTCTTGTTGAAGGAGGTGTGCTGTTGCTGGGAGCCATCTTTTGGACCGAGCCTTTTCAGTCGTTATTTGTGTGGAGTTCGGGGCATAATGATCATAATGGAAATCGCTGCAACGGATCGGCTCAAAGTGGCACGAGAAGTTTTACTGAAGTGTTGCAGCTGCTAGTCTCCGCGGCTCCCGCCGCGCCACCGCGGGCGCCTGCCAAATCCACAACTCAATGCCTTATTTCGCAGGGCCTCGCCACAGGTTCGCGGTCCCCCGCCGAGCTCCCATGGGCGCCCGCCGCGCCACCGCGGGTGCTTGCCGTTTATGCCAGTAGCTTCCCTTGAGCCATGAAAGCCCACGGGCGCCCGTGGATCTGCAGATGATATCTTACTTGCTTCGGATTTAAGGCTGATTTTGGTCTCCTATGCAATTTCTATGGTTCTAATTCATCTAGGGTGGTTAGAGCTCGGGATTGGGGGGATGGAGAGTAGATTTTGGGTGGATAAGAAGGGGGAAAGCATGACTTATCATGCATCTCAAATTTTAGCTAAGTTTTAGAGAGAGAAAGTAGTGTTTTTGGAGGGTTTGGAGTGTTAGCTTGCTTCAGCACGAAAATGGAAGGTGGATTTGCTTATTCTCCTTCATTCCTTGTTCCTATGGGTAACTAAACCTTCATCTAGGGAGGTGATGAAGCCCTCCCTTGTAAGCATGTTCTAGATTAATTTCTATTTTGGGGATAATGATGTATAGTTTTGGTCTTTCCATAATCTAGAGCATATTACTTGTTGTAATGGATTCTAATATATATTAATGATTGTTTTAAGTCAATTATCTTGTCTTAGATGATATCTTATCTTAATCATAATGCTTGCATTTTCATGGTGACAATAGAAATAAGGTTGTGGAATGGTTTTAATGGCATGTTGATAGAGAGCCTTGATAGTCCATTGCTTAGGTAATCCCTTTGATGGTTTATGCTTGATTCCTACCTTCATGTGCTTTACCATTTGATTAAGGGCTTGATGATCTTTTGCTTAAGAGAGTATGCTTGATAGTACACCCTAGTTTAGGTAGTTCAATTATATGAACTTTTGATGGATCATTCTTGTTTTTGATTTAATGAACTCTTTGACGATTATATGGTAACCATAGGTTACTATATAATTCTTGACCATTATATATATTGTTTATCCCCAATTTAGTCTTTTTCTAGCATGTGTAAAGGGTTAGAGTGGATTCATTTCCCTAGCCCTGTATTTCTGAATTTCTTTTCTTTAAAGTTCTTGCAAGTCATTGTTTTATGCATTTCAAATTCCTAAGTTTAGTGACAAACCAACAAACCTCTATTTACTCCCTTTATCAAATTAAAAGGGAATTTAAAGACCTTAGTTACCATAAACTGGCAATCCCTGTGGTTTGACTTACCCGACCAATAGCCCTATTTTACAATGATTTGTGCTATTGCAAAGGTTGATGTATAATTGTCATACCGATCAATTTTTGGCACCGTTGCGGGGGACTGCAAACGGTTTTGCAACCGAGGTTTTAAGATTACCTTTGGTTTGATTGTTAATATTGTGTCTTGTGAATATTTTCTTGCGTGGTTTTGATCATTGTGACATTTTAAGTGTTTATGAGATTCTAGGTATTCAAGGCTTGCTGAGGGAAGCTAGGAAATTAGTAAGTCTAGTCGACTTCAGGTAAGTTTTTGAAGCTCTAGTTTCGAAGTTGTGAATATCTTGCATGTGTTTAGATTAGATTTAGTTAAGTTGTGAAGCCCTTGTCGAGGCTATTTATTGTTCTATTCAGTTGCAAGCATTGGTCCTTGTCGTGCCAGTTACATTTCTGTCTTGATAATTGAGGAGAACGGGAACATCGTATGTGGAGGTTATGGTGATGCATTGTTGTTTTGATTGTGTTGTGAGTTATTGATATTTGGCCGTAGATCACTTTCCTTACCAACTCTTAACTCGCCAGTTGACATAAATTCACTTGAAAGGACTCTTGGAAAAAACCTTAGGGAATCTGTTAACATAAGAGGAATTGAACTTGAATTTAATATAATGGCTGAAAATGTAGGAAATGTTGGAAATGAGGGAATTAATAATGATAGGGCCAAAATTCTAAATGTAGTTCCCATGACTCTTAGGGACCACTTCATCCCTACAACCTATGCCTCTCCATCTTGTATAGTGATGCCGAATATTAATGCAGCCCAATATGAAATCAAATCTAGTACAATTCAAATGCTTCCTTCCTTTCATGGCTTGGAACATGAGGACCCCTACAAGCATCTTGATGAGTTCCTTGAAATCTGCTCAACCATCAAGCTTAGGGGCTTCCCTGACAATGCTCTCCATTTGCATCTCTTCCTATTTGCCTTAAAAGATAGGGCAAAATATTGGTTGAACTCCCTTGCTGCAAATTCCATCACTACATGGGCTCAATTGCAATAAGAATTCTTAAAAAAATATTATCCAGTGAGTAAAACCAATCTAATGAGGTGTTCTATTCTTAGCTTTTCACAAAGTGATGGGAAACAACTCCAAGAGACTTGGGAGAGACTTTAAGACCTCTTAAGGAAATGTCCGCACCACCTAATTCCAAAATGATAATTGGTGCAAGCTTTCTATGCTGGGTTAACCGACCCACATATATTCATGGTTGACTCATCTTATGGGGGGATGTTCATGTCTAAAAGTGCGGATGAGGTATGGACCTTACTTGAGAATTTGAGTGAAAACTCGTTACAGCATAATTCTCGTAGTGATCCAACCTCAACCAATACAAAGAACACCAACCCTTGTCAACCGAAGACAATAAGGGAAGAATCATTTCAAGTGGATGCTATAGCTCATAAATTATATCAATTGATGACACCACATCTCTCTCCTTCCTTGTCTCAAAATTCAGCTAGTGCGGTGTGTGCATCATGCACTAGTCCTTTCCATCTTTCGGAAGATTGTCCCATATTGGAACAATTTCATAATCCCAATCAAGAGCAAGCAAATGCGATGTTCTCAAGGCCCGGAAACAATCCATATTTCTCGTGGAGGCAACAAGCCCCACAAAATTCGTAATTTCAAAATCAAGGGCAACAAAATCCGCCCTCTTCTCAATTTCAAAATAGGTCATATCAGGCCTCGTCAAGCTACCGTCCCCCTTATCATGCAAATGTCTCTAATCACCCTCCTGTGTTCCCAATGGCTGAGATTATGGCTGCAAATAATCAAATGATGGAATCTCTGAATAAGCCAATGATGGAATCCAACAAGCAACTCTTGTCATCTTTGTAGCCCACTCTCCAAATGGTTCATTCCCACACTCAGTCTATTGCTAAACTCGAGAATCAAGTGGGGCAAATAGCCACTTCAATGAACCAACTCCTTCAAAGAGATAAAGGGAAGCATCTGATAAGCGCCGAATATTGCATATTCAAGTGCCCTTAATTGCATTAGTTAAGTCCATTGTTCATTTAATTATGTAGATTACTTTCATTTGTATATTTTTGGGCAGTTTCAGGTTCAATTGCAATAAAGGAGCAAGAAGGGTGTTTTGTAGATTTTTGATCAACAATGTGCTCAAAAGCTGAATTTCAGGCAGCAGTGGAACTCGATTTTGATTGCCACTTTTGACCCAGAAAACTCGAGATCTGGACTTCCATTATAAAATGGCATATTTAGAGCTCTTAATTAGCTTTCTAAATCTTCAAACGGTTTGTCATTCGGAGCTCAGAGCAGAGAGTTATGGCCTTGTTACCATAGGTACACAGAACTGTCTGGCAGCAATGAAATTCTTCCTTAATCTTCATTTTCGACCAATCATCCTTGAGAATTGGATCTGTACCAAAACATGAAGTTTTTAGAGCTCTGAATTAGTTTTCCAAATATTCAAACAGTTTGTCATTCGGAGTTCGGACCACAAAGTTATGGCCATTTTACCAAAGTAGGTCCTGGTGGAGCAAACCAAGCATAGGGCATTCTGCCCAATTTTCGAGTGCTCGAGGCCCTCTTTCGAGCACTCCAAATTAGGGCAGAATTCTACACGACTCCGCCCACTTGTGCTCAGATTTTACCTACTTTGGAAGCTTTCCTTTATGAGTTCGTTGGGGATGTTTCTTGGAGAGGAGAGAGCTTTTTGGGTGGATTTCTTATCTAGATAAAGAGGGGAGAGCCACACATTTCATTATCCTACATTTTTACAAGATAGAAGAGAGAGAAGAGAGCAAGGAGATAGAGTTCTTCAAGCTTGAAGAAGGGAGCACGAAAATGGAGGAGGTCTTCAAGCTTCTTCCTTCTTCCATTGCTCCTATGGTAACTAAATCTTCTCTAGGGAGGTGATGAAGCTCCTCCCTTGTAAGCATGTGCTAGTGTAGATTTTATTTTGGGGAGAATAATGTATAGTTTTTGGTTATTTTATGATCTAGAGCATCATATTTGTTGTAATGAACTTTAATGTCTATACATGATTATTTTGAGTTATTCCTCTTGTCTTAGATGATTGCTTCTCTTAATCATAATGCTTACACTTTCATAGTGACAATGGAAGTTAGATCATGAAATGGTTTTATTGACATGAAGTTGGAGAACTTAGATAGTCCATTGCTTAGGATCCCCCTTTGATGGTCTATGCTTAATTCCTAATTTTATGTGCTTTCATAATTCCATTAAGGACTTGATAATCTTGGGCTTAGGGAGCATGTGAAGGCTACACCCTAGTTTAGGTGGCTTGAGTATGTGAACCTTTGATGGATTATTCTTGTTGTTGATTTAATGAACTTCTTTAAAATACTATAGTAACCAAGTGTTGCCATGTATCATGACCATCATTTGTGTTGTTTTTCCCCAATTTAATCTTAATCTAGCATGTGTATAGGGTTGGAGTGAATTCATCTCCCTAGTCTTTTCTACTTGTATCTCACTTCTTCAATTTCATTGCAATCTATTGTTTTATGCATTTTAATTTCTTAGTTTAGTGACAAACACACAAACCCTTTATAAACCCCTCATCACTCTAAAATGACTTTAGATACTTAGGTTGCCTTAAGACTAGCGCAATCCCAGTGGTTTGACTTACCCGTCCAATAGCCCTATTTTACAATGATTCGTGCTATTGCGAAGAGGGTTGATTTATAATTGATTTCGACCGTCGATCAATTTTTGGCGCCGTTGCCGGGGACTGCAAATGGTTTAGCGACCAAAGTTCTAGGGTTAATTTTAGTTTGATTGTGAATATTGTGTCTTGTGAATACTCCTTGTGTATTTTTGATCATCTTCGTGTTTGTGAGATTCTAGGGACTCGAAACTCGCCGTGGGAACGTAGCAAATTATAAGTCTAGAGGCCCCCAGGTAAGTCTCGTGACTTCTAGTTTCGCATTGTGAATATCGTGCATGTGTTAAGCTTAGAAGTAGATAAATTGCAAGCCCTTGTCGAGGCTATTTTTGTTTTACTATATTGCAAAGCATCGGTCCTTGTCGTGGCCATTTATTTCCTATCTTGTTGATAATTGAGGAGAAAGGGATCATTGTATGTGGAGTTGATGATAAAGAATTGTTGTGTTGATTATGTTATGTGTTGTTGATGTTTAAGTCCTAGATGGAGGGTAGTTATCTTCCAACTCAATTCTACACACCACATGAGTTTTGTGCATTTTGCTCTAGTCATACACATCATACAAGAGAATGTCTTCCAATGAGACAATTCTCGGACTTCTATCTAGAGCAACCAAATGAAAATTTCTTTGAACCGGGTAGTGATCCATACTTCAATGGTTATAACTCGGGTTGGGGAGACCAACAAACTTCTTGTGGCATGACATAGGAAATTCAACCCCACAATCTCATATGCAACCTTTTCAACCCAATGATCATTCTTTCCCGCCCTCTTCTCCTTGTCCACCGTCTTCATTAGATGAATTTATTGCTGCCAATGAACAAATGATGGAGTCTTTCCACACGCAAATGATGGAGTCCAATGAGCAAATGTTGGATGACATTGTTGGCATGCAATCCACTACTCATTCTCATTCCCAATCTAGAGTAGAGTTAGATGACCAAATAGCTCAAATTCAACAAATGGTTGATGCTCTAAATCATGAAAATGAAGAAGAATTTTCCATTGAACTTGTGGCCAATCCAAAAGAAAATTCTATGAATGATGAGATTACTCCTAGTAACTTTCATCATAAGAATGATCAAGTGGTCATCACATATGAAAATGATGAAATGGTGGTTGAAAATCAAATTGTTGCCACTCATAAAATGGAAGAATTTATGGTTAAAAATGAGGAAAAAGATGATGAGATTGCATCCTTTAAAACTCCAGAACAACCCCTAAATAATCCTTTGCTTGATGCAACTCCTTCAATGGAGGATCCTCTAAAAGCTTGTTTGGCTCATTTCAATTGTGAGGATTTTAATGTTGACAATTCCATTTCGGAGGTGAATTCTTTGCTTAATATTCATCCACCTATTCATTCTCTTCCTTGGTCAACATCAAATGTATCTCTTTCTTGGGAGCTTGCATCTCATCCCATTCCCTCACTTGAGTTGTCTCAAGTTGTTGAGCCCGAATCGCGGGATAAGTGTGAGGAGGATGTTGAAATTTTGAAGGATAAGTTGTCGAGCATTCCCGTGCTCACACTGGCCCTTTGGTGACTCCAAGGCGACCAGGTTTTCTCAAAACCATTTAATCAATATTTCTTCCCAAAAATTCCTTTTTTTTTTTCAAAGAATTTTCCTTCATTCATACTCAATGAAATGCATACATGTGTCATACTTTCAATGCTATGATAATAAGGGATTTTCATACAACACAATTAAGCATGCTTTACAATAATTCTAAGAAAATTACACACGCTTCCATATATCATTTCTAGCAATTTATCAACACAATAAACATAGAAAATCAACACTTAGGCATGCTTTTCATACAAATCAACTAATACATAAAATCAAGAACTTTGTACACCATAATTAAATTATTTAGGGATAATCAACACCAATTAAACATGATAACAACAATTATCAAGAAAGTAACTCACATAGGTACAAGAAAACATGAATTAGAGACCCCTACCTCAAGGTGGATGAAAAACCTCCAAAATGGGTCTCAAAACCGAAATCCCTAGAGTGCACTAAAACTGAAATTGCTTATATGGATGTGAAGATCTCATCATGTTCTTCGAATTACAGCAAACGGCTTCCTAAAATTCCAAGTAATGAAGGAGGAATTTAGGATTGAAGTTTTGAAACCAAAAAAAGAAAAAAAGAAAGTCTAGAATGGGGGAGAGAAAAGCTTGTGGGAGAGGAAGAGAATTATGAGGTAAATGGCCTTTTGGCCTTTAAAAGATACTAATGGTGGACCCACCAAAATTAATTTATCTTTGCTTGATGCTATAAAGAAAATTCCAGCCTACTCTAAATTTTTAAAGGACTTGTGCACTCTCAAGAGAAAATCCAAAAGCCAAGTTCTTAAGAAAATTTGTCTCACCGAGCAAGTCAATGCTATTCTTAAGTTCAACACTCCTCTTAAGGTTAAAGATCTTGGATCTCCTATAATTTCTTGTATCATTGGAAACAATGTGATAGAGCGAGCACTTATTGATCTTGGAGCAAGTGCTAATCTTATTCCTTACTCGATGTATGAAAAGCTAGGTCTGGAGAGTTAAAACCTACGTCGGTTGTTTTACGGCTTGCTGACCATTTTATCAAACAACCATGAGGTATTGTTGAGGATGTACTAAAAAAAGTGGACAATTTCTTACAAGTTCTTCTTTCCAGTCGATTTCTTAGTCTTGATACAGAACCGGTCCACGATTCCAAAAAGTATATTCCAGTCATTATTGGGCGTTCTTTTCTAGCCATAGTAAATGCTTACATTAATTGTAGGATTTGAGCCATGGATTTATCTTTTGGAAATATGAAAGTCAAGATAAACATCTTCAATGTTATTCATCATCCCCATGATGATAGTGAATGCTTCTTCCTTGATGTTATTGATGAGTTGGTTAAAGAATCACTTCCAACTATTTTATCCATGGATCCTTTAGAAGCTTGTCTAAATCACTTCAATTATGAAGACTTCGATATCGAATCTTCAATAGCTGAAGTGAATTCTTTGCTCAATTCCACTCCTATCATAGATTTTCTTCCATGGAAATCTAGACTTGAGCCTCTTCCTTCACTTTCTAGTACTCCGCGTATTCCTTCTTTAGAGTCTTCACCTAAGCTTGAGCTTAAGCCACTACTGGACAAGCTCAAATATGCTTTCTTGGGTTTAAATGACATTCTCCCGGTGATCATTGCTTCCAATCTTTCGAGTTCCCAAGAGAATAGTCTCATAAAAGTTCTTGATCAAAATAAAGAGGCTAGTAGGTGGAGTGTGGCTGATTTAAAAGGAATTAGTCCCATAATTTGCATGCATCAGATTCATTTGGAGGAGGATTCCCGAACATCTTGGGAACTCCAAAGAAAATTAAATCCAAATATAAATGAGGTGGTTTTGAAGGAAGATGTGAAGTTGCTAGATGCGGGAATAATCTACCCCATCTTAGATAGCAAGTGGGTGTGTCCTACTCAGGTAGTACCTCAAAAGACAGGTATTACAGTAGTTGAGAATTCTGAGGGAGAATAAGTTCCACAACGCACCACTTCTGGATGGCGTGTGTGTATTGATTACCAGAAACTCAACTCTGCTACTAGAAAAGATCATTTCCTATTACCATTCATTAATCAGATTCTAGAGCGATTGGCTGGCCAAAGCTATTATTGCTTTTTAGACAGATATTCTGGATATAATCAGGTGGCCATTGATCCTAAGGATCAAGAGAAAACTACTTTCACTTGTCCATTCAGTACATTTGCGTATAGATGGATGCCTTTCGAATTGTGTAATGTGCCAGCAACATTCCAGAGTTGTATGATGTCTATCTTTTCGAACATGGTTGAAAAGTTTCTCAAGGTCTTTATGGATGACTTCTCTGTTTTTGGATCCACATTCGAAAACTATCTCCAAAATCTATCTCTAGTGTTTCAGCGTTGTAGGGAAACTAATCTTATCCTTAGTTAGGAGAAGAGCCATTTTATGGTTCAAGTGGGGATCATTTTAGGATATATCATTTCAGAGAAAGGTATTAAAGTTGATAAAGTCAAAGTAGATTTGATCTCTAAATTACCTCCTCCTACTTCCGTAAAGGGAGTGTGATCATTTCTTGGGCATGTCGGGTTTCATCAACATTTCATTAAAGATTTAAATAAAATTTCTCGGCCTTTGTCTAATCTACTTTCAAAGGATGCTCCTTTTGTCTTTGATGAATCATGCGTGGAAGCTTTCCATAAGCTTCGTTCTCTACTTTCTTCAGCTCCTATCATGAATCCTCCAAATTGGGCTCTTCCATTTGAGATCATGTGTGACGTATCTGATTATGCTATGGGTGATATCTTGGGACAACGAGTAGATAAGCTTCCTCATGTTATCTGCTATGCGACTAAAACTCTTTCAGAAGCACAATTGAATTATACCACTACTGAAAAAGAGTTGCTTGCAGTTGTCTTTGCTTTGGACAAATTTAGATCTTATCTGTTAGGTTCTAAAGTAGTGGTCTATTATAATCATTCTACTTTGAGACATCTTCTTTCTAGAAAGGAAACCAAACCCCGTTTGATTCGATAGATCCTCTTGCTTCAAGAGTTTGATTATGAGATCCGGGATAAGAAAGGGTCAGAGAATGTGGTAGCTGACCATCTTTCTAGAATTCTGATTGAGGATACCTCAACTTCACTTCCAGTTTGTGATTCCTTTCTGGATGAATAACTATTTGGGGTTTCTCATACGGATTTGCCTTGGTTTGCTGATACTGTGAATTACCTCTCAATAACCAAAATTCATTTGTTTTGGTCAAAGTAGGAAAAAGATTGATTATTCTCTTAGATAAAGGATGTACTATTGGGAATATCCTCAGCTTTTCAAATATTGTGCTGACTATATCATTCGTAGATATGTTCCTGAGAGTGAATTTCATAGTATTCTGACATTCAGTCATAGTTTAACTTGTGGAGGTCATTTTAGTGCAACGAAAACTATAGCTAAAATTCTTTAGTGTGGTTTCTTTTGGCCTTTACTCTTTTGGGATGCATATTTATTCTGTAGGTTGTGCCTTCGATGTCAGTAGTTAGGATCAATTTCCAGACGAAATATGATGCCTTTAACTTCGATCTTAGTCATTGAGGTTTTTTTATGTATAGGGTATTGATTTTATGGGTCCTTTTGTTCAGTTAAATCATAATAAATATATTCTTGTGGCTGTTGATTATGTGTCTAAATGGGTTAAAGCAGTGGCTACTAAAACCGCCGATCACGCAGTCATGGTTAAGTTCATTCAAACGAACATTTTTAGTCGGTTTGGTATGCCACGAGCTATTACTAGTGATGGGGGTGCTCACTTTTGTAATAAGTATTTTCGTACTCTAGTACAAAGATACTCCATCACTCATAAAGTTGCTACTCCCTATCATCCCCAAATAAGTGGCCAAGTTGAATTTACCAATTGTGAAATTAAGAGAATTCTTGAAAAAACAGTTAAGCCAGATCATAAAGATTGGTCATTAAGACTAAATGACACTTACCGAACAGCTTTTAAAACTTCGATTGGTATGTCACCGTACCGTCTCGTTTATGGTAAAGGTTGCTATCTTCCTGTAAAGTTAGAACATAGAGCTTTCTGGGCCATTAAAAAGCTCAACTTTGATATGAACTCTGTTGGTTCTAACAAGAAGCTTCCACTGGCAAAGCTCGAAGAATTGCATAATGATGCTTATGAGAGTGGTAAGGTTTATAAATTAAAGACTAAGACATTTCATGACAAGCATATCTTGCATAAGACTTTTGAGCCTTGGAAGAAGATTTGGTTGTTTAACACGTGACTGAAATTTTTTCCTGGTAAACTGAAGTCACGTTGGGAAGGTCCATACATGGTCATTTCTGTTACACCTTATGGTGCGATTGAGATACAAGATTGTAAGACTGGACAACTGTCCAAAGTTAATGGACAGAGACTTAGGCCCTACATAAAGGGTAATGTGTTGAGAGGCACAGTAGAGGCAATTGAACTTTATGATCCTATTTACTTTAGAGAAGTCAATTTTCATCAAGCTATCGACGTTAAACTTCGTATTTGTATGTTGTACCGTAGTTTTTATTTTTATTTTTAGTTGTACTTTTATTTATTTATTTATTTTGTTTGTTTTTACTTTATTTTTAGGTTTTGGTAATTTTTATATTTATTTTATTTTTAGTTTAGTTTAGGTTTAGGTTAAATTAGAAAAAGATAATAAAAATTGAAAAATACAACAATCTAAAAATTTGTCTCAATGCTTGAGCCTTCACTTTGAAGCTCGAGCATCAACTACCAAAAGGTCGAGCTTACACACGCTAAGCTTGAGCCCTCCATCATTATTAACTCTATGGTTTTTGGCAGCAGGCTCAAGCCCTCATTCTGAAGCTCGAGCCTTAGGTTCTAAAAGTTTTTAAAACTGAGAACCTGAGTCCTCCGCCTCCTATTACATATCGTACATCTCTCTCCTATGAAGTCTCTCTCCAAGTTTTCTCTCCATATTAATTTCCTATGATACTTGACATTCTCCTTCTATATTTACAGGCAATACTATACTCAGGTAAAGTTCTCATTCTTCATCTTCTTTCCATTTTTTCTCCTTAGATAATTAAATTTCTAGATCTAGAGTAGGAGAGCATAAGTTTCTCTTTGGATGAATGATTCTTTGGAATTGTATACATCATCTGCATATCTTAGTTGTTTGAACTGATTTTTGGTTGAATTGTGCATCGATTTCTGAGATCTGTTTTGGTGAAGTCCAGTTAGAGTTCGAGCTTTGCAACTTTAAGCTCGAGCATTGGCTAAAGCTCGAGCCTCAGTTTCCAGATTGTAGGAATTGGGGAATTATGGGTAATTTCAGGGATTTTGAAATAGAGATGGTTTATCCTACTCCTTCTAAGCGTGCTGGGGTGACTAAAAATGTTTTGCCAAGTGCTTGGAAGACAATTCCAATTTCTTATGAGACGACATTTGATTATCAGACGTTCATTACTGATCTTCGCACCAGATGGCCTATAAAGTCTTTTAGTTACATGCATCTTCTGCATCTTATGGTCCCTGTTACTAAAATTGCATATCCTTGTCTTGTTCATTTGTTTTATCTCAATCTTATTTATAGTGAGGATGAACCTTGGGAGCTTAGGACTATGATTGATGGCCATGAGTAGACTATTAATCCTTATGCCATTGCTGCAACTTTAGAATGTTATCATACACTTCCTGAGGTGGTAGATGAGAGGCGTAGTTGTCCCCCTTTCACACCTTTCCTTAGGGTACCAATTGCAGAGAATTTGATTCAAAAGCTATGTGATGGTCGATTTTCCAGGAGAAAGCGTAGTAGTACTACCAAGGCCAATATTCCAAAGAGGTTATGGATTCCAGATTCTATTATCTTTGCTAATGTCCATCCTCTTAGACATAAGAATATAAGGAATACTGAATTTCTCTAGGCACTGTATGCTCTTCAGTTTAAGCACTGGTATTTATTTCCTAGGATGATTTTCTGTCAGCTACTGGAGTTTTGGTCAGAGATTAGACCACACAAGACTATTCCTACCCATATGGGTCTAAAGCCACTTGATTATACCCTGAGTAACCATCTAGGAAGCAATAATATTGTGGCCCGGCCAATCTTTCCAAGATTTAATCAATGAAAGGCAATGGAAAATGGTCCTTCCTAGTGGCGGAATTTAGCTTTCGGTAATCTATGCAAACATGCCACGAAGTGGTGGTACGTTTCGATATGAGATCACCCTTAGCATTTTCAACAACTGTGATTCCTGACTTTTTAGGAACCACTTGAGTTGGACTAACCCACTTGAAATCAGAGATAGGATAAATGATACTCGCATCTAGAAGTTTCATAACCTCCTTTATGACAACTTCCTTCATATTTGGGTTCAATTTTCTTTGAGCATCCCTAAATGGCTTTTCATCATCTACCATATGTATGCGATGCATACAAATAAAAGGGTCAATGCCTTTTAGGCCAGCCACACTCCATTCAATGGCTTCTTTGTTAGCTTTAAGCACTTCCAAGAGATCATTCTCTTGGTTATTTTCAAGATTTGAAGCAATGATGATTGGAAGAGTCTCTTTTGGGCCTAAAAAGGCATATTTGAGATTGGATGGAAGAGGCTGAAGCTCAAGAGTAGGAGGAGAGATGAGAGAAGGAACTGGTGGAGTACTAAAGAGTGAAAGAAGAGGTTCTTTCTTGCTTTTCCAAGGTGGGAAATCCAAAATGGCCACAGAGTCCATCAAAGCATTCACCTCACTTATGGATCTTTCTATGTCAAAACCATAATTTTCAAACATTTCACAAAGGCATGCCTTAAGAAGGTCCTTAGAGAGAATAGAGGGAAGATTCTCCTCTATGGTTTCATCCAAGACATCCACTAGGAAACACTTATCTTCATCTGTGGAATGTTGACTTGTATTGAATACATTAAGCTTAACCATCATGTTGCCAAAAGAGATGTCCATAATATCGGATCTATAATTAATGGTGGCATTGGCAGTGGCAAGGAATGGTCTTCCTAGGATAACTGGAATATGATTGGTAAGATTAGGGACTGGTTCAGTATCAAGTACCACAAAATCTACTAGAAAATAAAACTTATCAACCTTAATTAGAATGTCCTCAACAATTCCCTTCAGTTTCTTAATTAATCTATCGGCTATTTGGATTACTACCGATGTTGGCTTCAAGTCCCCTAATCCTAATTGCAAGTAAATAGAGTATGGAATGAGATTAATACTTGCACCTAAATCAAGGAGAGCTCTACGAACCTCTTGGTTTCAAATAACACAAGAAATGGTCAATGCACCCGAATCCTTGAACTTAGGAGGAGTGTTAGAAAGAAGAATGGAACTCACTTGTTCAGTTAGAAGCACTTTCTTAAAGTCATTTCCTTTGCTCTTCCTCTTTTGTGCGCATAAGTCCTTCAAGAACTTTACATATGGTGGAATTTATCTAATTGCATCTAGAAGAGGAAGATTAATATTCACTTGTTTAAATACTTCCATCGTGTCATAAATTTTTCCTTCTTGTCTCCCACATGATGAAGTCTCTCTCAAAGCTTGAGGAAATGGGGCTTTTGGCTCATAAGGCTTCTTTAAGTAGGGAGATGATGATGAAGATGATGGAATATCCTTTTTGGAACCACTAACATCCAAGGAAGTAGGAATAGGATTTGGAATGGGATAGATGCAACCACTTGGTTGCATTAGTTCACTATTCTCCTTAGGTACCTCTACCTTATTGTCCATTTTCCTATCACTCCTCAAGGTATTAATTGCTTGAACTTGCTTATTTCTAAAAAATTCCGATCAAGGACTTGCTTGCGCCATAAATTACCCTTGAGGATTAGTCTCAGTTTGACTAGGCAACTTACCTTTCTCTCACACATTTAAAGAATTAGCTAATTACCCGATTTGAGCTTCTAGCTTTGTAATCGATTAAAAGTGAGAATGAAACAATTGATTATCTTTTCAAAGATCACCTAAGGCTTCCAAGACCTTATCTTCAAAAGCGGGACTCTTAGGAGGTGTTTGATTTGGATTAGAGTAAGATTGAGAATTTGATACTTGAGGATGAGAATAGGATTGAGAATTTGATGCTTGAGGATGAGAATATTGATTCACATTTTGAGAATAGAATGAAGGATGGTAACCTTGAGAATTTTGGTTTTAGAGATGTGGAGGAACATAATTTGATTGGTAACCTTGAGTTTGAGGAAGGTTTGCACCATCTCCTTAATTTTTTCATACGAAGTTTGGACGAGTTTTCCACCTCGGATTATAAGTATTTGAATAAGGGTTGTTCCCTTGATGAATGAAAGCGGCATTTGCTTGTTCTTGAGACTCACTTGGTATGATTTGTCCAAGAAGGCAATTTGAAGTATAGTGAATGACGAGCCCCTTTCTAAGCGTTTAGAAAATGGATTTTGTAATGCGAGAGGTCGCTTCGCAAGGTCAAAGTATAAATGTGGTTTCGGAAGCTTTTCTAATCAAATTTACATTTATAAAACCACTACTACAACTAAGAAGTATATTGAGTAGGGATCATCCACAGAGATTATACATGTTGGAATGTAATTTCGACTCTAATGTATCAATTGATTGCAAAAGAGAGAGATTGGTTGATTAACCTAAGACGCAAGGAAATTAAAATGCAATTAAAATAAACTAAGTTGAGTTAGGGATTTAAGAGATGAGAAGTGAGGTCTTGGGGTGCATTGGAATCGCCACCAAGCTCGTTCTCCAAACCACACACTTTCAACTAATTTGGGGAAAGCATTCTTCTGAACAAAATGCGACTACCAATTGAAATATTAAGCATGGACCATCAAATTCAATAATAAATTGCGTACCTAACCAACAATTAAACTAAGTGTAGAACAACCCATCAATTCTAAGTATAACCCATCAAACTAGTCACAATTGTAGCACACATCAATATAGAAAATCATGGAATTTGCAATAATAAGCTATGGAATATCAAATCAAGTAAAGATTATCTACCTACCTACAAGCATGAATTAAATTGTACAACAACCCATCAAGCATAAGCATAATCCATCAAATTAATTGACAAACCCATCTAATAAAAACCATGTCTAGCTATCACTAGATTCTCAATCAACCACACATAGACATGCAATTAATATAGAAAAACTAGTGTAGAGATCAATTCCCAAATAATCACACATAAGACAATATGTAATCATATAGAGAATCAATAGAAAAAATTAATCTATAAAAATCAAAGGAGAACCCAAGATTCATTAAATTCACAAGGCCAAAACACTAATCACAAGATATTATTCCCCAAAAAGTATGAAAGAGATAGAGGTTTAGATTACAAACTTGGGGCTCATCCAAGCCCCAAGGAGAAGTCTAGCCAATCATGGAGGAGGTGGATGTGATCTTGGAACCCTCAAGGGTAATCCCCAAGCATGGCTCTATCTTCTTTCTCATCTTCTTTGTTGAATTCTAGAGAGAGAGAATGTGTAGATGTTGAGATGTGTTCTTGGTCCCTCCATTCTTCTCTTTTCTTCTAACCCTAATCTCTAACTTTTTTTAGAGAGAGAAAATAGCTATTACAATGTACACATCTCAACAAGTCAAAAATACTACATTTAATTGGTGAAAATTTGTAGCCACAAAAGTAGGTAGAGTCTTGGTGCGCTCAGGAATTAGACAGCACACTGCCAGCAGTCATTTCGATCGATCGAAGGGAACTTCAATCGATCAAACACTTACTTCGATCGATCGAAGCTGACATATCATGAAAATATCTTCTTGGCCTTATCTGGATTGCTGAGCTGGCACCGCCTTGATCTCGATCAATTGTAGCCTTCTTCGATTGATCGGGACTTCCTTCGATCGATCGAAGCTTCATTGGTGCAATTTTTTGACTTCTTTCCAGATTTGCTTCTTAACTCAAAATATGAGCAAAATGGCTTTTCTTAGCCTGTTTGAACTTTATTGACCTGAAATAGGCAAAAACAAAATAAATACTAAAACATGAAAGTAAGATAAATGATAGACTAAAATACCTTAGCTTAGATGCTAAAATGTGTCACATTTGAGCACTCATCACACCCCCAAACTTAGATATTGCTAGTCCCTAGCAATATACTACAAGGAAAAAAAAGAAATAAACAATTAAGTAACTATGAACTAAAAAGTAATAAAAGGATAACGCCACTTTCGTAAGGAACACGATTCCATTTAGCATATGCAACAAGCCTTTAAAACCCCTAGGTTATCCCTAGTGGACGAGTGAAGTCTCGTGAGGGTTTCCAGAAATGATACCCACAAACATTGAGCCCTTTCTCACTAAAGAGGCACCAATATACAAAACAAGCATTGGGAGAAAACTACCTCAAATACGCAATTTTTCAACCCTTTTCAAGCAATCTCCCAAAATCTCAACACCAAGCAAACAAGTATGGTCCTCCACATATCAAGACATGACTATGCAAATTAAAACAACTCTAGAATCTTTTTTAAGTGAACCGGCATCAAATATGTTGCTATCTAGGCCAAGTAAAGAAATGATCGCATCCGGCGTCAAACTAGCACACACATCTAGTACTTATTCTTTTCACTCATTTTTTTTTTTTTTTTTTTTTTTTTTTACTAACCTAGAGGATTAAAGATGGAAGCATGGTATGATGTGTTAATCTATTAAGCTTTCTAGCAATCCATGAGGTCGACCGTTAGGTCAATTACTCCCAAACTGGACGACTTTAGGGAATTAGGTGTTTAAACCCCCTTAAGGACTTACAAGCTCAAATCAACTAGGCTACAAATCAAAACAACATTCATCTAATCATTTCCCACTTCTCACCTTTTGGGAGAAGTCCTCGCTTTGTTTTTATTTGCTTTTACAACTTTTTCTCTGTTTTTTTTTTTTTTGTTTGTTTTTTTTTAAGTTATTAACCTAGAGTTTGGGCCCTCCACCTTTCGGCGTGAGAAATTCAGTGCTCTATGAGGCTAGAATCCCAGCTACTTAGTGAAAAGGGTTTTTTATCCACTTTTGTCAAGAATGAAAGCTTTCAATACAGTACTAGCTCAATTGGAATATAATCAATTCAATAGTCAACAAACCATGTACCCTACAAATGAATGCTAGTGTACGCCTGTGCTAGTGTAGAATCCTAAAGTGAATATCAAAACAATGACAAAATCAAGATGATGTGGACCACAACTACAAACAAGATATTAATCTTTTGAAAAATTAACTTCTAAATGGCTCCACAAAGCATAGAAGGAGTATTGGACTCTCAAGTCAAGCAATTTTTAAATTTTAAGTATCACGGTCCTCAAAAGATCAAAATCATTACTAAAATGGATCCCAAATTTCAATCATGCAAGTAAGTCTCAAACTTAAGTAGAATGCAACAAAGTCACCTTACCCCCAAACTTAAACCACACATTGTCCGCAATGTGTAATGAGAACAATGGAAAAGATAGAAAGAATATACCATGGTGGTAAAGACATGAAGCCCGGCAATGATCCATTGGGAAAAACTGCACCCCCAAACTTGGAATCCACAACCTACTTGAATAACCACACTAGCAAACTCACATCAAATATCAAATGGGATAAGAGGTAAATGAAATGATACACTCTAAGGCAATATAGCACAAGATGGAAGAGATAAGAGAGCAAGCCCTACACCAAGCATGGAAGCATGAATAAACACAAGGGCACAATGGTAAAAAGATTTATTTTATTTATTTATTTTTTTTTATGAAAGCAAGTATAGACAAAATGCAAGAAAAACACAAAATAAAATGCATGAACAAAATACAAAAAGTAAAATAAAGAAGGTAAATTGTAATGAAATAACATGTACAATGCAAGAAATAAAAAACAAAAAGTAAGAAAGGATGCAAAAACAAAGTAATGAAAAATAAAAATTGTTATCCTTTTTTTTTATTATACAAAAAGTAATATATATATATATATATATATTTTTTTTTTTTTTTTTTTGCTTCGATCGATCAAAATTTACGTCAATCGATTGACCTAGCTATGATCGATCGAAAACATGAATATTATTGCCCTGGTATCAAAAATTTCTGACGCAATTCCGATCGATCAACATTATTTTCGATCGATCGAAAAAAGCGTCGATTTATCAAAAAAGTCTTCAATCGATCGAACTGGGCGCTGCCTAGGCACAAAATGCTAAATTTTGAAAAAAATTCAAAGGCAGAAATTTTTCTAAGGCCCCAAAATGCATGAATATGGTCTAAAAACCTAATTTTTGACAATAAAGTGCAATGGAACATATCTAGACGACGTAAGAAATAAAAGATAAAAAGAAATGGGAGAGCAATAGAGTTAAAAACTTTGCGAATGCTAGTGTTTAATGTCTCTAGCAAGACGTTGGTTCGACTTATTAGTCGAAAGTATCAAAGACTGGATATGAAACATCCTTATTGACCCTCTTTTCCATTTTCTCATTTAATGCCTCACCTATAACAATATACACATCCTCCAAAAGAATGACTTGAAAAGAAATTATGAAAGATGGAATTTGTTTCCTTTCATCTACGGTCTTGAAAATAAAATCAATGATGAATGGCCTTGCATTTGGCAAGGCAAAGTCTTTCAAATACTTAATTGGATTAATAGGAAATGCACCCTCTTCATCCCTTTACTCTTCCTCAATAATCACTATCTCCTCACCTTCCAAGTTAGCTAAGGAGTCTATTAGAGAGTTCACATTGTTTTTGGAGTTTTCAAGGTCAAACCACAATTTTTATGCATTTCAAAAGGGCATGTCTCAAGAGGGTCTTTGGAGATAATAGAAGGAAGGCCCTCTTCAACAAGTCCCTCATCTTTCTCTCCTACCTTTATAATGGTCAACATCTCCTCACTCTTTAAAGTATCAAAGGCCGGGATAAAATCATGATCAAAATAAGGTAAGTCCTGATTAATCATGTTGTACTGTAATGACCCGATCATTTTCCTTCCTTTCTTTTTTTCGATAAATTCTTTTTTCCGTCTTTTCCCTATTTTGTATTTTCACTATTTCCTCTTTTTCCGTATTTATCATTTTTCCATGCATAACCTCACTTTTCGTGCTCGGATTTTGTTCCAGCTTTGGATGCATCCATAATATTTGAATTGCATGATAATTGTATTTTTACTTTTATAGAAAATACATTCTAGTTGCTTACTTTTTCGTAAAGGGCATAGATACATACTTTCTTGGAGATATTTTTGATTTTGAGGTTTTAGTGTAATTATGCAAAGTAATTATTTTTCGTCTTGGGGACCATCTTGCAATTTAATTTGGAAGATATTTTGGAAAATGACTTTTTACAATTTTTGGAAAGTGCTACAAGTGTCACACTTCTATGGAGCCACTTGTTGGCATTGGGGGGAGAGACTTGGGAGCATGATCTTGTGACATGTGGAGGGTGGAGATTCACCTGCTTGTCGGCCTAGGATAGGTGCACTTGTTGGCTTAGATGGTTGACAAGTGTAGGCTTAGGATTAAGATTAAGAAGGAGCCAAAGATTGGGGACAAGTGTAGGCTCACAATTAAGTCTTGCATTGTGTGTGTGAGAAAGGTAGTGTAAGAGCATATAGTGAGTGGAGGAATACTAGATCCTCCACTCACCATTTTCACTTTCATCTTTTTTATTTCACTTGTTCTCAAAACCCTAACCTAGCCACCATTGGAGAAAAGCTTGGTTTATAGCTTATTCTTTATTTTGACCTCCTTCCACTCACCTTAGACTATTAACCTTGGGAAGTAAAAGTTTTCTCTCACTCTCCTCTTCAAAACCCTTGTTTTGTTTTCCGTTTTGAGCTTGGTTGCTTGGGATTATAGAGATTCAATTCTCTATTGAGGTAGGGGTGGTAGTATGTTTATACTTTAAGTGTTTTATAATCCTTTGGGGTTTAATATATATTGTGTACATGCTTTTAATATTGAAGTGTTGAATATTATAGGAAATCCTCACATGTGACTTAGGATTTATTGATTGAAACATATATGATATGTATTTATATTGTATAGAATTATTGATGTCATATACAATTCTCATTGACTTGAATTGCAATATTTATTGATATAACGACCTGGTCATTTGCCACCCTTTCCTTTTTCTTGAAATTTTACGAATGAATTTTTTTTCGTTTAATTTTCTTTTCTGAGCTATGTTTCGTGTCGCTTGGTGTCATCTCGAGTACTCGAAATTGCTTTATGAGACTCTTTCATGTGAATTGACAACTTTCTTTGAGGACCGAGTCATTTTCGTATTTTCACTTTTCGGACACTATGCGTCTTTCGTCCTTTTCCCTGTTTCGTCTTTTTCCCTATTCTGTTGTTTCCCCGTTTGTCACATTCTTGGCACAGCCTCACTTCTCATGCTCGGAGTTGGTTCTTGACTTCACGTGCCTTCATCTTGAGTGGTTTCCTTTAAATACGTATCTTCATTTTTGCAAGAAAGTACTCTAGTTGCTCCCGGTGTCTATAGGGGCGTGGATGCACAATTCTTCAGAATCTTTTTCCTTTCTTGGAGTGTTTTTCGTAAATATCTTTTGAAGATATTTTATTTTAGGGGTATCTAAGAAAAATATATTTTGGAAGATATTTTCATTCTGGGGTAGTTTCGCAGTTAACCCTTTTTGTAGGGGTCATTGTGCAATTAACGAAAGTTATTGTAAAATGCCTCGTCTAGAGCCTGGATCCTCTTACGGGATTTATTTTCACATTTTGTCGAGTCGTGGACTCTTCGAATTCTGTTTTGGTCATTTTTCTCCAGTTTTAGAGTTTCTGGACCCAGTTACCGCTAAACTTGTTTAGGGCATAAGTTTCTGCTCAGGACTCGGTTTTTGACACCGTTTCTTTTGTTGTTCATATTTTCTCATTTTGAATCTTTTTTATTCACGGAGTTTTGCCATTTGAGCGTGTTTGCTCAAAATCCACTTTTCCGGACCCGGTGGGGCCCATTCGGGGCACTTTTTGAGATTTCTATAAAAGGGGGATGAGATATTTCATTTTTCATCTTCCCCACTCTCCATGCATAACTTGAAGCAGCCATGGATGTCCATGGAGCTTCCACCTTCTCTCTCCTCCTTTGATTTACTTTTCCTAAGTGAAAAGTCTTCGGCTTTCACGTTTTTTGTTCCCCTCGACGTGTTCTATCATTCCCCCTTATTAGAATTCATTTCTAACTTTTTCTTGAGTTTGGGTTTGAGGTTAAATTGTAATTTTCATGGGGCTTCCTTCAGATTCATGTAGATCATGTTGTCCCCGACAAAACCCTTCGGTTTCGGCGAATTCGGGACACTATTTTTTTTCAGTGGGGAATTGAGGTTTTCATCTCAAATTGAGGTAGGGGGTGTTCTAGGTTGTTTTCTTGTTATATAGCATGCTTGTTATACTTATGATACTTGTTTACATGCTTGGATATTAAATCTAGAGATTTTAATTGTTTATTTTCTAGCATGTGAATTGATTTTCCTGGTTGCCTACAGCCTTGTTTAAACATGTGGCATGATAGAATATTACCCCTTGGTATATTGATTAACATATATTAAATTGAGAGAAATTGAACAAGTAACGGAGATTTTATTTAATATTTTACTAGAATAAAATATGAAATCATGTGGCCTTAACTAGCTTGAAATTAATATGTGTTAGCATATTATATTAGGCCTTAGCATGCTCTTTAACATAGTTGAATTTGAAAGTAATTGGAGGTGTTTTGAAAATTAGTAATTATTAATTAATTTGATTAATTAATTTGCCCCGAGTGCACTATTCACTCTATTTAAATTTTAACTTGATATTCTTGACTTACATGCCATATAGCTTCACATATATTTGATTTAGAATATTCGGTTAGGTTTTCAAAACTTTCATTTAATTAAATTCCTTTATTTAAGATTTAATCCTCATGGTGATATACAACTTGGAATTGAATTGTGGCATGCTAGAAAATTAAGCTTAGGTATAGTTGTTCACATTTATTAAATTGGGATTAATTGCATGAGAATTGCAACTTTTAATTTATATTTAACTTTAGTGAAAGTTTAATTCACATGGTCTTAAATTGAATGAAATAAACTTGTATTGTGATATTACATTAGTCCTTGGCATGTTCTCTAAGATATGTTAAATTGAGAGCATTTGGTTAAGTTTGGAAATCTAGAGATTTTAATTAAAAGAATTAATTAAAATCTATTTCGTGGTCTCATTAGCTTAATTAAGGTTTTAACTTGATATTTGTATTGGCCATGACTCGTTTACTAGTATATATTAATTTGGGACTATCTGAAGTTGTTTTAGTACCTTGGGATTTAAATTAGCATGATTTAATTAAAGTTCTACTTTGTTGTTCTAACAACCTAATTGAGTTTTAGAATGGATATAGGTGATGACCTTGCCATGTCCTTTAACATGTATTAAATTGAGGTTAATTGAAATTGAATCGGAATCTAGAGAATTTAATTGTGTTTATCTATTTAAATTCTATCAATTTGTTCCATGATCTAGTTGTGTTTTAGAAGTGGTTTCTATATTCAAATCATGGACTTAGACTTGTTTTATATTCATTTGATTATGTTTTGAACATTGGATAACATAGTTGCTATGTTTGTACTCATGAGAATATGTTTTTCTTATTCAATATATTGTTACCTTGTGTAATGATTTGCACACTTCGTATTTAACATCTTTCACGCATAGCATGTAATGAATCGCATACTGAAGATTCAACATTCATCATATCATATTAGTTGTGGATTTAGAGCATGTATTGTATAGGTTTCCAAATTTGGTTGTGCTTGGTAGATAGTTGATTATCTTGCATATTCCTGTTGATATATGCGTTGTTGTATAACTTGTTGATTTTGGAAACTTAAGGATGTCGTTGTTTGACTATAGCTAAGACGTGGTTCTAGTACGGGGGATAGTCCCTCTATGTAGTCTAGTGCGCACATAGGGAGGTTACCCATGGGCTAGTAACCCCAAAGTAACTATGTTGTCGGTCTGATCCGGCGTGACGTCCGAGTATCTACTTTGTTTGATTTCGTATTTCATTTTTAAGTTGATAACTAGATGATGTTGTAACTTGTTGTTCCTTATTTTTCGTTCCATGTTAAGTTACATGATGTTAACTTTGCAAAATTGTGCTTTATGCATTGTATTGGAAGTTCCAATGTTGGTTAAATTGCCTCGATACTGAAAATTATGTTTTGACGTTCTAACAAAGCTTAGGATTGATCCTATTGATTCATTTAGAATTTAAACATTAGGTGGCATGAACCACTACTGTTATTTTGTGCTTTAGATTCTAAGTTGATGGCTTTGAGAACTTATACCTTGTTGCATTATATAACATGCTCTTTTGTTGTTGAATTGCATTGATAATATGATTCTTGTTAACTTGTATTCAAATATGCTTTTGTCATGTTATATGGATTACTCTAGACCTAGTTCAATTGTATTGAAAATGCAATTCATGTTAATATATGCTCAAGCATTCTTCTTGTCGTGTTCTTTGGATTATCCCAACCATGATTCGTTTCATACACATATGTATATTATGATTCTTGTTACTTAGACTCTAAGGTAGCTTAGGATGCTCCCAGAGTCTTACTTGGACATAGATGTTAGGTGGCATGAGCCCCTTTAACATGTTTCACCTTAAGGTGATAAAATTGTAAAATGCTAGGTCGATGCATGCTCATTTCCTATGAGTAGTTTTATATTACTCACCCACGTAGTGGGGACATTTTTTAGGTATAAAGACTTGGTTCGTAGTGCTCATTGCTCCTTGGATGGCTTATAGTTTTTAAGTTTCCATTTTATGCAAGTGTTAGCATAAAATGCCTCTTTGTAACCTTATGTATTAAAATATGTATTATTTGATTCCATATATGTAGTGTGTACATGAGTACACTCTTTACAATATATTTGACATGTATGAGATGAGGCCGGAGGCCAATGACCATTATATTGTATTCTATGTACTTTTTAACTTCATAAAATATTATGAAAATCTTGAAAAATCGCAAGTCAATGCTTTACCATGGTTGCATTGGGTGGAGGAATTCTATTATCATTCTTTCATAGGGTCTCATTTATCTTGTATGAAGTTTGGCCAAGGGCCAAATGGTCATTTGAAACCATTTCCTAATTTTGGTTTCCATATTTTCCATTTCAAGTCCATTTTTGCCTTTTCGGCCGTTGGGGGGTCAAATTTTGCATCGGTGGTATTTTTAAGTCGTGGACTATTGTAGCACATCCTAATAGGTAAGTTACGTTTGTGTGCATGATCGTTTCCAAGAAAAACCTCCACCTAGGGACTCATTTTGAAATTTTGTTGCATAATCTGATCTAGCGGCATTTTAGACCTTTCACATCTGTTTTATTTTCTTCTGTTGACATGGTCGCTTAGAAAACGTGATTTTAGGGGGGGTTTCTTTTTTGTGTTTTTTCAGAAAATGTCTTCTTAGTACCGAAAATCCCTCGTGAAGTTTCAGCTTCCAGTTTTCATTTACCAGCTTTATGACCCTCATAACCAGATTTCTTGGAAGGGCATTTTGGGCATTTTACAGTGAGTTTTTTTCATTTCCGTTCATTTAGACGGTTAGAAAACTCGATTTTAGGGGGGGTTTCTTCTTTGTGTTTTTCCAGAAAAACTCGTTTCGACCTCCGTTTCGAGCCTCCGTTCTAGAAAATCTGCTTTGCACCCTTGTTATCAGCATATGCATGGCATTGGGCGCCGGTGGGCTCGTGCATGGGCGCCGTGTGTGCCATGGCCTTCGTTAGGCCGCCGTGACGTCTCAACTTCAAACCCTCGTTTCTCCCTCGTCCAGACTCCAAATCGAGTGAACTTTTTTTTGAACTTAACTAATTTTTCGCTATCTTTCCAACGGTGTAATCGGTTGCACCCAGATCTTCCTGGATAATTACCAGTTTACCCTTTTAGCCTTAAGTGCTCGTTTTTCTTCATCAGGCCGTTTCTCCTTCGTCCGAACTCCGAATCATGCGATTCTTGAGTCCATCCTAATTATTTTTTTGTTGTCTTTCCAGCGGTGTGCTTGGTGGCACCAGAATCCATACTTTTAAAAAAGACTATTTTGCCCCTAGGGGCTTATTTGTCATAATTTCTATCTTTTGCTTCTGCATCAATTCTCATTGAGTTCCACGACCTCATGGAAGGTCACTTTAATTTCTTAGGGTCTTAGAGGTTTGTTATGCCTTGGGAGACCGTTGTCTTTTTCTAGCTTCCGCATCTTGGATCCAGTTCAGGTCATTACAGGACACACTGGGTTGAAAAATCCAGGGTCGTCACCATTAAGATGATAATTTTATATTCTTGTGGATTACTAATCGTAATTATTTTAGAAGCTTATTACTAAAATGTTAAGATTTAGTATATGATGCTTATTGTTGAGGCATGATTTAAATTGATAAGTTGGTGGTATTGGATTGTACATTATATCATGATAAAGACTTGTCATTTGGTATGCCATTTTAGACTTGGAACCCTAAGACAATGTTTGTGTGGTTTCAAAATACTTGTGCATGGAAGGTGGTTTATATGCCTTAATTAAAGTGTATGAGTTTTGAACTTGATTATGATTTTGGATTCTCTTGGGACATTATTATAAGTGATATGGCTAGAGTTTGACTCTAGAGCCGGATGTATGAGTTCACCCCATTTGAGATAGTGCGCACTAGGGTGGTCTTCCCAGTGGGTTAATACCCAGAATAACCGTTTACATCTTGGTTTATTCCAAGACGCGATGTCTAAGTCTTCTACTAATTGATTTCGCATTCAATTCCAAGTTGACAACGAATGCTTAATTGTAACTTGTGATTTTTGCCATTGGCAAATTGATGTTGTTAAGTACATTGATGTTGATATGTGTTGATAAAGAATCATTTAAGTTAGCTTAAGATGATCCCTTAGAAAACATTGAACACATTAAGTGGAATGATCTCTTGTATTAGTCTATATTGATTTTTCAATGGTAGTGAAACTTTAGAGTATACACATATACTTCTTCCTACAAGTAACTTGATTACTCACCCTAGTGGTTTGGGTTGTTTTACTAGTAAAGAGACTATGTTCTTGGATGCTCATCATCCTTAGGGACTTATGAGCAATTTGAAGTATATGTGTATATTGACATGCAAATGTTTAACACGCTTTACTTTTGATTATGCATTTTGTATACCATGGGTGTATGGTATTTTAGAAGCCAATGTAGCTTCCTTGATGTGTAATAGTACTTAAGTACTTACTTTTGTCACTAATATCATGTATGTAATGAGGCCAAGAGCCAAGCATGTTTACTTTTGCACTTGTGCTCATTTGGTACCATATTTTCCTTTAAAATTGTATTTTAACCAACTTTGGAGGTTTAACATATGAATTATTCTGATTGACATGTATGAGGCCATAAGCCATTCTAATACATTCAAATATTCATATTAGGTTTGTTGACATGTTCACATGCTCATATCTCCTTGAAAATAAGCTTTTAACCTTTGTTTTTGAACCAATTCATAATGGGATTTGAGGCTTGGGTTAAGCCTCAATGTTCTTGGTCTTTAGTAGGTTTTTCAACAGCTTTTCGAGTCATTTCGGCCGACCGAAATGTTTCGGTCGACCGATGGCTTTTGGGAATTTCATTGCACAGTAAAACATACATTCCAGAAGCCAAAATCATTGTTTGGGTTCATTTTGGCCGACCGATATCTTATTTCGGCCTACTGAAGTGACCTTCTCTCAAAAATCAGTTTTTGGAAAGTTTTCTGACCAAAATGCCATTTCGGTTGACCAAAATGCCATTTCGGTTGACCTAAATAGCTCTCACATACCAGCCCTTCAGTTTATGTATTAGTTTTGTTGTTCTGACTTCAAGCGTTCATAACTCTTTCATTTCAAACCTAAATGGGGTGATTCTTAAGCCTAACTTCAAGGATTTTAAGTTAGATTTCCAATGGTAATAATGTCTTTCTTAGATTCAAATAATAGTGGGAGTTATTTATGTTTTAGTGAGAGAGTGTCAGGTTTTGTTTGAACCGGGATTGGGCGTTTTGTGGGATTCTTGGTCAAAGTTCTTAAAACTTCTTAGAATGTTGTGAAATGATTAGTTTGGGTTGTATAGACCTCATTTGACTTGTTTAGAGTTAAATTTCCATTCTTACTTGTAAATTGACCATTTTTCTCTTGATTAACGAATTTTGCCCATTTTAACTCTCATTTTCTCTTTCGTTCTCCTTATGTTTTGTGACTTAATGGAAGGTCACTTTGGAGTCTTAAGGATGATTTATATCTCTAGAGACCTTTGTTTTATTTTTCGCGTCTGCATTTTGGATCCATTACCTGGTCAATTTAAGGTTATCCCTAACACACCGGGTTGTAAAAGCATGACCTGTCAAAAGTGGTATCAGAGCTCCTAGGTTTGAATACCTTAGGACGATGGGTTTTGGGTACATATCATGCTTTTGATAACATGTTTTGGCATTGTAACATGTTTTTTGCATTATAACATGTTTATGTGTTTCTTGATAACACGTTTGGCATTATGACATGTCTATATGGTTATATGCTTATATGCATAAAAGTATATTTGTTTGACATGTATGCTTATTTGCTTAAGTGCTTAACTGTTTAAACAGCTTTCTTTGATTGCTTTAGCATGACTGTATGTTGCATACCTTGTCTTGCTTGTGGTCGTGCATTCATAGTGTGAGTTACACTCGGTCATAATAACTTGTGTTATTGTTGACCTCTTTCCTTTTATACGTTTAGCATCATGGTTGTCACGCATGGAGATTCTTCACGTCAGGGCATTGAGGAGTAGGTGGCTGACATCGAGTTCACGAGGGGTCCGGGAAGGCCCAAGATTCCAAATCATGGCGGGGATGCTAATGCGCCGCGGGCATTGACTTATGAAGAGCGAGTGGCTCAAGGAATCAATCAAGGGATTGCTGAGTCCCTACAGGAATTGATACGCAGGCAGGTGGTCGGGATACAGATTCTGGCACCAACATCGGCACCGATAGTCAATGAGGCAATGGAGTACTTCATGCGACTACAGAAGGGTTAAGATTGATCCATTTGCAGGGAGTTCAGATCTGCTAGTCTCAGAAGCTTGGTTAGACCTTATTGTTCATAAGTTGGACAGTATGGCGGTACCCAAGGATAAGTTGAGGATTTCTTTAACTGCCTCTATGTTCGTGGTACATATAGATATCTGGTGGAGGTCTATGACCAATGTCCACAATATTGAGTTGATGACTTAGAATAAGTTCAGAGATTTGTTCTTCGAGCACTTCTTTCCTAGGGCTATGAGGTGGGAAATGAGAACACAGTTCGCAGGTCTCTATCAGGGCACTATGAGTGTCATTAAGTATGAGACACAATTTACTTCTCTCTCTCGTTATGCTGAGGATATGGTAGCAACAGACGAGGCCAGGGTAATAAAATTTTAGGATGGACTACATCTTGACATCAGGCTACGGGTCTCAATTCTTGATTTGAGGACTTATAGAGAGGTGGTCTAGAGTAGAGGAATAGGATCAGTCATGGATCAGGGGTTCACATAAGCAGCCTCGCGAAGACAATCCATCATCTTCAGGGAGTAGTGGAAAAAGGCTAGGGCAAGGAACAATATTCACTCACAGGGGGCACTGCAGCAGATTCGTTTTGCACCCAGAGTTCATGTATCTTCAGGATCAGCCCAGAGTGTGGTTTGTTACCATTGTCAGTAATCAGGGAACATCAAGTCTCGCTGCCCACAACTTCAACCATAGGCCAGTGAATCATCAATTTCTACGAAAACAGGGCAGGGAGCTTGCTTCTATTGTAAGCGACCAGTTCATCTTAAGAAGGATTGTCTAAGGTTGTTGAATAAGTCACATGATGACACAGATTCATATATGGTACTGGCACAATCTGCAGTGGTTTAGTCTGGTTTCAGAGTTCCTTTGGCACCTCAACCAGTAGCGTCAGTTGGAACTTATCCAGCTAGGGGTTCTACACCTACTGCTTCTACACGTCAGTCAAACTATCATGGTAGTTCATAGCAGGGCTCAGGGGCTCAGGGAGTTTATGCTCTTCCGCAGGCGGATGCTTTCGTAGGGACCTCTTCAGTTCGAGGTTTCTTTCCAGTTTTCAGTTCTTGGGTACAGGTTCTTGTTAACATAGGTGCATCACATTCTTTCATTTCTGCATTATTTGCTCATTCATTGGGTCTAGAGGTCACACTTTAGGATAATCTTCTCTATGTTGACACGCTAGTTAGGGGTTCAGTGTATTTGGCTCGTGTTTGTTGGGGTTGTGCTATTGAGATAGTTGGGTGGACCATAAAGTTTTATTTCGTTGTTCTCGACATGATAGGATTTAACGTTATTTTCGGGATGGATTAGTTGTCTTTCTTTCGGGCTACGATCTATTGCTTCTGCAGGATGGTGTCCATTTGCACTCCCAGGGGAGATTGTTTCCATTTTGTGGGAGATCGGAGCGATTCCCACCCGGTGATGGTTTTCAGCATTGGTGACTGGAGTTGCCACATATCCTACTTGGCTAGTTTATTTGTTGATGAGGATAACAGTTTGGGCCGTGTTCTTCTAGAAATTGTTGAGGATTTTGTAGATGTCTTTCCAGAGGAACTGATAAAGTAAGCTCTTTTAAGGGAAATTATTTTTGCCGTTGATGTCATTCTCGGTACAACACTCATTTCTATGGCATCGTACCTTATGAAAACGGTAGAGCTTGATGAGCTGAAGGGTCAGTTGGATGATTTGAAAGCTAAGGGCTTTATTCGTCCTAGTGCTTCACCATGGGGAGCACTAATTCTTTTTGCAAAGAAGAAGGATAGGTCTTTGAGACTTTGCATCGATTATCATAAGTTGAACCACGCTACGATCAAGAACAGTTATCCTTTGCCTAGGATTGATAAGTTGTTTCATCAATTGAAGGGAGCGACATGCTTTTTGAAGATCTATTTGAGATCGGGTTACTATCAGTTGAGGGTTAAGGAGGAGGATATATCCAAAATCGCTTTTCGCACACGGTATGGCCATTATGAATTTCTGGTGATGCCATTTGGTTTGACCAATGCTCCAATAACTTTTATGGACTTGATGAACCATGTATTCAGTGACTATCTTGACAGATTTGTGGTGGTGTTCGTTGATGACATTCTTGTGTACTCAACTTCAAGGGAAGAGTATGAGTATGACTTGAGAATAGTTTTGCAGATCCTTAGGGATAACCGATTGTATGCCAAGTTCAAAAAATATGAATTTTGGCTACTGGAGGTGAAGTTCCTAGGATATGTTGTGTCAAGGGGCGGTGTTACAGTGCATCCATCGAAGATTGATTTTGTGATGGATTGGGAGCGTCCGAAGACAGTGTTTGAGGTTCGGAGCTTTCTTAGCCTAGCCGGCTATTGTAATACACCCTAATTTCGGAACACGGGTTGATCAAGTCCGCGCACAAAATTAGGGAATATCAAAACAATTATAGTATTTAAACAAGCACGGATTACAAACTGAAATAGAGAATAAAATAAAACGCTGAAGAAATCCAATTAATAGTAAATCCATTAATAACTTCCAAATGGTTACAACTCGGGAATCCCGTAACTCAAGGACCCCTTAACCAAAAGTTACTATTTAGAATTTCAACCAAATAAATACTAATATCAACTAAAACAAAACTAATATCCTACTTTTAAGCAAATAGAAGGAATGGATAAGTCCTCTAGCTGCGAATCCTCAACCTTGAGACTTGACCTTCTAACAACCTGAAAAATAAATCGCGGGTTAAACCCTACGAGCAAGTTCTCTCTACCAAGCCTCTGAAAACCAATAAACAGATCATCTTTACCAAAACCATCCCTAATTAAGCTTTAACTTTAATATACGATGCTACCAATATATATAAATACTTATATATATAGTACAAGAATCCTATCTGTTAATAGGGCATTAAATTATCAAAACCACTAACCAATAATTAATTATTAGTCATACCCAGACCAAGCCCCCCCCCCCCCCCTTTATAATTTTCTCATAAAGTAAACACCACTCACCTTAACTCCATCCTAAACAGTAATTTAGTCATCTACACATATAGCAATTTAAATATGCACCGGCAAATCAACCATGCCATTTATAATTATATTTATTTATATACTAGCAATTCAACCATGCTTCCTTCAATATATTTACTTTTACAATTAATTAGCAATTCAACCATGCTTCCCATATATGAAATTTATTCATAACCAATAAGGCAATATATCAAAGCCTTTGGCAACTCATCCATGCCTACAATTCAACCATGTACTAACTTTAAACTTAACTCTAGGTATAATTATACATAGACTTTACATGCATATAATAAGCATGTCCTTAATTTAATAACCGTGTATCTATTACGATTTTAAATCAACCATACCATACACGAATCAAGTCATACCAAACAAGATTTATAATATTTAATAATCTTAAATAATATATATATACACATATATTTTATAATATATATATATGTGTGTATCATACATTCCATACCAATCGTTGACTATTTAAAATCATATCTACATATATATACATGCGTACACCTTCTTTCATGGCAAAAATATTTAATTAATTGTATTTATACAAATTACTTGCTACTAAGTATCTTAGTAATACTTTGAGGCTCTCAGAATACCAAGAACACACCCTTAAATGATTAATTTTAACCCCAACAAGCTTAAGATAAATACTGAAAATTCACCGGACTCCCACGCAACTTTCCAGGACATCACACGCATCCCCACGCGCCTCCACGCGCCGCCACATACTCCTAGACTACTCACACGCGCCTCCACGCGCTTCCCCTTATCGGCAGGCGCGTCCACGCGCCTACACGCGCCCTCACGCGCTTGAGCCACTCTCGGCGCGTGTTAGCAGCTTCCCATTGGCTGTCCCTCCGTTTCTTGGTGAGCTCGCCCACACCGTGTCATCTCCCAGCATTTAATGTACATCCAATGGCCAGATCTTGAAGGCACACCAACTCCCCATAGATCGCGCCACACCAGATCATCATCCACCATCATCATCACTACCAACAACCCAGATAAGTGAGTGCACCATTCTCCTATGTATACACACACACTGGAACATTCCTATTTCATCATGACCATCTAATTGTCTTAATTTGAGGCGCACCATAGCTCTGTGTACATCGCGGCACCGAATCACCACCCCTTAAATGATGCGCCGATTACACACACCTTCAGTACATATATATATATATATATAAACAATACATATATAAATATATATATATACAGAATATATAAAATAACTTCTAAAATCATAAAATAATTCCAGAAAATTTCCATAAAATCCCAGAAAATTCTAGAAAAATCCCCCAAGCTTGATTTAATTATTTTGAGCCTAACTGAACATATATAATTAAATTAAGATCTATTTAATTCAATTCATCATGCTACACCAGGCTAAAGCAATCTATAAAAATTTCTCAAAATAAAGTTTAATTAAACTAACCTCACATACAAGATTTTAAATTATCAGAACATTGCATACATATATTCACATGTTTAAATCTAAAATTTTGTAAAATTAAACATGCTCTTCTAATCCGATTAATAATTTATTTTTAATTAACAAAATAAAATATTTTTAATTAACAAAATAAAAATATAATTTTGATACTCAAGGTGATAAGTTTATGAATTTTAAGAGGAGAAGTAGAGAAGAACTCGCCTTTTCTTTTCCAAATCCGGTCTCCTCTTACGTTCTTTGATTCGGCCTCCTCTTCGTTAGCCCTTCTTCTCTCTCTAATTCTCTTATTTTTCTAACGTGGAAAAACTCCTAACCCTAAAGTCTTATGTGTCTATTTATACACATCCAAAAACCTAAATCCTTTTCCCATTAAGATTATTATCATATAAAATAAATAATATTTATCTTATATATACATACATATATTTTAATGTAAATATATATATATATTACCTTCCATATATAACCATTAGTTAAATAAATTATATATACCTATATATATCAATATATAATTATATTGACATATATATCCCTCCACATGATTTAATAATGAATTAATATACACATGTAATTATATAGGTATAATTATGCAAAGATAATTATTAAATATCCTCACAACCAAGGACCTTTACCAATTAACCCAACAAGGCTTCCTTCAAGCCCAATACCACATCCGTTGGTCCAACTTCCTTTAATCCCAATCCAAATAACTTAAATACCTAAAATAATAAAAATTTAATTTAATAGCTACCAATAATTAACAATAAAGTTACACCAACATAAAATCAAGCAAATCAAATAAACAATTCATTAACTAGCATTCCACAAATCAAACACCATATAAATTTAACAAATAAAAGTAAAAAAATATAATTTACTTAAAACAATACAATTTACCTATGCACTTAATTAAATAAAACAAATCACAACTATCAAGCACCTAATTAACTAAAACAAATCATTTAAAAATAATAATAATAATAATATAATATAAATTAATTTAATTAATAAATCCTTTTTAAAATATCGGGGTATTACAGCTATTAAAAGAGATTTGTTCGGGATTTCTCTCGTCTAGCGGCACCTATGACTTGACTTACTCGTAAGGGAGTCAAGTTTATATGGAATGAGGCTTGTAATTCTATTTTTTAGGAGTTAAAGGTTAGGTTGACATCAACTCTAGTTTTGATCATACTTGAACGTGGTTTGGGTTATATGGTCTATTGTGATGCTTCGCAAGAAGGTTTAAGGTGTGTTCTAATGCAAACTGAATGGGTGGTCGCTTATGGGACTTGACAGTTAAAGACTCATGACTTAAACTATCTGATACAAGATTTGGAGTTGGCAGTAGTTATCGTTTCCCTGAAGAGATGGAGACATTATTTGTACGGGGAGAAGTTCGAAGTTTTCTCTAATTATAAGAGTCTCAAATATCTCTTCTCTCAGAAGGATTTGAATTTGACACAACGTAGATGGGTTGAGTTCATAGAGGACTATGACTTTGAGTTGCAGTATTATCCAGGAAAGGCCAATGTGTTGGCAAATGCATTGAGTAGGCAGTCACAGAGTACTCTTACTAGCATTTTTGTCTACAGATGGAAGATGCTAGAAGAGCTTGCAGATCTTGGTTTGTAGTCGTATGATGATATTTCACTAGCTATTTTGTTTAGCCTTGTGGCTCAACCCGCTCTTGTGGGTAGAGTTATTGAGGCACAGTAGGAGGATGGGGAGATGAAGTCCATCCATGATCAGATTTCAGGTGGCAAGAATGTATAGGGTTGGACCTTATATTCAGACAAGGGTCTCAGGTACAGAGGGAAAGATGTTTGTTCCCTTATCTTGTCATGACGTTATTCTTCAGGATTTTCACCATTCTCAACTCGCAATTCATCTTGGTGGTATGAAGATATATCACAATTTGTGGAGATAGTTTTGGTGGAAAGGTATGAAACAGGATGTTTCTCAGTTCGTGGCTAAATGCCTTACTTGTCAGCAAGTGAAGGCAGAGCATCAGAGACCGGCAGGTTTGTTGCAACCACTACCAGTGGTAGAGTGGAAGTGGGAGCACATCGCTATGGATTTTGTGATGGGACTTTCGAGATCCAAAGCAGGGAATGATGCTGTTTAGGTCATTGTTGACAGATTGACTAAAACGGCTCACTTTTTGCCTATGGCATTGACGGATGACGCAGAGAGACTTAGTGGGTTGTATGTGAAACAGATTTTCAGGCTTCATGAGGTTCTAGTATCCATTGTTTCTGATAGGGATCCCAGATTCATGTCTCACTTTTGGCAGAGTTTTCAGGAGGCTCTTGATACAGGGCATCATTTCAGCATGGCATTCCATCCTTAGACTGATGGTCAGTCGGAGCGTATCATTCAGATATCAGAGGATATGCTATGGGTTTACATTTTGGATTTTGGGGGTAGTTAAGAAGACTACTTACCCTTGGTTGAATTTTCCTATAATAACAATTACCAGACCAGTATTGGTATAGCACCTTTTAAGGCATTGTATAGCAGACCTTGCAGATCTCCAGTTTGTTAGACCAAGGTAGGTGATATAGTCGCCTTGGGTCCCGATATTATCTTCGAGACTACAGAGAAGATTAAGTTGATTCAGCAGCGGTTGGCTACAGCTCAAAGCAGGCAGAAGAGTTATGCTGACAAAAGGAGGAGATCCTTGTCTTTTGAGGTAGAGGACCATGTCTTTCTCAAGATTTCTCTACAGAAGGGACTTCTAAGGTTTCGTCCAATGGGCAAGTTGTCTCTTAGGTTCATTGGACCATTTCAGATTTTAGAGCGCGTCGGTGAAGTTGCTTATCGTTTGGCGTTGCCGTAAGACCTAAATAGGGTTCACGACATCTTTCATGTCTCTATATTAAGAAAGTATGAGCCAGATCCATCGCATGTTTTACGGTGGACAGATGTTGTTGTTGATGAGGATGTGACCTACGAGGAAGGTCCAGTTCAGATTCTTAATTCACGAGAGCAGGTCTTGCAGACTAAGACCATTCCATTGGTTAAGGTCTTATGGAGACGTCACAGCATTGAGGAGGCTACCTGGGAGCTCGAATGGGAGGTTTCTCTCGGTATCCCAGTTTGTTCTCTCTTTCAGGTACGACTTGATTTCGGGGACGAAATCCTTTTAAGGAGGGTAGGTTGTAATGACCCGGTCATTTTCCTTCCTTTCTTTTTTTTCGATAAATTATTTTTTTCATCTTTTCCCTATTTTATCTTTTCACTATTTCGTTTTTTTCCCCGTTTATCGTTTTTCCTTGTATAACCTCACTTTTCGTACTCGGATTTGGTTCCGGCTTTGCATACATCCATAATATTTGAATTCCATGGTAATTGTATTTTTACTTTTGTAGAAAATACATTCTAATTGCTTACTTTTTTGTAAAGGGCATGGATGCATACTTTCTTGGAGATATTTTTGATTTTGGGGTTTTAGTGTAATTATATGAAGTAATTATTTTTCGTCTTGGGGACCATCTTGCAATTTAATCCGAAAGATATTTTGGAAAAGGACTTTCTTGTAATTTTTGGATAGTGTGACAAGTGTCATACTCTCATGGAGCTACTTGTTGGCATTGGGGTGGAGAGACTTGGGAGCATGATCTTGTGATATATGGAAGGTGGAGATTTACCCACTTGTTGGCCTAGGATAGGTGCACTTGTTGGCTTGGATGGTTAATAAGTGTAGGCTTAGGGTTAAGCCCAGGAAGGAGCCATGTATTGGTGACAAGTGTAGGCTTACAATTAAGTCTTGCATTGTGTGTGTGAGAGAGGTAGTGTAAGAGCACATAGTGAGTAGCTAGATCCTCCACTTACCATTTTCACTTTCATCTTTTTATTTCACTTGTTCTCAAAACCCTAACCTAGCCACCATTGCAAAAAAGCTTGGTTTATAGCTTATTTCTTCATTTTGGCCTCCTTCCACTCACCTTAGAGGCATGATTTAAATTGATAAGTTAGTGGTATTGTATTGTACATTATATCATGATAAAGACTTGTCATTTGGTATGCCATTTTAGACTTGGAACCCTAAGACATAGTTTATGTGGTTTCAAAATACTTGTGCATGGAAGGTGGTTTATATATCTTAATTATAGTATATGAGTTTTGAACTTGATTATGATTTTGTATTCTCTTGGGACATTGTTATAAGTGATATGGCTAGAGTTTGGCTCTAGTGCGAGAGGTATGTGTAATGACCCGGTCATTTCCTTCCTTTCCTTTTTCCTCAGAATTTCACGGATGAATTTTTTTCGTTGAAATTTCTTGTGTGAATTCAGTTTCTCGTCGCTTAGTGTAATGCCCCAAATTTTCTAAATAAATTCCTCAATTTATTTGAATCAAAATACTTGATTATACACCCAGGATTTCAAAAGAAAATACCATTTTATTGATACAGAATCAATTCCTCAAAAATGAATACAACATCTCTCAAAATAAATTAATTAATACTAAATCAATTTCTTCAAATAAATACATAAAAATCTCCAAATAAAATAATCTAATTCCTCAACACCAATTCTTCCACCTAAACCCCGCAGCTAAAAATCTTCAAGCATCCTCGGTACCTGAAACTGGAAAACATTGACCAGAAGGAATTTCTAAGAGTACAAGACTTGACAAAAAGTGAAAATGAATTCCGTACGAGAATCCAGGCTCAAAACAAGGCATTTAGCAATAACTTTCATTAATTACATAATGGCCCCTCCAAAAAGTGAAAACTGTACTAATGGCCCAGAATGAAAATATCTTCCAAAAATATTTTCTTAAAAACCCCTGAAATAAAATATCTTTAAAAGATATTTACGAAAAACACCCCAAGAAAAGAAAATAATTTCAAAGAACTTTGCATCCATGCCCACATGGACACCGGGAGCAAGCAGAGTACTTTCTTGCAAAAGTAAAGATACGTATTTCGTGGAAACCACTCAAGATGGAGATATATGAAGTCAGAAACCAACTTCGAACACAAGAAGTGTGGTTATACCAACAAAGTGTCAAATGGGGAAAAGACAAAATAGGGAAAAGGACGAAATAGGGAAAAGGACGAAAAGTGAATAGTGTCGAAAAACAAAAAATGTGGAAAAGATTCGGTCCTCAAAAGAAGTTGTCAATCCACAGAAAGAGTCTCAAAAATCACTCCAGAGCACTCGAGACGACACTAAGCGAAGAGGAACTGAACTCGGAAAGGAAAGACAACGGAAAAAAAATGTCCGTGAAAATCCGGGTCATTACAACCTTCCCACCTTAAAAGGATTTCGTCCCCGAAATCCAGCCCCAACCAAAACAAAAAGGCGAAACCAGGATAACTACGGAGTACATCTCCGAGTATCCCACACAACGCGATACAAAAACAATCCCAAAGCTGAAAGACAACGCACAAACCAATGTCATTCGCACCCACGTGCTAATGACATGACAACCTCTCAAAAGGAAAGTAACTAAATAGCCACCCAACAAGTCGGAACTCACATACAGAACCCAAGGTGAGACAAAGGAAAGGAAGATAACAACCGTAAACATCCCTCTAGATGAACCATCATACCTATCTAACAACGACCACCAAAAGATCTCCAAGATAACCACGTATCATATCAGGGTACCGAACAAGACGATGCGGCAGTATGAATAGTGACCAGAACCCGCCCACGACGTACTCAAATGTGTGGTAGCAATGACAGTGCCTAGTGCCCGCCCACACTTACTCATCAGTAAGGTAGCATCGACGGCAACTAGTACTCGCCCACAACACACAACTTTGTACTGTAACAAGGCAGCATAAGGCACTAATTCATAACTTGCCCTCCACTAGGTCTACCCAAGAAACCTCTCGATACAAATGACATCAATGTCAAAAATGATCATTGCCAAAAGCACTACGGAGACCAACATTTTGTGAGAGTTGAGATATGGCCCAAAGATGTCTGGCCAGACCATCCTAGCCAATCCCAAAACCCTAACAACAATGCCATAGGTACCACTATGCTTAAGGCCTTAAATCCTTAATACAACAAAACCAACATCTCCAATATCGCAAAATACCCCTATTAACAACATTAATCAGGAATCCAAAACCTGACAAGCAAATCAACGCATATAGAAATCAAAACAAACCTCAGAATAAGACATTTCATTGAAAGTCCTTCACATCTCCCTGAAACAGATCAACTACAAGACTACACCGTAATCAAATATTAGATCCACATCCCTCTCACGGATAACTAAATCCTCAAAATACAAATCCACCAAGTGGCACACACATCAAAATGCCAACAACTAAGGTCACAAGATGAATCTCTCAAAACCATGCTTGGCAACACCAAGCTAAATCAAAATTCCTTAATTTCTATCAATCCATAAACAACCACTGGGACTACAATTCCTCAAAACCATGCCTAGTTATAACTAGGACGAGAAACTCTACAACAAGCCATATCCAACAGCGATCCTCCAAAACTCCTCCTAAAAGTTAACCACATCCAGACCTCCAAAACGGAAACAAGTCTCTAAAAGACATTCTCAAAAGAGCATCGAGCTCACCTCACAATCAAACAAATCCTCAATGATATGGACACAAGTCCCCATAAAATGATCTCACACCAATCAACTCACTCCGACCACCACAATTCCGTCAACAACCACAGCAAAAACTCCCCAGGAAGACACGAAAGAAAGGGAACCACCAGTCCTAAAAAGGATAACACCATAACCCCATCTCTAAAATGAAAGACAACAAGGTCAAAGACTTCACCCCCTACATGGAAGTAAGTCAACCAAAATCCATCAAATCCTCACCAAGGACTCAAAACAACAATGGTGATCCTCACGGACCAACCAACCAAGAACTGTGTACAACACAACGAAAAGAAGAGACTCACTCCTTGTAAAGTCCTTAACACTAACCAAGAAAAGAGAAGAAACCCTATCATCCTACAAGTGTCGATATGAAAAACACGAAAATGGAGCATCCTTCCCACCTTAGGGAAATGGACAACTCAAGATGGAACAAATGTGACAACTCCTCTACAAGGAATCTCACAACGAAACTCTTACGGAAACCCATATACACACTACATTCGACCGAGGAGAAACAAAAGGGAACCCAAACCTGGAAGTTATACATGTGATAAGGAATTCAACTACCAGAAAGAAATCTACTCACATAGATAAAAATCAAAGGTACATGCAACACGTCTCCACGTAAGTACAAAAGCATGTCATTAAAACGTAATAACAGTATGGCATCTCTAAGCATATAAGGAAGGTATGCTAATGCCACACAACAAGAAGGCAAATGTGGATACACCTCCATCTACTCATGTATCACAACATCATAAATCATACTACTAACATGGTAGTAAACGAAACTGCAAAAGACAAAATGATGCAACAATGAACCCTATGGACATCGTGTCCTAGAGTGTCTAAGCAAAAGGAAGGACCAGTCCTAGCCATAAACTGTCTCCAAAAACCAATACGACATCAACCTGTCTCAAGACAAATGTGAGCCCTTACCACAATGGTAAGACTCTAATAATATAACTCCAAATCTAGAGGTGACACTACAAGTGACGCTAACAATGCAATGCTCTCTCTACCCAAAACATCAATCAATCGTCTTGATCCCAAAAGCGTCATCACTCAAGGAGAACTCCAAAGAAAATGGCAACTATAGCCATGCCAACAACAACTAAATCAATCACCACGACTGATCCCCAAAACAAACACCATCATCATCGATCAAAAGGACAACGCCTATCAAAACAAAATCGAAACTGATTCCATCCGAACTGCACATGTAGCATGCCAGTACGGTAGCATGACAATGCCATGCACCCGCCCACAACGTACCTGCCCACGAAAAACGCAAATTCCAGAGGAATCATCCTGAACAATCAAGGATCCTAAGAGGTCCATAACCTCATAATGGCCCTAACCCAACAAATCCAGCACTATGGTAACGCCAAACAACTCATCTCACGAGAGCCTAAACAAAAAGGTGACCATCCACCTACCTTAAAACCAATACTAGGTCGACAACAACTTATACTACCACAAAACTGTGACTACAATCACCAACAACCTCAACTCGTGCCTCAATGACCAATACCGTGTCATGCTAAATATGTGACATAATTATGCATATACAATTCTAATCTAGCGTACATCACATGTCATGCTCTTTACATTAGAATAAAATAATGCTAAACGAACGGCATACAACATGTAGTACGTAAGCACATAAATATGTTATCAACCAAAATATGTTATCATAAAGCATATAAACACATAGAACATGGCAACAAAAGCATGATATGCACCCAAAACCCGTCTTCCTAAGGTTTTTGAACCTAGGAGCTCTGATACCACTATGTAATGCCCCGAATTTTCTAAATAAATTCCTCAATTTATTTGAATCAAAATACTTGATTATACACCCAGGATTTCAAAAGAAAATACCATTTTATTGATACAGAATCAATTCCTCAAAAATGAATACAACATCTCTCAAAATAAATAAATTAATACTAAATCAGTTTCCTTAAATAAATACATAAAAATCTCCAAATAAAATAATCTAATTCCTCAACACCAATTCTTCCACCTAAACCCGCAGCTAAAAATCCTCAAGCATCCTCGGTACCTAAAATTGGAAAACAATGACCAGAAGGAATTTCTAAGGGTACATGACTCGACGAAAAGTGAAAATGAATCCCGTACAAGGATCCAGGCTCAAAACAAGGCATTTAGCAATAACTTTCATTAATTGCATAATGGCCCCTCCAAAAAGTGAAAACTACACTAATGGCCCAGAATGAAAATATCTTGCAAAAATATTTTCTTAAAAATCCCTAAAATAAAATATCTTCAAAAGATATTTACAAAAAACACCCCAAGAAAAGAAAATAATTTTAAAGAACTTTGCATCCATGCCCCTATGGACACCGGGAGCAACCAGAGTACTTTCTTGCAAAAGTAAAGATACGTATTTTATGAAAACCACTCAAGATGGAGATACATGAAGTCAAAAATCAACTTCGAACACAAGAAGTGTGGTTATGCCAACAAAGTGTCAAACGGGGAAAAGGACGAAATAAGGAAAAGGACGAAAAGTGAATAGTGTCGAAAAACAAAAAATGTGGGAACGGCTCGGTCCTCAAAGGAAGTTGTCAATTCACAGAAAAGAATCTCGGAAATCACTCCAAAGCACTCAAGATGACACTAAGCGAAGAGGAACTGAACTCAGAAAGGAAAGACAACGGAAAAAAAATATCCGTGAAAATTCGGGTCATTACACTTAGTGTTATCTCGAGTGCTCGAAAATGGTTTTTGAGACTCTTTCCTTTAGATTGACAACTTTCTTTGAGGACCGAGTCATTTCCATATTTTTTTTGTTTTTCGACACTATTCACTTTTCGTCCTTTTCCTTGTTTTGTCATTTTCCCTATTCTGTCTTTTCCCCGTTTGTCACGTTGTTGGCGTAACCTCACTCCTTGTGTTTGGAGTTGGTTTTTGACTTCACATGTCTTCATTCTAAGTGGTTTCCATGAAATACATATCTTTACTTTTGCAAGAAAATACTCTAGTTGCTCCCGGTGTCCATAGAGGCATGGATGCAAAGTTCTCTGGAATTATTTTCTTTTCTTTGGGTGTTTGTTGTAAATACCTTTTGAAGATACTTTATTTCAGGGATTTTTAAGAAACTATTTTTGGAAGATATTTTCATTCTGGGGCATTAGTGCAATTAACCCTTTTTGGAGGGGCTGTTTTGCAATTAATGAAAGTTATTGTAAAATACTTCATTTGGAGCCTGGATCCTCATACAGGATTCATTTTCACTTTTCGTCGACTCGTAAATCTTGGAATTTCCTTGTGGTCGTTTTTCTTCAGTTTTAGGGTTTCTGGCCCTAGTTGCCGCCAAACTTGTTCGAGGCATATCTCTTTGCTCGGAACTCAGTTTTTGATGCCGTTTCTTCTGTTATTCATATTTTCTTATTTTGAATCTTTTTTATTCACGGAGTTTTGCCATTTGAGCGCGTTTACTCAAATTCCACTTTTTCGGACCCAGTGAGGCCAGTTCGGGACACTTTTTGAGATTTCTTTAAAAGGGGGGTGAAATATTTCATTTTTCATCTTCCCCACCCACCTTGCATGATGAGAGCTCCCATGGCTGCCTAGGGGAGGCTGCCACCACCTCTCTCCTCTTTTGAACTTCATTCCTTTGTTAAAAAGTTGAAATGCCTTTACGTTTTGTGTTCATGTTGACTATGCGCACCATTACCCCTTATTAGAACCTATTTTGGCCAAATTTTGAGTTCGGGTTTGAAGTCAAGTTGTGATTTTGATGGAGCTTCTTGTGGGTTCATGTAGATCGTGTTGTCCCCAACAAAACCCTTCGGTATCGTCGGATTCGGAGCACTTTTTTTTCGGTGGGCTTTTGAGATTTTCATCTCAAATTGAGGTAGGGGATGTCTTAGGTTTATATTAATGTTGTATTGATTCTTATATGAGCATATAAAACTTGTGAGCATGCCTTGTTCAAGTTATAGAATTTAATTTAATTATTTTCTTTGTTTAAGATTTAATTCTAATGATGCTAGGTAACTTAGAATTAAATTGTGGTATGCTAGAAATTTAGGCCTTGGTATGGTGGTTGATATATATTAAATTTGGAGCATTTGAGTAAGAATTGCAAAACTTATTTAATATTTATCTTTTGTGAAAGATTAATTCACATAGTTGTATCAAGCATGAAACCAACTTGTAATGTGATATTAAAGTAGGCATTGGTGAGTTCTTTAACATATATTAAATTGAGGACATTTGGATATGTTTGAAAATCTAGAGAAAAATTAATTAATGAGCTAAATTAATTTTATTTTAAATGTGTTGGTCACTTAAATTGATATTGGAGGTAATATGTTGATAATCCCTTGAAATGTAGTCTATTTAATCACCTTGTGAGCATGTTACTAATTTGATGTAGAATTAATACTTGAGACCTCTTGAATTAGTAATTGGGCTTAGCATGATATAGAATATTATTGACTTGCATAACTTATTTAGATATATCTTGTATGGGTGTATAGCTTGTTAGAATATTACAATTATTTAACTTGGAAGCTAGTTACTAAATTGGAACTTATTTAGTACTTGTGGCTTAGTGTGGTAATGTGGTTCAATTGTTGTAAAATATTCTTGTTTTGGTGTATAAATTGCATATTGGAGGCTTGACATGTCATATACTATCTAGACTTAAATTATAGGACATGGTTTGTGTGGATTCAACCTTATTTGTGCATGGAAGATGGCTTTATGCATTAGTGGATTTGGTATAAGTTTGGTCTAACTTATTGATTTTTGTATAAGTTTTGGACTTATTGATTTTGGAAAGCTTGTAAGGACATATTTCACGTGATGGCTAGGGTTTGGCTCTAGTACGGAGATAAGAGTCTTCTAAGTCATAAGTGCGCACTAGGTAGTACCTTGGAGGTCATAATTGCCCAGAATAACTTATGCATGTGCGCACTAGGTAGTGCCTTGTGGGTCGTAATTACCCGGAAACACTTGCTTGGTCTAGTGACCACATGTCCTAGTCTTTCTACTTTGATTTCGCATTCAATTTCAAGTTGTTAATCATGGATTACTTGTAGGCTAAGAATTAATGCTTACTTTGGATATTTGAATCTTACTTAGTATACTTGAAACTGTATACTTGTTTTGTGCATTTAGATCTCATATAGTGTACTTGAACTTGTATGCTTGCTTTGTGAGTTTAGATTTCATTTAGTATGCTTGTGCCGTGTATACTTGTTTTAGGCGTATCTCTTTTAGCTTAGTATACTCGTGTTCGTATACTTGATTTACGAGATTTTCATATAAAATGCATACTTGTGTAAATATACTTAGACATTACATGACTTGTTTTAATGTTATTTAGTATACTTGGAAATATATGCTTGTATGTTGTATAACGTGTTTAACATTGTTTAGTATACTTGAGCATGTATACTTGTATGCCGTTGTTCACTTTAAATTGCATGAGTAGCTTAGGATGCTCGCTGAGTCTCATTTTGATATAGACGTTAGGTGGCATGAGCCCCTTCGACATTTTTCACCTTAAGGTGATATAATTGTAAAATGCTACATCGATGCATGCTCATCTCCTACGAGTAGCTTTATGTTACTCACCGACGTAGTGGGGACGTTTTTCAGGTACTGTGATCAAGATTTGGGATTCACATCATGCTTGGATGATTTATAGACTTGAAGTTCTCATTTCATGTAAATGTTGGCTTGAAATGCCATTTATAGCTTTATATGTCAAAATGTGTCAATTTGATTCTATTTTTGTAATGTGTACATAAGTACACTCTTTACAATGCATTTGACATGTATGAGATGAGGCCATAGGCCAATGACATCTAATTTGTATCCTATGTAACTTTTAACTTCATGAAATATTATGAAAATATTGAAATACGCCAAGTCATTATCTCACCATGGTTGCATCGGGTGTGGGAATTCCGTTTTTATTCTTTCATAGGGTCTTATAAATTATGTTTGAAGTGTGGCCAAGGGCCAAATGGTCATTTGACCCCGTTTTGTATTTTTGGATTCCGAGTTTTCATTCCAAGTTCCATTTTTGCCTTTCTGCCCGTTAGGGGGTCGGATTTTGTATCGGTGGTATTTTTAAATCATAGACCATTGTAGCACGTCCAAATAGGTAAGTTATGTTTGCGAGCATGGTCATTTCCAGGCAAAACCTTATCGTTTATGTTTTGAGCTTCCTATGGACTCATTTTGAAGTTTTATTGCATAATCTGATTTTAGGGCACTTTGGGGTTTTCCTTCGGGAAATAAATTCCGTTCTTGACATGGCCACTTAGAAAACGTGATTTTAGGAGGGGGGGTTTCTTCTTCGTGTTTTTCCAGAAAACATCGTCTTGGTACCGAAAATCCCTCGTGAAGTTTCAGCTTCCAGTTTCATTTTAGCAGCTTTTTAGCTCTTTTGACTAGATTTATTGGGAGGACATTTTGGCCATTTCATAGTGAGTTTTTTTTTGAATTCTTTCGCGAATCACGTAGAAAACTCAATTTTGAGGGGGGTTTCTTCTTTGTATTTTTGCAAAAAAATTCATCTAGGCCTCCAAATTCAGCCTCTGTTCTGGCTGCTACCAGCCATGGTACACCCAATGCGCGCGCGGCGTGCATGGGCTCACACATGAGCGTGCGCATGGGGCTGTCATGGCCCCTCGTCGGGCTGCCGCGACATCAATTCTTCTTTTGGGCTTTTCTCCTTCATCCGGACTCCGATTCAAGTGAATTTTTTTTTGAACTTGATTAATTTTTTGTCCTCTATCCAATGGTGTGCTCAGTTACACTTGGATATTTCTAGATAATTACCAATTTTCCCTTAAAGCTTTAAGTGTCCGTTTTTCGTCGTCATGTCGTTTCTCCTTCGTCCGGACTACGAATCATGCGATTCTTAAGTCTGTCTTGATTAGTTTTTCGTTGTCCTTCCAGCGGTGTGCTCAGTAGCACCCGAATCTACAGTTTTCAGAAATAACTATTGTAATGACCCAGTCATTTTTTTCCTATTCTTTTTCTCAGATTTTAACGGACATTTTTTTTACGTTGTCTTTTCCTTTTTGGGTTCGGTTTTTCATCACTTGATGTCATCTCGAGTGCACTGGAATGATTTCCGAGACTCTTTTCCTTGGATTGACAACTTCCTTTGGGGATTGTGTCATTTCCATAATTTATTTTTCCGAACACTATTCACATTTTGTCTTTTTCTCGTTTATACTTTTTCCTTGCACAACCTCACTTTTTGTGCTCGGATTTGATTCCGGTTTTGCATGCATTCATGATATTTAATTTTCATGATAGTGGTATTTTTACTTTTCTAGAAAAGCATGTCGATTGCTTACTTCTTTCATAAAGGGGCATTAATGCATACTTTAGTGTAATTATTCTTAACTTGTGGGGTTTTAGTGTAATTAAATAAAGTAATTATTTCTCATCTTGGGGACCATTTTGTAATTAAATTTGGAAGATATTTTCAAAAATAACCTTTTTGTAATTTTTGAAAAGTGTGACAAGTGTCACACTCTCATTGGTCCACTTGTTGACATTTGTGTGGAAACACTTTAATGCATTGGATGATGACATTTGGAGGTGAGGATTCACCCACTTGTTGGCCTAGGATTGGTGCACTTATTGGCTTGGATGGTTGACAAGTGTAGGTGTGGGATTAAGCCTAGGAAGGAGCCATGGATTGGTGACAAGTGTAGGTTCACAATTTAGTCTTGCAAATATCTTTGGGCCACTTTGGGATTATGGTTTTAAAGGAGGGTTTTTGTGCAATTGACCATAGATGTGTGTGTTGACCATGGTGTAAGAGCACATAGTGAGTAGAGGATTTCAATTTCCTCCACTCACACTTAACCACATTATTTCATTTTCTTCCTTACAAGAAAACCCTAGCCTCCATGGATGGAGCTTGAAACCTTAGGCATTAACCTTGATCTTTGAGGCCCTTCCACTTACTTTAGACCATAAAGCTTGGAATACTTTTTGTTCCCCTCATCCTCCTCTTCAAAACCCTTGAAGGATCTAGCCTAACTCCTAGTTTTCCTTTGGTATCTAGAGATTCAATTCTCTAGTGAGGTATTGATCTATTATTTTGAAGTATTTTTATATCATTATTGAGTGTTTTACATGCATGAAAGAGAAGGACTTGTATTTTGCCCTTAAACTGTTTCAACTTGAAATTAATCTTCTCAAATTAAATATAGAATATGAAAATATACTCAATTAGCATTCATTTAGTTTTGGTTTCATGTAATTTGGATTTAAAATGAATTAGTTATGAATTTTTGAAGTTGCAAGCTAGTTGTTGGAAATTTGAAGCTTTTCCTTTTTGGTCAGGAAATGAATTTTTATATGAAGCTGTGGTACTTCAATTACCTTGAAATTTTTACTGGAACTTTCCCCATGGGTTTTACACTACTCATAATTTTTTCATGATTTTAGAGCATTTATAAAGTTTTTTAAAAATCCGAAACTATTTGTTGTCCATATTTTTATTGCAACTGGAAAACATACTTTTAGATGATTTATTTCACTAACCTTTTGACATTGGATCATGACTTAAATTTTTATTTTTACACTCTCATATGTTTACTTCCAAAATAAATTTGCCCAATTTGGATGTCAAAAATTTTCATGAATTTTCAAAATTGGAAGCTATAAGCTGAAAATGTGTTTTCTAGGCAGAATTTGTTTCAAAGTTGTGGGTCAAAACTATTTCAATTGGGAAAATATTTTGTAAAATAAATTGATATTATCAAATTACAGTGTTTAAGCTTTTATTGGGCTTTGGATTCATTCGATTTGGGTTAGAATTGAATTTTTTATGAATTTTACAAGTTGAAGGTAGCAAGCTGAAAAATCTGTTTTGCGGACCGAAAATTTGGGGCGATTTCATTTCGGTGGTAATTGGGATTTTCATTCCAATTGAGGTAGGGAATATTTTAGGATTATTTGTGTGTTGTATTGTGTGTTTGCCATGATTATACAACATATATGTATGCCTTGTATCAAATCTAGAAAGTTAGTAATTTTTTATTTCTTTGTATAAGATTTAAAATTTATGGTGATGTATAACTTTGATTTGAATTGTAACATGCTAGGAAATTATGCTTAGATATGTTGGTTAACATATATTAAATTTGGATCATTTAATTAAGAATTACAACTTTTATTTAATATTTATCTTTAGTGAAAGTTTAATTCACATGGTTGTATCAAGCATTAAATCAAGTTGTAATGTGGTATTTAAATAGACCTTAGCATGTTCTCTAACATAGATTAAATTGAGGGCATTTGGAATTGTTTAAAAATCTTGTGGAAATTAATTAATTAGCTTGATTAATTTTGTTTTAAGTGTTTTAATCACTTAACTTATCAATTGATGTTATATATATGATGACCATGACATGTCTTTCAATATATATTAAATTGAGGTTATTTGGATTAACTTGGAATTTAGAGAATTTAACTATTTATGTTTAATTAAATTCTACTTTATTACTGCATGAATTTAATTGCATTTTGGAAGTTGTTTCTATATTTAAATCATGGATTTGGATTTGATGTATGTTCACTTAATTAATTTTGAGCATTGGATAACATAGTTGTTACATTTATATTCATGAGAATATGCTTTTCCTTATTGAATATATTGTTGTTATGTGTAAGGAATTGCACACTTTGTATTTGACATCTTACATGCCATAGTAGTTGTGAATTTTGAGCATGTATCGTATAAGTTTCCAAAATTTGGATTGCGCTTGGTAAATAGTTGATATCTTGTATATACATGTTGATATATATACGTTGTTGCACAATTTATTAATTTTGGAAACTTGGGGATGTCGTTGTTCGGCTACGGGTAGGACTTGGTTCTAGTACGGGGGATTATCCCTCTATATAGTCTAGTGCGCACATAGGGAGGTTACCCATGGGCTAGTAACCCTAAAGTAACTATGTTGTCGGTCTGATCCGGCGTGACGTCCAAGTATCCACTTTGTTTGATTTCGTATTTCATTTCAAGTTGATAACTAGATGATATCGTAACTTGTTGTTCCTTATTTGATTTCTTATTTTGAGCTTAAGATGTAGCTTTGTGAAAGCATGCTTCATGCGTTGTATTGGAAGTTCCATTGTCGGTTAAATTGCATCGATATCATAATTTGTGTTTTGATGTTCAAATGTAGTTTAGGAATGACCTTATAGATTCATTTTGAACATAGACGTTAGGTGGCATGACCCACACTTGTTATTTTCGTATTTTGGATTTCAAGTTGAAGACTTTGAGAATCTATATCTTGTTGCCTTGTATAACATGTTTCCATGTTGTTTGAATTGCATGAACAATATGATTATGATAGAAATGATCTAGGTAGCTTAGGATGCTCCCTGGGTCTCATTTTGATATAGACGTTAGGTGGCATGAGCCCCTTTAACATGTTTCACCATAAGGTGATAAAATTGTAAAATGCTAGGTCGATGCATGCTCATCTCCTACGAGTAGCTTTATGTTACTCACGGCTACGATACTGGGGCATATTTCAGGTACGGGACTCAGGATTTGAAGATTCCATTGCTCCTTGGATGGCTTACAATTTTTAAGTTTCTATTTTATGCAAGTGTTAGCATAAGATGCCTCTTTGTAGCCTTATTTGTTTAAACTTGTATTCGTTGATTCGTATATGTAAAGTGTACGTAAGTGCACTCTTTTCAATGTATTTAACATGTATGAGGTGAGGCCAGAGGCCAATGACATGTATCGCATTTTCTATGCACTTTTGTTTTCAAAGTTTATTATGAAAATATTGAAAAATGTTAAGTCTTTGCTTTATAACTTTCGCATCGGGTGTTGGAATTTCATATCTTTTCTACCCAGACGATTCTTGAGTCTAATTTTTTTCATTTTTCGTTGTCCTTCCAATGGTGTGCACGGTGGCACCCTTTTTAGTGAGAAATGACCATTTTGCCCTTAGTTCATCTCTTTTCGGGTTTGGCATTTTTGCTTCATGTGCTTGGCTCATTTGAGTTCCGTGGCTTCATGGAGAGTCATTTTGAGGCCTTAGGGATAACGCACATCTCTTGAGGTCATTTGGCTTCTTTCCCTTCCGCATTTCGGGTCCGTTATCGGGTCAACTTCCGGTTCATCACTAACGCACAGGGTTGAGAAATCCCGTTCGTTACAGGTGGTATCAGAGCTCGTAGGTTTGATTACCTTGGACGACGGGTTTTGGGTGCATATCATGCTTATGTTTTCGTACTCTATGTGTTTATATGCTTCATGATAACATGTTTTGGTTTGATAACATGTTTATGTGCTTACGTGTTACATGTGGTATGCTGTTTGTTTAGCATGATTTAATTATTATGTAAAGAGCATGACATATAATGTATTCTAGATCAGATTTGTATATGCATAACTATGTTGCATATTTGGCATGACACGAGATTGGTTATTGAGGCTCGAGTTGAGGTTGATGGTGATTATAGTCACGGTTGTATTGTAGTTTAGGTTGTTGTTGACCTAGAGTTGGTTTTGAGGTAGGTGGAGAGACACCTTTTGTTTAGGCTCTCATGGGGTGAGCCATTAGGCACAACCATAGTACTTGATTTGTTGATTTTAGGCCATGGCTAGGTTTTGGACCTTTTGGGATCCTTGGTTGTTTTGGAAGGTTCCTCTGAGATTGCAATTTTTGTGGGCGGGTACATTGTGGGAGGGTGCATGGCACTGTCATGCTACCGTACTGACAAGTTACGAGTGCAGTTCGGATGGAATCAGCATTGGGTTTTGTTCCGACAGGTGTAGTCCTTTTTATCGATAATGATAATGGTTGTTTTGGGGATCAGTCATAGTGATCGATTTGGTTATCTGATTGTATGGCTAAAGTTGCCATTTTCTTTGAGTTCTCCTTGCGTGATGACGCTTTTGGGGTCAAATCGATTGATAGATGCTTCGGGTAGAGAGAGCATTGCATTATTAGTGTCACTTATAGTATCACCCTTAGATTCAGAGATGGATTGTAAGAGTCTTACCATTGTGGTAAGGGCTCACGTTTGTTTTGAGACAGGTTGTTGTTACATTGGTTTTTGGAGTCAGTGTATGGCTAAGACTGGTCCTTCCTTTTCACCTAGGCACTCTAGGACACGATGTCCATAGGGTTCATTGTTGCATCACTTTTGTTTTCTGCAGTTTTATTTACTACCATGTTAGTAGTATGATTTATGATATTGTGATGCATGAGTAGGTGGAGGTCTATCTACGTTTGCCTTCTTGTTGTGTCGCAATAGCATGCCTTTCTTATATGCTTCGAGATGCCATGTTGTTACTGCGCTTTAATGACATGCTTTTGTGTTTATGTGGAGACGTGCAGCATGTGCTTTTGATTTTCATCTATGTAAGTAGATTTTCTTTCTGGTAGTTGCATTCCTTGTTATATGCATGACTTTCAGGTTTGGTTTTCCCATTCGTTTCCCTTGGTCGCACGTAGCCTGTATGCGGGTTTCTGCAATGGTTTTGTGCTGGTTCGTGTTAGGGACTTCACAAGGAGTGAGTCTCTTCCCTCCATTGCGTTGTGCACTGTTTTGGGGTTGGTTGGTCCATGAGGATCATCGTTGTTGTCTTGAGTCCTTGGTGAGGATTTGATAGATTTTGGTCGACTTACTTCCATGTAGGGGGTGAAGTCGTTGACTTTGTTGTCTTTCATTTTAGAAATGGAGTCGTGGTGTTATCCTTTTTAGGACTGGTGGTCCTCTTTCTTTCGTGTCTTCCCTTGGGGAGTTCCTGCCGTGGTTGTTGACGGTTGTGGTGCTCAAGTGAGTTGATTAGTGTGAGATCATTTTACGGAGACTTATGTCCATATCTTTGAGGATTGTTTGATTCATGAGGTGAGCTCGATGCTCTTTTGAGAATGTCTTTTGGAGACTTGTTCCAGTTTTGGAGGCCTAGATGTGGTTGACTCTTAGGAGGAGTTTTGGAGGATAGTTGTTGGATATGGCTTGCTTGTGGAGTTTTCTCGTCCTAGTTATGACTAGGCACGGCCTTGAGGAATCGTAGTTCTAGTGGTTGTTTATAGATGGATTGAAATTGAGGAATTTTGATTTAGCTTGGTGTTGTCAGGTACAATTTTGAGAGACTCGTTCTATGACCTTGGTTGTCAAGATTTTGATGTGTATGCCACTTCGTGGACTTGTATTTCGAGGATCTAGTTATCCGTGATAGGGATTTTGATCCGATGTTTGATTACGGTGAGTAATCTTATAGTTGATCTATTTTAGGATGATATCTGGGATTTTGGAGATGCTATTTTGCTTGTCAGACTTTGGATTCGTAATTGATATTGTTGATAGTAGTGTTTTGAGATGTTAAAATTGTTGGTCTTTTTGTATTGAGGATTGAAGGCCTTAAGCGTAGCGGTACCTATGGCATTATTGTCAGAGTTTTGGGATTGGCTAGGATGGTCCGGCCGGACATCTTTGAACCATATCTTAACTCTCACAAAATGTTGGTTTCCGTAGTGCTTTTGGTAATGATCATTTTTGACATTGAAGTCATTTGTATCGAGAGGTTTCATGGGTAGACCTAGAGGGGGCAGGTTATGAATTGTCATGCTACCGTACAAGTTGTGTGTTGTTGGTGGGTGCTAGTTGCCGTCGATACTACCTTACTGACGAGTAAGTGTGGGCGGACACTAGGAATTGTCATTGCTACCACACATTTGAGTACGTCGTGGGCGGGTTTTGGTCGCTATTCGTACTGCCATGTCGTCTTTGTTTAGTACTTTGATTTGATTCATGGATATCTTGGAGTTCTGTTGGTGGTTGTTTTTGGTTCCTTATGATGGTTCGTCAAGAGGGGTGTTTTCGATTGTTGTCTTCCGTTCCCTCGTCTGGCTTTAAGTTCTGTGTGTGAGTTTCGATTTGTGGTGTGGCCATGTGATCACTTTTCTTTTGAGGGGTTGTCCTGCCGTGAGCATGTGGGTGCGAATGACATGGGGTTGTACGTTGTCTTTAGTTTTGGGATTGTTTTCGTAGCATGTTGTGAGGGATACTCGGAGATGTACTCCGTAGTTATCCTGGTTTCGCCTTTTTGTTTTGTTGGGGCAAGATTGCGGGGACGAAATCCCTTTAAGGTGGGAAGGTTGTAATGACCAGGTCATTTTTTTTCCTTTTCTTTTTCTTAGATTTTAACAGACATTTTTTTTTCCGTTTTCTTTTCCTTTTTGGGTTCGGTTTTTCATCAATTGATGTCGTCTCGAGTGCTCTGGAATGATTTCCGAGACTCTTTTCCTTGGATTGACAAATTCCTTTGTGGATTGTGTCATTTCCATATTTTATTTTTCCAAACACTATTCACATTTTGTCTTTTTCTTGTTTATCCTTTTTCCTTGCACAACCTCACTTTTTGTGCTCGGATTTGATTCCGGTTTTGCATGCATTCATGATATTAGATTTCCATGATAGTTGTATTTTTACTTTTCTAGAAAAGCATGTTGATTGCTTACTTCTTTCATAAAGGGGCATTAATGCATACTTTAGTGTAATTATTCTTAACTTGTAGGGTTTTAGTGTAATTAAATAAAGTAATTATTTTTCATCTTGGGGACCATTTTGTAATTAAATTTGTAAGATATTTTCAAAAATGACCTTTTTGTAATTTTTGAAAAGTGTGACAAGTGTCACACTCTCATTGGTCCACTTGTTGACATTTGTGTGAAAACACTTTAATACATTAGATGATGACATTTGAAGGTGAGGATTCACCCACTTGTTGGCCTAGGATTGGTACACTTGTTGGCTTGGATGGTTGACAAGTGTAGGTGTGGGATTAAGCCTAGGAAGGAGCCATGGATTGGTGACAAGTGTAGGTTCACAATTTAGTCTTGCAAATATCTTTGGGCCACTTTGGGATTATGGTTTTAAAGGAGGGTTTTTGTGCAATTGACCATAGATGTGTGTGTTGACCATGGTGTAAGAGCACATAATTAGTGGAGGATTTCTATTTCCTCTACTCACACTTAACCACATTATTTCATTCTCTTCCTTACAAGAAAACCCTAGCCTCCAAGGATGGAGCTTGAAGCCTTAGGCATTGACCTTGATCTTTGAGGCCCTTCCACTTACTTTAGACCATAAAGCTTGGAATACTTTTTGTTCCCCTCATCCTCCTCTTCAAAACCCTTGAAGGATCTAGCCTAACTCCTAGTTTTGCTTTGGTATCTAGAGATTCAATTCTCTAGTGAGGTATTGATCTATTATTTGGAAGTATTTTTATCTCATTATTGAGTGTTTTACATGCATGGAAGAGAAGGACTTGTATTTTGCCCTTAAACTGTTTCAACTTGAAATTAATCTTGTCAAATTAAATGTAGAATATGAAAATGTACTCAATTAGCTTTCGTTTAGTTTTGGTTTCATGTAATTTGGATTTAAAATAAATTAGTTATGAATTTTTGAAGTTGCAAGCTAGTTGTTGGAAATTTGAAGCTTTTCCTTTTCAGTCAGGAAATGAATTTTTATATGAAACTGTGGTACTTCAATTGCCTTGAACTTTTTACTGGAACTTCCCCCATGGGTTTTACACTACTCAGAATTTTTTCATGATTTTAGAGCATTTATAAATTTTTTTAAAAATCTGAAACTATCTGCTGTCCATGTTTTTATTGCAGCTGGAAAATATACTTTTAGATGATTTATTTCACTAACCTTTTGACATTGGATCATGGCTTAAATTTTGATTTTTACACTCTCATATGTTTACTTCCAAAATAAATTAGGTTTGCCCAATTTCGATGTCAAATGAATTTTTCAAGAATTTTCAAAGTTGGAAGCTACAGGCTGAAAATGTGTTTTCTGGGCAGAATTTGTTTCAAAGTTGTGGGTCAAACCTGTTTCAATTGGGAAAATATTTTGTAAACTAAATTGATATTATCAAATTACAGTGTTTAAGCTTTTATTGGGCTTTGGATTCATTCAATTTGGGTTAGAATTGAATTTTTTATGAATTTTACAAGTTGAAGGTAGCAAGCTGAAAAATCTATTTTGCGGACCGAAAATTTGGGGCGATTTCATTTCGGTGGTAATTAGGATTTTCTTTCTAATTGAGGTAGGGAATGTTTTAGGATTATTTGTGTGTTGTATTGTGTGTTTTTCATGATTATACAACATATATGTATGCCTTGTATCAAATCTAGAAAGTTAGTAATTTTTTATTTATTTGTATAAGATTTAAAATTTATGATGATGTATAACTTTGATTTGAATTATAACATGCTAGGAAATTATGCTTAGATATGTTGGTTAATATATATTAAATTTGGATCATTTGATTAAGAATTACAACTTTTATTTAATATTTATCTTTAGTGAAAGTTTAATTCACATTGTTGTATCAAGCATTAAATCAAGTTGTAATGTGGTATTTAAATAGGCCTTGGCATGTTCTCTAACATAGATTAAATTGAGGGCATTTGGAATTTTTTAAAAATCTAGAGGAAATTAATTAATTAGCGTGATTAATTTTGTTTTAAGTGTTTTAATCACTTAACTTGTCAATTGATGTTATAAATATGATGAGCATGACATGTCTTTCAACATATATTAAATTGAGATTATTTGGATTAACTTGGAATATAGAGAATTTAACTATTTATATTTAATTAAATTCTACTTTATTACTCCATGAATTTAATTGCATTTTGGAAATTGTTTCTATATTTAAATCATGGATTTGGATTTGATGTATGTTCACTTGATTACTTTTGAGCATTGGATAACATAGTTGTTACTTTTATATTTATGAGAATATGTTTTTCCTTATTGAACATATTGTTGCTATGTGTAAGGAATTGCACACTTTGTATTTGACATCTTACATGCCATAGTAGTTGTGAATTTTGAGCATGTATTGTATAAGTTTCCAAAATTTGGATTGTGCTTGGTAAATAGTTGATATCTTGTATATACATGTTGATATATATACGTTGTTGCACAATTTGTTGATTTTGGAAACTTGGGGATGTCGTTGTTTGGTTACGGATAGGACTTGGTTCTAGTACGGGGGATTGTCCCTCTATATAGGCTAGTACGCACATAGGGAGGTTACCCATGGGCTAGTAACCCTAAAGTAACTATGTTGTCGGTCTGATCCGGCTTTCGTATTTCATTTCAAGTTGATAACTAGATGATATCGTAACTTGTTGTTCCTTATTTGATTTCCTATTTTGAGCTTAAGATGTAGCTTTGTGAAAGCATGCTTCATGCGTTGTATTGGAAGTTCCATTATCGGTTAAATTGTATCGATATAACAATTTGTGTTCTGATGTTTAAATGTAGTTTGGGAATGACCTTATAGATTCATTTTGAACATAGACGTTTGGTGGCATGACCGACACTTGTTGTTTTCGTATTTTGGATTTCAAGTTGAAGACTTTGAGAATCTATTTCTTGTTGTCTTGTATAACATGTTTCCATGTTGTTTGAATTGCATGAACAATGTGATTATGATAGAAATGATCGAGGTAGCATAGGATGCTCCCTAGGTCTCATCTTGACATAGACGTTAGGTGGCATGAGCCCCTTTAACATGTTTCACCATAAGGTGATAAAATTGTAAAATGCTAGGTCGATGCATGCTCATCTCCTACGAGTAGCTTTATGTTACTCACCCCTACGATACTGGGGCATATTTCAGGTACAGGACTCAGGATTTGAAGATTCCATTGCTCCATGGATGGCTTACAATTTCTAAGTTTCTATTTTATGCAAGTGTTAGCATAAGATGCCTCATTGTAGCCTTATTTGTTTAAACTTGTATTCGTTGATTCGTATATGTAAAGTGTACGTAAGTGCACTCTTTTCAATGTATTTAAAATGTATGAGATAAGGCCGGAGGCCAATGACATGTATCTCGTTTTCTATGCACTTTTGTTTTCAAAGTTTATTATGAAAATATTGGGAACTGTTAAGTCTTTACTTCATAACTTTCGCATCGGGTGTTGGAATTTTATATCTTTTCTGCCCAGATGATTCTTGAGTCTAATTTTGTTCATTTTTCGTCGTCCTTCCAATGGTGTGCACGGTGGCACCCTTTTCAGTGAGAAATGACCATTTTGCCCTTAGTTCATCTCTTTTCGGGTTAGGCATTTTTGCTTCAAGTGCTTGGCTCATTTGAGTTCCGTGGCTTCATGGAGAGTCATTTTGGGGCCTTAGGGATAACGTACATCTCTTGAGGTCATTTGGCTTCTTTCGCTTCCGCATTTCGGGTCTGTTATCGGGTCAACTTCCGGTTCATCACTAACGCACCGGGTTGAGAAATCCGAGTCGTTGTAACTATTTTGCCTCTGGGGGCTTATTTGTTATATTTTCATTCTTTTGCTTCCGCATCAGTTCTTGTTGAGTTCCACGATCTCATGGAAGGTCACTTTGACTTCTTAGAGTCTTATTTCCTATTTTTGCTTCCGCATATCGGATCCGTTATCGGGTCAATCTTTGGTTCATCACAGGACACGCTGGACTAAAAACCAGGGTTGTCATAGTATGAATTCTCCTAATTTGAGATAGTGTGCACTAGGATGGTCTTCCCTGCGGGTTAATGCCCGAAATAACCATTTAGATCTTGGTTTATTCCGAGACATGATGTCTAAGTCTTCCACTGATTGATTTCACATTCAATTCCAAGTTGACAACCAATGCTTAATTGTAACTTGTGATTTTTGCTATTGGCGAATTGATGTTGTTAAGTACATTAATGTTAATATGTGTTGATAAAGAATCATTTAAGTTAGCTTAAGATGATCCCTTGGAACACTTTGAGCATAGACGTTACGTGGAATGATCCCTTGTATTCGTCTATATTGATCTTGCAATGATATTGAAACTTTAGGGTATACACATATGCTTCTTTCTATGAGTAACTTGATTACTCACCCTAGTGGTTTGGGTTGTTTTATAGGTAAAGAGACTATGTTCTTAAATGCTCATCATCCTTAGGGATTTATGAGCAATTTGAAGCATTTTTGTATATTGACATGTAAATGTTTAGCATGCTTTACTTTTGATTATGTATTTTATATACCATGGGTGTATGGTATTTTAGAAGCCAATGTAGCTTCCTTGATGTGTAATAGTACTTAAGTACTTACTTTTAACACTATTATCATGTATGTAATGAGGCCAAGGGCCAAGCATGTTTACTTTTGCACTTGTGCTCATTTGGTACCATATTTTCCTTTTAAAATGTATTTTAACTAACTTTGGAGGTTTAGCATATGAAATTCTTGTAATTGACATGTATGAGGCCATAAGCCATTGTAATACATTCAAATATTCATATAAGGTTTGTTGACATGTTCACATGCTCATATATCCTTGAAGATCAGTTTTTAATCTTTATTTTTGAACCAATTCATGATGGGATTTGAGGCTTGGGTTAAGCCTTAATGTTCTTGGTGTTTAGCAGGTCTTACTGCAGCTTTTCGAGTCATTTTGGCTGATCGAAATGTCATTTCGGTTGACCGATTGCTTTTGGGAATTTCATTGCACAGTAAAACACATATTCCAGTAGGCAAAATCACTGTTTGCATTTCGGTCGACCGATGCCTTATTTCGGCCCACCGAAGTGACCCACTCTGAAAAATCAGTTTTTGGAAAGTTTTTTGTTCATTTTGGTGGACCGAAATGCCATTTCAGTCGACCTAAATAGCTGTCATATACCATATCTTCAGTTTATGTATCAGCTTGGTTGTTCCGACTTCAAACAGTCATAACTCCTTCATTTCAAATCCAAATAGGGTGATTCTTGAGTCTAAATTTAAGGATTTTAAGTCATCTTTCCAATGGTACTAATGCTATTCTCAGATTCAAATCACAGTGGGAGTTATTCATATTTTACTGAGAGAGTGTCAGGTTTTATTTGAACCGGGATTGGGCATTTTGTGGGATTCTTGGCCAAAGTTAGAACTTCTTGGAATGTTGTGAAATGAGTAATTTAGGTTGTATATACCTCATTTGACTTGCTTGGAGTCAAATTTCCCTTCTTACTTGTAAATTGACCATTTTGCCCTTGATTAATGGATTTTGCCCATTTTAACTCTCATTTTCTCTTTCGTTCACCTTATGTTCTGTGACTTAATGGAAGGTCACTTTGGAGTCTTAGAGATGATTTATATCTCTAAAGTCCTTTGTTTTATCTTTCGCTTTCGCATTTTGGATCCGTTACCGAGTTAACTTAAGGCCATCATTGATGCGCCGGGTTGCAATAACTTGGGCCTTCATATGTGCTCTATTGAATTAGCCCTTGGTGGACTCATTAACTCCTCAAATTACTCACTTGCTACTTCTTCATCTTCACTCTCATCATCCTCATTTATTTAAATTGAAGTTCTTGCCATTTTTTCATTTGTCTCTTCCTCCTCCACTTGACGAGAAAGAGTACTTGCAATTTGCTCAACTTGAGCTTCTAACTTGGCTAAAGTTTGAGAATGTGAAAGAATAAGTTGAGTTTGTGAAATATGCACATCAATTAAAGCTAACACTTTTTCTTGAAACTCGGGTGAATAAGGTGATGGAGGTGGTTCTTCATAAAATGGTGGGGAAGGGTAATAGTCATAAGAAGGATTAAAAAAGTGATCAAGTCCATAATAAGAAGATGCATGGAATGAATTAGACTTAATCTCACAAGGATTAAAATATGATTGAGGAGCATAAGGTGAAGGGAAGAAATTCCCCCCCAAACTTGGATTAAACAATGGTTCCATTCACATTAAAAATCCAAATGCAAGAAAAAATTTTGGCCTCCACACAGGCCGATGCTTGGACTTAAAATAAAGCAATGAAATTGGCCTCAACAAGGGCTATCACAAACATGTAAAGAAGTGAACAATTAAAATACAAGAGTTCCAAGAATTGTTCACAAAAGTCCTTAAGTAATATCAAATTATAATGTTAGCTTTAAGCTCCAATGATTGCTTCAAGTTCCAAAGTTTGTCTTTCTTGTAGTCAAGTACCTAATTGACAAATAATATCAAAAATGAGAAATGAATATACAATGGAAAATAAAATAAAAATAGAAGCAATTAAATGAACACTATTGTCTTGTCTAATTCTAACAAAACTGTTAATCCGCGGCAACGGCACCAAAACTTGACGGGCCCCTTTCTATGTGTTTAGAAAATGGACTTTGTAATGCGAGAGGTGGCTTCACAAGGTCAAAATATAGATGTGGTTTTCGAAGCCTTTCGAGTCAAATTTACATTTATAAAAACCACTACTATAACTAATGAAGTACATCAAGTAGGGATTGTCAACAGAGATTATATGTGTTGGAATTTTAATTTTGACTCTAATGTATCAATTGATTGCAAAAGAGATTGGTTGATTAAACTAAGATGCAAGGAAATTAAAATGTAATTAAAATAAATTAAGTTGAGCTAGGGATTTAAGAGATGAGAAGTGAGGTCTTAAGGTGCATTGGAATCGCCACCAAGCTCGTTTACAAACTACACACTTTCAACTAATTTAGGGAAAACATTCTTGTGAAAAAAATGCGACTAGCAGTTGCAATATTAAGCATGGACTATCAAATTCAATAATAAATTACCTACCGAACCAATAATTAAACTAAGTGTAGAACAACCCATCAATTCTAAGCATGAATCGTTAAACTAGTCACAATTGTAGCACACATCAATCTAGAGAATCATGGAATTTGCCATGGAATATCAAAACAAGTAAAGATTGTCAACTTACCTATAAACATAAATTAAATTGTAGAACAACCCATCAAGTATAAGCATAATCCACTAAATTAATTGACAAACCCATCTAAAAAAACCCATGTCTTGCCATCACTAGATTCTCAATCAACCATACATAGACATGCAATTAATATAGAAAAACTAGTGTAGAGATCAATTCCCAAATAATCACACATAAGACAACACGTAATCACATAGAGAATCAATAAAAAGAATTAATCCATGGAAATCAAAGGAGAACGCAAGATTCATTAAATTCACATGGCTTAAACACTAATCACAATATATTATTCCCTAAAAATATAGAAAGAGATAGAGGTTTAGATTACAAACTTAGGGCTCATCCAAGCCCCAAGAATAAGTCTATCCAATCATGGAGGAGGTGGATGTGATGTTGGATGTGACGGCCCAAGTTTTTCAACTTGGTGCGTCAGTGATGAACTGAAAGATGACCCAATAATGGATCCGAAATGTGGAAGAAAAAGATAAACAATGGTCTCTAGAGATACAACATGACTCTAAGATGCCAATGTGACCCTCAACGAGGTCACGGAACCCAAAGGAATCAAATGCGAAAGCAACGTTTAAAAAATGAACAAGAATGAACCTAGGGGAAAAAATGTCATTTCTAGCTTAAAATTGGGTGCTACTAAGCATACCATTGGAAAGAAAATGAAAAATCAATGAACTTAGATTCAAAAATCACTTGATTCAGAGTCCGGATGAAGAAGCTATGGCTAACGGAAGAAACAGGGGCAAAACAGTCAAAAACTACCAACCCAAGAACATCTAATCAGTTAGATGACCTATCTAACCGATTAGAAGGCCAAAAAACTTGACCAAAACACTGCCCACACTCATCTAACCGGTTACGAAACCCCTTCTAACCGTTTAGAAGTGAAGGAGGCAGAATGGGCAGCAAGAAACCCTAGCAGCAGGGGTTTTTCCGGGAAAAATCGGATTTTGAGGCCCCAGATGACATTTTCTGGAAAAGCACAAAGAAGAAACCCCCCTCAAAATTCAGTTTTCTATGTGAATTAATTAAGAAATCGAAAAAAAAAACTCACTGTGAAATGCTCAAAATGCCCATCCATGAAATCAGGTCATGAAGGTCCAAAAAGCTGCTAAATGCAAAACTGAAAGCTGAACTTTGCGATAGATTTCTGGCACCAAGATGACCTTTTCTAGAAAAACACAAAAAGGAAACCCCCCCTAAAATCACATTTTCTAAGTGAGAATTTGGAGAACGAAATTTATTTCCTAAAGAAAGTTTCTAAAATACCCTTAAGTCAGATTATGCAACAAAAGTGTAAAATGAGTCCGCAGGAAGCTCATTTCACCAAAGAAAAAGCTTTGCCTGGAAACGGTCATGCACGCAAACATAACTTACCTAATAAGATGTGCTACAATGATCCATGACTCAAAAATATGGCCGATACAAAATATGACCCCCCAACGGCCAAAATGCCAAAAACGAAGTTTGGAACTAAAACTTGGAATTTAAAATCATGAGATGGTTTCAAATTGCCATTTGGCCCTAGGCCATATTTCATACATGATTAATGAATGCTAATAGAAAATTTTCATATACAATGCACACTCCGACGCAAAATAGCATACTAAAACGTATGAATTTCATATAATCTCATTAAGGGCAAAAATTTAACATCCATGATACAAATGTAATTCCAAAAGAAGTTTGGCCCTTGGCCTCATGTCATAAACATAAAATGAGAATAAAAAAGTGTGCTTAGGCACACATTACAAGTTTATAATCAAATATACACATTTGACAAAAGGTTACATACGGCATTTCAAGCCAACCTTCACAAAAAAAAAAACTAAAGCCTTCAAGCCACAATCATCCAAGCAATGATGAGAATCTCAACCTTGATTCTTGTACCTGAAAAATGTCCCCACTACATGGGTGAGTAACATAAAGCTACTCGTAGGAAATGAGCATGCATCGACCTACATTTTACAAGTTTGCATGATTTAATTATTGTGGTTCATTCCACCTAACGTCCTTGTCAAAGGTGAGACTCAAGGAGCATCCTAACTACCTAAGATTATCTATAGCATCAATCGCCTCATTCATGCAATTTTAACAACATAAGGTCATGCTTACACAAAGCAACAACATAGGAGCATGCTTACACAAAGCAATAACATATAGATTCTCAAGGTCATCAACTTGAAGTCTAAAACGCAACATCAACTAAATATAACAATTTAGCATAATTAGAATATCTAATACCACACATCACGATATAGATTCTCTAGGTTATCAACTAGAAGTCTAAAAGTGTGAAATCAACTAAATATGTCAATTTGGTATGAATGTATTTAACAACATCAAATCGCCAATAACCAAAATCACAAGTCATAATTAAATATTGGTTGTCAACTTGGAATTGAATGCGAAATCAAATAATGGAAGACTTGGACATCACATGTCGGATTTCCGTCGAGAACAAAAAGGTTGTTCCCGGCACTAAACTGCAAGGAAAACCACCCTAAGTGCGCACTATCTCATTGGGGAGAACTCATACCTCCCGCACTAAAGACGAACTTTAGCCATATCACATGTAACAACAATGTCCCAAGACTCCAAAATAAACCAAATAAATTCATAACTTATACATATTATTACTACATAGTAACAAGTTAACAATATAACTCTCAATTGTGCAGAATAAGCATTTCATATCCATAATGCTATGAAATCCAACAATATATTCATATTAGAAACATACTCTCATGAATATAAATTTAACAACAATGCTCTTCAATGCATATAACACAATCAAGTGAATACATCACAAGTTTAAATCCATGCTCTTAAAATAGAAACAACTTCTAAAACATGATTAGATCCATGGATAAACGAGACAGAATTTAATTACATCAAAATAATTAAACTCTCTAGATTTCAAATCATTTCCAAATGACATCAATTTAATATATGATAAAAGACATATCATGGTCATTACATATATTCACACAAACGCTTAATTAGGCCCATAAAACCACAAAATAGATTTTAATTAATTCTCTTAATTAAAGTCTCTAGATTTCCAAACAAAACCAAATGCTCTTAAATTAAAGTATGTTAAAGAACATGCCATGACTTAATTTAAAAGCATATTACAACTCAATTTCATGTAAGGTACGGCCATGAACTTTAATCTTTTACAAAAGATAAATATTAATTAAAAAGAGAAATTCTTATTTAATTAATCCCAATTTAATATATGTTAACCAACATATTAAAATAAGAGTTTCTACCACACCACAATTCAAATCCAAATTTCTCATCATCATGAAAATTAAATCTTATACAAAGAATTAAACATTTCAAATTGTTTAGATTTGATACAAGGCATGCATATAGGTTGTATAAACATGGAAAACACACAATACAACACATATAAAATTCTAAAACATTCCCTACCTCAATTTGAGATGAAAATCTCAAAAGCCCACAAAAAAAAGTGCTCCAAATCTGATGATACCGAAGGGTTTTGTCAGGGATAACACGATCTACATGAACCCACAAGAAGCCCCATCAAAATCACAACTTGACTTCAAACCCAAACTCAAGAAATGGCCAAAACTAAATTCTAATAAGGGGGAATGGTAGAGCACGTCGAGGGGAACAATAAACATAAAGGCCGAAGGATTTCTACCAAGGAAATCAAGTGGAGGAGAAGGAGAAAGGGTGGCAGCCAAGGAGCTCCCATGGCTGCCGGCCAAGAGCTGGAGAAGATGAGTGAAAAAGTGATTTTTAACTTTAGGGCATTCTATTTATAGTAAGTCTCAAAAAGTGCCCCGAAAGGGCCTTGCCGGGTCCGGAAAAGTGGATTTCGAGTAAACGCGCTCAAACGGAAAAAATATGTGAATGAAAAAGATTTGAAATGAGAAAATATGAACAACCAAAGAAACGGCGTCGAAAAACTGAGTCCCGAGCAGAAACTTATGCCCCGAACAAGTTCGGCGGCAACTGGGTCCAGAAACTCTGAAACTGGAGAAAAATGACCAGAAGGAATTTTCAAGAGTCCATGACTCGACGAAATGTGAAAATGAATCCCGTACGAGGATCCAGGCTCAAGACGAGGCATTTTGCAATAACTTTCGTTAATTGCGCAATGGCCCCTCCAAAAGGTAAAAACTACACAACTGGCCCAGAATGAAAATATCTTCCAAAAATATTTTCTTAAAAACCCCTGAAATAAAATATCTTCAAAAGATATTTACGAAAAATACCCCAAGAAAAGAAAATAATTCCAAAGAAATACATCCATGCCCCTATGGACACCGAGAGTAACCAGAGCACTTTCTTACAAAAGTAAAGATATGTATTTCGTGGAAACCACTTAGAATGAAGATATGTGAAGTCAAAAACCAACTCCGAACACAAGAAGTAAGGTTATGCCAACAAAGTGACAAACAGGAAAAAGACAAAATAGGGAAAAGGACGAAAAGTGAACAGTGTCAAAAAACGAAAAATGTATAAATAACTCGGTCCTCAAAGGAAGTTGTCAATCCAAAGAAAAGAGTCTTGGAAATCACTTTAGAGCACTCGAGACGACACTAATCGACAAGAAACCAAACTTAGAAGGGAAAAGACAACGAAAAAAATGTATCCAAAAAATCCGGGTCGTTACAACCTTCCCACCTTAAAGGGATTTCGTCCCCAAAATCCAGCCGAAATAACAAAAGGCAAAACCAGGATAACTATAGAGTACATCTCCGAGTACCCCACGTAACACGACACACTAGCAACCTCAAAGCTGAAAGGAACACACAAATCAGTGTCATCTGCACCCACGTGCTAATGACAAGACAACCTCTCAAAGGAAAAGTGACCACATGGCCACACGACAAGTCTGAACTCACACAGAAAACCCAAGGTCAGATAAAAGAACGAAAAACAATAACCGTAAGCGTCCCTCTTGATAAACCATCATAAGGAACCAAAAATAACCACCAAAAGAACTCTAAGATAACCACATATCAAATCAGGGTACAGAACAAGCACAACGTGGCAGTACGAATAGTGACCAAAACCCGCCCACGACGTACTCAAATGTGTGGTAGCAATGATAGTACCTAGTGCCCGCCCACACTACTCGTCAGTAAGGTAGCATCGACGGCAACTAGTACTCGCCCACAATACACAACTTTATACGGTAGCATGATAGTATAAGGCACTAGTTCATAACCTGCCCCCCACTAGGCCTACCCATGAAACCTCGCGATACCAATGACATCAATGTCAAAAATGATCATTACTAAAAGCACTACGGGGACCAACATTTTATGAGAGTTGAGATATGGTCCAAATATGTCCGGCAGGACCATCCTGACCAATCCCAAAACTCTGACAACAATGCTATAGGTACCGCTATGCTTAAGGCCCCAAATCCTCAATACAGCAAAACCAACATCTCCAATGTCTCAAAATACCCCTATTAACAACATTAATCAGGAATCCAAAACCTGACAAGCAAATCAACGCCTACAGAAATCAAAACGAACCTCACAATAAGACATTTCATTGAAAGTCCTTCACATTACTCCCTGAAACAGATCAACTACAAGACCAATCACCATGATCAAACATCAGATCCACATCCCTATCACAGATAACTAAATCCTCAAAATACAAATCCACCAAGTGGCACACACATCAAAATGCCAACAACCAAGGTCACAAAATGAATCTCTCAAAACCGTACTTGGAAACACCAAGTTAAATCAAAATTCCTCAATTTTTGATCCACAACCAATCATCAGAACTACGATTCCTCAAAACTATACCTAGTCATAACTAGGACGAGAAACTCCAAAACAAGCCATATCCAACAGCAATCCTCCAAAACTTTTCCTAAAAGTTAACCACATCCAGGTTTCCAAAACGGAAATAAGTCTCCAAAAGACATTCTCAAAAGAGCATCAAGCTAACCTCACAATCAAACAAATCCTCAATGATATGGACACAAGTCCCCATAAAATGATCTCACACTAATCAACTCACTCTGAGCACTACAACTCTGTCAACAACTACGGCAGAAATTCCCCAAGGGAAGACACGAAAGAAAGGGAACCACCAGTCTTAAAAAGGACAACACCATGACTCCATCTTTAAAATGAAAGACAACAAGGTCAAAGACTTCACCCCCTACATGGAAGTAAGTCGACCAAAATTCATCAAATCCTCAATAAGGACTCAAGACAACGATAGTAATCCTCACGGACCAACCAACCCCAAAACTGTGCACAATGCAACAAAGAGAAGAGACTCACTCCTTGTGAAGTCCCTAACACGAACCAACACAAAACCCTTGTGGAAACCCGCATACACACTACGTGCGATCGAGGGAAACGAATGGGAAAACCAAACCTGGAGGTCATGCATATGACAAGGAAATGCAACTACCAAGAAGTAAATCTACTCACATAGATAAAAATCAAAGGTACATGCAACACGTTGATCGGTTGATCAACTAAACATCAACCTTCGCAATATCACGAATCATTGTAAAATAGGGCTATTGGTCGGGTAAGTCGAACCACTGGGACTGCGCTAGTCTAAGGCAACCTAAGTGTCTAGAGTCATTCTTAGGATGATGAAGGGGTGTTCATAGAGGTTTTGTTTGTTTGTCACTGAAACTACGAATTCAGAATGCATAAAATGATAAATTGAAGGAGATTAAAATGAGTGAAACTTAGGTGGAGAGGACTAGGGAAATGAATCCACCACACACCTCATAAACATGCTAGCTTGCAATTAACTTGGGGAACTACTTATGTAAATGACCATGATATATAGAGATGCATGATAACTACACTATCTTCAAGAAGTTCATACAATCAGAGCTAAGTATAAACCATCTAAGTATAATCCCCTAGGAATGGCCTATCAAATCCCTTACTTTGTATGGTAAATGCACATGTAATCAAAGACTAAGTATAATCCATCCACGGTTGGTATGAACCATCTACCTAACTACATTAAACTAGGGGTGTAGTATGGTTCATCGTTCCTAGGAATGGACTATCAAAACCTTCACAAGACATGCCAAGAAAACCATTTCATATTCTCATCTCCATTCTCACTATGAAGATATAAGCCCTATAATCATGAAAACATACAATCTAAGACAAGATGATACATTTAACACAATCATTTATTGAATTAAAGAACATTTACAACATGTGTAAGTCTATAGAATATGAAAAGATCACAAATACACTTCATTCCCCAAATTAAAACAAGATTATAGCATGCTTACAAAGGAGGCTTCATCACCTCCCTAGATGGAGGTTTAGTTACCCATTGATGCACTAGAGGAAGGAGGAAGCAAAGCCTTGACCTCCATTTTCGAGCTCCCCTCTTCTAGCTCCAAGAACACACCTTTCTTGCTCTCTTCTCTCCCCTCTAATCTTGTAAAAATGAAGCTTCCTCTATTGTGTGGCTTCCCTCCCTTATCTTCTAGAGATAAGGCTCAAAAAATCCCCACCAACCAACATCTCCAACCAACCATTAAAGAGGGAAATTAGAATTGAGGAACCCAAGATGCAAGTGGCTAAAAATAGGCCATTTCCGGATGCAATTTTGCCCTAATTTCGAGCACTCGAAATAAGGGCTCGAGCACTCGAAATTGGAGCAAAATGCTCCATTCTTGCCTTGCTCCGCCCAGACCTACTTCGGTTAAACAGCCATAACTTTGCGTTCCGAACTCCGAATGATGAACTGTTTAAAGATTTGGAGAGCTGATTCAGAGCTTTAAAAACTTCATGTTTTGATGAAGACCCAAATCTCAAGTTTGGTTGGTCGAAAATGGGGAGAAAGGCAGTACTTCAGTGCTGCCAGGCAGTTCTGCGCACCTCTGGTAACAAGGCCATAACTCTCTGCTCCGAGCTCTGAATGATGAACCGTTTGAAGATTTAGAAAGCTAATTCAGAGCTCTAAATCTTTCATGTTATGATGGAAGTCCAGTTCTCGAGCTTTCTGGGTCAAAATGGCGAGCAAAGTCCTGACTCCACTGCTGATCTCGTGAAGCAATCTGCCATAATTTCGAGCACTCGAAATAAGGCCTCGAGCACTCGAAAATTGGCCAGAATGCCCTATGCTTGGTTTGCTCCGTCCGTACCTACTTTGGTAAAATGGCCATAACTTTGTGCTCTGAACTCCAAATGATGAACTGTTTGAAGATTTGGAAAGCTAATTTAGAGCTTTAAAAACTTCATGTTTTGGTGGAGATCCAATTCTCAAGGATGATTTGTCGAAAATGAAGATCAAGGAAGAATTTCATTGCTGCCAGGCAGTTCTGCGCACCTCTGGTAACAAGGCCATAACTCTCTGCTCCGAGCTCTGAATGACAAACTGCTTGAAGATTTGGAAAGCTGATTCAGAGCTCTAAATATGCCATTTTATAATGGAAGTCCAGTTCTCGAGTTTGCAAGGTCAAAATGGCGAATAAAATTCGGGCTTCACTGCTGCCAGAATTTCAGAATTGGCACCTTTGATGTTCAAAACTCCACAAAGCATCCTTCTTGCTCCTTTATTGCAATTGAACCTGAAAATGTACAAAAACATACAAATGAAAGTAATCTACATAATTAAATGAACAATGGACTTAACTAATGCAATTAAGGGCGCTTGAATATGTAATATTCGGCGTTTATCACACGTCTCCACGTAAGTACAAAAACATCTCACAAAAGTACAGTAACAACATGGCATTTCTAAGCATATAAAGAAGGCATGCTAATGCCACACAACAAGACGGCAAATGTGGATAGACCTCCACCTACTCATGCATCACAATATCATAAATCATACTACTAACATGGTAGTAAACAAAACTGCATAAGACAACATGATACAACAATGAACCCTATGGATATCGTATCCTAGAGTGTCTAAGAAAAGAAAGGACAATTCCTAGTCATAAACTGTCTCTAAAACCAATGCGACAACAACCTGTCTCCAAACAAACGTGAGCCCTTACCACAACGGTAAGACTCTAATAATCCATCTCCGAATCTAGAGGTGACACTATAAGTGACACTAACAGTGCAGTGCTCTCACTACCCGTAACATCAAACAATCGACTTGATCCCAAAAGCTTCATCACGGAAGAACACCTCAAGGAAAATGGCAACTACAGCTATACCAATAACAACTAAATTAATCACCACGACTGATCCCCAAAACAACCATCATCATCACCGATCAAAGGACAACGCCTATCAAAACAAAACCAACACTGATCCATCCGAATTGCGCTTGTAGCTAGCCAGCACAATAGCATGACAGTGCCATGCACCCACCCACAAACGTACCCGCCCACGAAAAATGCAAGTTCCAGAGGAATCTTCCTGGACAATTAAGGATCCTAAGAGGTCCATAACCTCATAATGGCCCAAAACCAACAAATTCACCACTACGATAACGCCAAATGACTCATCTCACAAGAGCCTAAACTAAAGGTGACAATCCACCTACCTTAAAACCAATACTAGGTCGATAACAACCTATATTACCATGAAACTGTGACTATAATCACCATCAACCTCAACTCATGCCTTAATGACCAATCCCGTGCTATGCCAAATATACAACACAGTTATGCATATAAAAATCTAATCTAGCATACATCATATGTCATGCTCTTTACGACAAATTTAAATCATGCTAAACAAATGGCATACCACATGTAGTATGTAAGCACATAAACATGTTATAAAAAAAAAAAAACATATTATCATGAAGCATATAAGCACATAAATCTTGGCAACATAAGCATGATATGCACCCAAAACCCGTCGTCCAAGGTATTCAAACCAAGAAGCTATGATACCACTTGTGACGGCCCAAGTTTTTCAACTCGGTGCGTCAGTGATGAACCGAAAGATGACCCAATAATGGATCTGAAATGCGGAAGCAAAAGACAAACAACGGTCTCTAGAGATACAACATGACTCTAAGATGCAAATGTGACCCTCAACGAGGTCACAGAACACAAAGGAATCAAATGCGGAAGCAACGTTTAAAAAACCAACAAAAATGAACCTAGGGGCAAAAATGTCATTTCCAGCTTAAAAGTGGGTGCTACTGAGTACACCATTGGAAAGACAATGAAAAATCAATGAACTTAGACTCAAAAATAACTTGATTCGTAGTCTGGATGAAGAAGATATAGCTAATGGAAGAAACAGGGGCAAAACGATCAAAAAGTACCAACACAAGAACATCTAACCGGTTAGAAGGCCAAAAAACTCGACCAAAACACTGCCCACACTCATCTAACCGGTTACGAAACCCCTTCTAACCGTTTAGATGTGAAGGAGACAGAATAGGCAACAAGAAACCCTAGCAGCAGGGGTTTTTCGGGAAAAAATGAGATTTTGAGGCCCTAGATGACATTTTCTGGAAAAATACAAAGAAGAAACCCCCCTCAAAATTGAGTTTTCTACGTGACTCATAAGAGAAATGGGAAAAAAACTCACTGTAAAATGTACAAAATACCCATCCATGAAATTAGGTCATGAAGGTCCAAAAAGCTGCTAAATGCAAAACTGAAAGCTGAACTTTGCGATGGATTTTTGGTACCAAGACGACATTTTCTGGAAAAACACAAAAAGGAAACCCCCCCTAAAATCACATTTCCTAAGTGCCTATATAGATAACAGAATTTATTTCCCAAATAAAATTCCCAAAATACCCTTAGGTCAGATTATGCAACAAAAGTGTAAAATGAGTCCGTAGGAGGCTCATTTCACCAAAGAAGAAGCTTTGCCCAGAAACGACCATGCACGCAAACGTAACATACCTAATAAGATGTGCTACAATGGTCCATGGCTCAAAAATATGGCTAATACAAAATATGACCCCCCAACAGCCAAAATGCCAAAAACGAAGTTTGGAACGAAAACTTGGAATTTAAAATCATGAGATGGTTTCAAAATGTTGTTTGGCCCTTGGCCACATTTCATACATGATTAATGAATGCTAATAGAAAATTTTCATATACAATTCACACTCTGGCGCAAAATAGCATACTAAAATGCATTAATTTCATATAATCTCATTAAGGGCAAAAATTTAACATCCATGATACAAATGTAATTCCAAAAGAAGTTTGGCCCTTGGCCTCATGTCATAAACATAAAATGAGAATCACAAAGTGTGCTTAGGCACACATTACAAGTTTAGAATCAAATATACACATTTGACAAATAAGGTTACATACGGCATTTTAAGCCAACCTTCACAAAAAAAAAAAAAAAAAAAAAAAAAAAAAAAAAAAAAAAACTAAAGCCTTCAAGCCACAATCATCCAAGCAATGATGAGAATCTCAACCTCAATTCTTGTACCTGAAAAATGTCCCCACTACGTGGGTGAGTAACATAAAGCTACTTGTAGGAAATGAGCATGCATCGACTTACGTTTTACAAGTTTGCATGATTTAATTATTGTTGTTCATTCTACCTAACGTCTATGTCAAGGGTGAGGCTCAGGGAGCATCCTAGCTACCTAAGATCATTTATAGCATCAATCGCCTTATTCATGCAATTTTAACAACATAGGGTCATGCTTACACACAGCAACAACATAGGAACATGCTTACACAAAACAACAACATATAAATTCTCAAGGTTATCAACTTGAAGTCTAAAATGCAACATCAACTAAATATAACAATTTAGCATAATTAGAATATCTAATACCACACATCAAGACATAGATTCTCTAGGTTATCAACTAGAAGTCTAAAAGTGTAAAATCAACTAAATATATCAATTTAGTATGGATGTACTTAACAACATCAAATCGCCAATAACCAAAATCACAAGTCATAATTAAATATTGGTTGTCAACTTGGAATTGAATGCAAAATCAAATAATGGAAGACTTGGACATCACATGTCGGATTTCCACCGAGAATAAAATGGTTGTTCCGAGCACTAACCCGTAGGGAAAACCACCCTAAGTGCATACTATCTCAATTGGGGAGAACTCATACGTCCCGCACTAAAGCCGAACTTTAGCCATATCACATGTAACAACAATATCTCAAGACTCCAAAATAAACTAAATAAGTTCATAACTTATACATATTACTACTACATAGTAACAATTGTGCATAATAAGCATTTCATATCCATAATGCTATGAAATCACAAGCCAACAATATATTCATATTAGAAACATACTCTCACGAATATAAATTTAACAACAATGCTCTTCAATGCGTATCACACAATCAAGTGAATACATCACAAGTCTAAATCCATGCTCTTAAAATAGAAACAACTTCTAAAACATGATTAGATCCATGGATAAACAAGATAGAATTTAATAACATCAAAATAATTAAACTCTCTAGATTTCAAATCATTTCCAAATGGCCTCAATTTAATATATGATAAAAGACATATCATGGTCACTACATATATTCACACAAAAGCTTAATTAGGCCTATGAAACCACAAAATAGATTTTAATTAATTCTCTTAATTAAGGTCTCTAGATTTCCAAACTCAACCAAATGCTCTCAAATTAAAGTATGTTAAAGAACATACCATGACTTAATTTAAAAGTATATTGCAACTCAATTTCATATAAGGTACAGCCATGGACTTTAATCTTTCACAAAAGATAAATATTAATTAAAAACAGCAATTCTTATTTAATTAATCCCCATTTAATATATGTTAACCAATATATTAAAACAAGAGTTTCTACCATGCCACAATTCAAATCCAAATTTCTCATCATCATGAAAATTAAATCTCATACAAAGAATTAAATATTTCAAATTGCCTAGATTTGATACAAGGCATGCATATAGGTTGTATAAACATGGAAAACACAAAATACAACACATATAAAATCCTAAAACATTCCCTAACTCAATTTGAAATGAAAATCTCAAAAGCCCACCGAAAAAAAAGTGCTCCAAATTCGACGATACCGTAGGGTTTTGTCGGGGACAACATGATCTACATGAACCTACAAAAAGCCCCATCAAAATCACAACTTGACTTCAAACCCAAACTCAAGAAATGGCCAAAACTGAATTCTAATAAGGGGGATTGGTAGAGCACGTCGAGGGGAACAATAAACGTAAAGGCCGAAGGATTTCTGCCAAAGAAATCAAGTGGAGGAGAAGGAGAAAGGGTGGCAGCCAAGGAGCTCCCACGGCTGCCGGCCAAGAGCTGGAGAAGATGAGTGAAAAAGTGATTTTTCACTTTAGGGCATCTTATTTATAGTAAGTCTCAAAAAGTGCCTGGAAGGGCCCGGCCGGGTCCGAAAAAGTGGATTTCGAGCAAACGCGCTCAAACGGAAAAAATATGTGAATGAAAAAGATTTGAAATGAGAAAATATGAACAACAGAAGAAACAACATCAAAAACCGAGTCCCGAGCAGAAAGTTATGCCTCGAACAAGTTCGGCGGCAATCGGGTCCGGGAACTCTGAAATTGGAGAAAAAAGACCAGAGGGAATTTCCAAGAGTCCATGACTCGACGAAATGTGAAAATGAATCCTGTACGAGGATCCAGGCCCTAGACGAGGCATTTTGTAATAACTTTCGTTAATTGCACAATGGCCCCTCCAAAAGGTGAAAACTACACAACTGGCCCAGAATGAAAATATCTTCCTAAAATATTTTCTTAAAAACCCTTGAAATAAAATATCTTCAAAAGATATTTACAAAAAACACCCCAAGAAAAGAAAACAAAGACTATGCATCCATGCCCCTATGAACACCGGGAACAACTAGAGTACTTTCTTACAAAAGTAAGGATACGTATTTCATGGAAACCACTTAGAATGAAGATATGTGAAGTCAAAAATCAACTCCAAACACAAGAAGTGAGGTTATGCCAACAAAGTGACAAACGGGGAAAAGACAAAATAGGGAAAAGGACGAAAAGTGAATAGTGTCAAAAACGAAAAATGTGGAAATGACTCGGTCCTCAAAGGAAGTTGTCAATCTAAAGAAAAGAGTCTCGGAAATCACTCCAGAGCACTCGAGATGACACTAATCGACAAGAAACCAAACTCAGAAGGGAAAAGACAACGGAAAAAATTTATCCGAAAAATCCGGGTCATTACATTGGAACCCTCAAGGGCAATCCCCAAACATGGCTCCATCTTCTTCTTTGTTGAATTCAAGAGAGAGTGTGTGTAGATGTTGTGATACCCCTCGATTCTAGAGCCACGGGTGATCAAGTCCGAGCACAGATTCAAAGGATATCAAACAATTAATATTTAATCGAACACATAATACAAAATGAATTTAAGAAATAATAATAAGTTGAAGGAATACTAAATTAAAAATCCTCAAATATAAATATTTAAACTTTGACAATCCAAACTTCATAAGTTTACAACTCAAGAATCCATCTCCAGTGGACCCCTAATAAAAATCCAAACCGAGCGAAAATAAATAACTAAAGATAAAAGCCTAAATCGTCTCTGCTCAGCTCGAACAAGCTCTAAGACCTCAACCATCCAATACCTGAAAAAAAAATAATAAGTGGGTCAGGCCCACTATCAAGTTCTATACTACTACTACCTAAGCAGAGACCCGATACGCATGTACATCCTAACAAATCCAACAATAACTAAATAGTCCGTAGATACATATATATATAATCACACTACAGGACTCTCCCTGGACTACAGGCCTGTCTCAACCTGACTAGTAGGCACCATGCAAAACGCACCTGAGGTGGGCATGACTACCTAGATCTAGCAAGGTACACACCCAACCATCATAGCCAGCTATGCATCCCAATACATATATGCTCCCTAGCCAATGACTCTGAGACTCAGGCTCATATTGTGGCACCATAAAAATATATTTAAAATCCGTTCCAAACTAAAAGTGTCACTCAACTATTTAGTGATCTGACACAAAATACAGGTAGGACTTAAGTTTTGTAGTTAATCCATCCCTTAATCCAGAGTAGGTAGGACTTAGCATTTTTAAGCTAATCCCCCTAGTATGTCACCGTCCCATACCGGTGCATACCAAACATCCATCCAGAATTGAAAATATATATATGACAGCATAACATATCAATATCAACATATCCAATCATAAGCATAACAAGAATGTTTAACTAGCAGGCTTGTTCAACACATCCAGTACCAGATTCTCCAACAAATTCTAAATGCAGAGAATAAATATAACCATCCTGTAACTCACAATAAGCATAATAATAACATTAACAGACTTTACATGCTTACTTGTAATTACTCCACAACATCCCACAAGTTGACATAAATAATTTTTTTTGTAATCATCAACTAGTTCCTTATTAAGTATTAACTGAATTTATATTAGTTAATAGGCTTAATCCCATACCCCTGTTATATGATTTACATATCAAACGCCTAATTCAATTGCTAAATTAAAATTAAACAACTTGAATCATTCGCACAAAGCAACCATGTAAACTTTCTTAAAAGTTTCATAATGTCCCTTCTACTAACCTTCTATGGTATAAATATGTATTATCATGCCTTCTGAAGTTTAGTAGGAATTTAAACATCACTGAGAACCTCTAATTAAACTCTCAGTTGCCCCTGGAAACCCATTAATCCAAGCACAGTAGCTAGTAGTCTCGCAGAAAACCAAAAAAAATGAAAACCCTCGAAGGAGCCGGCTCCACCTAGAGTGGAGCCGCCTCCATCACCAAGTAGAGCCGGCTCTACTACAAAGTAGAGCCTACTCCATCTTTTAATTGAGCCTACTCTACTTGAAATAGAGCAGGCTCCTTCCCCTGTGCGTTGTTTTTCCAATTCCGGCGGTGTCCGGCTGTGTTGATCCTCCAAACCAAATTTCTTGCTGATTAAAATTAAGTCCTTAGGTGTTCAAAAGTTAATTAACTTCCTTGATTAATAATCACATTCAGTGGGAACAAGAATTAAACAAAATAGTTTAAAAACGATTAACATGCACCTAAAAGAAAACATGTTGTTCAACTTCTTCTCCAACTCCGGCAACATTTTTCCTCCAACCCAAGTTTATGAATGATTAAAACAAGATCCTAAGGTATTCCAAAGTTAATTAACTTCATTACTTATTAGCCAAATTCAATTGGAATAAGAATTTAGCAAAACGGCTTCTAAGTGTATTAAAATCCATACAAGAACACATACTATTTCAGGTATCTTGCCCTACGTCCCAGATTAATTTTAAGATTTTCCACTATGTTTTAGAACTATTAAAATTCTTAATCCACCAATTGACATTATTAAAAACATGAATTAAGTAAAACAAAATAGTAAAACAACAACACTATAAAACGAACAATTTAACAGTTCATAAACATAGGTTTATTAAACAATGCAAGCATGTGAACCAGATTTGTTTAAATCCTTATTTCATCCTGAGATTGTGTTAAGGATGCAAAGAACACAGGTCAAAGAGGTAGAGCTAGTTATAAAACTTGCCTGTGAGACTCGGTTCAGAAATCTCAGCGTCTTTCTTCTAAGTTTTCCCGATGCCCCTTTCGTTTTCCTCCACTCTGTTTCTTCTGTCTCCACAATGTGGTTAGGGTTCTAAACCCTTGACAGCCTTATACAGATATATTTATAGGTTTATAATTTTACACAAAACCCTAATTTAATTTAAACCCTACACTAAATCCTTAGTCGGCCCATATGAAACCTACTTAATGCTTAGTTATGTCAGCTACATACGTGACGTCTAAAACCAAAACCCTTAATTAATCCTACTAACATAAAACTCTATTTATAGAAAATCCATTTATACTAATTCAATATCAAGAAAACAATTAACTCTATTTAGAGAAAAACAATTACATTCAATAATTAAAACCCAATTAAATAAACAATTACATAAAAACAATTAAAATAAAACAACCAAACAAAACAAGTCATTTAAATAATTCACAATTAAATCAATAAATTCACAACTAAATCAATAAAACATAATTTAAATAATTAAATAAATTCCAGAATTATCCTTGTTAAATCAGGGGTATTACATTCTTCCCCCCTAACAATAGGAATTCCGTCCTCGGAATTCGCTCTTACCTTCTTCTAATATTTCAGGAAACTGCGAGCGAATATCATCCTCCCATTCCCAAGTGGACTCAGCCTCATTGTGATGACTCCACTAAACATGCACCAAAGGAATAACCTTATTACGAAGGATTTGATCTGGCTGCAACTCAATCACCCTAACATCGATATGCTGATACCGATCCTCATCTCGCAGAAATTTTTGCAACATGGAAACATGAAACACATTATGGACTCGATCCAAAGTATCCAGAAGTGCCAACCGATAAGCAACAGCTCCAATGCGGTCCGTAATCATGAATGGACCGACAAATCGTGGTGACAACTTCCCTTTCTTCCCAAAGCGCATAACACCCTTCATAGGAGACACTTTGAGTAGAACCTGATTCCCAACCTGAAACTCCAATGCTCGAGTGCAATGATCAGCATAGCTCTTTCGCCGACTCTAGGCAATACGCATGCGATCCCTAATAAGAGCTATCTTCTCAAAAGTGTCCCTGATAAACTCAGGACCTAAGAATCTGCTTTCCTTCAACCTCCATACAACAAACAGGCGATCGACACGGTCGGCCGTATAACGCCTCAAATGGTGCCATTCCAATAGTCTTCTGGAAAGTCTTGTTATAAGTAACTCCACAAGCGGTAAGTAATCCTCCCAGTAGCCCTTGAAATCAAGAACACACGACCGAGGCATATCCTCCATGATCTGAATCACCCGCTCAGTCTGTGCATCAGTTTGAGGATGATAAACAGTACTATGGTGTAATTCTGTTCCCAAAGCCTGCTGAAAACTCTTCCAGAACCCTAACACAAAGCTCGAATCCTTGTCCGATATAATAGACAAAGGAATGCCACGCAACTCACCAACTGCTCCGAAGTGTAAACAATGCGAATAGGCAAGAAATGAGCTGATTTCATCAATCTGTCCACTATAACCAAAATGGAATTGTGATCCTTGAAGGAATTTGGCAATCCTTCCACAAAATCTATAGAAAGGCTCTCCTATTTCCACTCCGGTATCGGTAGTGGCTGTAAAGCTCCTGGCGGCCTCTGACGATCACTGAATAATCTAAATAACTCACCCAACAAATAATGCCTCCATATGCGCAAGGCAAAGACCACAGCTGCCAATTCCAAATCATGTGTTGGATAATTAAGCTCATGAGGTTTAAGCTTCCGAGATCTATAAGAAATCGGTCACTCCTCCTGCATCAAAACATATCCAAGACACTGCAAAGAAGCATTCGTGTAAACCAGATACTCCATTCCACTCTGTGGACTAGACAGAACCGGTGCAGAAGTCAGCTTCCTTTTCAGCTCATCAAAAGCTCGCTGACAGTGTTCATCCCACACGAACTGTACACCCTTCTTGGTCAGATGAGTGAGTGGTCCTGCTATCTTGGAGAACCCCTGGATGAATCTCCTGTAATATCCTGCCAAACCGAGGAAACTCCGAATCTCAGTAGGTGATGTAGGTTGTCCCCACTCAACCACCGCTGAAACCTTGGCCGGATCCACTGCTATCCCCTTTTCTGACACCACGTGACCCAGAAATTTCACCTCTCGCTGCCAAAATTCACACTTCTCAAACTTGGCATATAACTGGTGCTTACGAAGCGTCTGCAAGACTATGCAAAGATGTCTAGCATGATCGTCCTCAGACCGAGAATAAATCAAGATATCATCAATAAAGACAATAACAAACTGATCCAAATAAGCCCGGAAGACTCTATTCATTAAGTCCATGAACACTGCAGGTGCATTAGTCATCCCAAACGGCATAACACGAAACTCATAAGAACCATATCTCATGAGAAATGCTGTCTTAGGAACATCCTGCTCCCTAACCCTCAGCTGATGATACCCAGAACGCAAATCAATCTTGGAGAAGTATGTGGCTCCCCTTAACTAATCAAACAAGTCATCAATCCTGGGAAAATGATACTTTTTATGAATCGTAACCTTGTTCAACTCCCTGTAATCTATACACAGACGAAGCGAACCATCCTTCTTCTTCACAAATAGAACTGGTGCTCCCCAAGGTGATGTACTCCTACGAATAAAACCCTGGCTGAGTAACTGCTGAATCTGATCCCTCAGCTCTCTCATCTCTACCGGTGCCATCCTATAGGGTGCCCTAGCAATAGGCACAGTGCCTGGAGCTAAGTCTATCACAAAATCGATCTCGCGACTAGGTGGTAACCCTGAAATCTCCTTAAATACATCCGGGAAATCCTGTACAATCGGTATGTTATCCAATGACACAGTAATCCCCTCCTTATTTTCCTCCTCCACATGGAACAAATAGGTGCTACCGCCCCCTTTAGAATGTGGCATAGCTACTACATACATATCCTAACCAGGTATGGTAAAAATAATAGATCCATCCAAAATAAAGAACTTGAGTATGGCAATGGTAACCGATCCATCCATCATAAGTATCCCGTCCTAAGTGTACATGTCTAGGATAAAAGATTGGCTAGAAATCCGAGTCTACTAATATCTAGTGTCACAGACACATCACTCTCATGAAAAATGGCAGTATTGCCCAACCATATAGAAATATCCTGAGGTCTACTGCATACGCGTGTCACCAACCAATCCATAAAAATCCCATGTTTCTAAATACTTCATAGAGCAAAACACATAAGGTAAAACGAAATGCTCCATAATCATCCCAATTTAGATTATTATTCTATCTTGGGAATTCCTTCTTTTAAACCAAACCTACCATATTGATTTACACAAGTTCTCTTATAAACTTCTTGGTAATCAACCTGTCTCCACACCATGTATTTACAAGCAACTATTTGCTTGCCTGTTCCACAAACCCCAATCACTCTACTGGGATAATCATCTATTAATACAACATAATCATCCCACTATAGTTTAATAAAAAACCATATATACCACAAAACATACAATCACACAGCACAATTCAAAAATAGCTAAAACTGCTAATTTACTTTATTAAGAAGTTTTCCAAATCATAAATTGTCAAATGAATAATCGAAAATAATCTTTAACACACAACTAGTGTATGTGTTTAAATCTATACCACACTTTTATTAAAATCTCCTCCACTATCAATAACCAAAAATCACTCTTAAAAGAGCCATCCTCCTTACGGTTTAGTACCTTCTTACTGGGATGGCCCGATACCTCCTCGTCTAGGACACTGCCTAACAGTGTGACCGTACTCTCCACAAGTATAGCAAGTACCCCTAAAAGTACCAAACGGCCTCCTCTGTTGGTTAGACCGTAGTTGATCCCGTTCTGCCTGTGGTACCCTATTCTGCTATCTCTGGGCTAACTCAGGACATTGGTTGGATGTATGCCCATCTTCTCCGCAGCCAAAACAATGAACTTTAACCATATTCTGCACCACTGGTACAACTTCAAGTGTTTGTTGCACATGTAGCTGACTCTGAAGTGCCGCTGCTACGCCTGTAGCTACAGCCTAAGCAATGATGTAAACTAACTGAGGAGAATCCTCTGGATCCCTGCCTTGATTGTAGGCATGTTGCTGAGACTCCTGAGTATGCTGAATTTCCTTATGCTCTATCTACAACTGACCATCTTCCTCCTGAAACCTAGGCATTTGCTGCTCTTCACCCATTTGCCGACGTCGCAGGCGTTCTTGCTGCCTACGTGCTAGTCTCCTCTGTCGACTGTTCATGTTCTGTCCTCTTTTAGTGTTAACCATACTGTTAACATAGAAAGACAAACATCAATACGATTGTAAATGGACCGTAAAGGAATTCAACGAATCCAAATCTTAAAGCTCTAAACAAGAGAAAACGCTACGCGGAAGACTTATTCAATAGAATCCTAGAGACACTTGAACCTGGAGTGCTCTGATACCAACTATGATACCCCTCGGATCCGAGACACGAGTTGATCAGGCCCAGGCCCAAACCCGAGGGATATCAAACAATTAATATATAACCGAACACAGAATACAAAATGAATTTAAGAAATAATAATAAGCTGAAGGAATACTAAATTAAAAATCCTCAAATATAAATATTTAAACTCTGACAATCCAAACTTCATAAGTTTACAACTCGGGAATCCATCTCCAGTGGAACCCTAATAAAAATCCAAACCGAGCGAAAATAAATAACTGAAGATAAAAGCCCAAATCGAATATCAGGAAAGAAGTCCTACATCATCGGTAGAATGAAAGATCGTCTCTGCTCAGCTCGAACAAGCTCTAAGACCTCAACCATCCAATACCTGAAAAAAAATAATAAGTGGGTCAGGCCCACTAGCAAGTTCTATACTACTACTACCCAAGCAGAGACCCGATACGCATGTACATCCTAACCAATCTAACAATAACTAAATAGTCTGTAGATACATATATATATAATCACACTACAGGACTCTCCCTGGACTATAGGCCTGTCTCAACCTGACTAGTAGGCACCATGCAAAACGCACTTGAGGTGGGCATGACTACCTAGATCTAGCAGGGTACACACCCAACCATCATAGCCAGCTATGCATCCCAATGCATATATGCTCCCTAGCCAACGACTCTAAGACTCAGGCTCATATCGTGGCACCATAAAAATATATTTAAAATCCGTTCCAAACTAAAAGTGTCACACAACTATTTAGTGATCTGACACAAAATACAGGTAGGACTTAAGTTTTGTAGTTAATCCATCCCTTAATCCAGAATAGGTAGGACTTAGCATTTTTAAGCTAATCCCCCTAGTATGTCACCGTCCCATACCGGTGCATACCAAACATCCATCAAGAATTGATAATATATATATGACAGCATAGCATATCAATAGCAACATATCCAATCATAAGCATAACAAGAATGTTTAACTAGTAGGCTAGTTCAACACATCCAGTACCTGATTCTCCAACAAATTCTAAATGCAGAGAATAAATATAACCATCTTGTAACTCACAATAATATTAACAGACTTTACATGCTTACTTGCAATTACTCCACAACATCCCACAAGTTGACATAAACAATTTTTTTGTAATCATCAACTAGTTCCTTATTAAGTATTAACTGAATTTATATTAGTTAATAGGCTTAATCCCATACCCCTGTTATATGATTTACATATCAAATGCCTAATTCAATTGCTAAATTAAAATTAAACAACTTGAATCATTCGCACAAAGCAACCATGTAAACTTTTTTAAAAGTTTCATAATGTCCCTTCTACTAACCTTCTATGGTATAAATATGTATTACCATGCCTTCTGAAGTTTAGTAGGAATTTAAACATCACTGAGAACCTCTAATTAAACTCTCAGTTGCCCCTGGAAACCCATTAATCCAAGCACAATAGCTAGCAGTCTCGCAGAAAACCAAAAAAAATGAAAACCCTCGAAGGAGCCGACTCCACCTAGAGTGCAGCCGCCTCCATCACCAAGTAGAGCCAGCTCTACTACAAAGTAGATCCTGCTCCATCTTTTAATTGAGCCTGCTCTACTTGAAATAGAGCAGGCTCCTTCCCCTGTGCGTCTTTTTTCCAATTCCGGCGGTGTCCGGCTGTGTTGATCCTCCAAACCAAATTTCTTGCTGATTAAAATTAAGTCCTTGGGTGTTCAAAAGTTAATTAACTTCCTTGATTAATAATAACATTCAGTGGGAACAAGAATTAAACAAAATGTTTAAAAAAGATTAACATGCACCTAAAAGAAAACATGCTGTTCAACTTCTTCTCCAACTCCAGCAAGTTTGTTCCTCGAACCCAAGTTTATGAATGATTAAAACAAGATCCTAAGGTGTTCCAAAGTTAATTAACTTCATTACTTATTAGCCAAATTCAATTGGAACAAGAATTTAGCAAAACAGCTTCTAAGTGGATTAAAATCCGTACAAGAACACATACTATTTCAGGTATCTAGCCCTGCGTCCCAGATTAATTTTAAGATTTCCCATTATGTTTTAGAACTATTAAAATTCTTAATCCACCAATTGACATTATTAAAAACATGAATTAAGTAAAACAAAACAGTAAAACAACAACACTATAAAACGAACAATTTAACAGTTCATAAACATAGGTTTATTAAACAATGCAAGCAAGCGAACCAGATTTGTTTAAATCCTTATTTCATCCTGAGATTGTGTTAGGGATGCAAAGAACATAGGTCAAAGAGGTAGAGTTAGTTATAAAACTTGCCTGTGAGACTCGGTTCAGAAATCTCACCGGCGTGACATCCGAGTATCCACTTTGTTTGATTTCGTATTTCATTTCAAGTTGATAAATAGATGATATCGTAACTTGTTGTTCTTTGTTTGATTTCCCAATTTAAGTTGTAAGATGTTAACTTTGAGAAATCATTCTTTAAGCGTTGTATTGGAAGTTCTAATGTTGGTTACATTGCATCGATATCATAATTTGTGTTTTGATGTTCAAATGTAGTTTAGGAATGATCCTATAGATTCACTTTGAATATAGACGTTAGGTGGCATGACCCACTTTCATTGTTTTCGTATCTTGGATTTCAAGTTGAAGACTTTGAGAATCTATATCTTGTTGCTTTGTATAACATGTCTCCATATTGTTTAAATTGCATGAACAATGTGATCATACTAGAAATGTTTTAAGGTAGCATAGGATGCTTCCTGAGTCTCATTTTGACATAGACGTTAGGTGGCATGAACCCCTTTGATATGTTTCACCTTAAGGTGATAAAATTGTAAAATTCTAGGTCGATGCATGCTCATTTCGTACGAGTAGATTTATGTTACTCACCCCTACGATACTGGGGCATATTTCAAGTACAGGACTCAAGACTTGAAGATTTCATTGCCTTGGATCGTTTGGTAGCTTTATGTATCAAACTTGTATTCTTTGATTCTACGTATGTAAAGTGTACATAAGTACACTCCTTTTAATGCATTTGACATGTAGGACATGAGGCCAAGGGCCAAGCAAGTTTATATTTGCACTTGTATTCAATTGGTGCCATATTTTGCTTGAAAATGTATTTTTATCAACTATGGAGGCTTTGTATGCTAAAACTTGTTAATGGAATGTAAAGAGACTTTAGGCCATGTTGGTATATCTATTTTATCATATTGCATGCACTTGCATACTCACTTTGGCAAACAACACCATCCTTGATGAAACAAAAACTCTAAGTAGCATTTTTAGGGAGTTTTACCCTATTCTGTTCCAGGGGCATTTCGGGTATTTCACAATGCGTTTTTTTTTCATTTTTCCTTGCGTGTCACATAGAAAACTCAATTTGAGGGGGGTTTCTTCTTTGTATTTTTCCAGAAAATGCCATCTTGGCCCTCAAAAATCCATATTTGTCCGAAAAATCCTTGCTGCCAGGTTTTGTAGATTTTTAGTGCAAATGTACTTGGTACTCTTCATCGACTTTTTTTTGAAAAGTGTGACGACTGATCCGAAACTTACGGGGGTCTTGTGGGTGTATTTGAAGATTGCATTTTCAATTTAGGCAATTTAAAAACCTCCCGAAGCCCTATTTCCTTTCTTTGGGTAGCAGCTCAGAGAAATTTTTACCCCCTTGACCATATTTTCTTGGGGGCATTCTGGGCATTTTACAATGCAGTTTTTTTTGTTTCTGTCCACTGCCAGGGTAGAAAACTTGATTTTAAGGGGGGTTTCTTCTTTGATTTTTTCCAGAAAAGTCCGTTTAGATGCCCGTTTTTACTCTCAGTTGCAGCAGTAGTGGGTTGACGGCACTGTAACTGTCACGGCCTTCGTTGGGCCGCCGCAACGTCAATTTTGTTTTTGACCTTTCTCCCTCATCCGGACTCCAAATCAAGTGAATTTTTTTTTGAAATTAATTAATTTTTCATTGTCTATCCAACGGTGTGCTCAGTTGCACCCATATATATTTTTGGATGATTACCATTTTACCCCTTTTATCTTTATTGCTCATTTTTCTTTGTTTTGTCGTTTCTCGTTCGTCTGGAATCCGAATAATAAAATTCTTGAGTCCATCATGATTAGTTTTTCATTGTCTTCCCAGTGGTGTGCTCGATAGCACTTGAATCTACTTTTTTTGCAAAATGACCATTTTAACCCTAGGTTCCTTTTTGTCTATTTTTGAAATGACACTAATGCATTTGTTTTCCTTTGGGTTCCATAATCTCATTGAGGGTTACATTGGTGTCTTAGAGATGCATTGTATCTCTAGAGACCATTGTTTCAACTTTCGCTTCCGCATTTCAGATCCGTTATCGGGTCATTTTTTGGTCATTACTGACGCACTGGGTTTACAATACTTGGGCCGTCACAAGTGGTATCAGAGCTCCCAGGTTTGAATACCTTAGGATGATGGGTTTTGGGTGCATACCACATTTCTGTTGCTTTGTTTTACGTGCTTATATGCTTCATGATAACATGTTTTGGTTTGATAACATGTTTAGTTGCTTATGCACTATACGTAGTATGCTATCTGTTTAACTTGTTTTGATTCTAATATAAAGAGCATAACATATGATGTATGCTAGATTTGATTCGCATATATATAACTGTGTTGCCTATTTGGCATGACACGGGATTGGTCATTGAGGCACGAGTTGAGGTTGATGGTGATTGTAGTCACGGTTGTATTATAGTTTAGGTTGTTGTTGAACTAGAGTTGGTTTTGAGGTAGGTGGAAAGACACCTTTTGTTTAGGCTCTCGTGGGGTGAGCCATTAGGCACAACCGTAGTACTAGATTTGTTGATTTTAGGCCATGGTTAGGTTTTGGACCTTTTGGGATCCTTGGTTGTTTTGGAAGGTTCCTCTGAGATTGCAATTTTTGTGAGCGGGAACATTGTGGGCGGGTACATGGCACTGTCATGCTATCGTACTGGCAAGTTATGAGTGCAGTTTAGATGGAATAAGCGTTGGGTTTTGTTCCGACAGGCGTAGTCCTTTTGGTCAGTGATTGATGGTCATTTTGAGGATGATTTTGGAAATCATTTTGATTGTTCGATTGTATGGCTAGAGTGGCCATTTCATTTACGTTCTCCTGGCGTGATAACGCTTTTGGGATCAATTTGATTGATTGAAGTTTAAGGTTGGTGAGAGCATTGCACTGTTAGTGTCACTTGTACTGTCACCTTTAGATTGGAAATGGATTATTAGAGTCTTACCATCGTGGTAAGGGCTAATGTTTGTTTTGAGACAGGTTGTTGTCACATTGGTTTTGGAGTCAAATTGCGGCTAGGATTGGTCCTTTTTTTTTTTTTTTTTTTTTCTCTAGATACTATAGGACACGATGTCCATAGGGTTCATTGTTGCATCATTTTATCTTCTGTAATTTCGTTTACTACCATGTTAGTAGTATGATTTATGTTATTGTGATGCATGAGTAGGTGGAAGTCTATCCACATTTGTCTTCTTGTTGTGTGACATTAGCATGCCCTGCAAATATGCTTAGAGATGTCATATTGTTGTTGTGCTTTAATGACATTCTTTTGTGTTTACATGGAGGCGTGCCGCATGTACCTTTGATTTTATCTATGAGAGTAGATTTATTTATTTGGTAGTTGCATTCCTTGTCATATGCATGACTTCCGTGCTTGATTCTCCTTTCTGTTTCCCTCAGTCGTACGTAGTGTGTCCGTTTTTGTTGTGAGATTCCTTGTAGAGGAGTTAGTCACATTTGTTTGGTCTTGAGCTGTCCATTTCTTTAAGGTGGGAAGTGAGAGAATGGGATTCCTTTTCTTTTTTGGTTCGTGGTTGGGACTTCACGAGGAATGAGTCTCTTCTCTTCCTCGCCATGTGCGCAGTTTTGGGGTTGGTTGGTCCGTGAGGATCATCGTTGTCATTTTGAGTCTTTAGCGAGGATTTGATGAATTTTGGTCGACTTACTTTCATGTACGGGGTGAAGTCTTTGACCTTATTGTCATTCATTTCAGAGGTAAAGTCGTGGTGTTATCCTTCTTAGGACTGGTGGTTTCATTTCCTTCGTGTCTTTCCTTGGGGAGTTTTACCATGGTTGTTGAAGGAGTTGTGGTGCTCAGAGTGAGTTGATTGGTGTGAGGTCATTTTACGGGGACTTGCGTCCATATCATTGAGGATTTATTTAATTCGTGAGGTGAACTCGATGCTCTTTTGAGGATGTCTTTTGGAGACTTGTTTCGATTTTGGAGACCTGGATGTGGTTGACCCTTAGGAGAGGTTTTGAAGGATCGTAGTTGGATTTGGCTTGTTTGTGAAGTTTTCTTGTCTTAGTTATGGCTAGGCATTGTTTTGAGGAATTGTAATTCCAGTGATTGGATATGGAATGAAATTAAGGAATTTTGATTTAGCCTGGTATTACCAAGCACGGTTTTGAGAGACTTTTTTTTTATGACCATAGTTATCAGAATTTTGATGTGTATGCCATGTGGTGGACTTGTTTTTCGAGGACTTAGTTATCCATGATAGGGATGTGGATCTGATGTTTTATTTTGGTGTAGTTTTGTAGTTGATCTGTTTTAGGGAGATATGTGCGACTTTCGATGAAATGTCTTGTATTGAGGTTCGTTTTGATTCATAGTGGTGTTGATTTATCTGGCAGGCTTTAGATTTTTGATTGATGTTGTTAATAGGAGTGTTTTGAGACATTGGAGTTGTTGGATTTGTTGTATTGAGGATTTAAGACCTTAAGCGTAGCGGTGCCTATGACATTGTTGTCAGAGTTTTGATATCAGCTACCCCAACTCTCACACGATGCCTGGTTTCCAAAGTGCATTTGGTGATGATCTTTTCCCAACATTAATGTCATTTGTATCGAGAGGTTTCATGGATAGACCTAGTGGGAGACAGGTCATGAATTAGTACCCAGTACCGTTATGCTATCTTTTTGATGAGTAAGTGTGGGCGGGTTATGGTCGCTATTCATACTGCCACATTGTCTTTGTTCTGCACCCTGATTTGGTTCGTGGTTATCTTAGAGTTCTTTTGGTGGTTGTTTTTGGATCGGTATGATGGTTCATCAGGAGGAATGCTTATGGTTGTTGTCTTCCGTTCCTATGTCCAACCTTAGGTTCTTTGTGTGTGACTTTTGACTAATCGTGTGACCGTGTGGTCAATTTCCTTTTGAGAGGTTGTCCTGTCATAAGCACGTGGGTGCGAATGACATTGGTTTGTATGTTGTCTTTCAGCTTTAGGATTGCTTTTGTAGCATGTTGTGTGGAATACTCGGAGATATACTCCGTAGTTATCCTGGTTTCACCTTTAGTTTCTTAGGCTGGATTTTGGGGACAAAATCCCTTTAAGATGGGAAGGTTATAATGACCCGGTCATTTTCTTCCTTTTCCCTTTTTCCTCAAATTTTGCGGATAAATTTTTTCCGTTGTCTTCTCTTTTCAGTGGATGGTTTTTCGTCGCTTAGTATCATCTCGAGTACTCAGAATTGGTTTCTGAAACTCTTTCATGTGAATTGACAACTTCCTTTGAGGACCGAGTCATTTTCGCATTTTTCGTTTTTGGACACTATACGCTATTTCGTTTTTTCCCTATTCTGCCATTTTCCCTATTTTGTCTTATCTCCATTTGTCAGTTTTTGGCTCAACCTCAATTCTTGTGCTCGGAGTTTGTTTTTGACTTCACTTATCCTTATCGTGACTGGTTTCCACGAAATACGTATCTTTACTTTTGCAAGAAAGTACTCTGGTTGCTCCCGTTGCTTATAGGGGCATGGATGCATAAATCTTTGGAATTAATTTCATTTCTTGGGTTGTTTTTCATAAATATCCTTTTAAGATATTTTATTTCAGGGGCATCTAAGAAAATATCTTTTGGAAGATATTTTCCTTCTGGGACAGTTTTGCAGTTAACCCTTTTTGTAGGGGCCATTGTGCAATTAACGAAAGGTATTGCAAAATGTTTCGTCTGGAGCCTAGATCCTCGTACAGGATTCACTTTTACTTTTTGTTAACTTGTAAATTCATAGAATTCCGTTCTAATCGTTTTTCTCCAGTTTTAGAGTTTCTGGACCCGGTTACCGCCGAACTTGTTCGAGGCATAACTTTCTGGTCGGGACTCAGTTTTAAACATCGTTTTGTCTGTTGTTCATATTTTCTCATTTTCAATATTTTTTGTTCATGGAGTTTTTCCGTTTGAGCGCGTTTGCTCAAAATCCACTTTTCCGGATCCGGCGGGGCCCTTTCGGGGCACTTTTTATGATTTACTACAAATAGATGCCTTAAAGAAGAAAAATTAGATTTTCTTCTTTCTCCTCCTCTCCTTGCACAACCAAAGGCAGCCATAGAAGCCCATGGAGCTGCCATCTTCTCTCTCCTCCTTTTACCTACTTTCCCTAAGTGAAAATCCTTCGGCCTTTGCAATTGAGAATATGTTTTTCCTTATTGAATATATTGTTGCTATGTGTAAGGAATTGGACACTTTGTATTTGACATCCTTCATGCCATAGTAGTTGTCGACTTTGAGCATGTGTTGTATATGTTTCCAAAATTAGATTGTGCTTACTAAATGGTTGATATCTTGTATATACATGTCGATATATATACGTTGTTGCACAATTTGTTGATTTTGGAAACTTGGGGATGTCGTTGTTGGCTATGGCTAGGACTTGGTTCTAGTACGGGGGATTGTCCCTCTATATAGTCTAGTGCGCACATAAGGAGGTTTCCCATGGGCTAGTAACCCTAAAGTAACTATGTTATCGGTCTGATCCGGCGTGACGTCCGAGTATCCACTTTATTTGATTTCGTATTTCATTTCAAGTTGATAACTAGATGATATCGTAACTTGTTGTTCTTTGTTTGATTTCCCATTTTAAGTTGCAAGATGTTAATTTTGAGAAATCATGCTTTCAGCGTTGTAATGGAAGTTCCAATGTTGGTTAAATTGCATCGATATCATAATTTGTGTTTTGATGATCAAATGTAGTTTAGGAATGATCCTATAGATTCACTTTGAACATAGACGTTAGGTGGCATGACCCACTCTTATTGTTTTCGTATCTTGGATTTCAAGTTGAAGACTTTGAGAATCTATATCTTGATGCTTTGTATAACATGTTTCCATGTTGTTTGAACTGTATGAACAATGTGATCATGCTAGAAATGTTTTAAGGTAGCTTAGGATGCTTCCTGAGTCTTATTTTGACATAGACGTTAGGTGGCATGAACCCATTTGATATGTTTCACCTTAAGGTGATAAAATTGTAAAATGCTAGGTCAATGCATGCTTATCTCCTATGAGTAGCTTTCTGTTACTCACCCCTACGATAATAAGGCATATTTCAGGTACAGGACTCAAGACTTGAAGATTTCATTGCCTTGGATCGTTTGGTAGCTTTATGTATCAAACTTGTATTCTTTGAGTCTATGTATGTAAAGTGTACATAAGTACACTCCTTTTAATGCATTTTACATGTAGGATATGACGCCAAGGGCCAAGCAAGTTTATATTTGCACTTGTATTCAATTGGTGCCATATTTTGCTTGAAAATGTATTTTTATCGACTATGGAGGCTTTGTATGCTAAAACTTGTTAATGGAATATAAAGAGGCTTTAGGCCATGTTGGTACATCTATTTTATCATATTGCATGCACTTATATACTCATTTTGGCAAACAACACCATCCTTGATGAAACAAAAACTCTAAGTAGCATTTTTAGGGAGTTTTACCCTATTCTGTTCTAGGGCCATTTTGGGTATTTCACAATCCATTTTTTTCATTTTTTGCTTTAAGTCACGTAGAAAACTCAATTTTGAAGGGGATTTCTTCTTTGTATTTTTCCAGAAAATGCCATCTTGGCCCTCAAAAATCCATATTTGTCCGAAAAATTCTTGCTGCCAGGTTTTGTAGATTTTTAGTGCAAATGTACTTGGTACTATTCATCGACTTTTTTTTGAAAAGTGTGACGACCGATCCGAAAATTCCAGGGTCTTGTGGGTGTATTTTAGGATTGCATTTTCAATTTAGGCAATTTAAAAACCTCCTGAAGCCCTATTTCCTTTCTTTGGGCAGTAGCTCGGAGAAATTTTTACCCCCTTAACCATATTTTCTTGGGGGCATTCTGGGCATTTTACAATGCATTTTTTTTGTTTTCGTCTCCCATAAGGGTAAGAAATTTGATTTTAGGGGGGGTTTCTTTTTTGAGTTTTTCCAGAAAAGTCCGTTTAGATGCCCGTTTTTACTCTCAATTGCAGCAGTAGTGGGTTGACGGCACTGTAGCTGTCACGGCCTTCGTCGGGCCGCCGCGACGTCAATTTTGTTTTTGACCTTTCTCCCTCATCCGGACTACAAATAAAGTGAATTTTTTTTTAAATTGATTAATTTTTTATTGTCTATCCAACGGTTTGCTCGGTTGCACCCAGATATTTCTAGATAATTACCAGTTTACCCATTTTAGCTTTATTGCTCATTTTTCTTTGTTTTGTCGTTTCTCCTTCGTCCGGAATCCAAATAATAAAATTCTTGAGTCCGTCATGATTAATTTTTCATTGTCTTCCCAGTGGTGTGCTCGATAGCACTTGAATCCACTTTTTTGTAAAATGACCATTTTGCCCCTAGGTTCCATTTTGTCCGTTTTTGAAACGACACTTCCGCATTTGTTTTCGTTTGGGTTGCATGACCTCATTAAGGGTCACATTGGTGTCTTAGAGACGCATTGTATCTTTGGAGACTGTTGTTTCACTTTTCGCTTCCGCATTTCGGATCCGTTATCGGGTCATCATTTGGTCATCACTGACACACCGGGTTTACAAAACTTAGGCCGTCACAAGTGGTATCAGAGCTCCCAGGTTTGAATACCTTGGGATAACGGGCTTTGGGTGCATATCACATTTTTATTGCTTTGTTTTATATGCTTATATGCTTCATGATAACATGTTTTGGTTTGATAACATGTTTAAGTGCTTATGTGCTATACGTAGTATGCTATCTATTTAACTTGTTTAGATTCCTATATAAAGAGCATGACATATGATGTATCCTAAATTAGATTCGCATATACATAATTGTGTTGCATATTTGGCATGACACGGGATTGGTCATTGAGGCACGAGTTTAGGTTGTTGTTGACCTAGAGTTGGCTTTGAGGTAGGTGGAGAGACACCTTTTATTTAGGCTCGCGTGGGGTGAGCCATTAGACACAACCATACTACTCGATTTGTTGATTTTAGGCCATGGTTAGGTTTTGGACTTTTCGGGATCCTTGGTTGTTTTGGAAGGTTCCTCTAAGATTGCAATTTTCATGGGCGGGTACGTTGTGGGCGGGTGCATGGCACTGTCATGCTACCGTACTGGCAAGCTACGAATGTAGTTCGGATGGAATCAGCTTTAGGTTTTGTTCCGACAGGTGTAGTCCTTTTGGTTAGTGATTGATGGTCATTTTGAGGATGATTTTGGAAATCGTTTTGATTGTTCGATTGTATGGCTAGAGTGGCCATTTCGTTTAAGTTCTCCTTGCGTGATAACACTTTTGGGATCAAGTTAATTGATTGATGTTTAGGGTTGGTGAGAGCATTGCACTGTTAGTGTCACTTGTAGTGTCACCTTTAGACTGGAAATGGATTGTTAGAGTCTTACCATCGTGGTAACGGCTCATGTTTGCTTTGAGACAGGTTGTTGTCACATTGGTTTTGGAGTCAGATTGTGGCTAGGATTGGTCCTTTTTTTTATCTAGATACTATAGGACACGATGTCCATAGGGTTCATTGTTGCATCATTTTATCTTCTGTAATTTCGTTTACTACCATGTTAGTAGTATGATTTATGTTATTGTGATGCATGAGTAGGTGGAGGTCTATCCACATTTGTCTTCTTGTTGTGTGACATTAGCATGCCTTGCATATATGCTTAGAGATGTCATGTTGTTGTTGTGCTTTAATGACATGCTTTTGTGTTTACATGGAGGTGTGCCGCATGTACCTTTGATTTTATCTATGAGAGTAGATTTATTTATTTGGTAGTTGCATTCCTTGTCATATGCATGACTTCCGTGCTTGATTCTCCTTTCTGTTTCCCTCAGTCGTACATAGTGTGTCCGATTTTGTTGTGAGATTCCTTGTAGAGGAGTTGTCACATTTGTTTGGTCTTGAGCTGTCCATTTCTTTAAGGTGGGAAGTGGGAGAATGGGATTCATCTTCTTTCTTGGTTTGTGGTTGGGACTTCACGAGGAGTGAGTCTCTTCTCTTTGTCGCCATGTGCGCAGTTTTGGGGTTGGTTGGTCCGTAAGGATCATCGTTGTCATTTTGAGTCTTTAGTGAGGATTTAATGGATTTTGGTCGACTTACTTTCATGTAGGGGGTGAAGTCTTTGACCGTATTGTCATTCATTTCAAAGGTGGAGTCGTGGTGTTATCCTTCTTAGGACTGGTGGTTTCCTTTCCTTCGTGTCTTTCCTTGGGGAGTTTTACCATGGTTGTTGAAGGTGTTGTGGTGCTCAGAGTGAGTTGATTAGTGTGAGATCATTTTACGGGGACTTGGGTCCATATCATTGAGGTGAACTCGATGCTCTTTTGAGGATGTCTTTTAGAGACTTGTTTCAATTTTGGAGACCTGGATGTGGTTAACCCTTAGGAGAGGTTTTGAAGGATCGCAGTAGGATTTGGCTTGTTTGTGAAGTTTTATCATCCTAGTTATAGCTAGGCATCGTTTTGAGGAATTGTAATTCCAGTGATTGGGTATGGAATGAAATTCAGGAATTTTAATTTAGCCTGGTATTGCCAAGCACGGTTTTGAGAGACTCTTTTTTTATGACCATGGTTGTCAGAATTTTGATGTGTATGCCACGTGGTGGACTTGTTTTTCGAGGACTTAGTTATCCATGATAGGGTTGTGGATCTGATGTTTGATTTCGGTGTAGTTTTGTAGTTGATCTGTTTTAGGGAGATATGTGGGACTTTCGATGAAATGTCTTGTATTGAGGTTTGTTTTGATTCAAGGTGGTGTTGATTTATCTGGTAGGCTTTGGATTTTTGATTGATGTTGTTAATAGGAGTGTTTTGAGACATTGGAGTTGTTGGATTTGTTGTATTGAGGATTTAAGATGGTAAGAGTAGCGATGCCTATGACATTGTTGTCAGAGTTTTGGGATTAGCTACTCCAACTCTCACACGATGCCTGGTTTCCGTAGTGCATTTGGTGATGATCTTTTCCCGACATTAATGTCATTTGTATCGAGAGGTTTCATGGGTTGACCTAAAAGGAGGCAGGTCATGAATTAGTACCCAGTACCGTCATGCTACCTTACTGACGAGTAAGTGTGGGCGGGTTATGGTCGCTATTCATACTGCTATATTGTCTTTGTTCTGTACCCTGATTTGATACATGGTTATCTTGGAGTTATTTTGATGGTTGTTTTTTGATCGGTATGATGGTTCATCAGGAGGAATGCTTATGGTTGTTGTCTTCCGTTCCTTTGTCCAACCTTGGGTTCTTTGTGTGTGACTTTTGACTAGTCCTTTGACCGTGTGGTCAATTTCCTTTTGAGAGGTTGTCCTGTCGTAAGCACGTGGGTGCGAATGACATTGGTTTGTACGTTGTCTTTCAGCTTTGGGATTGCTTTTGTAGCACGTTATGTGGGGTACTCGGAGATGTACTCCGTAGTTATCCAGGTTTCACCTTTAGTTTCTTGGGGCTGGATTTCGGGGATGAAATCCCTTTAAGGTGGGAAGGTTGTAATGACCTAGTCATTTTCTTCCTTTTCCCTTTTTCCTCAAATTTTGCGGATAAATTTTTTCCATTGTCTTTTCATTTCTGTGGATGGTTTTTTGTCGCTTAGTGTCATCTCGAGTACTCATAATTGGTTTCTGAAACTCTTTCATGTGAATTGACAACTTCCTTTGAGGACCGAGTCATTTTCATATTTTTCATTTTTGGACACTATGCGTTATTTCGTCTTTTCCCTATTTCGTCTTATCTCCGTTTGTTAGTTTTTGGCACAACCTCAATTCTTTTGCTTGGAGTTGGTTTTTGACTTCACGTATCCTTATCGTGAGTGGTTTCCACGAAATACGTATCTTTGTTTTTGCAGGAAAGTACTCTGGTTGCTTCTGGTTCCCATAGGGGCATGGATGCATAAATCTTTGGAATTAATTTCATTTCTTGGGGTGATTTTCAAAAATATCTTTTGAAGATATTTTATTTCAAGGGCGTCTAAGAAAATATCTTTTAGAAGATATTTTCATTCTAGGGCAGTTTCGCAGTTAACCCTTTTTGTAGGGGCCATTATGTAATTAACGAAAGTTATTGCAAAATGTCTCGTCTGGAGCCTAGATCCTCGTACGGGATTCATTTTCACTTTTTGTTGACTTGTAAATTCATAGAATTCCGTTTTGGTTGTTGTTCTCCTGTTTTAGAGTTTCTAGACCCGGTTGCCGCCGAACTTGTTCGGGGCATAACTTTCTAGTCGGGACTCAGTTTTCTACGCCGTTTATTCTATTGTTTATATTTTCTCATTTTCAATCTTTTTCATTCAACAATTTTTTCCGTTTGAGCGCGTTTGCTCAAAATCCACTTTTCCGGACCTAGCGGGGCCCTTTCGGGGCACTTTTTGTGATTTACTATAAATAGGTGCCTTAAAGAAGAAAAATCAGATTTTCTTCTTCTTCCTCCTCTTCTTACACGACCAAAGATTGCCGTGGATGCCCATGGAGCTGCCATCTTCTCCCTCCTCCTTTAACCTACTTTTCCTAAGTGAAAATCATTCGGCCTTTGCAATTGTTGCTCGCCTCGTCGTGTTCTACCATTACCCCTAATTAGAAACCATTTCTGACCAAATTTTGAGTTTGGGATTTAGGCCAAGTTTGGATTTTCATGAGGCTTCTTGGAGATTCATATAGATCGTGTTGTCCCCGACAAAACTTAGGAGTTTCGTCGGATTCGGAGCCGTTTCGTTTTGATGGCTTCTGAGATTTTCATCTCAAATTGAGGTAGGGGGTGTCTTAGGATTATACTTGTGTCGTATTGACGATTATATATGCTTATACAACTTGTATGCATGTTTTGTACAAATCTTGGAATTTAATTTTAATTAATTTCTTTGTAAATGATTTAATGCTCAAGGATATGTATGACTTGGAATTGAATTGTAACATGCTAGGAAATTATGCTTGGATATGTTGGTTAACGTATATTAAATTTGGCTCATTTGATTCAGAATTACAACTTTTATTTAATATTTATCTTTAGTGAAAGTTTAATTCACATGGTTGTATCAAACATGAAATCAAGTTGTAATGTGGTATTTAAATAGGCCTTGGCATGTTCTTTAACATAGATTAAATTGAGGGCATTTAGAATTGTTTCAAAATCTAGAGGAAATTAATTAATTAGCTTGATTAATTTTGTTTTAAGTGCTTTAATCTCTTAAATTGTCATTTGATGTTATATATGTGATAACCATGACATGTCCTTCAATATATATTAAATTGAGGTTATTTGGGATTAACTTGGAATTTAGAGAATTTAACTATTTATGTCTAATTAAATTCTATTTTATTACTTCATGGATTTAATTCCATTTTGGAAGTTGTTTTAATATTTAAATCATGGATTTGGATTTGGTGTATGTTCACTTGATTACTTTTGAGTATTGGATAACATAGTTGTTACTTTTATATTCATGAGAATATGTTTTTCCTTATTGAATATATTGTTGCTATGTGTAAGGAATTGCACACTTTGTATTCGACATCTTTCATGCCATAGTAGTTGTACACTTTGAGCATGTATTGTATATGTTTCCAAAATTGGGTTGTGCTTAGTAAATGGTTGATATCTTGTATATACATGTTGATATATATACGTTGTTGCACAATTTGTTGATTTTGGAAACTTGGGGATGTTGTTGTTGGCTACGGCTAGGACTTGGTTCTAGTACAGGGGATTGTCCCTCTATATAGTCTAGGGCGCACATAGGGCGGTTACCCACGGGCTAGTAACCCTAAAGTAATTATGTTGTAGGTCTGATCCGGCATGACGTCCGAGTATCCACTTTGTTCGATTTCGTATTTCATTTCAAGTTGATAACTAGATGATATCGTAACTTGTTGTTCTTTGTTTGATTTCCCATTTTAAGTTGCAAGATGTTAACTTTGAGAAATCGTGCTTTAAGCGTTGTATTGGAAGTTCTAATGTTGGTTAAATTGCATTGATATCATAATTTATGTTTTGATGTTCAAATATAGTTTAGGAATAATCCTATAGATTCACTTTGAACATAGACGTTAGGTGGCATAAGCCACTTTTATTGTTTTCGTATCTTGGATTTCAAGTTAAAGACTTTGAGAATCTATATCTTGTTGCTTTGTATAACATGTTTCCATGTTATTTGAATTGCATGAACAATGTGATCATGCTAGAAATGTTTTAAGGTAGCTTAGGATGCTTCCTGAGTCTCATTTTGACATAGACGTTAGGTGGCAAGAACCCATTTGATATGTTTCACCTTAAGGTGATAAAATAGTAAAATGCTAGGTCGATGCATGCTCATCTCCTACGAGTAGCCTTTATGTTACTCACCCCTACGATACTAGGGCATATTTCAGGTATAGGACTCAAGACTTGAAGATTTCATTGCCTTGGATCGTTTGGTAGCTTTATGTATCAAACTTGTATTCTTTGATTCTACGTATGGAAAGTGTACATAAGTACACTCCTTTTAATGCATTTGACATGTAGGACATGAGGCCAAGGGCCAAGCAAGTTTATATTTGCACTTGTATTCAATTGGTGCCATATTTTGCTTGAAAATGTATTTTTATCAACTATGGAGGCTTTGTATCCTAAAACTTGTTAATGGAATATAAAGAGGCTTTAGGCCATGTTGGTACATTTATTTTATCATATTGCATGCACTTGCATACTCACTTTGGCAAACAACACCATCCTTAATGAAACAAAAACTCTAAGTAGCATTTTTAGGGAGTTTTACCCTATTCTGTTCCAGGGGCATTTTGGGTATTTGACAATGCGTTGTTTTCATTTTTCCTTTTATGTCATGTAGAAAACGCAATTTTGAGGGGGGTTTCTTCTTTGTATTTTTCCAGAAAATGCCATCTTAGCCCTCAAAAATCCATATTTGTCTGAAAAATCCTTGCTGCCAAGTTTTGCAGATTTTTAGTGCAAATGTACTTGGTACTATTCATCGACTTTTTTTTGAAAAGTGTGACAACCGATGCAAAACTTCTGGGGGTCTTGTGGGTGTATTTCAAGATTGCATTTTCAATTTAGGCAATTTAAAAACCTCCCGAAGCCCTATTTCCTTTCTTTGGGCAGCAGCTCGGAGAAATTTTTACCCCCTTGACCATATTTTCTTGGGGGCATTCTGGGCATTTTACAATGCATTTTTTTTGTTTCCGTCCGCCATCCGGGTAGGAACCTTGATTTTTGGGGGGGTTTCTTCTTTGAGTTTTTTCAGAAAAGTCCGTTTAGATGCCCGTTTTTACTCTCAGTTGCAGCAATAGTGGGTTGACAGCACTGTAGCTGTCACGGCCTTCGTCGGGCCGCCGCGACGTCGATTTTGTTTTTGACCTTTCTCCCTCATCCGAACTCCAAATCAAGTGAATTTTTTTTATAAAAAGACCATTTTGCCCCTTGGTTCCTTTTTGTCCGTTTTTGAAACGACACTTCCGCATTTGTTTTTCTTTGGGTTCCACAACCTCATTGAGGGTCACATTGGTGTCTTAGAGACGCATTGTATCTCTAGAGACCAATGTTTCACCTTTCGCTTCCGCATTTCGGATTCGTTATCGGTTCATCTTTTGGTCATCACTGACGCACTGGGTTTACAAAACTTGGGCCGTCACAAGTGGTATCAGAGCTCCCAGGTTTGAATACCTTGGGACGATGGGTTTTGGGTGCATACCACGTTTCTGTTGCTTTGTTTTACGTGCTAATATGCTTCATGATAACATGTTTTGGTTTGATAACATGTTTAGGTGCTTATGTGCTATACGTAGTATGATATCTGTTTAACTCATTTTGATTCCAATATAAAGAGCATGACATATGTTGTATGCTTGATTAGATTCGCATATACATAACTGTGTTACATATTTGGCCTGACACGGGATTGGTCATTGAGGCACGAGTTGAGGTTGATGGTAATTGTAGTCACGGTTGTATTATAGTTTAGGTTGTTGTTGACCTAGAGTTGGTTTTAAGGTAGGTGGAGAGACACCTTTTGTTTAGGCTCTCATGGGGTGAGCCATTAGGCACAACCATAGTATTGGATTTGTTGATTTTAGGCCATGGTTAGGTTCTGGACCTTTTGGGATCCTTGGTTATTTTGGAAGGTTCCTCTGAGATTGCAATTTTCGTGGGCGAGTACATTGTGGGCGGGTCCATAGCACTGTCATGCTACCGTACTGGCAAGCTACGAGTGCAGTTCGGATGGAATCAACGTTGGGTTTTGTTCCGACATGCTACCGTACTGGCAAGCTACGAGTGCAGTTCGGATGGAATTAGCGTGGGTTTTGTTCCGACAAGTGTAGTCCTTTTGGTCAGTGATTGATGGTCATTTTGTGGATGATTTTGGAAATCGTTTTGATTGTTCGATTGTATGGCTAGAGTAGCCATTTCAATTAAGTTCTCCTTGCGTGATAACGCTTTTGGGATCAAGTTGATTGATTGATGTTTAGGGTTGGTGAGAGCATTGCACTGTTAGTATCACTTGTAGTGTCACCTTTAGACTAGAAATGGATTGTTAGAGTCTTACCATCGTGGTAAGGGCTCATGTTTGTTTTGAGACAGGTTGTTGTCATATTGGTTTTGGAGTCAGATTATGGCTAGGATTGGTCCTTTTTTTTTTATCTAGATACTATAGGACACGATGTCCATAGGGTTCATTGTTGCATCATTTTATCTTCTGTAATTTCGTTTACTACCATGTTAGTAGTATGATTTATGTTATTGTGATGCATGAGTAGGTGGAGGTCTATCCACATTTGTCTTCTTATTGTGTGACATTAGCATGCCCTGCATATATGCTCAGAGATGTCATGTTGTTGTTGTGCTTTAATGACATGCTTTTGTGTTTATATGGAGGCGTGCTGCATGTACCTTTGATTTTTTCTATGAGAGTAGATTTATTTATTTGGTAGTTGTATTCCTTGTCATATGCATGACTTCCGTGTTGGATTCTCCTTTCTATTTTCCTCAGTCGTACATAGTGTGTCCGATTTTGTTATGAGATTCCTTGTAGAGGAGTTGTCACATTTGTTTGGTCTTAAGCTGTCCATTTCTTTAAGGTGGGAAGTGGGAGAATAGGATTCATCTTCTTTCTTGGTTTGTGGTTGGGACTTCACGAGGAGTGAGTCTCTTCTCTTCGTCGCCATGCGCGCAGTTTTGGGGTTGGTTGGTCCGTGAGGATCATCGTTGTCATTTTGAGTCTTTAGCGAGGATTTGATGGATTTTGGTCGACTTACTTTCATGTAGGGGGTGAAGTCTTTGACCTTGTTATCATTCATTTCAGAGGTGGAGTCGTGGTGTTATCCTTCTTAGGACTGGTGGTTTCCTTTCCTTCGTGTCTTTCCTTGGGGAGTTTTGCCATGGTTGTTGAAGGAGTTGTGGTGCTCAGAGTTAGTTGATTGCTGTGAGATCATTTTACGGGGACTTGCGTCCATATCATTGAGGATTTATTTAATTCATGAGGTGAACTCGATACTCTTTTGAGGATGTCTTTTGGAGACTTGTTTCAATTTTGGAGACCTGGATGTGGTTGACCCTTAGAAGAGGTTTTGAAGGATCGCAGTCGGATTTGGCTGGTTTGTGAATTTTTCTCGTCCTACTTATGGTTAGGCATCGTTTTGAAGAATTGTAATTCCAGTGATTGGGTATGGAATGAAATTGAGGAATTTTGATTTAGCTTGGTATTGCCAAGCACGGTTTTAAGAGACTCTTTTTTTATGACCATGGTTGTCAGAATTTTGATGTGTATGCCATGTGGTGGACTTGTTTTTCGAGGACTTAATTATCCATTATAGGGATGTGGATCTGATGTTTGATTTTGGTGTAGTTTTGTAGTTGATCTGTTTCTGGGAGATATGTGGGACTTTCGATGAAATGTCTTGTATTAAGGTTCGTTTTGATTCATGGTGGTGTTGATTCATGATGGTGTTAATTTATCTGGCAGGCTTTGGATTTTTGATTGATGTTGTTAATAGGAGTGTTTTGAGACATTGGAGTTGTTGGATTTGTTGTATTGAGGATTTAAGACCTTAAGCGTAGCGGTGCCTATAACATTGTTGTCGGAGTTTTGGGATTAGCTACCCCAACTCTAACACGATGCCTTGTTTCTGTAGTGCATTTGGTGATAATCTTTTCCTGACATTGATGTCATTTGTATCGTGAGGTTTCATGGGTAGTGTGACAGCCCAAGTTTTTCAACCCGTTGTGTTAGTGATGAACAGAAAGATGATCCGATAACGGATCTGAAATGCAGAAGTAAAAGATAAACAACAGTCTCTAGAGATACAACCTAACTCTAAGACACCATTGTGACCCTCAACAAGGTCACAGGACCCAAAGGAATCAAATGCGGAAACAACATTTCAAAAACGGACCAGAATACACCTAGGGTAAAAATCATCATTTCCAGCCTAAAAGTGGGTGCCACCGAGCACACCATTGGAAAGATAACGAAAAATCAATGAACTTAGACTCAAAAATTGCTTGATTCGCAGTCCGGATGAAGAAGATATGGCTAACGGAAGAAGAAGGGACAAAACGGTCAAAAAGATGGCAACCAAGAACATCTAACCGGTTAGGAAGCCACAAATCTCGCCAAAAACACTGCCCATGGACATGTAACCGGTTACGAAACCCCTCGTAACCGTTTACATGTGAAGGAGGCAAAATGGGCAGCCCAAAAACTTGGCAAGAGGGGTTTTTCCGGGAAAAATGGAAATTTGAGGGCCAAGATGACATTTTCTGGAAAAACTCAAAGAAGAAATCCCCCTCAAAATCGAGTTTTCTACATAAAAATAGAGAAAAATAAAAAAATACGCAATGCAAAATGCCCAAAATGCCCTCCCAAGAAAACTAGTCCAGATGGGCCAAAAAGCTGCTAAATTTAAAAACTGAGAGCTGAACTTTGGATGCAATTTCCGATGCCAAGATAGCATTTTCTGGAAAAACATGAAAAAGAAACCCCCCCTAAAATCATATTTTCTATTCAACCATGTGAAGAAACGAATTTATTTCCCAAATTAAATTCCCAAAGTAGATTCTCTAGGTTATTAACTAGAAATCTAAAAGTGTGAAATCAACTAAATATATCAATTTAGTACGGATGTACTTAACAACATCAAAATCGCCAATAGCCAAAACCACAAGTTAACAAGGTAAACATGATTGTCAACTTGGAATTGAAGGCGAAAACAAAACGTGGAAGACTTGGACATCACGCTCGGAATTCTACCGAGATCTCAATGGTTATTTCGGGCACTAACCCGCAGGGAAGACCATCCTAAGTGCACACTATCTAAATGACTTAGAGGACTCACGTCCCCGTACTAGAGCCAAACTGTAGCCATCTTAACTCAACAATGTTCTAAGATTCCAAAATAAGCCAAATAAGTTCATAACTTATACATATTACTATTACATAGTAACAAGTTAGCAATATGACTCTCAATTGTGCATAATAAGCATTTCATATCCATAATGCTACTAAATCACAAGCCAATAATATATTCATATTAGAAACATACTCTCATGAATATAAACTTAACAACAATGCTCTTCAATGCATATAACACAATCTAGTGAATACATTACAAGTCTAAATCCATGCTCTTAAAATAGAAACAACTTCTAAAACATGATTAGAGCCATGGATACACAAGATAGAATTTAATTACATCAAAATAATTAAACTCTCTAGATTTCAAATCATTTCCAATTGGCCCCAATTTAATATATGCTAATAGACATATCATGGTCATTACATATATTCCCACAAAAGCTTAATTAGGCCCGTGAAACCACAAAATTAGATTTTAATTAATTCTCTTAATTAAAGTCTCTAAATTTTCAAACTCAACCAAATGCTCTCAAATTAAAGTATGTTAACAAACATGCCAAAACTTAATTTAGAAGCATAATACAACTCAATTTCATGCAAGGTACGGCCATGAACTTTAATCTTTCACAAAAGATAAATATTAATTAAAAAGAGCAATTCTTATTTAATTAATTCCAATTTAATATATGTTAACCAACATAGTAAAACAAGAGTTTCTACCATGCCACAATTAAAAACCAAGTTTCTTATCATCATGAAAATTAAATCTTATACAAAGAATTAAATATTTTAAATTTCCTAGATTTGATACAAGGCATGCATATAGGTTGTATAAACATGGAAAATACACTATACAACACATATAAAATCCTAAAACATTCCCTACCTCCATTTGAGATGAAATCTCAAATCCCCACCAAAATAAATCGGCTCCGAATCTGACGAAACTTCTAGGTTTTGTCGGGGACAACACCACGAACATGAATCCCAAGGAAGCCCCATCAAAAACACAACTTGACTTCAAACCTGAACTTAAGAATTAGCCAAAACGAGATTTCAATCGGTTGGAATCGAAGGCCTCGCCGAGGGGAACAATAAACACAAACGCATCACCACTTTTTAATGAAGGGAAGAAGTCCAAAAGAGGAGAGAGAAGATGGCAGCCATGGATGGAGCTTGGACCAGCCATAAGAGAGGAGAGAGAGAGAAAAATCTGATTTTTCTTTATAAGACCTCCTATTTATAGAAAAACTCAAAAAGTGCCCCGAACAGGCCCCGCCGGGTTCGGAAAAGTGGAATTCACGCAGACGAGCTCAAATAGCAAAACTCTGTGAACAAAAAAGATTTCAAATGAGAAAATATGAACAATAGAAGAAACAGCGTTGAAAACCGAGTCCCGAGCAGAGAGTTACACCCAAAACAAGTTTGGCGCAAATCGGGGCCAGAAACCCTGAAACTGGAAAACATTGTCCAGGAGGAAATTCTAAGAGTCCATGACTTGACGAAATGTGAAAATGAATCCCGTACAAGGATCCAGGTTCAAAACAAGGCATTGAGCAATAACTTTCATTAATTGCACAATGACCCCTCCAAAAAGTGAAAACTGCGAAACTGCCCTAGAATGAAAATATCTTCCAAAAGATAGTTTCTTAGATACCCCAAAAATAAAATATCTTCAAAAGATATTTATGAAAAACACCCCAAGAAAAGAAAAAGTTTCCAAAAAACTTTGCATTTATGCCCCTATGGACACTGGGAGCAACCAGAGTACTTACTCACGAAAGTAAAGATACGTATCTCATAGAAATCAGTGGGAATGAAGATACGTGAAGTCAAAAACCAACTACGAACACAAGAAGTGTGGTTACGCAAATAAAGTGCCAAACGAGGAAAAGACGAAATAGGGAAAAAGACGGAATAAGGAAAAGGACAAAAAGTGAATAGTGTCGAAAAAGGAAAAATGTGGAAATGACCCAGTCCTCAAAGGAAGTTGTCAATCCAAAGAAAAGAGTCTTGGAAATCACTCCAGAGCACTCGAGACGACACTAATCGACAAGAAACCAAACTCAGAAGGGAAAAGACAACGGAAAAAATTTATCTAAAAAATCTGGGTCATTACAACCTCCCTACCTTAAAGGGATTTCGTCCCCAAAATCCAGCCCAACGAAACAGAAAGTGAAACCAGGATAACTACAGAGTACATCTCCGAGTATCCCTCACAACGCGCTACACCAGCGACCTCGAAGCTGAAAGGAATACACAAACCACTGTCAATTGCACTCGCGTGCTCATGACAAGACAACCCCTCAAGGGAAAAGTGACCACACGACAAGTTTGAACTCACACAGAGAACCCAAGGTCAGACAAAAGAACGGAAAACAATAACCGAAAGCATTCCTCTTGATGAACCATCAAACCGATCCAGAAACAACCACCAAAAGAACTCCAAGATAACCACATATCAAATCAGGGTACAGAACAAACACAACGTGGCAGTACGAATAGTGACCAAAACCCACCCACGACGTACTCAAATGTGTGGAAGCAATGACAGTATCTAGTGCCCGCCCACACTTACTCGTCAGTAAGGTAGCATCGACGGCAACTAGTACTCGCCCACAATACATAACTTGTACGGTAGTATGATAATATAAGGCACTAATTCATAACCTGCCCCCCACTAGGTCTACCCAAGAAACCTCTCGATACAAATGACATCAATGTAAAAAAATGATCATTGCCAAAAGCACTACGGAGACCAACATTTTGTGAGAGTTGAGATATGGTCCAAAGATGTCTGGCCAGACCATCCTGGCCAATTCCAAAACTCTGACAACAATGCTATAGGTACAGCTATGCTTAAGGCCATAAATCCTCAATACAGCAAAACCAACATCTTCAATGTCTCAAAATACCCCTATTAACAACATTAATCAGGAATCCAAAACTTGACAAGCAAATCAACGCCTACAGAAATCAAAACGAACCTCACAATAAGACATTTCATCGAAAGTCCTTCATATCTCCCTAAAACAGATCAACTACAAGACTACACCTGTGGTAGAAACTCCCCAAGGGAAGACACGAAAGAAAGGGAACCACCAGTCCTAAAAAGGACAACTCCACAACTCCAGCTCTGTAACGAAAGACAGCAAGGTCAAAGACTTCACCCCCTACATGGAAGTAAGCCGACCAAAATCTAACAAATCCTTACCAAGGACTCAACACAACGATAGTGATCCTCACGGACCAACCAACCCCAAAACTGTGCACAATGCAACGAAGAGAAGAGACTCACTCCTTGTGAAGTCCCTAACACGAACCAACACAAAATCCTTGTGGAAACCCGCATACACACTATGTGCAACCGAGTGAAACGAATGGAAAAACCAAACCTAGAAGTCATGCATATGACAAGGAATGCAACTACCAGAAAGAAAATCTACTCACATAGATAAAAATCAAAGGTACATGCGGCACGTCTCCACGTAAGCACAAAAATCATGTCAGTAAAATACAGTAACAACATGGCATCTCTAAGCATATAAAGAAGGCATGCTAATGCCACATAACAAGAAGGCAAATGTGGATATACCTCCACCTACTCATGCATCAGAATATCATAAATCATACTACTAACATGGTAGTAAACGAAACTGCATAAAACAACGTGATGCAACAATAAACCCTATGGACATCGTGTCCTAGAGTGTCTAAGAAAAGGAAGGACAATTCCTAGTCATAAACTGTCTCCAAAACCAATGCGACAACTACCTGTCTCCAAACAAACGTGAGCCCTTACCACAACGGTAAGACTCTAACAATCCATCTCCGAATCTAAAGGTGACATTACAAGTGACACTAACAGTGCAGTGCTCTCCCTATCTGTAACCTCAATCAATCGACTTGATCCTAAAAGCGTCATCACACAAGAACTCCTCAAGGAAAATGGCAACTACAGCCATACTAATAACAACCAAATCAATCACTATGACTAATCTCTAAAATAACCATCATCATCATGATCAAAAGGACAACGCCTATCAAAACAAAACCAACATTGATTCCATCTGAACTGTACTTGTAGCTCGCCAGTACGGTAGCATGACAGTGCCATGCACCCGCCCACAAACGTACCCGCCCATGAAAAAACGCAAGTTCCAGAGGAACCATCCTGAACAATCAAGGATCCTAAGAGGTCCATAACCTCATCATGGCTCAAAATCAACAAATCCACCACTATGGTAATGCCAAACGACTTATCTCACAAGAGCCTAAACAAAAGGTGACCATCCACCTACCTCAAAACCAATACTAGGTCGACAACAACCTATACTACCATAAAACTGTGACTACAATCACCATCAACCTTAACTAGTGCCTCATGACCAATCCCGTGTCATGCCAAGTATGCAACACAATTATACATATACAATTCTAATCTAGCATATGTCACATGTCATACTCTTTACATTAAAATAAAACAACGTTAAACAAATGGCATACAACATGTAGCACGTAAACACATAAACATGTTATCAACCAAAACATGTTATCATAAAGCATATAAATAGATAGAGCATGGCAACAAAAGCATGATATGCACCCAAAACTCATCGTCCAAAGGTTTTCGAACCTAGGAGCTCTGAAACCACTTGTGACGGCCCAAGTTTTTTAACCCGGTGCGTTAGTGATAAACCAAAAGATGATCCGATAACGGATCTGAAATGCGGAAGCAAAAGACAAACAATGGTCTCTAGAGATACAACATGACTCTAAGACACCACTGTGACCCTCAACGAGGTCACGGGACCAAAGGAATCACATACGGAAACAACATTTCAAAAACGGACAAGAATACACCTAGGGGAAAAATCATCATTTCTAGCCTAAAAGTGGGTGCCATCGAGCACACCATTGGAAAGATAATGAAAAAACAATGAACTTAGACTCAAAAATTGCTTGATTCGGAGTCCGGATGAAGAAGATATGGCTAACGGAAGAAGAAGGGGCAAAACGGTCAAAAAGATGGCAACCAAGAACATCTAACCGGTTAGGAGACCTTCCTAACCGGTTAGGAAGCCACAAATCTCACCAAAAACATTACCCATGCACATGTAACTGGTTACGAAAGCCCTCGTAACCGTTTACATGTGAAGGAGGCAGAATGGGCAGCCCAAAAACCTGGCAGCAGGGGTTTTTCAGGGAAAAATGGAAATTTGAGAGCCAAGATGACATTTTCTGGAAAAACTCAAAGAAGAAACCCCCCTCAAAATCGAGTTTTCTACGTGATCGCAAAGAAAAATTGAAAAATACGCAATGTGAAATGCCCAAAGTGCCCTCTCAAGAAAACTGGTCCAGAGGGTCCAAAAAGCTGCTAAATTTAAAAACTGAGAGCTGAACTTTGGATGCGATTTCCGATGCCAAGATAGCATTTTCTGGAAAAACATGAAAAAGAAACCCCCCCTAAAATCATATTTTATATTCAACTATGTGAATAATGAAATTTATTTCCCAAAGTAAATTCCCAAAATACCCTTAGGTCAGAAAATGCAACAAAAGTGTAAAATGAGTCCGTAGGAGGCTCATTTCACCAAAGAAGAAGCTTTGCCCGGAAACGACCATGCACGCAAACGTAACTTACCTACTAAGATGTGCTACAATAGTCCATGGCCCAAAAATATGGCCGATGCAAAATATGACCCCCCAATGGCCAAAATGCCAAAAATGAAGTTTGGAACGAAAACTTGGAATTCAAAACTATGAAATGGTTTCAAAATGCCGCTTAGCCCTTGGCCACACTTCATACATGGTGAATGAATGCTAATGGAAGAATCAAAATGGAATTCCCAAACCCAATGCAAACATGGTGAATCAAAAACTCAATATTTTACAATACTTTCATAATATTCCATGAAGTCAAAAATTACATAGGATACAATTTACATGTCATTGGCCTCCGGCCTCATCTCATACGTGTCAAATATATCATAAAGAGTGTACTCATGTACACATTACATATAAGGAATCAAATGTACATATGTTGACATATAAGACTACAATTGGCATTCCAAGCCAACCTTCACAAAAATGGAAGTCTCTAAGTCCACAAACCATCCAAGCATAATGAAGACCTTAACTTTGATTCTTGTACCTGAAATATGCCCCAGTATCGTAGGGGTGAGTAACATAAAGCTACTCGTAGGAAATGAGCATACATCGACCTACGTTTTACAAGTTTGCATGATTTAATCATTGTGGTTCATTCCACCTAACGTCTATGTCAAAGGTGAGACTCAAGGAGCATCTTAGCTACCTAAGATTACTTCTAGCATCAATCACCTCATTCATGCAATTTTAGCAACATAGGTTCATGCTTACACAAAGCAACAACATAGGAGCATGCTTACACAAAGCAACAACATATGGATTCTCAAGGTTATCAACTTGAAGTCTAAAATGCAACATCAACTAAATATAACAATTTAGCATAATTAGAATATCTAATACCACACATCAAGACATAGATTCTCTAGGTTATTAACTAGAAATCTAAAAGTGTGAAATCAACTAAATATATCAATTTAGTATGGATGTACTTAACAACATCAAAATCACCAATAGCCAAAACCACAAGTTAACAAGGTAAACATGATTGTCAACTTGGAATTGAATGCGAAAACAAAAAGTGGAAGACTTGGACATCACGCTCGGAATTCTGCCGAGACCTCAATGGCTATTCCGGGCACTAACCCGCAGGGAAGACCACCCTAAGTGCGCACTATCTTAATGACTTAGAGGACTCACGTCCCCGTACTAGAGCCAAACCCTAGCCATCTTAACTCAACAATGTTCCAAGATTCCAAAATAAGCCAAATAAGTTCATAACTTATACATATTACTATTACATAATAACAAGTTAGCAATATAACTCTCAATTGTGCATAATAAGCATTTCATATCCATAATGCTACGAAATCACAAGCCAATATATTCATATTAGAAACATACTCTTATGAATATAAACTTAACAACAATGCTCTTCAATGCATATAACACAATGTAGTGAATATATCACAAGTCTAAATCCATGCTCTTAAAATAGAAACAACTTCTAAAACATGATTAGATCCATGGATACACAAGATAGAATTTAATTACATCAAAATAATTAAACTCTCTAGATTTCAAATCATTTCCAATTAGCCCCAATTTAATATATGCTAATAGACATATCATGGTCATTACATATATTCCCACAAAAGCTTAATTAGGCCCGTGAAACCACAAAATTAGATTTTAATTAATTCTCTTAATTAAAGTCTCTCAATTTTCAAACTCAACCAAATGCTCTCAAATTAAAGTATGTTAACAAACATGCCAAAACTTAATTTAGAAGCATAATACAACTCAATTTCATGCAAGGTACGGCCATGAACTTTAATCTTTCACAAAAGATATATATTAATTAAAAAGAGCAATTCTTATTTAATTAATTCCAATTTAATATATGTTAACCAACATATTAAAACAAGAGTTTCTACCATGCCATAATTCAAAACCAATTTTCTCATCATCATGAAAATTAAATCTTATACAAAGAATTAAATATTTTAAATTTCCTAGATTTGATACAAGGCATGCATATAGGTTGTATAAACATGGAAAACACACAATACAACACATATAAAATCCTAAAACATTCCCTACCTCCATTTGAGATGAAATCTCAAATCCCCACCAAAATAAATCGGCTCCGAATCCGACGAAACTCCTAGGTTTTGTCGGGGACAACACCACGAACATGAATCCCAAGGAAGCCCCATCAAAATCACAACTTGACTTCACACCCGAACTCAAGAATTAGCCAAAACGAGATTCCAATCGGTTGGAATCGAAGGCCTCGCCGAGGGGAACAATAAACACAAAGGCATCATCACTTTTTAATGAAGGGAAAAAGTCCAAAAGAGGAGAGAGAAGATGGCAGCCATGGATGGAGCTTGGACCAGCCATAAGAGAGGAGAGAGAGAGAGAAAAATCTGATTTTTCTTTCTAAGACCTCCTATTTATAGAAAAACTCAAAAAGTGCCCCGAACGGGCCCCGCTAGGTCCAGAAAAGTGGAATTCACGTAGACGAGCTCAAATGGAAAAACTCCATGAACAAAAAAGATTTCAAATGAGAAAATATGAACAACAGAAGAAACAGCGTTGAAAACTGAGTCCCGAGCAGAGAGTTATGCCCAAAACAAGTTTGGCGCAAACCGAGGCCAAAAACCTTGAAACTGGAAAACATCGTCCAGGAGGAAATTCTAAGGGTCCACGACTTGATGAAATGTGAAAATAAATCCCGTACGAGGATCCAGGCTCAAAACAAGGCATTAACCAATAACTTTCATTAATTGCACAATGACCCCTCCAAAAAGTGAAAACTGCGAAATTGCCCCAGAATGAAAAATATCTTCCAAAAGATAGTTTCTTAGATACCCCTGAAATAAAATATCTTTAAAAGATATTTATGAAAAACACCCCAAGAAAAGAAAAAGTTTCCAAAGAACTTTGCATTTATGCCCCTATGGACACCGGGAGCAACCAGAGTACTTCCTCACGAAAGTAAAGAGACGTATCTCATAGAAATCAGTGGGAATGACGATACGTGAAGTCAAAAACTAACTCCGAACACAAGAAGTGTGGTTACGCAAACAAAGTGCCAAACGAGGAAAAGACGAAATAGGGAAAAAGACGGAATAGGGAAAAGGACGAAAAGTGAATAGTGTCAAAAAACGAAAAATGTGGAAATGACTCAGTCCTCAAAGGAAGTTGTCAATCCTAAGAAAAAAGTCTCGAAAATCACTCCAGAGCACTCGAGACGACACTAATCGATAAAAAACCAAACTCAGAAGGGAAAAGACAACGGAAAAAATTTATCCGAAAAATCTGAGTCATTACAGGTAGACCTAGTGGGTGGCAAGTCATGAATTAGTACCCAGTACCGTCATGCTACCTTACTGACGAGTAAGTGTGGGCGGGTTATGGTCGCTATTCGTACTGCCACATTGTCTTTGTTCTGTACCCTGATTGGATACGTTGTTATCTTGGAGTTCTTTTGGTGGTTGTTTTTGGATCGGTATGATAGTTCATCAGGAGGAATGCTTATGGTTGTTATCTTCTGTTCCTTTGTCAAACCTTAGGTTTTTTGTGTGTGACTTTTGACTAATCGTGTGACCGTGTGGTCAATTTCCTTTTGAGAGGTTGTCCTGTCGTAAGCACGTGGGTGCTAATGACATTGGTTTGTACGTTGTCTTTCAGCTTTGGGATTGCTTTAGTAGCACGTTGTGTGGGGAACTCGGAGATGTACTCCGTAGTTATCCTAGTTTCACCTTTAGTTTCTTGGGGCTAGATTTCAGGGATGAAATCCCTTTAAGGTGGGAAGGTTGTAATGACCCAGTCATTTTCTTCCTTTTCCCTTTTTCCTCAAATTTTGTGGATAAATTTTTTCCGTTGTCTTTTCTTTTCTGTTGATGGCTTTTCGTCGCTTAGTGTCATCTCGAGTGCTCAAAATTGGTTTCTGAGACTCTTTCATGTGAATTGATAACTTCCTTTGAGGACCGAGTCATTTTCGCATTTTTTGTTTTTGGACACTATCAGCTATTTCGTCTTTTCCCTATTCTATCATTTTCCCTATTTCGTCTTATCTCCGTTTGTCAGTTTTTGGCACAACCTCAATTCTTGTGCTCGGAGTTGGTTTTTGACTTCACATATCCTTATCGTGAGTGGTTTCCACGAAATAAGTATCTTTACTTTTGCAAGAAAGTACTCTGGTTGCTCCCGGTGCCCATAGGGGCATGGATGCATAAATCTTGGCATTAATTTCATTTCTTGGGGTGTTTTTCAAAAATATCTTTTGAAGATATTTTATTTCAGGGGCATCTAAGAAAATATCTTTTGGAATATATTTTTATTCTAGGGTAGTTTTGCAGTTAACCCTTTTTGTAGGGGCCCATGTGCAATTAATGAAAGTTATTGCAAAATGTCTTGTCTGGATCTTGGATCCTCGTACAGGATTCATTTTCACTTTTTGTTGACTTGTAAATTCATCGAATTCCGTTTTGGTTGTTTTTCTCCAGTTTTAGAGTTTCTAGACCCGGTTGCCGCCGAACTTGTTTGGGGCATAACTTTCTGGTCGGGACTCAGTTTTTGATGTCATTTCTTCAGTTATTCATATTTTCTCATTTTGAATCTTTTTCATTCACAGAGTTTTGCCGTTTGAGCGCGTTTGCTCAAAATCCACTTTTCCGGACCTTGCGGGGCCCTTTCGGGACACTTTTTGTGATTTACTATAAATAGGTGCGTTAAAGAAGAAAAATCAGATTTTCTTCTTCTTCATCCTCTCCTTGCACGACCAAAGGCAGCCATGGATGCCCATGGATCTACCATCTTCTCTCTCCTCCTTTAACCTACTTTTCCTAAGTGAAAATCCTTCGGTCTTTGCAATTGTTGCTCGTCTCGTCGTGCTCTACCATTACCCCTTATTAGAAACCACTTCTGACCAAATTTTGAGTTTGGGATTTAGGCCAAGTTTGGATTTTCATTGGGCTTCTTGGAGATTCATATAGATCGTGTTGTCCCCGACAAAACCTAGGAGTTTCGTCGGATTCGGAGCCGTTTCGTTTTGATGGCTTTTGAGATTTTCATCTCAAATTAAGGTAAGGGGTGTCTTAGGATTATATTTGTGTTGTATTGATGATTATACATGCTTATACAACTTGTATGCATGTTTTTTATAAATCTTGGAATTTAATTTTAATTAATTTCTTTGTAAAGGATTTAATGCTCAAGGATATGTATGACTTGGAATTGAATTGTAACATGTTAGGAAATTATGCTTGGATATGTTGGTTAACATATATTAAATTTGGCTCATTTGATTAAGAATTACAACTTTTATTTAATATTTATCTTTGGTGAAAGTTTAATTCATATGGTTGTATTAAGCATGAAATCAAGTTATAATGTGGTATTTAAATAGGCCTTGGCATGTTCTCCAACATAGATTAAATTGAGGGCATTTGGAATTGTTTAAAAATCTAGAGGAAATTAATTAATTAGCTTGATTAATTTTGTTTGAAGTGCTTTAATCACTTAAATTGTCATTTGATGTTATATATGTGATGACCAGGATATGTCCTTCAATATATATTAAATTGAGGTTATTTAGGATTAACTTGGAATTTAGAGAATTTAACTATTTATGTCTAATTAAATTCTATTTTATTACTCCATGGATTTAATTGTATTTTGGAAGTTGTTTTTATATTTAAATCATGGATTTGGATTTGGTGTATGTTCACTTGATTACTTTTGAGTATTGGATAACATAATTGTTACTTTTATATTCATGAGAATATGTTTTTCCTTATTGAATATATTGTTGCTATGTGTAAGGAATTGCACACTTTGTATTTAACATCTTTTAGGCCATAGTAGTTGTAAACTTTGAGCATGTATTATATATGTTTCCAAAATTGGGTTGTGCTTAGTAAATGGTTGATATCTTGTATATACATGTTGATGTATATACGTTGTTGCACAATTTGTTGATTTTGGAAACTTGGGGATGTCGTTGTTGGCTATGGCTAGGACTTGGTTCTAGTACGGGGGATTGTCCCTCTATATAGTCTAGTACGCACATAAGGAGGTTACCCATGGGCTAGTAACCCAAAAGTAACTATGTTGTCAGTTTGATCCGGCGTGACGTCCGAGTATCCACTTTGTTTGATTTCATATTTCATTTCAAGTTGATAACTAGATGATATCGTAACTTGTTGTTCTTTGTTTTATTTCCCATTTTATGTTGCAAGATGTTAACTTTGAGAAATCATGCTTTAAGCGTTGTATTGGAAGTTCCAATGTTGGTTAAATTGCATCGATATCATAATTTGTGTTCTGATGTTCAAATGTAATTTAGGAATGATCCTATAGATTCACTTTGGACATAGACGTTAGGTGGCATGACCCACTCTTATTGTTTTCGTATCTTGGATTTCAAGTTGAAGACTTTGAGAATCTCTATCTTGATGCTTTGTATAACATGTTTCCATGTTGTTTGAATTGCATGAACAATGTGATCATGCTAGAAATGTTTTAAAGTAGTTTAGGGTGCTTCCTGAGTCTCTTGAATCCCTTTGATATGTTTCACCTTAAGGTGATAAAATTGTAAAATGCTAGGTCGATGCATACTCATCTCCTACGAGTAGCTTTATGTTACTCACTCCTACGATACTGGGGCATATTTCAGGTGCAGGACTCAAGACTTGAAGATTTTATTGCCTTGGATCGTTTGGTAGCTTTATGTATCAAACTTGGATTCTTTGATTCTACGTAAGTAAAGTGTACATAAGTACACTCCTTTTAATGCATTTGACATATAGGATATGAGGCCAAGGGCCAAGCAAGTTTATATTTGCACTTGTATTCAATTGGTGCCATATTTTGCTTGAAAATGTATTTTTATCAACTATGGAGGCTTTGTATGCTAAAACTTGTTAATGGAATGTAAAGAGGCTTTAGGCCGTGTTGGTACATCTATTTTATTATATTGCATGCACTTGTATACTCACTTTGGCAGACAACACCATCCTTGAAGAAACAAAAACTTTAAGTAGCATTTTTAGGGAGTTTTACCCTATTTTGTTCCAGGGGCATTTCAGGTATTTCACAATGCGTTTTTTTCATTTTTCCTCGCAAATCACATAGAAAAATCAATTTTGAGGGGGATTTATTCTTTGTATTTTTCCAGAAAATGCCATCTTGGCCCTCAAAAATCCATATTTGTCCGAAAAATCCTTGCTGCCCGGTTTTGCAGATTTTTAGTGCAAATGTACTTGGTACTATTCATCGACTTTTTTTTGAAAAGTGTGACGACCGATCCGAAACTTTCGGGGGTCTTGTGAGTGTATTTTAAGATTACATTTTCAATTTAGGCAATTTAAAAACCTCCCGAAGCCCTATTTCCTTTCTTTGGGCAGCAGCTTGGAGAAATTTTTACCCCCTTGACCAGATTTTCTTGGGGGCATTCTGGGCATTTTACAATACATTTTTTTTTGTTTCCGTCAATGATCGGGGTAGAAAACTTGATTTTAGGGGAGGTTTCTTCTTTGAGTTTTTCCAGAAAAGTCCGTTTAGATGCCTGTTTTTACTCTCAATTGCAGTAGTAGTGGGTTGACGGCACTGTAGCTGTCACGGCCTTCGACGGGCCGCCGCGACGTCGATTTTGTTTTTGACCTTTCTCCCTCATTCGGACTCCAAATTAAGTGATTTCTTTTTTTAAATTAATTAATTTTTCATTATCTGTCTAACAATGTGCTTAGTTGTACCTAGATATTTCTGGATAATTACCAGTTTACCCCTTTTAGCTTTATTGCTCGTTTTTCTTTGTTTTGTCGTTTCTCCTTTGTCCGGAATCCGAATAATAAAATTCTTGAGTCCATCACGATTAGTTTTTCATTGTCTTCCCAGCGGTGTGCTCGATAGCACTTGAATCCACTTTTTTACAAAATGACAATTTTGCCCTTAGGTTCCTTTTTGTTCGTTTTTGAAACGTCACTTCCGCATTTGTTTTCCTTTGGATTCCATAACCTGATTGAGTGTCACATTGGTGTCTTAGAGACGCATTGTATCTCTAGAGATTGTTGTTTCACCTTTCGCTTCCGCATTTGGGATCCGTTATCGGGTCATCTTTTGGTCATCACTGACGCACCGGGTTTACAAAACTTGGGCCGTCACAGAATGAATGGCCTCGGCATGCCTAATGGTACTTGCATGTTATCATGAGGCACATTGGGGTGGAGGATACCTTGTTGGTCTATGTGACCAAGGTCCTCCATATAGTCCTCATTATGTCCTTCCATTGATGAAATGGATTGACTAGAACTTCCTCTTCCCATAGGGTTTCGAATAACGGATACAAGATGAAAATTAAGAGGGACAAGAGTAGGTTTCAATGATCTACGACCATGCATGCATAATAAGACATAACAAGCAACAAGTAATGAACAATCACTGCACCTTCGCAACAAATCAACGATCAACAAACTTCATTCACATACAATGTTCCCATACTCCCATGCTATCAAAAATATGCAAAGAATAATAAAATTGCCTCCACGTGGGCTCACGATTTATCTAAGAATTGAAATACAAGCCTCCACACGGGCCAACAATTTAACTAGAGATTGAGTTAAGAAAGAGCTCACAAAGGGTCATTTAGCACTTCAATTCAATTTTCAATTTTAGCCTTGCAAATTTTTAGATTTTAACTTCTTCCTTACTTTTGCTAAGCTCCTTACTTGAAATGCTCCTTTGCTCACATTTTAGCTCAATGCACCTAGTTAAACAAGAACCAACACAATAAGTAACCAAAATGAAAACAATGTAGAAACACGATCAAATGAGTACTAATTTCTAATTGATTCCATAAATACAACGTTGCCTTCAATCAGTCCCCGGCAACGGTGCCAAAAACTTGGTGATGCCAATAGTCGTCACACTAATCAAAAGTTTGTGCAAAAGAGAGTGGACTTAGACTATGGTCAAGTTTTACATTTATAATTTGCCACTACTACCTTTCACTAAAAATATAGTTAGGGCGAGTAGAATCGTCCCAAGGGATTGGTGGGTCGTATTAGGTAGTGGAATCGAGATTAGGGTTAGTAGGTCGAGTGATCAAAAGATTGGTTGGTGATTGAATTATACTAAGATGCAATTTAAATTAAAGTAAACAATTAAATGCAATAGGGAGAAAATAAGAAAGAGGGATCTTGGGGTTTAGAGATCACCACTAAGCAAAGCTTTTCTACACCCTTAATGAATGATTAATGAAGGGGAAAATATGTATTGCAACATTAGTGTGTGTGTGTGGTTGTTTTAACAAGCATGGATGACTAATTAAGTATATATTGTCTAAGCAATATGGTAGATAGCACAATATATCAAACTAAGCCATTAATCATTTCTTTAAGCTCACAATCCAAACACATCACAAGGTTAGAGACACATGCTACTTGCTTTCATAAGTATGGAACATCAAACAACAAGCATGAATTGTCCTCCCATTTAACATCTAAACTACAACTACACTATAATTAAGCTAATAACATGAAATTAAACTAATTAAACTAAAGGAGAGACACAATCCATTAAGAAATGAGTATGAACTATCAAATAAACCACAAGAGCATTCCATTAAGCACTATGCCTCGACAATCTTTAGATCTATAGCATTAATACACATAGACATGCATCAATAACACAAAATCTAGAGACAAACACATGAACATCTATTCTAGCATATATAGACATATAGATAGAATGAAATGATCAATTGGAAGCATTAAACCACACAAATCAATGAATAAACAAGATCTATGTATATAAATATGTCAAAACATCTATCACAATACAAATCCCCTAAAAAATACATAAATCAAGATGTAGAAAGCATGCTTAGGGCTAATTCTAGCCCTAAAAGGATGTCTAGCCACTCATGGATGGTGTCCTCCAACCCTCAAGGGCTAACTCCATGGTAGAGATTGCTCCTCTTCTTGGTTGATGGAAGAACTCTAAGCTTGTGTCTCTAGCCTCCTCTCTTCTTTTCTTCCTCACTAAGAATATGAAAATTTTCTCTCTAGTGTATCTATCTTCTCTATGTCAAGAATGAGTCATATTCCTTATATATGTAGGATAAATGTCACCCCTAATGAGCTGGGCTCGTACACCAATATTCCTCGTACACCAATATTCCTTCCAATGATTGGATATGAGACAACTTTTAATGAGCTGGAAATTGGATTTTCTCGGGCTTGAGGAAGTTCGATCGATCGAACATGGCTGAGATCTATCGAATTTAAGTTGGATCGATCCTCTATAGCGGCGCCTTTTTGGATAATGACAAATTTGAGATATTTTGAAGATTTTTTTGAAAAAGAGACAAGTGTGGTAGGTAGGGTGGTATAACTGGATAAGATGGAATCTTTTTGATCAATGAGAAGAAGAAAGTTGGATTGATCGAATTTTGTGTGATCTTTAGACAAGGACAAAAGAGCTTGGATCCATCTTGAAATGCTGAGATCGATGAACTTTCGATCAATCGAATATTTTTTTGAGATCGATTGAACTTGTTGAATTTCCACCACTTGCTTCCTTTTGCTCCCACTTTGCTTCTTTCTTTGATTCATCTCAAGATTGCTTCAATTATGCTCTTATTTAGCTGAGTTAGCTTATTTTGGGGATAAGCACCTGAAAATGGGAATAAAACAAAATTAATCTAAAGTAAGAAAATAAGATAGATAAAGGTTCTAGAATACCTAAGCTTAAGGGGTTTAAATGCGCACTTTTCGGCGCTCATCAAGTGGCTAAATCCTTCTCTTAGGGCTTGCGTCCTAAACCTAGCTTTTGTGTATTTTTGGGGATTTTAGTTGTAATTGATGTTTTGACCTTGAATAAATACAGATCTTGTAATTTCTACATGATTTGTATAACGACCCGTTCATTTTTCTTCCTTTCTTTTTTCTCAAATTTCACGATTTTTTTATTTTTTTTTTCTTTTCCTTTCTGAGTTCGGTTTCTCATCACTTAGTGTCATCTCGAGTGCTCGAAAATGGTTTCTGAGACTCTTTCTTTTGGATTGACAACTTCCTTTAAGGATCGTGTCATTTTCATATTTTTCATTTTTCGACACTATTCACTTTTCGTCCTTTTTCCCGTTTGTCACTTTGTTGGCATAACTTCACTTTTTGTGTTTGGAGTTGGTTTTTGACTTCATGTACCTTCATTCTAAGTGATTTCCATGAAATACGTATCTTTATTTTTGCAGAAAATTACTCTGTTTGCTCCCAGTGTCTATAGGGCATAGATGCATAGTTCTTCAGAAACATTCTTCTTTCTTGGGGTGTTTTTTATAAATATCTTTTGAAGATATTTTATTTCAGGGGTTTTTAAGAAAATATTTTTTTGAAGATATTTTCATTCTGGGTCATTAATGTAGTTAACCTTTTTTGGAGAAGCCATTATGCAATTAACGAAAGTTATAGCAAAAATGCCTCATTTTGAGCCTGGATCCTCGTATGGGATTCATCTTCACTTTTAGTTCAGTCACGTACTCTTAGAATTTCCTCTTGGTCTTTTCTCCCAGTTTTAGGGTTTCTGACCCCGGTTGCCGCCGAACTTATTCGGGGCATATCTTTCTGCTCGAGACTCACTTTTCGATGTCGTTTCTTCTGTTATTCATCTTTTCTCATTTTGATTCTTTTTCATTCATGAAGTTTTACTGTTTGAGCATGTCTGCACGAATTTCACTTTTTCGGACCCGGCGGGACCCATTCGGGACACTTTTAGGGTTTTTCTACAAATAGGGTGACTAGTTTTTCATCATCTTCTCACTCTCTTGGCTGGCAGCCATGGCAGCCAAGGGGCTGCCACCCTTCTTCTTCTTTTTCCAACCTCATCCCTCGTGGTAAATGCCGTAGGGCCTTAGCATTTATTGTAAGCCTTGGTGATATCTTCCTTTCCGCCTTATTGGAATTCCATTTTGTCCGTCTTTTGAGTTTAGGTTTGAAGCCAAGCTAGGATTTTGGTAGGACTTCCTTGGGGTTTATTGTTCACTGTGTTATCCCCAACAAAACCCCGAAGTATCATTAGATTCGGAGCAGTTTCATTTTGGTGGCTTTTGAGATTTTCATCTCAAATTGAGGTAGGGGATGTCTTAGGTTTATATTAAAGTTGTATTGACTGTTTTAGAAGCTTATACAACTTGTATGCATTCTTTAGTTCAAGTTCAAGAATTTAATTTAATAATTTTCTATATTTAAGATTTAATTCTCATGATGGTATACAACTTAGAATTAAATTGTGACATGCTAGTAAATTAGGCATTGGTATGTTTGTTAACATATATTAAATTGAGATTATTTGAATAAGAATTGCAACTTTAATTTAATAATTTTCTTTTGTGAAAGTTTAATTCTCATGGTTGTGCCTTGCATAGAAGTAACTTGTGATATGCTATTAAATTAAGTCTTGGCATGTTCTTTAATTTGAGAGCATTTGGATGAGTTTGAAAATTTAGAGATTTTAATTAAAAGAGTTAATTAAAATCTATTTAATGGTTCTATTGGCTTAATTAAGTTTTTAGCTTGATATTTGTAATGACTTGGACTTGTTTACTAGCATATATTGATGAGCCTCTTTCTAAGTGTTTAGAAAATTGACTTTTAAATGCGAGAGGTCGTTTCGCAAGGTCAAAATATGAATGCGGTTTATGAAGCCTTTCTAGTCAAATTTACAATTATAAAAACCACTACTACAACTAATGAAGCATAACGAGTAAGGATCGTCCATAGGGATTATACGTGTTAGAATTTACTCTAATGTACTAATTGATTGCAAAGAGAGAGATTGGGTGATTACTCTAGAAAACAATTAATTAAAATAAACTAAGTTGAGTTAGGGATTTAAGAGATGAGAGTGAGGTCTTGGGGTGCATTGGAATCGCCACCAAGCTCGTTCACCAAACCACACACTTTCAACTAATTTGGGGAAAACCTTCTTGTGAACAAAATGCGACTACGAGTTCTAATATTAAGCATAGACCATCAAATTCAATAGTGTATTGTCTACCTAACCAACAAATAAACTAAGTGTAGAACAACCGATCAATTCTAAACATGACCAATCAAACTAGTCACAATTGTAGCACATATCAATCTAGAGAATTATGGAATTTGTAATAATAAGCTATGTAATATCAAATCAAGTATAGATTATCTACCTACCTACAAGCATGAATTGAATTGTAGAGCAACCCATCAAGCATAAGAATAATCCATCAAATTAATTGACAAACCTATTCAATGAAAACCATGCATAGCCATCAATAGATCCTTAATTAATCACACATAGACATGCAACCAATATAGAGAAACTAGTGTAGAGATCAATTTCCAAATAATAAGACAATATGTAATCACAAAGAGAATCAATAGGAAGAATTAAACCATATGAATCATGTGAGACATAGTTCCCAATTTAATCACACATAGACATGTAAATAAATTAGGGAATTAAAAGGAAGAATTAAATCATAGAAATCATAGAAATAAATAAAGATTCATTTTATTCGCAAGACTATAACACTAATCACAAGATAAAATCCCCAAAAAGTATGAAAAAGATAGAGGTTTAGATTACACACTTGGGGCTCATCTAAGCCCCAAGGAGAAGTCTAGCTAATCATGGAGGAGGTGCGTGTGATCTTAGAACCCTCAAGGGCAATCCCCAAACATGGCTCCATCTTCTTCCTCTTCTTCTTTGTTGAATTCTAAAAAAAGAAAGAGTGTGTAGATCTTGAGATGTGTTCTGGGTGTCTCTACTCTTCTCTTTTCTTCTAACCCTAATCTCTAACTTTTCTAGAGAGAGAAATAAAATTACAATGAAATAAAATTAAAGACAAAATATTTTTAGATATATTACAAAATGATTCAATTCTCCCTTTATAAAAGGTCCTTAGAGTAATGAACAAGTCAGAAAATAAACCCTTAAAATATCTAATCCGGCAACTATGTGGTAGGTGGAGTTCGGGCGCGCAAGAATAAGACAGCTCACTGCCAATGTATTTTCGATCGATCCAAAATATCTTCGATCAATTGAATAAATCTTCGATCGATCCAAAAAATCTCGATCCATCCAAAAATTCAACATTTTTAACCTTTTTCCGAATTTTTCTGGAATCTTTCCGGAACTTTGGCTTTTCTCCAAAAAGGCTGTAATAGACCATTTTTAGCCTAGTTTAACCTTATTGACCTGAAATAGACAAAAACATAAATAAGTACTAAAACGGAAAAATAAAGATAGATGAATGGACTAAAATACCCTCGCTTATGTGATAAAATGCGTCACATTTAAGCACTCATCACACCTCCAAACTTAGATATTGCTAGTCCCTAAGAATGAAGTACAAGGAAAAGAAAGAAATAAAAACTAAGTAACTATGAACTAGAAAGCAATAAAAGGATAACGCCACTTTCGTAGGGAACATGATTGCATTTAGCATATGCAACAAGCCTTTTAAACCACTAGGTTACCCCTAGTGGACGAGTAAAGTCTCGTGAGGGTTTCCAGAAATGATACCCACAAACATTGAGCTCTTTTTCACTAAAGAGAAACCAATATACAAAATAAGCATTGGGAGAAAACTACCTCAAGTATGCAATATTTCAACCATTTCTAAGCAATCTCCCAAAATCTCAACACCAAGTAAACAAGTATGGTCCTCCACACATCAAGATAATGATCATGCAAATCAAAACAACTCTGGAATCCTTTTTAAGTGAACCGGCATCAAATATGTTGTTATCTAAACCAATAAAATAAATAAGCACATCCTTACCCTCAAACTAGCACATAAATCTAGTACCGATCATCAAGTCAAATAGTGGACCTTTTATTAAAGCTTTATTCATCTACGTGCACCTTTTTTTTTTTTTTTTGGATCCTAAGGATCAACGATGGAAGCATAGTGTAATGTGTTGATCTATTAAGCTTTCTAGCGATCCATAAGGTTAAGTGTTAGGTCAATGACTCCCAAACCGGACAGTTTTAGGGCACTAGGCATTAAAACACCCCTAAGGAGTTACAAACTCAAATCAACTAGGCTATAAATCAAAACAACCTCCATCTAATCAATTTCCACTTCTTACCTTTTGAGAGAAGTCTTCACTTTTTATTTGCTTTTGCAACTTTCCTTTTTTTTTTTTTTTTTTTCAATTATTAACCTAGAGTTTGGGCCCTTCACCTTTCGGTGCGATAAATTCAGTGCTTGATGAGGCTAGAATTCCAACTACTCAATGAAAAGGGTTTGTTATCCACCTTGTCAAGAATGAAAGTTTTCAATGCAGTACTACCTCAATTGGGATATAACCAAATCAATAATCAACAAAGCATCACTACAAGAAAAAAGGTCTATTACGAGTGTCTGGACCTCCCGTGAAAACTTTTTCACGGGACTTCTGAGCCCCTCATTTATTGTGGTACTGTAAATACTCTCAACTTTCAACTGGAAATAATAACACTCGTAAAAGAGTAAAGCACGACGAATTTAGCATTCCGTAAATAAAACTCTCACGAGGTTTCTAGCCTCTCGTTAATAATTAATTTACGACACAACTAGCCTCTCGTTAATAATTAATATACGAGACAAATAGCCTTTCGTTAATAATTAGTGTACGATGTACTTGGCCTCTCGTCAATAACTAATCTATGAGGTATTTGGCCTCTCGTCAATAACTAATGTATGAGGTACTTGGCCTCTTGTTAATACATCTATATGTTTTATTTACAAGGTGTGAAGCCTCCCGTAGATAACTATATATATATATATATATATATATATATATATATTTAAATGATTAGGTAACATTTGAGGGTGCATTTATTATATAAAAATATATATATATAGCACCCTCAAATGCTACTCAATCATTCATTATAACCTGTAATTAACTTGTAATGGCCATAGTTTCAACTAAATAAGAGTATAAAATGCTAAAAATTTGCACTTATTGTCAATACCCAAAACAATCCATATTTAAATTCACCATTAAACATATCAAAAGATTAAGGCATTTTACAATTCACCATTGTTCAATGTGCCAAAATTAAAAAGAAAATCCAATATTTGCCAAAAATAGATCAATATGTCAATCTTCACATTGTTCATTAATTTTTGGCACAAGTTGACTTCCAATTTTTCACACTTCCTTCACCGCATTGTCCATGGTACAAAATCCAAGCACGTACCTGCATCACAGAAGTCTTAATTTTAGAGAAAATATATACAAAGACTACAAGTCTGTGGCTACACTTACATCGTTTCTCTCCCCATTATAAACACTATGTTTCAGCAATAAGCAAAACAGCAACATAGAGACCCAAAATCAAAGAGAGGCAAATACAGATTGCAAACAAGACTTCCCTAATCTATTCATCCTTAATATACACAGTCACAGAACACTACTAGGAAAAATAGGGATCTTTCCACGAATATATAACAGTCTATCGATGAGTAACAGGAGGTCTTCAACTAATTGTGAGTTTTATTTTGACTTTTTACTTTCTTTTCAATTCTAATGTTGTGAGTTAGATTTTGGGAATAAAAATCTGATGGTGAGATTGAGGCACTATTTGGGTTGTGTTGAATTTGGGTTTGAATTCATTGTTTTCATTGTTATTTGATATCAATCACCACAATTTGACACATTTACAATTTATTGTTTGTGCTGAATTTGGTTTTTGGGTTGCAATGTAATTATGGTTTGTCTCTATTTTGTTGAACGGTAGAAGAGAAATATGCATTTTATGTATTTGGTTTATTAGTTTTCTCAACTGGATATTACTTAACTTTTATGTCAATGACTTCTTATAGCTTGAATTTTCATGTCATTTTTTCAAAACTATACATCCTTCAAGGATTCTCAGATTGATTTTTTTTTTTTTTTAGCATCTGTCAAATAACACACCCACCCATTAGAGAGTAGAGATAAAGACATCACTAGGCTACAACTCTCGTTCTCTCTTCCTTGTTAATCTAAATTTGGTAACACGATATATCAATATTACTCCGTATATAACATTGGAGTATTTATGTTCTAGTTTGTGCATTTATCTATAGAAGTCTACCTTTTTGACTCTATATACTTTTTTACATATATAAATAGAGTAAAAAGTTTGAATTCTTAAGCCTGAGGTTGTGGGCTTGAGTATGGCAGAAAAAAAATGATAAATATTTCAATTTAAGCATTTAATTGCCTTGATAAATGCCTAGGAAAGGGGATTCTAGGAAAATAAAATAAAATGTAAAGAACATCTCTTCCTTTTCCTTTTCTTTTTCACTTCTGTTTTCTGGTGAGAGGTCTCTTTTTGTTGAATGAAATAAGCAGGGATTTAGTAATGGTTTCATCAATTTGGAAAATTATTGAACAGGAAGTAATTTAAATTATAAATTAATTAATTTTTTAGAAGATGACGGATATCAGTGCTACTTTAGAAAAAACTTGCGTTGTGAGTTTGATGAGTATCGGAGAAAAAAATGAGTATGATGAATACAAAGTTTTGAATAAAACTAGCAATACCAATGCAAGGAAATAGTTCCAACATACCAATGAGCATTAGCCTAATGGTATGAGCTCTACTTCCTAAAGGGGAGGTGGAGAGTTTGAGCCCTGGTAGGGCTATATTGTGAGTGTGCGCGCGCTTCCTTGGTCATTCAGGAAAAAGTTAAAAAAAAAAAAAAAAAAAATAGCTCTATCATTTGCTTTAGTAGACAACCAATGTACTTTTTGTTATAAATTCTTGATAAGGTTGATCTTGTAATGTATGCAGTGTTTTTTGGGTTTGAAAAGTACTTATCAAAGGTAATGAAAGAACATCATCTTGATATTCCAATACCAATAAAGCAGAATCTAAGTGAGCCCTTCACAAAGGTCTCTTTCCATACTTTGCTTTGTAGTTTAAGCTTGAAACATTGCTCTATGGCCCACTGATGTTCCTGGTTTGGCCTAATTGCTTAAACAATTTCAAACTAGAGCAATTATTGCATTGAATTTCATGTTCTATAGAGTTATCAGTTTTATAATTTTTTGGTTCCTTCACCAATGTACTTAACCTACCATCTTAAAACATATATTATGATTAAACATTTTTTATGAGCTCATGTTCCTTAACATTTTCACATATAAGCAATAATTTCTCTTTTATGGACTTATTGGATTTCTAAATTTTATTTGTAATTTCTTATGTTTTCCTAATACTTAGTTTCATTGTATGAACTGATTGCTGCAAATAGATTGTTGTCAATCTTAGATTGAAATACACAGACAATTTGGTAAAGTCATTTAATGGAGGTAGGATTTAGTATGGAAGTGGCAGAAAGTTATAGTATGTTGCCCCTATTAATTTTATCCTTAACCTTCTTCAACCAATTCTTAATATGGTCTCAACTATTCTCTAGAGAACCTAGTTAAACAAAATCATTATTCTTCATTGTCATTTTATTTTTCTAAAGATCTTGCACCAAATTTTTTTCTATCATACTAAAGATATCTTAGATAAAAACTTGCATGTTACAATACCAAATTGTAATACAAACACCTTTGCATTAAATATTATTCTTTAATAAGTATAGAGATTGGGATACTCTCAGAACTGAGATTATTTAGCCAGTTCTACTAAGATTATTCTCTTGAAATTGTTATATGAATTTATAGTTAAAAAGAGAGAGGGGGCAACCAGATAATATTTTTAAAAATGCTTGATTGTTGCTCAAATATATATTTTGCAGTCACTTTTCTTTGCTTGTTTTGTATGTCCATGATGATGTTGAGGCGTATTAAGTATTTAAATGCTGAGTGGTCTATTTTTTTGGGGATGTTACATGGGATTACTGGTTCTGTTTTGTTATTTCAGTTATGGTTTCCCTTTAATGTGGCCTTCCTTCTGTTGATTCAGTTTGAGGAAGATGAATTTAGGACTGCTTTTCTTCTCTCTTTACTTACCCAACAAATAGTAACCCACAATGCTACAGAGATAGAAATTGAGAAGAGGGGGAATTTGGACGAGTGACTATAGGAAGAGGTGGGTCAGTATTATCATTATAATAGTATGTGATTTAAGTGAGTTAGTGCATTGACTTGGTATGAATTGGGTGTGTTCCAATAAAGTTTGAATTTCTAGTGAGTAATTCACAGTACACCATTATAGAAAAACCATCAAAGAAGCAATAAGCTCTTATCATTTGCTACCCTTTGCATATTACTTGTTAAATTCTATATATATGTACTTAAATTACCTAAATTTACCTCAAATGATGGAAAGCAGTACATATAGAAAGTTAACTTTTTTTTTTTCTTTTTTTTTTTTTCTATAAGTTCTCTTCTGAAATCAAACAAACTTTTATTGATATACTTTCCTTTAATTTTCAATTCAATTAAAAAAAAAAAAAAAATCTATAATGAGATAGGATCGATTTATTGATATACAATTTGTTTCTAATTCAAATATCATTTATTATCCTAATCACAGTCCTAAACTTTTCTTTTACACCGCAAAATTGGTCACTTAAAGGCACGTGACCCCTGAGCATATAATTCAAGTTCTTCAACCAATCAAAAGTTTTGCATTCAGCACTCAACAAATTGAAACAGAAACTAAAAAAAATAAAAATTAGGATCAACAACTCATGGAAAATGTAATACCCCTGATTTTAAAAAGATAGTCTTGATATTTTTAAAATTATTTTAATTGAATTTAATTAGTTAGTTGATTTCTTGACTAATTGTTTACTTGTTTAATTGATTTAATTATTTGTTTAAAGGTGTTAATTGATTTATTTGTTTAAATGAAATTGTGTGTGATGATGTGTATTTGTTTAGGAATTTAAATTTTATTTATTTATTTTTATTTTTATTTTTTTTATATTTTTAAGGAATTGAATATGGATTGTAATAATGGACCAACCAATTGAGCTTCATGGACTACTTGGATAAAGGATTTGATGGGTATGGATAATTATCCATGGATGGTTGGATATGTATATCTAATAAATAAATAAATAAATATATATATATGTATATATATATAAGGAAAGTTCTTTAGTAATAATCTGATGTGTATATTTATATGTTATATATAAAAAGGATTACACATAGATTGTACGTAAAATATATTTTAATTACCTTTTTAGTATTTAAATTTTATTTTATTTTATTATTAGTTTGACTTGGATTGGAAAAAGGATTAGGTTATTTTATTTAGCCTATAAATATATAGTTATAGGTTAGTAAAAGGGGTTAGAAAATAAATCACGAAATATATTTTAGAAAGATAAAGAAGGAAGAGAAAGAGGAAGAAGGAGGCTAAGGTTTTTATCAAATCCCTAAAGGCAAGTTTTAATTCTTCTCTTCTCCTTTGATTCATACTCTATACATGCTAGATTAATTCTAGGTTCTTTAAATAAATTAATTGGATCTAATTATATGGATTGATTTAGAAATTTCAGTTTATGTGTTTTAATAGTGGGTTTGTAATAAAATTTCATATCTTGATAAATAGATGTATATATTGTGGTTATGATGTTCAAGGTGTGTTTATATAATGTTTAATTGTTATCGGGATAATTCTAGAACATAGATTGGTTCATAGGATAATTAATAATAGTGAAAGGAAAAAAAAAAACAAAAACAATAAAGTAAAATAATAAAGATTTTCGTAAGTGGCCTGTGTTTGAACCCAGTTTGTATTCATGTCATTCAAGTCCAAATTTGTGATAGAATTGGCACGCCGAACGAGGTCAACTATGTGTTCCATTAATTAGTTTTATGAATAAAGTGTATATAAATTCAAAACTAAGTTTCTGTATAAATGGTGCACGCCGAACATGGCTTTAAGAATGCATCATGTAGTATAAATTTGTAATTTAAATTTAGTTTTCTGCATACATAGTGGGTAGGAATGAATTCTGTGTACATGAAAATAATAACAATAATAATAATTAGTTATGCATTAAATGTTTTTTTAAAATGTTATTTTGATTAATACTAGAATATTAAGTTAATATTTGTTATTTTCGATTTATTGATCTAAATTAAATATTTATTTAATTTAAATAAATTCATTAAGAATTGAAATGCATGATTTAAGTTTACATGTTAAGTATGGAATTTAATTAATTTTAAAAGGATAAATTAATTTAATATTGTTGGATTAAATTATTTTAATCATTTATTTAGATTTAAATTAATTTAATCAGAACATGGAGATGTACAATTCTATTGATATGCGTGTTAATTTCTTGTGATGTAAATCAAATGTATACTATTTAGAATTGATATTTTTACTCAACTAAATGCAAAGAATGTGTTTATGATTTATATCATATTTATTTGGATTATTAGATGTAAATATTATTTACATTATCCTTGGATTGGAAACTGTTATTTGGTTCTGTTATGGATTAATGTACCATTATGGGATAGGGGCATATTAGGGACGGATTAACTTACGAGTTAAGTCCTACCTATTTTTAATAAGGGAACGGATTAACCACAGTGTGAAGTTCTACTTATTCGTGTCAGGTCAACGGAATAGTTGGATGACATTTTATTAAAATAATAATTGGATAGTTTATTTTTGATGGTTGGATTAGAATAGATTTTACATATATAATTATATGCCATGATATGAGCGTGAGTCTCAGGATCAGGGGTTAAGGTGCGTATATTGCTAGGGATGTGTAGCTAGATATAGTGTAGTTGTGTACCTTGGTAGGTCTAGGTACTCATGCCCACTATATGTGCGTTTTACATGTTGCCTACTATTCAGGTTGAGATAACTCTATAGTCTAGTGAGGTTCCTTTAGTGTGTATATATCTATTTATGGACTATTTAGTTATTATTGAATTAATTAGGATGTGTACGTGTATCGGGTCTCTGTTTGGGATGTAGTAGATTAGAACTTGTATGTGGGCCTAACCCACCATTATTTTTCAGGTGTTCGTCAGTTCCAATCTTAGAGATTGTTCATGCCGAGCAGAGACAGTCATTCACTCTTCCGACTCTACGTAGGACTCTTCTTCATGGTTTAATTATTAGTTTTATTTCAGTTCAGTTTTTTCAGTTAGGATATTATTAAGGGTTCACAATATGGATTCCCGAGTTGTAGTTTAATTAATTACTAGTATCCGAGGATTGGATGATTTTATTATTGGATTTTTAATTATTATTTATTTGAGGATTTTAAAATAGGGATTTATTATTTAGTTTCCTTCAGCTTATTATTTATTTAATTCTTTATTATTCTTTTTGTATTCAAATGCTTGTTTAAATATTAATTGTTTGATATCCCTTGTATTCTGTACTCGGACTTGATCACCCGTGGTTCTAGAATCGAGGGGTATCACAAAAAAACATCACTTCATTCTATCACATACCCATAATAAAAAAAATAAAAAAATAAAAACTACAGAGGAGTCCACTAACAAAAATTTTAGAGATGTATGGAAGTTTACCTGAGAAACAAATTTTCAAACACGATTTGAAGCTCACCAAAATGAAGATGAAGCGCATTATGTCATAAACAAATATGGATCAGATCAGTTTTATGAATTTCCTACAATAAACAAATAAATCAGAAGGAAGCCCAAAAATCCCATTAAAACATTCATATCTCACTTATTCATGCACATCCAAATTGATATGATCAATATTGTACTGTTAATAGTGGTATGATATCCAATAAAGAAGTGTTTCAATAATGGTCATGGTTGATTAGGACATTGGTTTTTGGTAATAATACAAGTGCCCAAAGATAAATAACAGTGACAAGATCATAGGACAAGATTATTTTATTTGAACATGGGTTAGACTAAAAAAATCATATCTAACTTCCCTATGTAACAAAGAATATCAAATTTGAGCCTCCTGTCCTGAGATAGGAGGTTAAACACTTAAACTGCAATGAAAAACACCTAAAGGCCAAAGCATTATATGATTTGCTAGAGTCCTTGATGTTCATGCTTAGACCCTTAAGACAATACACATTTAAAATTTAGACACTGTTCCAAATTTTCTAAGAATTACTAAAAGAAAACTGTACTAATTAACCACTGATCATACCTGAGGGCTATAGATTGGAGAGTTATTTTTTAGCTGTAAAGTAAAAAATATAGTTTCAGATAATGACTTAAAAGGGCATGCTTGTCAATTGATTTCCTAAGGAAATGAAATTCAACTTGGGTGTTGAATACAAACAAGCATGTGTTTCCACCTACTATCACTTGACTTTAAAAATAGAGTAATCAATTTTCAAAATCACAGGAAGCTTAAGAGTGAAAGTTAGCCTAAATTCAATCTTGTAAATGGAAAGATTTTCATATGAAAAAAAAAAAAAAGAATCTTAAATAAAAATCATCAATCTGACCCCGTAAAGCTCATTCAATGAAAATATATATATATTTTTTTGGTCTACATCAAATAAATTAACCAGGAATTGATGATTCATGATTAACTAAAACATTAATCCAAAAAATTAAATATGGTATAAAGCATATAAACCTTAGTCTGCTAATCTGCCATCGAATCCCTTTAAGAAAAGTTATCACTCCAGCATTTCTGCAAAAAGTTCACGTCAATAGAAAAATAATCTAAACACAATTCCTCCAAGTTACTCAACCCTTTCAAACCTAAATACAGTTGAAAAGAAAATTATTTTCTATACAGATCTAAAGATTATGACATGAAAATTCGATAGTGACAGCAATAAAGCGATCTTTGTCATGAAAAATTAATGTATCATGCTATATATGACGGTTATGACCCACGTTCTCAACTCACAAAGCAAAAGAACAAAGTATGTATATATATATATATATATATATATATATATATATATATATATTATAGATATAGAGCTACAACAATTGAAGAAGGCGAACCCTATCAGAGCAACCTATGGTTCATGTAATTGAGAGCAAGTTATGGTTGTTCTTGGGCTGAATTAAAAGAGAAAGGTAATTAGGGCTTAGGAATATTTTGATAGTAAGAGAAAATTTAGGGTTTGCTTACCTTTCAGACAAAGGGCGAGTGAGAAGGCATGCTTTGATGGCGAACTGAAAGAGGGTCAAGGGGAGAGAGAGAGGAAATTAAGGCTTAGGGCGATTTGTCATAGGGCGAGAGAGATGGCTCTCTCTGTATATATATATATGGATCTTCAGGTAATTAAGAGCAAGCTATGGCTGTACTTAGGGCGAATTAAAAGAGAAAGGTAATTAGGGCTTTGGAATATTTTGATAGTAAGAAAGAATTTTGCTTACCAATGAGATAAAGGGCGAGAGAGAAGGCTTGTTTTGATGGCGACCGGAGACAAAGACGAGGATGGCGACCGGTGACAAAGATGACGATGAAAAGCCCCCTTGCAGCAAGATGTACACAAGAAGATTTTTTGTGTTAGGGATTATCAAAAGAGGCAAAGAGGTCTGTTGAGCCGTGTATTACTGAAAGATTTTTTTTTTTTTTCATCAAAGAGTTTCATGCGGGAGTGCAAAAATATGTGGGTGGGATTTTTAATTTTAATATTTTTTTTCATATTCATGGGAGGAAATTGTACCCTTAAAATATATTTATTAATGAGTGACTTTAACCTCCCGTGAAAACAGTTTTTTACGAGGATTGCAATAACATCCCGTGAAAGAGTGACCCTTTATGTCACAATTACAAGTGGCCTCTTATAAACCTCGTGAAAGGTAGCTTCTACGAGGCAAAATAAAAGATCCCGTAAATACTAGGTCGTAAAAACCCATTTTCTTGTAGTGCATGTACCCCACAAATGAATGCTAGTGTGTGCCTATGCTTGTGTAGAATCCTAGAGTGAATCTCAAAATAATCACAAAATCAAGATGATGTGGACCACAAATGCAAGCAAGATATCGATATTTTGAAAAATTTACTCCTAAATGGCATCCATAAAGCATATAAGGAGTATTGGACTCTCAAGTCAAGCAATTTTTAAATTCTAAGTATCATGGTCCTCAAAAGATCAAAATCATCGCAAACATCAATCTCAAATCTCAATCATACATTTAAAACTTAACTTAAGTAGAATGCAACAAAGTCACTTTACCCCCAAACTTAAACCGCACATTGTCCTCAATGTGCAATGAGAACAATGAAAAAGATGGAAAGAATATATCATGGTGGCAAAGACATGAAGCCCGGTAGTGATCCATTGGGAAATAGTGCACCCCCAAATTTGGAATCAACAACCTACTTGAATAACCACACTAGCAAACTCACATCAAACATCAAATGGGATAAGAATAACCAAGGCATGCAATCTAAGGCAATATAGCACAAGATGAAAGAGATATATGAGATCAAGCCCAACAGAAAATATGAAAGTAGCAAGACTACACATAAGGGCACAATAGTGAATTTTTTTTTTATATTTTTCATTTAATGAAAGCAAGTATATACAAAATGCAAGAAAATCAAAGAATAAAATGCATAAACAAAATACAAAAAGAAAAATAAAGAAGGTACAATGCAATGAAAGAATATGTACAATGCAAGAAATGAAAAACAAAAAGTAAGAAAGGATGCAAGAACAAAATAATGAAAAAAATAAAAATAAAAACTCTTTTTATTTATTTTTTTATTTTTTTAAACATAACAAGTATGTACACACTCACAAAAACAAAACAAATAAGCATGCAAGGAATGAAAATGCAAGGAAATAAAAAATGCAACAATTTTTATTTTTATTTTTTATGAACAGTGCTTGATTAATCGAAATTTACTTCAATCGATCGAGCTAGGCCATGATCGATCGAAAAAATGAACATTATTGCCTTTGGATAAAAAATTTCCGATGTAATTCCGATCGATTGAAATTATTTTCGATCGATTGAGACCATATTTGATTGATCGGAAAAAGCGTTGATCAATTGAAAAAGTCTTCGATCGATTGAACTGCCTGGGCATAAAATGCTGAATTTTGAAAAAAAATTGAAGGCAGAAATTTTCTAAGGTCCCAAAATGCATGAATATGGTCTAAAAACCTGATTTTTGACAATGAAGTGCAATGGAACATATCTAGACGCTGCAAGAAAAGAAATATGGAAGGCATATAGTTGTGAAACTCTGCAAATACTAGTGTTTAATGTCTCTAGTAAGACGTTGGGTCGATTCACTAGTCGAACGAATCAAAAATTGTATATGAAACATCCTTATTGACCCTCTTTTCCATTTTCTCATTTAATGCCTCACTTACAACAATATAAACATCATCCAAAAAAATGACTTGAAAAGAAATTATAAAAGATACAATTTGTTTCTTTTCATCCATAGCCTTGAAAATAAAATCAATAATGAGCGGCCTTGCACTTGGCAAGGCAAAGTCTTTCAAAGACTCAATTAATTTAATAGGAATTGCACTTTCTTCATCCCTTTTTTCTTCCTCAATAATCACCATCTCCTCACCTTCTAAGTTAGCTAAGGAGTCCATTAAAGAGTTTACTTCATTTTTAGAGCTTTCAATGTTAAAACCATAATTTTTATACATTTCAAAAAGGCATGTCTCAAGAGGGTCTTTGGAGATAATAGAAGGAAGGTTCTCTTCAACAAGTTCCTCCTACTCCTTCCTACCTCTATAGTGGTCAACATCTCATCACTCTCTAAAGTATCAAAGGCCGGAACCAAATCATGATCAAAATAAGAAAAATCCTTATAAGTCATGTTGTGCTCTGTTGGACTAGCCATTAGTAGACTCATTAATTCCTCAAATTGCTCACTTGCTACTTCTTCTTCTTCACTCTTATCATCCTCATCTATACAAATTGCAGTTTTTACCATTTTTTCATTTGCCTCTTCCTCCTCCTCTTGACAAGAAAAAGTACTTTCAATTTGTTCAAATTGAGCTTCAAGCTTGGCTAAAATTTGAGAATGTAAAAGAATAAGTTGGTTTGTGATAACCCAAATTTTTAAGCTTTTAATTTATATTTTTTTTATCTCATATTGTTTGATTGATAAAATTAATTATTTTGTTTTAATTGGAGACCTACCAATTAGAGATTGGATTATCGTATTTAAATTTATTTAATTTGAGTTTTTATTTGTTACATGACAGCAAGTAGTAGTGAAATTTGAAGGGGAAAGAAAATTGTTTTGTGAGGTTAAATTTGATTTTGTGCATTTGTGTATATATATATATATATATATATATATATATATATATATATAGCATCTGATGGTGGAAAGAGTGTGGTGCCGAAATGATGAGAAAATAAAGAAATTGTAATGATAGTTATTTTGGTGGGGTCCACTAAAAAGATGTTTAATGAGATTAAATTGATTTTGTTACAATTGTTTACATTGAATATATTTATATACATTGTCTGGTAGAGGAAGGAAGCAAAATGGTGGCTGCCGAAGTAGGAAGAGAGAAATGGAAAGAAGGAATGGTTTGCTTGCTTGCGGGTCCCATTTTAAGGAATTGAATTAATTACAATTATATATATACATTAGGTGCACCTTATGGTTGGATAAGTTGGCAGCCGAAGAAATTGGTGAGAGAAATCAAATGAAATTGTAATATGATGATGGTGATGTTGCCATGGGACCAACTTGAGGATTTGTTTGGACACTTTTTGACTCTTTGGCAGCTCTTTTATCTTTGTCTATGCACATGGCTTTGTATAGTGCAACGACTCTGATGATGGAAGTGATGAGAATTGAGGAAAAGAAACAAGGTGGGCTGTCGAAAGTAAGAGAGAGAAATTGTGATGATGATTTTTTTTATATTTGTTTGGTGAGCTGTTTACATAGTGTCGGTACAAATTGCCTTTATATTGTGTGTTTATACCTTTGATGAGAATGATACAGAATGAGAAAAATAGAGGAAAAATTACACAGAGAGTTTAGAGATACAGAGGAAGCTGAGAGGGCTGAGTATTTGATGCGGATGATCCAGTGCGGATTTAATTTTCAGTGTAGGGTTCTTTATACTTTGTATTGCCTGGATGATTTTATCTCAAATATTTTGTGACTGCTCTTTTGCTTAAATTGCATATACATATTTTTGTTCAAAAGTATATTTATATTTTGTGAACTAATTTTCATGAAACCCTTTGAGATTCTTGTTATGGTTTTTCCGATTGGGACTTCCCCTGTCTCACCCCCTTCTAGTTTCGGGCTAGTTGCGGGCTTAGGTGAAAGAGTTGGCGTTGAGGATTTAAATTATTTATTTAGAGATTTTTGTGTATTTAATTGCGGAAATTGATTCTGTATCAATAAAAAGATATTTTCTTTTGAGATCCTGGGTGTAATACTGACGTATGTAGATTTGAATAAATCGAGGAATTTATTTAGAAAATTCGGGGCGTTACAAAGTTTGTGAATTAAGCCCATCAAGTAGAGCTAACACTTTTTCTTGAAACTCAAGTGAATAAGGTGATGGAGGTGGTTCTTCACAAAATGGTGGGGGTGGACAATAATCATAAGGAGCATTAAAAGAGTGATCAAGTCCGTGATAAAATGATGTATGTTGAACATTGGACTCAATCTCATAAGGATTAAAATATTATGGAGGAGTATAAAGTGAAGGGAAGTAATTTTTCCCCAAACTTGGATCAAACATTTCCTCCATTCACAATTAAAATCCAAATGTAAGAAAATATTGGCCTCCACTCGGGCCGATGCTTGGACAAATATTTAAGCAATATAATGAGCCTCAACAAGGGCTATCACAAGTATGCAAAGAAGTGCACAATTAATTAAAATACAAGAGTTCCGAGAATTGCTCACAAAGGTCCTTAAGCAACATCAAATTTTAATTTTAGCTTTACACTCCAATGATTGCTTCAAGTTCCAAAGTTTGCCTTTCTTATAGTCAAGTACCTAATTGACAAAAAATATCAAGAATGAGAAATGACTATACAATGGAAAATAAAATAAAAATAGAAGCAATCTAATGAATACTATTGTCTAGTTTAATTCCAATAAAACCGTTAATAAAAATAGAAGCAATGGTGCCAAAATTTGACGAGCCCCTTTCTAAGTGTTTAGAAAACTGACTTTTTAATGCGAGAGGTTGCTTCGCAAGGTCAAAATATGAATGTGGTTTATGAAGCCGTTCTAGTCAAATTTACATTTATAAAAACCATTACTACAACTAATGAAGCATAGCGAGTAGGGATCGTCCGCAGGGATTATACGTGTTGGAATTTAATTTCGACTCTAATGAACCAATTGATTGCAAAGACAGAGATTGGTTGATTACTTTAGAAAACAATTAATTAAAATGCAATTAAAATAAACTAAGTTGAGTTAGGGATTTAAGAGATGAGAAGTGAGATCTTGGGGTGCATTGGAATCGCCACTAAGCTTGTTCACCAAACCACACACTTTCAACTAATTTGGGGAAAACCTTCTTATGAACAAAATGCGACTACCAATTGCAATATTAAGCATGGACCGTCAAATTCAATAATGTATTGTCTACCTAACCAACAAATAAACTAAGTATACAACAACCCATCAATTCTAAGCATGACCCATCAAACTAGTCACAATTGTAGCACACATCAATATAGAGAATCATGGAATTTGCAATAATAAGCCATGTAATATCAAATCAAGTATAGATTGTCTACCTACCTACAAGTATGAATTAAATTGTAGAACAACCCAACAAGCATAAGAATAATCCATCAAATTAATTGACAAACCTATTCAATGAAAACCATGCATAGCCATCACTAGATCCTTAATTAATCACACATTGACATGCATCCAACATAGAGAAACTAGTGCAAAGACCAATTCCCAAATAATCACACATAAGATAATATGTAATCACAAAGAGATTCAATAGGAAGAATTAAACCATATGAATCATGTGAGACATAATTTCCAATTTAATCACGCATAGACATGAAAATAAACTAAGGAATTAAAAGGAAGAATTAAATCATAGAAATCATAGAAATAAACTAAGATTCATTTTATTCACACGACTATAACACTAATCACAAGATAAATTCCCCAAAAAGTATAAAAGAGATAGAGGTTTAGATTACAAACTTGGGACTCATCTAAGCCCTAAGGTTGGAGGAAGTGGGTGTAATCTTGGAACCCTCAAGGGCAATCCCTAAACATGGCTCCATCTTCTTCTTCTTCTTCTTTGTTGAATTCTAGAGAGAGTGTGTGTGTGTTGATCTTGAGATGTGTTCTTGGTGCCACCACTCTTCTCTTTTCTTCTAACGCTAATCTTTAACTTTTCTAGAGAGAGAAAATAAAATTATAATGAAATAAAATTGAAGACAAAAGTTTTGAGATATATTACAAAATGGTTCAATTATCCCTTTATAAAAGGTCCTTGGAGTAATGAATAAGTTAGAAAATAAGCCCTTAAAATATTTAATCCCACAACTATGTGGTAGGTGGAGTTCGGGTGTGCAGGAATAAGATAGCTCGCTGCTAGCGTATTTTCGATCAATCTAAAATATCTTTGATCGATTGAAGAATCGAAGAAATCTTCGATCGATCCAAAAAATCTCGATCCACCCAAATATTCAACATTTTTGACCTTTTTTCGGATTTTTCTGAAATCTTCCTGGAACTTTTGCTGGACTCCAAAAAATCTGTAATAGACCATTTTTAGCTTGTTTGAACCTTATTGGCTTGAAATAGATAAAAACACAAATAAGTACTAAAACAAAAAAATAAAGATAGATGAATGGACGCTTAGGTGCTAAAATGCGTCACATTTGAGCACTCATCATATATTAATTTTGGACCATTTGGAGTTGCTTTAAAATTTAGAGATTTAACTGTCATGATTTAATTAAATTTTTACTTAATTGTTCCAATGACCTAATTAAGTTTTTAATTTGATATATGTAATGATCAAGTTATGTTGTTTAACATGTACTAATTAAGGATCATTTGATTGAGATTTAAAACCTAGAGAAATTAATTAGTTTATTTAATTAATTTATGTTTCTATTGCGTTAATGATTTAATCATGTGTTAGACATTGGTTGTATGTTTAAATCATGATTTTGGACTTGTAAAGGATTCATGAGTTTATGTTTTCAATATTGAATGATATTGTTATAGCGTGTAACGAATCGCACACTGAAGATACGACATTGTGACGGCCCTGGTTTTTAGGCCAACGTGTCATGTGATGAACCGAAGATTGACCCGATAACGGATCCGATATACGGAAGTGAAAACAGAAAATAAGACTCTAAGAAGTCAAAGTGACCTTCCATAAGGTCGTGGAACTCAACAAGAATTGATGCGGAAGCAAAAGATCAAAAATATGACAAATAAGCCCCCAGGGGCAAAATAGTCATTTATGAAAACTATGGACTCGGGTGCCACTAAGCACACTGCTGGAAAGACAACGAAAAACTAATCAAGATGGACTCAAGAATCACATGATTCGGAGTTCGGACGAAGGAGAAACGGCATGACGACGAAAAACAGACACTTAAAGCTTTAAGGCCAAACTGGTAATTATTCAGAAATATCCGGGTATAACCGAGCACACCGTTGGATAGACGACGAAAAATTAATCAAGTTCAAAAAAAAATTCACTTGAATCGGAGTCCAGACGAAGGAGAAAAGGCCAAAAGAAGAATTGACGTCGTGACGGCCCGACGAGGGGCCATGACAGCCCCATGCGCACGCCCATGCACGCTGGGTGCACCATGGCTGGCAACAGCCCATAAAGCTGCTGTGTGGGTTTTTTTTTCAGAAAATTGCAAAACAGAGGCTGAATTTGGAGGCCTAGATGAATTTTTTTCCAAAAACACAAAGAAGAAACCCCCCTCAAAATTGAGTTTTCTATGTGACTTACACGACAATTAAAAAAAAACTCACTATGAAAAGGCCAAAATGCCCTCCCAAGAAATCTGGTCAAAAGAGCTAAAAAGCTGCTAAAATGAAACTGGAAACTAAAACTTCATGAGGGATTTCCGGTACTAAGACGATGTTTTCTGGAACAACACGAAGAAGAAACCCCCCCTAAAATCATGTTTTCTAAGTGACCATATTGAAAGAAGAAAATAAAACTGATTTGAAAAGTCTATAATGCCCCAAGAATAGATTATACAACAAAATTAAAAAATGGTTCTATAGGAGGCTCAAATCACAAACGAAAGGGTTTTTCCTGGAAACGATCATGCACACAGATGTAAATGGTGATTTTGAGCGAGCGAGGATGGTCTGCGGCTCCCGGAAATGGCCGAGTCAAAATTCGACCCCCAAACGGCCAAAAAGGCGAAAATGAACTTGAAATTGAAAATATGGAAACCAAAATTGACAAATGATTTCAAACTACCGTTTGGCCCTTGGCCACACTTCAAACATGACTAATGAGACCCTACAAAAGAATAAAAATGAAATTCCCACACCCGATGCAAAAGTTATGACACAATGTTTAAGCATTTTTCAACATTTTCATATTAAGCCTAGAAAACAAAAGTGCATAGAAAGCAAGATACATGTCATTGGCTTCGGGCCTTATCTCATACATGTCAAATACATTGTAAAGAGTGTACTTATGTACACATTACAAAAATAAAATCAAATTTACACATTTTGACATATAAAGCTATAAATGGCATTCCAAGCCAACATTTACAAAAAATGAGAACTTCAAGTCTACAAATCATCCAAGCATGATGTGAATCCCGAATCTTGATCCTGGTACCTGAAAAATGTCCCCACTACGTGGGTGAGTAACATAAAGCTACTCGTAGGAGATGAACATGCATCGACCTAGCATTTTACAATTCTATCACCTTAAGGTGAAACATGTTAGAGGGGCTCATGCCACCTAACGTCTATGTCAAACTGAGACTCAGGGATCATCCTAAACTACTCATGCAATTGAAATGAACTACGACATACAACTATACATGCTCAAGTACACTAAACTGTATTAAAACATAATACACGACATTCAAGTGCACATGCTTACAAGTATACTAAATCATGTTAAACTGGATAAACAATATCTAGCATACATACACAAGTATAAGATATATGTATAGAGTACTCATAAATCAAGTATACAAACACAAGTATACTAAGCTAAACATATACGCACAAGACAAGTATACATGGCACAAGTATACAAAAATGAAATCCGCACACACAAGACAAGCATACTAAGCGTAAATACACTAGATAGAGTTTAGATACACCAACAAGGATACAAGTTCAAGTATACAGTTTCAAGTATACTAAAGAGATCAAAATACATAGGCAAGCCCCAATTCTCAAGTTACAAGTAATCCATGATTAACAACTTGAAATTGAATGCGAAATCAAAGTAGAAAGACTAAGACATGTGGTCACTAGACCAAGCAAGTATTTCAGGGTAATTACGACCCACAAGACACTACCTAGTGCGCATATGCATAAGTTATTCCGACCAATTACGACCTACAAGGTACTACCTAGTGCGCACTTATGACTTAGAAGACTCTTATCTCCACACTATAGCCAAACCCTAGCCATCACGTGAAATATGTCCTTACAAGCTTTCCAAAATCAATAAGTCCAAAACTTATACAAAAATCAATAAGTTAGACCAAACTTATACCAAATCCACTAATGCATAAAACTATATTTCATGCACAAATAAGGTTGAATCCACACAAACGATGTCCTATAATTCAAGTCTAGATAGCATATGACATGTCAAGCCTCCAATATGCAATTTATACACCAAAACAAGAATATTTTACAACAATTGAACCACATTACCACACTAAGCCACAAGTACTAAATAAGTCCCAATTTAGTAACTAGCTTCCAGGGTAAAAATAATTGTAATATTCTAACAAGCTATACACCTACACATGATATATCTAAACAAGCTATGCAAGTCAATGATATTCTATATCATGCAAAGTCCAATTATCATTTCAAGTGGTCTCAAGTACTAATTCAACATCAAATTAGTAACATGCTCACAAGGTGATTAAATAGACTACATTTCAAGGGATTATCAACCTATTACTTCCAATATCAATTTAAGTGACCAACACACTTAAAATAAAATTAATTAAGCTCATTAATTAATTTTTCTCTGGATTTTCAAACATATCCAAATGTCCTCAATTTAATATATGTTAAAGAACTCACTAAGGCCTACTTTAATATCACATTACAAGTTGGTTTCATGCTTGATCCAACTATGTGAATTAATCTTTCACAAAAGATAAATATTAAATAAGTTTTGCAATTCTTACTCAAATGCTCCAAATTTAATATATGTTACACAATTCACCAACCTTAATTTACTAGCATGCCACAATTTAATTCTAAACTATATATCATCATTAGAATTAAATCATAAACAAAGAAAATAAATAAATTAAATTCTAAAAACTTGAACAAGGCATGCTTACAAGTTGTATATGCTTATAAAACAATCAATACAACAATAATATAAACCTAAGACATCCCCTACCTCAATTTGAGATGGAAAACTCAAAAGCCCACCGAAAAAAAAGTGTTCCGAATCCAATGATACCGAAGGGTTTTATCGGGGACAATACGATTTACATGAACCCACAAGAAGTCCCATCAAAATCACAACTTGACTTCAAACCTGAACTCAAAATTTGGCCAAAAACGGGTTCTAATAAGGGTGAAAGAAGCGCGTAGTCAACACGAACACAAAACGCAAAGGCCCAACTATGTTCTGACAAGGAAATGAAGTTCAAATGAGGAGAGAGAAGGTGGCAGCCTCCCTTGGGCTGCCATGGAAGCTTCAGGTCGTGCAAGAGAGTGTGGAAGATGAAAAAATAAAATATCTCATCCCCCTTTTATAGAAATCTCAAAAAGGGCCCCGTCGGGTCCGGAAAAGTGAAATTTGAGCAGATGCGCTCAAATGATGAAACTCTGTGAACGAAAAAGATTCAAAATGAGAAAATAAGAATAATGGAAGAAACGGCGTCAAAAAGCGAGTCACGACCAGAAAATTATGCCCCAAACAAGTTTGGCGCAAACTGGAGCCAGAAACCCTGAAACTGGAAAACATCAACCAGAAGGGACTTCTAAGAGTTTACGACTTAACGAAAAGTGAAAATGAATCTTGTACGAGGATCCAAGCTACAAATAAGATAATTTGCAACCACTTTCATTATTTACACAATAGCCCCCACAAAAAGGGTTAATTACAAAACTACCCCAGAATGAAAATAAGATATTTTCTTAAATACCCCTGAAATAAAATATCTTCAAAATATATTTACGAAAAACACCCCAAGAAAAGAAATTAATTTCAAAGAATTATGCATCCATGCCCCTATGGACACCGGGAGCAACCAGAGTACTTTCCTGCAAAAGTAAAGATATGTATTTCATGGAAACCACTCACGATAAAGATACGTGAAGTCAAAAACCAACTTCGAGCACAAGAAGTGAGGTTTTGCCAACAAAGTGACAAACGGGGAAAAGACAAAATAGGGAAAAGGACGAAATAGGGAAAAAGACGAAAGTGAATAGTGTCAAAAAAAGAAAAATGTGGAAATGACTTGGTCCTCAAAGGAAGTTGTCAATCAAAAGAAAAGAGTCTTAGAACCATTTCTGAGCACTCAAGACGACACTAAGCGACGAGAAACTGAACTCAGAAAAGAAATTTCAACGAAAAAAATTCATCCGTAAAATTCTGCGGAAAAAAGGAAAGGAAGGAAATGACTGGGTCATTACAACCTACCCTCCTTAAAGAGATTTCGTCCCCGAAATCAGGAACATTCGTAGAAGAACCGAACAAGGACCGTACACAAGGTCACACCAAGGAATAGATCATAAAGTACCCAAGGACAACTCCAAAGGTATCAAGATTAACGAAAAGACATGAAACCGCGAATAGTGAGACACCTCTCTAACGAATTGACATACTAAACCAATTTCAACCACCCAAAAGAGATCAAGGCAACTACACATCGAAATAAGGAACACAACCAGAAGCAACATGGCAGCACGAATACTGACTAGAACCTACCCACAATGTACCCAAGGTGTGGTAGCATCCATAGTGTTAAGTGCCCACCCACACTCACATTACTAGCTAGGTAATATAAGGTAGCATCGACGGCAACTAGTACTCGCACACACACAACTTGTACGGTAGCATGACAGTATAAAGCCCTAATTCGTCACCTGCCCCCAACAAGCTCACCCGTGAAACCTATCGATACAAATGACATCAATGTCAAACAATCATTACCAAAAGCACCACGGAAACCAAGCATTCTGTGAGAGTTGCGATATGGTCTAAAATGTCCGGCCGGACCATTTTGGCCAATCCAAAACCCTGACAACAATGTCATAGGCACTGCTACGCTTAAGGCCTTAAATCCCCAATACTGGAAAAACTGACAACCCCAAGTCTCAAAACACCGCTGTCAACAACACCAATCACGAATCCAAAGCCTGACAAGTCTGTGCCCTCACGCCAGTGGATCGGACTTTACAAATCAAAGAACATCATCATCGCCCTAGCCACAACGACTTACAACCAGATAATGCACCCAAAATCCTTTACGTCATCCTAACGATGACCTACTACAAGGCTACGCCTAGGAATCAAGACATCGGATCAAGCTCACACACACAATCCCAACAACCAAGGTCATACAACCCCAAGCATAGTGCAGAATGATAAAAAAAGAATAAACTAATAAAGTAATTAGTTATGAAACACACATATATATATATGCAAGTATACATTCACAAGTATACTAAGAAATATTGAAATGGAAATACTATATATATATATATACAAGTATACATTCGCAAGTATACTAAGCAGTACTAAATCCATGCTAGACAAGTATACAGGCTCAAGTATACTAAACCCAAACGGAATGAAATAAATAACGTGCAAGCGTACTAAGTACAAGTACACTAAATATAACTAAAATTCTATGCACCAAACAACTAAACACATAGTGTACAAGGGTAATCAAATATGCTACATATCATATAGGGGTCAAGCATCAGAGACACGCTACACATCACCTATAACGCTAGCATGACAAGCAGATATAGTAAATGAAAAACACATCATCTATATCATCACATAACCACCAAATAGTCGCATCCCCTAACATGTTTCTAAGGCATGCTCAAAACAACAAGGCATATAAACATGTAAAAATCACTATACAAATACCAATCCTGCAAAATCACAAGCAAGAAGGGATGAAATGCCTCTCAGAAGGACAAACTCACGGAAAGTGAATCCCAAAAACCCGGATGAGTATGATCTCTCTCTGTGAGGAAAGGAATCATCTCCTAGAATGAACACTAAAGTTCCCGAAATAAAGAGTTTATAAGTCTTTCCTAAGATTGGCCCAAACACAAGGTGGAATCCTAACGCCACACAAAACAAACAACGGTGTAATGGATAGTCCCAATACTAACCATTACGAGACACCAATGAGAGAACTTAACTCAATATGCCAATGAGTTCGATGAGAACTTTATTGGATCCTATCCATACAAAATCCCAAGTCTCCAAGGAGGAGGAAGAATAATTAATTGCACCAATGCAATTAATTACGCATAACCACTCACACCCCAACCTTAGCTCATAAGAGCTGTCCAAGGTAAGACAAGAAGAATCCTAGGTCAACGCACCTATCAAATCTCCAACCATCACTCTAAGAAGAAGAAATGCGAGGACCTCGCCATTGAGGCTCACAAAAACGAATCTCCCAATCCCTAAGGAAGGACTCGAGTCAATCCGACTTGTCGTCCCATGGCTTTAGAAACAAGACCCCAATGACGTCACCACATCAAGGTCACCACGAAACTCCAAGAGATGATGCCCTAGCATCAATCTCAACCAACCAAGCTAGGACAACCCGTAATGCCTAAACAAGACATAAAATAAGTAGTTGTCACGTAATATAACAATGGACTACGTACTCACACAAGTAGAAAATAATCACACAAGGCATATCAATGTAAGCATCATACAATCATGCTAAGAATAACAAGCACATGTAACACGCTAAAGCAAACAAGCATTACCATCATGCAAAGCATACAAGCGTGAATCAACATGCTAAAACAGACAAACACATACAATATGCTGAGACCTACAAGTATATACAATGTACTAAGACAGACTAGCCATACAATATACTAAAGCAAACAACCATATATATCATGCTGAGACATTTAACGAAACTTCTAAACATACGTCCACATAAGCACGTAAACATGTGATCATATTCAATATGTTATCAAAAGCAATTAAACACATAGAGCATGGCAACATAAGCATGATATGCACCCAAAACCCGTCGTCCTAAGGTTTTCAAACCTAGGAGCTCTGATACCACCTGTGACGGCCCTGGTTTTTAGGCCAGCGTGTCCTGTGATAAACCGAAGATTGACCCGATAACGGATCCGATATGCGGAAGTGAAAACAGAAAATAAGACTCTAGGAAGTCAAAGTGACCTTCCATGAGGTCGTGGAACTCAACAAGAACTGATGCGGAAGCAAAAGATCAAAAATATGACAAATAAGCCCCCAGGGGCAAAATAGTCATTTTTTAAAACTGTGGACTCGGGTGCCACCGAGCATACCGCCGGAAGGACAACGAAAAACTAATTAAGATGGACTCAAGAATCACATGATTCGGAGTCCGGACGAAGGAGAAATGGCATGACGATGAAAAACGGACACTTAAAGCTTTAAGGGCAAACTGGTAATTATCCAGAAATATCTGGGTATAACCGAGCACACCGTTGGATAGACGACGAAAAATTAATCAAGTTAAAAAAAAAATTCACTTGAATCGGAGTCCGGACGAAGGAGAAAAGGCCAAAAGAAGAATTGACGTTACGACGGCCCGACGAGGGGCCATGATAACCCCATGCGCACGCCCATGTGCACGTCCATGCATGCCGCGCGCGCGCTGGGTGCACCATGGCTGGCAGCAGCCCATAAAGCTGTTGCGTTGTTTTTGTTAGAAAATTCCAGAACAGAGGCTGAATTTGGAGGCCTAGATGAATTTTTTTGCAAAAACACAAAGAAGAAACCCCCCTCAAAATTGTGTTTTCTATGTGACTTACATGAGAATTAAAAAAAAACTCACTGTGAAAAGGCCAAAATGCCCTCCCAAGAAATCTGGTCAAAAGAGCTAAAAAGCCGCTAAAATGAAATTGGAAGCTGAAACTTCACGAGGGATTTCCGGTACCAGGACGATGTTTTCTGGAAAAACATAAAGAAGAAACCTCCCCTAAAATCACTTTTTCTAAGCGACCATGTCAAAAGAAGAAAATAAAATTGATATGAAAAGTCTATAATGCCCCTAGAATAGTAATGCAACAAAATTGAAAAATGGTTCCATAGGAGGCTCAAATCACAAAGGAAAGGGTTTTTCCCAGAAACGATTATGCATGCAGATGTAAATGGTGAATTTGAGCACGCGAGAATGTCCGCGGCTCCCGAAAATGGCCGAGTCAAAATCCGACCCCCCAACGGCCAAAAAGGCAAAAATGAACTTGAAATTGAAAATATGGAAACCAAAAATTGACAAATGATTTCAAACTACCGTTTGGCCCTTGCCCACACTTCAAACATGATTAATGAGACCCTATAAAAGAATAAAAATGAAATTCCCACACCCGATGCAAAAGTTATGACACAATGTTTAAGCATTTTTCAATATTTTCATATTAAGCCTTGAAAACGAAAGTGCATAGAAAGCAAGATACATGTCATTGGCTTCCGACCTTATCTCATACATGTCAAATACATTGTAAAAAGTGAACTTATGTACACATTAAAAAAAGAGGATCAAATTTACACATTTTGACATATAAAGCTATAAATGGCATTCCAAGCCAACATTTACAAGAAATGAGAACTTCAAGTTTACAAATCATCCAAGCATGATGTGAATCCCGAATCTTGATCCCGGTACCTAAAAAATGTCCCCACTACGTGGGTGAGTAACATAAAGCTACTCGTAGGAGATGAACATGCATCGACCTAGCATTTTACAATTCTGTCACCTTAAGGTGAAACATGTTAGAGGGGCTCATGCCACCTAACGTCTATGTCAAAGTGAGACTCAGGGATCATCCTAAGCTACTCATACAATTGAAATGAACTACGGCATACAAGTATACATGCTCAACTACACTAAACCATATTAAAACATAATACACGACATTCAATTACACATGCTCACAAGTATACTAAATCATGTTAAACGGGATAAGCAATATCTAACATACATACACAAGTATAAGATATATGTATAGAGTACTCATAAATCAAGTATACAAACACAAGTATACTAAGCTAAACACATACGCACAAGACAAGTATACATGGCACAAGTATACAAAAATGAAATCTGCACACACAAGACAAGCATACTAAGTGTAAATACACTAGATAGAGTTTACATACACCAACAAGGGTACAAGTTCAAGTATACAGTTTCAGGTATACTAAATGAGATCAAAATACATAGGCAAGCACCAATTCTCAAGTTACAAGTAATCCATGATTAACAACTTGAAATTGAATGCAAAATCAAAGTAGAAAGATTAAGACACGTGGTCACTAAACCAAGTAAGTGTTGCCAGGTAATTACGACCCACAAGGCACTACCTAGTGCGCACATGCATAAGTTATTTCGGGCAATTACGACCCACAATGTACTACCTAGAGCGCACTTATGACTTAGAAGACTCTTGTCTCCGCACTAGAGCCAAACCCTAGCCATCACGTGAAATATGTCCTTACAAGCTTTCCAAAATCAATAAGTCCAAAACTTATACAAAAATCAATAAGTTAGACCAAACTTATACCAAATCCACTAATGCATAAAACCATCTTCCATGCACAAATAAGGTTGAATCCACACAAACCATGTCCTATAATTCAAGTCTAGATAGCATATGACATGTCAAGCCTCCAATATGCAATTTATACACCAAAACAAGAATATTTTACAACAATTGAACCACATTACCACACTAAGCCACAAGTACTAAATAAGTCCCAATTTAGTAACTAGCTTCTAAGGTAAACAATTGTAATATTCTAACAAGCTATACACCTACACAAGATATATCTAAACAAGCTATGCAAGTCAATGATATTCTATATCATGCTAAGTCCAATTACCATTTCAAAAGGTCTCAAGTACTAATTCTACATCAAATTAGTAATATGCTCACAAGGTGATTAAATAGACTACATTTCAAAGGATTATCAACGTATTACCTCCAATATCAATTTAAGTGACCAACACACTTAAAATAAAATTAATTAAGCTCATTAATTAATTTTTCTCTAGATTTTCAAATATATCCAAATGTCCTCAATTTAATATATGTGAAAGAACTCACCAATACCTACTTTAATATCACATTACAAGTTGGTTTCATACTTGATACAACTATGTGAACAAATCTTTCACAAAAGATAAATATTAAATAAGTTTTGTAATTCTTACTCAAATGCTCCAAATTTAATATATGTTACACAACTCACCTAGGCCTAATTTACTAGCATGCCACAATTTAATTCTAAACTATATATCATCATTAGAATTAAATCCTAAACAAAGAAAATAAATAAATTAAATTCTAAAAACTTGAACAAGGCATGCTCACGAGTTGTATATGCTTATAAAACAATCAATACAACAATAATATAAACCTAAGACATCCCCTACCTCAATTTGAGATGAAAATCTCAAAAGCCCACCGAAAAAAAAGTGTTCCGAATCCGACGATACCGAAGGGTTTTGTCGGGGACAACACGATCTACTTGAACCCATAAGAAGCCCCATCAAAATCAAAACTTGACTTCAAACCCGAACTCAAAATTTGGCCAAAAATGGGTTCTAATAAGGGTGAAAGAAGTGCGTAGTCAACACGAACACAAAACGCAAAGGCCCTACTATGTTCTAACAAAGAAATGAAGTTCAAATGAGGATAGAGAAGGTGGCAGCCTCCCTTGGGTTGCCATGGAAGCTTCAGGTCGTGCAAGAGAGTGGGGAAGATGAGAAAATAAAATATCTCATCCCTCTTTTATAGAAATCTCAAAAAGTGCCCCGAACGGGCCTCGTAGGGTCCGGAAAAATGAATTTTGAGCAGATGCACTTAAATGATGAAATTCTGTGAACAAAAAAGATTCAAAATAAGAAAATTAGAATAACAAAAGAAATAGTGTCAAAAACTGAGTCCCGAGCAGAAAGTTATGCCCCAAACAAGTTTGGCGCAAACCGGGGCCAGAAACCCTGAAACTGGAAAACATCGACCAGAAGGGACTTCTAAGAGTTTATGACTCAACGAAAAGTGAAAATGAATCCCGTACGACGATCCAGGCTCAAAACAAGATAATTTGCAACAACTTTCATTAATTGCACAATAGCCCCCACAAAAGGGTTAACTGCAAAACTGCCCCAAAATGAAAATGTCTTCCAAAAGATATTTTCTTAGATACCCCTAAAATAAAAAATCTTCAAAATATATTTACGAAAAACACCCCAAGAAAAGAAATTAATTTCAAAGAATTATGCATCCATGCCCCTATGGACACCGGGAACAACTAGAGTACTTTCCTGCAAAAGTAAAGATACGTATTTCGTGGAAACCACTCACGATAAAGATACATGAAGTCAAAAACCAACTCCGAGCACAAAAAGTGAGGTTTTGCCAACAAAGTGACAAACGGGGAAAAGATAAAATAGGGAAAAGGACGAAATAGGGAAAAAGACGAAAGTGAATAGTGTCGAAAAACGAAAAATGTGGAAATGACTCGGTCCTCAAAGGAAGTTGTCAATCCAAAGAAAAGAGTTTCAGAAACCATTTTCGAGCACTCGAGACGACATTAAGCGATGAGAAACTGAACTCAGAAAAGAAATTTCAACGAAAATAATTCATCCGTAAAATTCTGAGGAAAAAGGAAAGGAAGGAAATGACCGGGTCATTATAGACATGTGATGTTATTATAGCTTGTAACGAATCGCACTCTGAAGATTCGAAATTTGTCATGTTATAGTAGTTGTAAACTCAGAGCATTTGTTGTGTGGTTTCAACCTACTTGTGCATGGAAGGTAGTTTCGTTCATTATTTAAATTCGTGTATAAGTTGTTAACTTATTTATTTTAGAGTCACTTTGGGACATTGTTACAAAGACATGGCTAGAGTTTGGCTCTAGTACGAGAAGTACGAGTTCTCTCTACTTTATAATGCGCACTAAGGTGGTATTCCAAGCGGGTCAGTGCCCAGAATAACCGTTTAGGTCTTGGTTTACTCCAAGATTCGAAGTTCAAGTCTTCCACTATTTGATTTTGCATTCAATTCCAAGTTGACAACCAATGTTTAATTGTGACTTTTGGTTTTGGTTATTGGCGATTTAATGTTGTTAAGTACATTTATGCATTATGATTTTTAATAAATCATCACAGGTTTTAATTTTGTTAAGTACATTTATGCATTATGATTTTTAATGAATCATCACAGGTTTTAATGTTGTTAAGTACATTATGCTTTAAATGTTCAAATGTAGCTTAGGAATGATCCTATAGATTCATTTGGAACATAGACGTTAGTTGGCATGACCCACTTTAGTTGTTTTCGTATTTTAGATTTCATGTTGATAGCTTTGAGAATCTATGTCTTGTTACCTTGTATAACATGCTTGTATGTTGTTTGAATTGCATAAATGATGTGATTTATGCTAAAAATGTTCTAAGGTAGCTTAGGATGCTCCCTGAGTCTCACATTTGACATAGACGTTAGGTGGCATAACCTTTTAAATTGTTTCGCATTGATGTGTTAATCTTGTAAAACTTTAGGTCTTTGCATGCTCATCTCTAACGAGTAGCTTTATGTTACTCACCCCAAAGTTACCGGGAACATTTTTTAGGTAGAGGAATTAAGGTTAAGATTCTTGTTATGCTTAGATGATTTGTGGACTTGAAGGTTTCCATTCTTGTAAAGGTTGGCTTGAAATGCCACTTATAACCCCATATGTCAAAACTTATATATTTGATTTTAAACATGTAATGTGTGCCTAAGCATACCTGTTGACATTCATTTTGTATGTATAACATGAGGCCAAGGGCCATTAATTTTAAAGTTTACAAGTATATTTTAAATTTGTTTCGGATCATTTGGAATGCATGTATAGCTATAAAGTTGGACCTAGCACCTCCCCATGTATTGCAGCAGCAACTTTTGTTGCTTTCTTTTTCATCGTTCAATCGATTGTTGCTTTCTGAATGGGCGCTCAGTGCTTTGGCTTTGAACAAGCACTCGTCCATGCCTCAGAACCTTTCTTTCTTTTGTTTGATCATCTTTCGCTTCTGCATTTTGGATCTATTATCGGGTCAATTTTGGATCATTACTGACGCATTGGGTTACAAAAACTTGGGCCGTCACAAGTGGTATCAGAGCTCCTTGGTTTGAATACCTTAGGATGACGGGTTTTGGGTGCATATCATGCTTTTATTGATCTACTTTGATATATTTACATGACTTTTGATAACATGTTTTAGTATTTTAACATGTTTACGTGTTTTTTAATAACACGCTTGGTATTATGACATGTCTCTATATTTATTTGCTTATGTGTTTAAAAGCATCATTGTTTGACATGTATGATTATTTGCTTAAGTACTTAATTATTTAAAGGGCTTTCTTTTGATTGCTTTAGCATGACCGTATGTTGCATACATTGACGTGTTCTTTATTTGATGCATTCATAGTGTAAGTTGCATTCAATCATAATAACTCGTGTTATTATTAATCTCGCTTCGTTTTCACGTACATAGTGTCACTATCTTGACTCGCAGAGAGTCTTCTCGTTAGGGCTCAAGTGAGCGTTGAGTTGTAGTCTTTGTCTGGTGAGATGAAATGTAGGCTACGGAGGAACTATTTCGCCTTGTTTTCTTTTGTCTTTTCGTGATGTAGTCATGGTGGTGTTAGAGGTGTTGGTATCATCTCTTAGGACTTCATAGTGGTCTTGACGTCATAATGTCATTGAGGTTTTTGTTTCTAGCGTCATGGGACGATAAGTTAGGGGTGACTCGAGTCCTTCCTTAAAGAGTCGGGAGTTACTTTGTGAGCCTCAGGGTGAGGTTCTCATGTCTTGTTTTCTTAGGATGATGGTTTTGGGATTTGGATAGGTGTGTTGACCTAAAATCTTTCTTGTGCTGCCTTGGACAGCTCTTACGTGCTACGGTTAGGATGTGAATGGTTTTATGTAATTAATGGCACTGGTGCAATTAATTACTCTCCCTTGTCATTGGAGACTTGGGGTGTTATGTTAAGGTTTTGGTAGAATCCTGTAGAGTTCCTATCGAACTCGTTGGCATCTTGGATTGGGGGTTTTCTTGTTGATGTCTCATAACGATTAGTTTTGGGGCTATCCTTTTTGTTGTTGTCTTGTTTCATGTGGTGTTAGGATTCCATCAGGGTGTAAGCTGGTCTTGGGAAAGACTTACTTACCCTATGTCTCAAGGACCTTGGTGGTTGTTGGGGGGATGAATCCTTTCCTCATAGTGAGAGATTAGACTTTTCTAGGTTTTGTGATACGTTTTTTGAGAGGTTGTCCTTTTGAGAGGCATTCCATTCATTTCCTCTTATTTTGTGAAAATTCCATTTATAAGATCACTTTTACGTCTTTATGAGCCCCAATGTTTTCGGGCATGCCTTAGAAACTTGTTTATGGTAGTCCGCGTGAGGATATAGATTATACGTTTTCATGTACTGTATCCGTTTAACATGTTAGTGCCATTAGTGGTGTATAGCGTGTCATCGTTTGTTTGACCCCTATGTGATAAGTGGTTTATTTGGTTTACCTTATGTGTACTGTGTGCTTAGTATAAAGGTATTCTTTGATTTATGTCATTTAAATTTGTGAGTATCCACTATACAAGCATTTGGTTTATACTATTTCATCGTTACTACACTTATGTTGGGGTTTTGTGACCGTAGTTGTTGGGATAGAGATGTGTGAGCTACATAGTAGACTTGTGTTTTAAGATTTTAGTTGTCTATTATAGGGATTTAGACACAGTGTTTTGTCTTTTATATGTAGCCTTACGGTAGGTCTACTTCAGATCTGTGTTTAGGTTTTCAGTTTTATGGGTCCAATCCATTGGCTTGAGGACGCAAACTTATCAGGCTGTGCATTCATAACTGGTGTTGTTGTAGTAGCGTTTTCAGATGTGGGGGTCGTTAGTTACGCCAACATTAGGGATTTAAGCCTTTAAGCATAACGTTGCCAATGACAATATTGTTAGAGTTTTGAGATTAGCTACCTTAACTCTCGCAGATGCCTGGTTCCCGTAGTGCTTTTGGTAATGATCATTTTCGACATTGATGTCATTTGTTTCGAAAAGTTTCTTTCTGGGTTGATCGGTTAGGGGCACTTTATGAACTAGTGCCTTATACTATCATGCTACCTTACTAACAAGTAAGTGTGGGCGGGTTCTGATCATTGTTCGTACTGCTATATCATTCTTAACCATCTATCTTGATTCGACTTGTCATTGTCTTGGGATTCTCTCGGAGAATTACCTTGGGTTAATATGTCGATTCATTTGGGAGGTGTCACTCAGTTCTTAGTTTTTGCGTTCCTTCAGATGATCTTCAGGCTTTTGGAGTTGTCCTTTAGCACCTTATGATCTGTCCTTTGGTTTGACCTTGCTTCGATCTTGTTCGGTCCTCTTTTGAGCATTTCGGATTTCGGGGACGAAATCCCTTTAAGGAGAGTAGGTTGTAATGAACCGGTCATTTTCCTTCCTTTCCTTATTCTCAAATTTCACGGATTTTTTTTTTCCATTGATCTTTTCCTTTCTGAGTTCGGTTTCTCATCACTTAGTGTCATCTCGAGTGCTCGGGAATGGTTTCCGAGACTCTTTCCTTTGGATTGACAACTTCTTTAAAGGACTACGTCATTTCCACAATTTTTATTTTTGGACACTATTCACTTTTCGTCCTTTTCCTTATTTGTCACTTTGTTGGCACAACCTCACTTTTTGTGTTTAAAGTTGGTTTTTGACTTCATGTATCTTCATTCTAAATGGTTTCCATGAAATACGTACCTTTACTTTTGTAGAAAAGTACTCTGGTTGCTCCCGGTGTCTATAGGGGCATGGATGTATAGTTCTTCAGAAACATTCTTATTTCTTGGGGTGTTTGTCATAAATATGTTTTGAAGATATTTTATTTCAGGGGTTTTTAAGAAAATATTTTTTTGAAGATATTTTCATTCTGGTTCATTAATGCAGTTAACCTTTTTTGGAGGGGCCATTGTGCAATTAACGAAAGGTATTGCAAAAATGTCTCATTTTGAGCCTGGATCCTCATACGGGATTCATTTTCACTTTTCGTTGAGTCGCGTACTCTTAGAATTTCCTTCTTCTCATTTTTCCCTAGTTTTAGTGTTTCTAACCCCTGTTGCCGCCGAACTTGTTTTGGGCATATCTTTCTGCTCAAGACTCAATTTTTGACGCCGTTTTTTCCATTGTTCATCTTTTCCCATTTTGGTTCTTTTTTGTTCATGGATTTTTGTCGTTTAAGTACGTCTAGGTGAATTCCACTTTTTCGGACTTGGCGGGATCCGTTTAAGACACTTTTAGGGTTTTTTTAAAAATAGGGTGACTGATTTTTCATCATCTTCTCCCTCTCTTGGCCGACAGCCATGGTAGCCATGGGGCTACCACTATTCATCTTCTTTTTTTGGCCTCTTCCCTCGTGGTAAATGCTGTAGGGCCTTAGCGTTTATTGTAGGTCTACTTCAGATCTATACTTAGGTTTTCGGTTTTGTGGGTCTGATCTATTGGCTTGGGGGCACAGAATTGTCAAGCTGTGGATTCATGACTGGTGTTGTTATAGTAGCATTTTCAGATGTAGGGGCCCTTAGTTGCGCCTGCATTAGGGATTTGAGGCCTTAAGCGTAACGGTGTCAATGACATTGTTGTTAGAGTTTTGGGATTAGCTACCCCAACTCTCACAAATGCCTGGTTCCCGTAGTGCTTTTGGTAATGATCATTTTCGACATTGATGTCATTTGTTTTGAAAAGTTTCTTTCTGGGTTAATTTGTTGGGGGCATGTTATGAACTAGTGTCTTCTACTGTCATGCTACCTTACTGACGAGTAAGTGTGGGCGAGTTCTGGTCATTGTTCGTACTGCCATATCATTCTTAGCCTTCTTTCTTGATTCGACTTGTCATTGTCTTGGGATTCTCTCAGAGATTGACCTTGGGTTAATATGTCAATTCATTTGGGAAGTGTCACTCAGTTCTTGGTTTTCGCGCTCCTTCATATGATCTTCAGGCTTTCGGAGTTATCCTTTAGCACCTTATGATCTGTCCTTTGGTTTGACCTTGCTTCAATCTTGTTCAGTCCTCTTTTGTGCATTCTAGATTTCGGGGATGAAATCCCTTTAAGGAGGGTAGGTTGTAATGACCCGGTCATTTTCCTTTCTATCCTTCTTCTTAAATTTCACGAATTTTTTTTTTTTTTTTCGTTGATCTTTTTTTAGTTCGGTTTCTCATCACTTAGTGTCATCTCGAGTGCTCGGGAATGGTTTCCAAGACTCTTTCCTTTGGATTGACAACTTCCTTAAAGGACCGCGTCATTTTCACATTTTTCTTTTTTCGACACTATTCACTTTTCGTCCTTTTCCCCGTTTGTCACTTTGTTAGCACAACCTCAGTTTCTGTGTTTGGACTTGGTTTTTGACTTCACGTACCTTCATTCTAAGTGGTTTCCACGAAATACGTATCTTCACTTTTGTAGAAAAGTACTCTGATCACTTACGGTGTCCACAAGGACATGGATGCATAGTTCTTCAAAAATATTCTTGTTTCTTGAGGTATTTTTCATAAATATCTTTTGAAGATATTTTATTTCAGGGATTTTTAAGAAAATATTTTTTGAAAATATTTTCATTCTGGGTCATTAATGCAGTTAACCTTTTTTGGAGGGGCTATTATGCAATTAACGAAAGTTATTGCAAAAATGCTTCGTTTTGAGCCTAGATCCTTGTACAAGATTCATTTTCACTTTTCGTTGAGTCGCGTACTCTTAGAATTTCCTTCTGATCATTTTTTTTTCCCAGTTTTAGGGTTTTTGACCCTAGTTGCCGCCGAACTTGTTTAGGTCATATCTTTCTGCTTAAGACTCGGTTTTCGACACTGTTTCTTCCGTTATTCATCTTTTATCATTTCAGTTCTTTTTCGTTCACAGAGTTTTGCTGTTTGAGCACGTCTGTGCAAATTCTACTTTTCTGGACCCGGTGGGACTCGTTTGGGACACTTTTAGGGTTTTTCTACAAATATGGTCACTGGTTTTTCATCATCCTCTCCCTCTCTTGGCCGGCGGCCATGTCAGCCAAGGGGCTGCCACCCTTCTTCTTCTTTTTTCAGCCTTTTCCCTCATGGTAAATGTCGTAGGGCCTTAACGTTTATTGTAGGCCTTGGTGAGATCATCCTTTCCCTCTTATTGGAATTCCATTTTGTCCATCTTTTGAGTTCAGGTTTGAATCCAAGCTTAGATTTTGGTAGGACTTCCATTGGGTTTATTGTTCACCGTGTTGTCCCCGACAAAACCCCGAAGTATCGTCAGATTCAGAACGGTTTCATTTTGGTGGCTTTTGAGATTTTCATCTCGAATTGAGGTAGGGGATGTCTTAGGTTTATATTAATGTTGTATTGATTGTTTTAGAAGCTTATACAACTTGTATACATCCTTTAGTTCAAGTTCTGGAATTTAATTTAATTATTTTCTATGTTTAAGATTTAATTCTCACGATGGTATACAATTTAGATTAAATTGTCGCATGTTAGTAAATTAGGCATTTGTATGTTTGTTAACATATATTAAATTGGAATTATTTGAATAAGAATTCCAACTTTTATTTACTAATTTTCTTTTATGAAAGTTTAATTCTCATGGTCGTGCCTTGCATGGAAGTAACTTGTGATATGCTATTAAATTAAGTCTTGCAATGTTCTTTAATATACTTTAATTTGAGAGCATTTGGATGAGTTTGAAAATCTAGAAATTTTAATTAAAAGAATTAATTAAAATCTATTTAATGGTTCAACTGGCTTAATTAAGTTTTTAACTTGATATTTGTAATGACTAGGACTTGTTTACTAGTATATATTAATTTGGAACCATTTGGAGTTGCTTTAGAATCTAAGGATTTAACTAGCATGATTAAATTAAATTTCTACTTGATTGTTCAAATGACCTAATTAAGTTTTTGATTTGATATATGTAATGATCAAGTTATGTTGTTTAACATGTATTAATTAGGGATCATTTGATTGAGATTTAAAATCTAGAAAAATTAATTAGTTTATTTAATTAATTTTCGTTTCTATTGCGTTAATGATTTAATCATATGTTTGACATTGGTTGTATGTTTAAATCATGAGTTTGGACTTGTAATGGATTCATGAGTTTATGTTTTCAATATTGAATGATATTGTTATAGCGTGTAATGAATCACACACTAAAAATTCAACATGTGATGTTATTATAGCATGTAACGAATCGCACTTTGAAGATTCGACATTTGTCAAGCTACAGTACTTGTAGATTTAGAGCATGTGTTGTATGGTTTCAACCTAATTGTGTATGGAAGGTAGTTTTGTGCATTATTTAAATTCGTGTACAAGTTGTTAACTTATTAATTTTGGAGTCACTTGGAACATCGTTGCAAAGACATGGCTAGAGTTTAGCTCTAGTACGGGAGGTACGTGTTCTCCCTACTTTATAGTGCACACTAGGGTGGTATTCCTAGTGGGTTAGTGCTTGGAATAACCGTTTAGGTCTTGGTTTACTCCGAGATTTGATGTCCAAGTCTTCCACTATTTGATTTCATATTCAATTCCAAGTTGACAACCAATGTTTAATTGTGACTTGTGGTTTTGGTTATTAGCGATTTAATGTTGTTAAGTACATTTGTGCATTGTGATTTTTAATGAATCATCGCAGGTTTTAATGTTGTTAAGTATATTAATGCATTATGATTTTTATTGAATCATCGCAGGTTTTAATGTTGTTAAGTACATTATACTTTAAATGTTCAAATGTAGCTTAGGAATGATCCTATAGATTCATTTGGAACATAGACGTTAGGTGGTATGACCCACTTTAGTTGTTTTCGTATTTTAGATTTCAAGTTGCTGGCTTAGAGAATTTATGTCTTGTTACCTTATATAACATGCTTCTATGTTATTTGAATTGCATGAATGATGTGATTTATACTAGAAATGTTCTAAGGTAGCTTAGCATACTCCCTGAGTCTCACCTTTGACATAGACGTTAGGTGGCATAACCTTTTGAATTGCTTCCTATTGATGTGATAATCTTGTAAAACATTAGGTCTTTGCATGCTCATCTCCTACGAGTAGCTTTATGTTACTTACGCCAAAGTTACCGGGGACAATTTTCAGGTATAAGAATCAAGGTTGAGATTCTCGTTATGCTTGGATGATTTGTGGACTTGAAGGTTTTTACTCTTGTAAAGGTTGGCTTGAAACGCCACTTGTAGCCTTATATGTCAAAACTTGTATATTTGATTTTAAACATATAATGTGTGCCTACTCACACCTTTTGACATTCACTTTGTATGTATAACATGAGGCCAAGAGCCATTAATTTTAAAGTTCATAAGTATGTTTTAAACTTGTTTTGGATCATTTGGAATGCATGTATAGCCTTAAAGGTTGGACCTAGCACCTCCCCATGCATTGCAGCAACAACTTTTGTTGCTTTCTATTTTGTTGTTTGGTCGATTGTTGCTTTCTGTCTCGTCGTTCGGCTGATTGTTGCTTTCTGTTTCATCGTTCAGCTGATTGTTGCTTTCTGTTTCATTGTTCGGCAGTTAGAACGCCTAACCATATAGGTCAGAACGCCTGACCATGTATGTCAGATCGATCGACTTTGTAAGAGCGCCGAACGAGCGCTCGGTGTTAAAGAGTGCCGAACGAGCGCTCGGTGTTGAAAAGTGCCGAACGAGCGCTCAATGCTTTTGCTTTGGACAAGCACTCGTCTATGCCTCAAAACCTTTCTTTCTTTTGCTTGATCATCTTTCACTTCAGTATTTCGGATCCGTTATTGGGTCAACTTTTGGATCATCACTGATGTATCGGGTTGCAAAAACTTTGGCTGTCACAATTTGTATGGATTAATGCTTCCAATTGATTATTTAATTCTATCCATATGTCTATGTATGCTAAAATAAATGTTTATGTGTTTTTTTCTAGATTTAATGAAATTGATGCATCTCTATATGTGTTGATGTTGTTAATCTAGTGATGATCAAGGCATGGTGTTTAATTGATTACTCTTGTGATTTATTTGATGGTTCATACTTATTTCTTGATGGATTGTGCCACGTCCTTAGGTTATTTAGCTTAATTTTCATTTCATTAGCTTAAATGTAGTGTAATTGTTTTAATTTCTTTGGTAGGTGGACAATCTATTCTTATTGTTTGACGTTCCACACTTATAAATGCAAGAAGTGCATTTCTCTAGATATTTGTGTGTGCACTAATTGTGGTTTAATTGAATGGTTAATTGTTTCATTTGATAGTTTGTGCTACTCACTAGATTGATTGGACAATCTATGCTTATTTACCATCCATGCTTAGTTTAAATTGGTGACACTCACACTCATAAGTTACAACTTGAATTTCTCCATTAATTTACAATTGCTAGTGTTTGGTGAAGTGAAGCTTAGTGATGAACTCTAAGCCCCAAGGCTTTTCTCTCATATATTTTCTCTAATTCTAGATTGTCATTTAATCTCATTGCTTTAAGTGAACCATTAGTTAGTTAATCAATCAATCCATTTTTTGATCACTCGAACTACTAATCCATCATTCATTCCAAGAATACCGCTCTTTTCCCTTTGGACGATCCCTACTTACTCTAGCTACATTAATAGTTAGTAGTGGTAGTGGCATTCTATAAATTCAAACTTGGCCACATTTCATTTCACACACCACACACTTTATTGCAACTTTGGGTGTTGACGACGACTACGCAACCAAGTTTTGGCATTGTTGCCAGGGATTGGCAACGTCGTATTTTTGGAATTAATTAGAAATTTGTACTCTTTTGATCTTATCTTTATTTTATTTTATTTTTGGCTCCTTATTGTGTTTGTTCTTGATTAGCTAGGTACATTAAGCCAAGGGAAGTGAAGCAAAATGATTCTAAAGTAAAAGAAGCAAGCTAAGCTAAGCAAAAACATAAAAAGCAAAAGCATAAATAAATAAAAAATTGCAAAGCAAAGCAAGGCAAAAATTGAAAATAAATTGAAGTTGTTTAAGGACCCTTTGTGAGCTTTTCTAACTCTCTTACTTAGTTAAATCGTTGACCCTCGTGGAGGCAAGTTTTATTTTCTTAGATAGATCGTCGGCCCGTGTAGAGGCAATTTATTTTTCTTGCATATTGTTGAAAGCATGGGAGTATGGGATCAATGTATGTGGAGGTTTGTTAATTGACTTGTTGCGGAGGAGAAGTGCTTGTTACTTGCTTGTTGTTGAGTTGTTGTTTGTTTTAATTGTGCATGCATGGTCGTAGGTCATTGAATCATACTCTTGTCCCACTTGATTTGAATCTTGAATCCATTGTTCGTAATCCTAGGGGAAAGGGTAATTCTAGTGACTCCATTTCATCAAGAAAGGAACATAATGATGACCAAGTGGAAGACCTTTGTCACATCAACCAGCAAGGCATCCTTCACCCTAATGTGCATCAACATCATGATAACATTCAAGTACCATTAGGCGTGCCTAAACCCTTTATTCCACAACAACAAGGCCAAGTTCCAATGGGAATGCCTCAGCCATTTTTTGTTCCACATCCACCTCCCATTGTTTAAGAAAATCATGGTGCTCGTGTTGAGGCATGAATCCCCCCTTGCTTTGAGAGATAATTTTGTGCTAAATAAGTATAATGCACCAATATGCATTCATTTACCTCCATTTAGAGCACACCATTATGAAATTAAACTACAAATAATTCAAATGCTTCCCAATTATCATGGGCTACCAAGTGAAGAACCTTACAAGCATTTGGATGAGTTTCTTGAAGTGTGTTCCATTGTGAAATACATGGACATGCCGGAAGAGGTTTTGAGGCTAAAACTCTTCCCTTTCACCCTTAAAGATAAAGCAAAATATTGGTTCAACAGTTTAAAGCCTTTTTCAATAACTTCTTAGGCAGAGATGCAACAAGAGTTCTTGAAAAAGTACTATCTGGTATCAAAGACCAATACAGTGAGAACTTCAATTCATGAATTTTCTCAAAGGGAAGGGAAAATGTTTCATGAGGCATGGGAGCGATTGAATGACTTGCTTAGGAAGTGTCCACATTATGACATTCCTAAATGGCAATTGGTTCCATATTTGTTTGAAAGTTTGTCGGATAATTATAAAGGAATGGTTGATGCTTCTATCGGTGGTTCTTATCTTGATAGTCATGAAGATGCTGTATGGCGTTTATATAACAGCATGAGTGAGAATTCAATGCATCGATCTTTATCATCTAAAAATGTTTAAATGTAGGTGGAAGGAAGAATGTTGGCTTGTATCAAGTTGACCATTCCAATGATATAGCCACCGAAGTGAAATCTTTATCCCAAAGGTTTGATCAATTTTTGATCAACCAAAATTCAGCAAATCAAGTGTCTTCCTCCCCTCATCATACTCATCATACTTCTAATGAATCTTGCATGACTTGTTCTAGTGTTTTACATTCTACTTCCAATTGTTCCCATGGACATGTGCAAAGTGAACACCATGAACAAGTGAATACCACTTTTGTTAATCAAGGGAATAATCTCTATGGCACTCACTATAATACCGAGTGGAGGAACCGTCCAAACTTCTTTTGGAAAAGCCAAGGGGAAGGCTCAAACCCTCCCCAAAGTGGTTTCTAAGGCAAGTATGTTCCACCCCCAATGCAAGGTCAAGGTTCCCAAGGTTATTGTTCATCTTAACAAGCATCACATGGTAACCAATTTTCAAACTCTTATTTTCCAAATCAATCTTCATATTCTTAAGGAAATTCAAGAAGTCCTGCATTTGAAGAAAAAGTTCTAACTGCTTTAGGAACTTTAGAGGCAAATACCCAATTACTTTATTCTCATTCCCAATCGATTACAAAGCTAGAAACCCAAGTCAGGCAAATAGCTAGTACATTGAATGCTAGGGAAAAAGGGAAAATGCCTTTGAATCCACCACCAAAGCAACAATTTGTTATGGAGACGAATTCCTCTTCGGAAGGTCCCACACTTGAACATGTGAATGCAGTGACCACTTTGAGAAGTGGAAGATTTTTTAATAATCAAGTTGGTGTTCCCAATGAAGAGAGTGGACCGGTGCAACCAAAAGTTGACAATCATCCCGTCTCACATCTTATTCTTCCTTCGTTGAATGTGAAAGAATCCATTGTTGAAAAAGCTTCTAAAAATGATTTTGAAAAACTTTTTGAGCCCAAGGGTCCATTTTTGGATGCTTTAAAAGCATCCACCTCTCTTGAAAAGCAACAAAGCAAAGCTAAAAAAATAATTGATGTGTTTAGGCAAGTGAAAATTAATCTTCCTCTCTTTGATGTAATTCAACAAATTCTGACTTTTACCAAATTTTTGAAAGATCTTTGCACCCTTAAGAGGAAGAACAAAAGCCAAGCACAGAAAAAAGTTGTTTTGACTGAGTAAGTAAGTTCCATTTTGCGACACAACACCCTCCCAAAATTTGAAGACCCAGGTTCACCAACCACTTCTTACATTGTTGGTGATCATGTTATCAATCGGGCTCTTTTGGATTTAGGAGCGAGTGTGAATCTTCTCCCTTATTCGGTTTATGTTCAATTGGGCTTAAATGATTTAAAATCGACGTCGGTAGTTTTGCAACTTGCCGAATGATCAATTAAAAAGCCCCGGGGTACCATTAAGGATGTATTCATTAAAATTGAGAAGTTCTTCTTCCCGGTTGATTTTGTTGTCATTGACACGGAACCATCCCCAAATCCTAAGAGCCAAATTCCCGTTATCATTAGCCGTCCTTTCTTGGCTACCGTTAATGCCAACATTAATTGTAGGACGGGGATAATGAAGATTTCATTTGGTCACATGAAGGTGAAGCTAAACATTTTTAATCCAACCCCCAATTCTATGGACAAACATAAAGATATATGTGTAGTTGAAAAATGTCTTGAAAATGAATTTGAAAAAAATGAGTCTTTGCTTGGTGTTAAAACTTCAAATGGTTTATCTTCTAAAAAGGTTTCAAAAGATATTGTTTTCAAATCAAGTGTGGAAAGGGCATGGAAGCCCAAAAGTTTTATTGATAAAGGACCATCAATCTCATTTGAATCAAATTCAACAAGTTCCTTAGGGAATAATTTGTCGGATGGGGTTTAAAGTTCCATTCACCCCATTAAGGAAGGGATACATACCAAGATTTATGATTCAGACTAAAAGAGTCTAACGTCTTGCTAGAGACGTTAAAGACTAGTGTGCTTCGTAGGGTTTGCTACCCTATTCCTCCCTTATTTCTTGTTTTGATATTTTTTGTGTCGTCTAGTTATGAGTTGAATTGAAAAATCCAGTTTTGAGAAAATTTCCTGCATTTTGTGCACTTCCAGTGAAGTTTCAATCGATCGAACTCCAGTTCGATTGATCGGGAGTTCGATCAATCGAAATTCCACTTCGATCGATCAAACCCACTGAATTGATGAATTTTCACCTTCCAATTCAATCGATCGAAATCTATCTCAATAGATTGAAATCCATTTGGATCGATCGAAGTCCTTCGATCGATAAAAAATGCATCATTTGAACTTCCGAAAAATGCATTGACTCTTCATTTTTCCCCTAACCCTGATTTTCTTTTTCTTTTTTCTTTTTCTTTCTTATTTTTCTTTTTTCTTTTTTCTTTTTCGTTTTCTTTTCTTTCTTTCTTTTCTTTCTTCCTCCATCTCTCTCCTCTCTCTCGGCCAACCTTTTTCTCTCTCCCCAATTTCCCTCTCATCTCACATCTCTCTATCTCCATCTCCATCTCCAACAACCGCGGACCACCACCACTTACCCAACATTTTTCTTCCAGTGTCACCGAGCCTAAGGAGACCCAACCTCTCTGCCGTCAAGATCCATAAATTCCGGCGAGTCTTTTAGCCCAAAAGTGGCCAAAATCGGTTTCTCTCTCTCTATTTACTCTTGGTTCCATTCTATGCATCTTCTCTGGCCCATTTAAGCCAAAGAGATCTCGGTTTCAAGTTCCGACGATCCTCTGCAATTTCTGGCGAGATTCCGGCAAGTTTTCGGTCACCTTCTCTGGCCACGGTGAGGCTGAAACTCCTCATTATATCCCGAATCTCTTTGTTTTGACCACCTCTCCTCTCTTTTGGTTCGGGTACCTTCAACTGCATTTATTATTATTATTATTTTATTTGCTTTTGTTTACTTTTTAGTTTTATTTTGTATTTTCCATTGTTATTATCAATTGTGTATATGCTTGTAGATAAAAAAAATAATAATAATAAAAAATAAAAAACAAATAAAAATTATAAAAGAATCAAAAACAAAATAAAATAAAAAATGAAAATGCAAATAAAAAAATTTTGGAACAATTAATTTGAATATTTTGCATACTTTGATTTTTTGGATTGCATGGTCATGGGACTATATTGACAAATGGAGAATGGATTGTGATTATTGTGGTAGTTAGAAGGAGAATGGGCAAAGTTTTACTTGGATTTGTGAATTGATTTTGTGAGCGGTGTCCCTTGTTGAATTGATTGAATGGATGTGAATTGAATATATTCTTGATTGTTGATTGTAATTGACATATATTTGTTGTTTTTGAAATTTTGGGAATGTCAGTTTTTAAAGGGAAATCATGCTGGATTTTTGAAAAATTAAAATTGAACTTTGTTTTTAAGTTCCTAAGGCATGTGGTTTGTTTTTGAATTTGAAATGGAATTTGGAAAGATTTTGAAGTTAAGATGTTGATTTGAGTTGACAAGAAAGAAAAATGTCAACTTCTTTGCAAGTTGTTTTGAAATTTCAAATTGATTTGAAAGGTGTAATTCTTGCCTTTGGAAATATCATGATTGTGCAAATTTTGGTTGTTGATTTTCAATACAAATTTGAATGCCAAAATGAAATTCTTGTCTTGAGATTTGAAATGAAAGGAAATTTTCTTTGAACTTGACATATTCTTGAAATTTTGAACTTGTAAGGGTATTGAAATTTTTTAATTGTGGTGATCATAATCCAACTTGTTTCATTTGATTGTTTTAAATATGAAATGCATGGATGTGTTGTTTTTGAATGATCTTAAATGCATACAAGTTATGTTTTGACTTAAATCTTGTATCTTTGAACTTAAAAATGCAAAGTCTTGTCTCAAATGCATAAAAATGTTTCAAATGGACCTCTTTGATTTTAATTTATGATTCAAGTGTATTTGTTTGGTAAAATGATCTTTGAATGTTAAAATGCTCTGTGATCACACTTGTTGGGTTTCAAATGATTAAAAAGAAAATTTTTGAACTTTGCTTGAAAATGAGAAGTCGAGTTGCATAATTCCTTCTTTTGTTGTTCAATCATTGCATGATTCTTGTCATGAAGTTTTTCTACAATGCAATTGAATGTTTTGACCCCAAAGTTTTCAAAAATTTCAATTTTGCCCCAAAAGTGTAGAGTAATTCCAAAGTTGACCAAAATGCCCTTGTTTGAATTGAAGATTGTTCTATTTGATTCATTTCCATCCATTTGCATGTGCTAAGTGCCTTTGAACTTTTTTGAAATTCTTGATTCTTGCCATGCTAGGTGTTACAAGGCTAAATCACACCACAAATTTTTGCCTCTATAATGGCACTTGGGGCCACCAACTATCAGCCAACACACAACACAATACACACAATACTAAAATGTAAAGAAGGCACACACAGTTTACAAGGACTAGCCCCAACCTTTGCTCATATTAAACATATTACAAAGGAACACAAGTTCGTATAAGAAACCAAGGCTCCACACACACACTGTGTTTCACTCCCTTCTATCTCTTACAAACCCACATTAGCAACAATATATAGGCAAACTCTCAAAACCACCTATAACTGCCCACTAAAGTGGTGGATGACACCCCCATCCACCTAAGGTCGTGTTGGCACCCTCTAAGTGTGTCAGCACAACATAAGCAGTTGACAAGCCTAACTACTATGTAATTGGCATGCTCTGCTCATGCCACTTGTCTATAAGAAGTTACCCAATATCAGCCACCTTCTATATATCAGCATAGTGGAGGAAACTAACTCCAACCACCAATGTGTTGTCCCCTCAGATCAGTGTCACCTGCATGGGAAGTTACACAGCACACCCCCACTCCTCCATAATATATGCCATGAGTGGGAAGTGTTAGTAACTTCCTCCAACCAACTGAGCCCACTTAGCCACATCTTCTGTAACTATAAGCCATGACTTGTGTGGTCCATGCATAGTTTGAGCAAACCTTGTGAACCTAATCTATGCTAAGCCCACTAATCTGCACCCACATATAACCGTCTCTGAGTGCACGGCGTGCTAAGCCATGCATGCCCGTGTGCGCGTCCAAGTGTGAACCCTGATGCACGCCCCTAAGTGCGCTGTTGCACGCCGGTGCGTATGCGGGTGCTCATCAACACACGCCATGCTTGAATGCCCATGTGAATGTGGCTGCACGACCACGCACACAGAGTGCTGGACGCCTGCCCACGCGCCCATCAAGCCCTTCATTAGTTTGGATGCTTCCCTCTTATGCCCTCTTGTGCAACCATCTTGAAGTGGTGCAACACGTGCCCATGCACATTTGCTAAGCCCTCTAAGCAAGCCATGCCATAGCCCAACTGATGTGCTTAACAGACCCCCTTTAGTAAATTAGTACTCTAACAAAAGTAAACATCACCTATGCTTGAGGAGTCATAAAGGCCTTTCAGGCCTTTATGACTCCTCTTAATATAGTCCAACTGATGTGCTTAACAGACCCCCCTTAGTATAGTCTTAAGGAAAATCAGCACTCTAACAGGAGTAAACATCACCTATGCTTGAGGAGTCATAAAGGCCTTTCAGGCCCTTCCCGACATCCAAATCGAGTGCCTTCTACGCCAACCATCTTGTATGGACTCAAGGTACCTCCCATACAGATCCCGAGCCAAAACTCCAAAGTTCACTTTTTCACCATATTTACGAAAATGCCACTGGGCAACCCCAGTGCACGCCGAGCTTCCTTTTAAGCATCCTGTGTGCACGCTGAGCATCCTGTGCACACTGACAACCCACTAAGCATCCTCATGGCTGTCTAACCAGAGCCAAAGTGTTCCCAAGACATGGCATGGCCCTGAATGCCTAAGTGTTCCCTTGGACCAATGTCAAGTGGCTAACAAACCACCCCCTCCAGAAGAAGTCGACGCCCTCGTCGACTTGTCCAAGTACTCCTTTACCTGTTTATCAGACTACCACAATGTTATTTCCCTTTCCCAACTCACCTCTGCTTCACTACATCCTTTCCATTGCACCACGTAATTAGTTTTGCGATTTTTCTTACTCTGACCCTAGGTCCGGTGAGACAAAATCTTTTCCACCTCCTTGTTAAACTACAACCGAATAACAGGTGGGGCTCTCTTAGCCTACTGTCTTGATGTATCTGTAGTGTCCTCATAAAAAGGCTTGGGGAAACTCACATGAAAAGTAGGATGGACCTTCAATCTCTCAGGTAACTGTAATCTGTAAGCAATATTCCCCACTTTCTTCACAACTTCAAAGGGACCATCACACTTCTGAACTAGCCCTCTGTGAATAATCTTGCTGCTTATCTTCTTCCAAATTTGTGGAGTCAATTTCAACAGAACTTTGTCTCCCACTTGGAACTCTAATGGCCTTCTCCCTTTATCTGCATACTTTTTCATCCTTCTAGCAGCCTTGGAAAGGTTGTCCTGTGCCTCCTCCACCATCTCTTTCATGAAACGGGCATATCGGTATGTTGCAGGGCATTTTCCACCAGTCCTCTGCACTGCCACCTCCTGTAGTGTGCGAGGTTGTTGCCCTGTTGCCAACTCAAAGGGACTCATTCCTATTGCTGAAGATATGTGCAAATTATAAGAAAATTGTGCAGTGTCTAGTAACTCGTGCCAATTTTTTTGACTTGCAGTGACATAGTGCCTCAGGTACTCTTCCAATAACTGATTCATCCTTTCAGTCTGTCTGTCAGTCTTAGGATGGTTTGCTGTAGAGAACTTCAGCTCAGAACCCATCAAGCCAAAAAGCATTGTCTAGAACCTTCCCGTACATCTGGTGTCACGATCACTAACAATATCCTCGGGCAAGCCAAAATATTTCACCACAAACTTATAAAATAAACCAGCAGTAACTTCCACTGGGCATGCATGTGGTGCAGTAATGAAAATTGCATACTTAGAGAATCTATCTACTACAACAAAAATAGATTTCATACCTTCCACCTTAGGAAAACCAGAAATGAAGTCCATTGAAACTGACTGCCATGGACGCTCTGGTATAAGCAAGGGTTGTAGTAGCCCTGCCTTCTTCTTCCTCTCATACTTGTCTTTCTGACAGACCAAGCAAGTCTTGACATATAACTCTATGTCATCCTCTATCTTGGGCCAGTAATATGATCTGGATATCAACGCCAGTATTCTATCCACCCTTGGATGTCCAGCCCACTGAGGATCATGCATCTCCCGCATTAGTTCGCGTCTCAGCCCTCTAACAGGAACATATAATCTACCTCCTTTGGTGTAGAGTAGATTATTTTCAATCCAATACTTTCTGACTTTTCCATCAGTAACCTGTTGCTTAAGTTTCTGATAGACATTGTCAGACTGAGATTGTTCTTTAATTCTGTCAAGGAAATCAATATACACTATTGTAAGCGACGCCACATACTCCTGCACTACTCACCTACTCAAGGCATCAACAACCTGATTCTGCTTTCCAGGTCTATAAACCCACACAAAGTTGAACTCCCCCAAAAACTCCTGCCAACGAGCTTACTTTGGAGTAAGCTTCTTTTGTGTCTTGAAGTAGGTATTGGCCACATTATCAGTCACCACTGTGAACTTGGTACCCAACTGATAGTGCTTCCATGCATCAAGATAATGTATTACTGCTGTCATCTCTTTCTCGTAAGTTGTATACCTCTGCTCAGCATCCTTAAGCTTCCTACTTTCAAAGGCACAGGGGTGTCCCTCCTGGACTAGGACCCCGCCAATTGCTCTATTAGAGGCATTAGTATGCATTTCAAATGGTAAACCAAAGTCAGGCAATCTTAAGACTAGTCTTATAAACACTGCTTGCTTAAGCATCTCAAAAGCTTTCTGGCACTCCTCAAACCAAACCCATTGTTTGTCCTTCTTCAGCAAGTCCGTTAAAAGATTGACCTTCTTCAAATACCCCTTTAAAAACTTTCTGTAGTAGTTTGCCAATCCTAGAATGGATCTCAACTCTGTAACTTTAGTTGGTGAAGACCAATCAAGAATGGCTTTCACATTTCTCTCATCCATTCGGACATGGCCTTTACTGATCCAATGTCCCAAAAACAACACTTCTTGGCGACAATACTCACACTTCTCCTTTTTGACATACAACTGAAACTCCTTCAGTTTCGAGAAAACCAATCTCAAGTCTTTTAAGTGATCTTTCAAGGACTCATTATAGACTACAATATCATCCAAATAAACAACAACAAAATGATTGATGTAGTCATAAAACACATTATTCATTAAGTTGCAGAAGGTTGCCGGGGCATTAGTTAGCCCAAACGGCATTACAAGAAATTCCTAAGACCCAAAACGAGTAACACATGCAGTTTTGGGTTCATCTCATTCTGCTATACGCACCTGCCAATAGCCTGCACGTAAATCCAGCTTAGTAAAGTAGGATGCCCTTGACAACCTGTCAAATAAGTCTACAGCATTGGGAACTGGGTACTTGTTCTTCACAGTCACCTTATTCAGAGCCCTATAGTCCACACACATCCGCATTAAGCCATCATGCTTCTTCTAGAACTACACTGGCGCTTCATACAGTGCCTTGGATGGCTTAATATAGCCAGACTCTAGTAACTTATCCAACTGTCTATGCAGTTCAGCCAATTCTGAAGGCGCCATCCGCTATAGGGCCTAAGCAGGAGCCCTAGCACCCAGTTCCAACTCTATCTTGTGATCAACAGCACGTTGAGGGGGTAATTGCTTGGGTAGTTCTGGTGGCATCATTTCTGTAAATTCCTCTAGAATTTCAGCAACAGAATCTGGAACTTCAACAAACTGGTCCAGTTTGTTCTCTATCATGGCTGCAAGGAAGGTAGAGTCTCCCCTCTTCAAACCTATTTTCACTTGTAATGCAGAGATTATTTCAATGCCATACTTACGATCTTCCTTCTTCTGGTGCCCATAAAGAGCCACTGATGGAATAAAACATGGACAATCCCTTTCCCAAATAAAAATTCCTCCCAAATATGGTACAACTACCACTCTGGCTTTCATAAGGAAATCAATTCCAAGGATTAGATCAAAATCATCTGAGGGTACAGCCATAAGACTAACTACGCCCTCCCAACAACCAACTTTCATAGAAGTGGTGGCCATGCCTAAGATAGGCTTGGCTTCAGAATTCACGGCCTTCATCTTATTAGCATGAGCAATTAACTTTAAATTAAAGTTACTTACTTTCCTCTGCACAATGAAGTTATGAATGGCCCCCGTGTCCACCATTGCTAATACTTCCTTGCTGTTCAGCGTCGCTTGAATGAACATGAGCCCTTTCAACTCCATGGAGTATTCTTCAGTTAGAGCATTCAGCATTTACAGAGGATTGACTCGGGTTGGACCACATTCCGAGTCTAAGTCTCCTTTTGAATCAACGACAATAGCACTCAGCTTCTCCCTCTTGGAGAAGTCCCCAACTCGATAGGGACTATTGTAGATGAAACAACCAGAGTTGGGCTTAGTCCCACTGCTACTCCCTTTGTTATTGTAATCTGCCTTAGCCTTGACAAAGCCACTGCCTTTATCCTTCTTTTGATTCTTGTCCTTTTTCTTGTCCTTGAAACTAAAGGACTGGCCGTTGTCTTTCTTCCCCTCCTTGGACTTCTTCTTGTCTTGTGTGGTAGATCCAGTCATCTTAAAATCTATAAGACAATCTGCCACTATTATGGTAGTAGGAAGGTCCCTCACACCTTCCCTACGGAGTTCTTCTTGAGCCTATGGTTGCAATCCGGATATGAAATTGAACAATTTGTCCTCCTCTGACATATTTCGAATGTCTAGCATCAAAGAACTAAAGTCCTTCACATAGTCACGAACGGTGCCTGTGTGCTTTAATTTCTTCAGAGATTCCCTTGCAATCTATACAGTGTTCTGAGGTAAGAACTGATCCTTCAATTCCTTTTTCAGGATCTCCCAAACTTCAATCCGAGGCCTACCCGCAGAAGCATCGTCCTCTGTCCGTGTGCGCCATTATAGTTTTGCATCACCAGAAAGATACATGCTTGTTATGGTCACCTTCTCGTTATCGGGGATCCGAGCAGCCTTGAAATACTACTCCATGTCCCATAGGAAATTCTCCAACTCTTTGGCATTTTGGGTACCACTGAAAGACTTGGGATCTGGCACCTTGATCTTCTGTAAAAGAGGATCACCACCGCCTCTGGAACTCCCATAAATGGCCCTCTTCACAAAGATACTTCATCTTCAAGGTCTTTCAGGTTCTTCTTGAAGACGTCAGTCAATGACTTAACATCTTCAGAGATACGAGTCAATTGCTCTTTGGTGGCCTGTATAAAGTCACCAAACCCATCAGGATTAGTCTTTAAGATCTCTATTTCAGAAGCCAAGTTTTTGATTTGAACAACAAGGCTCTTTGCACCATCTTGTACCTCTGTTTCTGTAGGAAAACCTATAAACTCTTCCAAACGGGAAACTTTCTCACAAGTATTGCCTCCAGCCATTGTAGAACGGGGCTCTGATACCAATTCTTATAGGGTTAAATCACACCACAAATTTTTGCCTCTGTAATGGCACTTGGGGCCACCAAGTCTCAGCTAACACACAACACAATACATACAATACTGAAATGTAAAGAAGGCACACACAGTTTACAGGGACAAGCCCCAACCTTTGCTTATATTAAATATATTACAAAGGAACACAAGCTCGTACAAGAAACCAAGGCTCCACACACACACTGTATTTCACTCCCTTCTGTCTCTTACAAACCCACATTAGCAACAATATAAAGGCAAACTCTCAAAACCGCCCATAACTGCCCACTAAAGTGGTGGATGACACCCTCATCCACTTAGGGTCGTGCTGGCACCCTCTAAGTGTGCCAGCACTACATAAGCAGTTGACAAGCCTTACTGCTATGTAATTGGCATGCTCTGCTCATACCACTTGTCCACAAGAAGTTACCCAATATCAACCACTTTCTATATATTAGCATAGTGGAAGAAACTGACTCCAACCTCCTATGTATTGTCCCCTCATATCAGTGCCACCTGCGTGGGAAGTTACACAGCACACCCCCACTCCCGCATAATATATTCCATGAGTGGGAAGTATTAGTAACTTTCTCCAACCAACTGAACCCATTTAGCCACATCTTCTGTAACCATAAGCCATGACTTGTGTGGTTCATGCATAATCTGAGCCAACCTTGTGAACCTAGTCCGTGCCAAGCCCACTAATCTGCATCCACATATAACCGTCTCTGAGTACACGGTGTGCCAAGCTATGCACACCCGTGTGCACATCTGAGTGTGAACCCGGATACACGCCCCTAAGTGCGTTGCTACACACCGGTGCGAACACTGGTGCTCATCAACGCGCGCCATACTTGAATGCCCATGTGCATGTGGTTGCACGCCCATGCGCACACAGTGCTGGACGCCTGCCCGCGCGCCCATCAAGCCCTTCATTAGTTTGGATGCTTCCCTCTTGTGCCCTCTTGTGCAACCATCTTGGAATGGTGCAACACGTGCCCATGCACGTTGGCTAAGCCCTCTAAGCAAGCCATGCCATAGCCCAATTGATGTGCTCAATAGACCCCCCCTAGTATAGTCTTAAGGAAAATCAGCACTCTGACAGGAGTAAACATCACCTATGCTTAAGGAGTCATAAAGGCCTTTCAGGCCCTTCTTGACATCCAAATCGAGTGTTGTCTACGCCAACCATCTTCTATGGACTCAAGGTACCTCCCATAAAGATTTCGAGCCAAAACTCCAAAGTTCATTTTTTCGCCATATTTACGAAAATGCCACTAGGCACCCCCAATGCATGCCGAGCTTCCTTCTAAGCATCATGTGCACACTGACAACCCACTAAACATCCTCGTGGCTGTCTAACTAGAGCCAAAGTGTTCCTAAGACATGGTAAGGGCCTGAATGCCTATGTCTTCCCTTAAACCAATGTCAAGGGGCTAACACTAGGGCACAAGTTTGATGTCCTTTGACCTTCCTTATCATGATTTTGATCTTCGTTTGTAAACGAAGTTGAATTGCCATTCTAACAAAAAATTTTGAAGTTAAATGATTCCATTGTTGTTCAATGACCTTGAAGCTTGTCAAATGTGATCTCTTTTGAATAATTGTGTGCACTTTTGAATAATTGCAGCTTGTTGCTTGTATATAGACCATTTTGCACACACTTATGTCACATTGATAATTTTTGAGAGTTTTTATGCATCCTTTGAGCCTATCTTCTTGGAATTGATTTCTGACTAAGTTTGAGGGTGTGTAATGGTTATTTGAGCTTAAAATGCATGATTTGGATGATGTTTATGTTCTTTGGCCTTAGTACCACTTCTTGAGCTTAACTTGAATTCTGAAATGCAATTTGAACCAAGTTTGGGAATATGTCTGCTTTGTCTTGGATATTATCTGTTTGAATGCCATTTGCTTGATATCTTTTACACTTGTGATCCATTCTTGCAAGCCAAGTAAGGGCTTATGACCGAGCTTTTTTCTGGTCCTGATTTTGGTTCCATAATGGTAAGTTTTTGTATTCTCGATATTTAACCATTCTTTGCTTCATTTAAGCTTTAAAGGGGGTTGTGAGCCATAAGTGATCATTTTTCTGCTTATCTATTGCTTAGAGGGGGTCACGAGCCATGAGTGATCATAGGATGTTGATTTTATTGCATTAAAGTACGGATATTTCTTTGTCTGGAGTTTATTGATATATGTGTATCATTTAGATATATGCCATCTAGTTGCATACCATGTCCAGGATTCTTTCTTGAACTTGTCTGTCATAACATGCTTTGGATTGAAGTGTTTTGGAACTGTGCATTCCACTTAGTCTTTATTACATGACATGTATGCTTCTTAAGTCCTAGGTTGACATTTGCCAAGATTATATGCTCCATGTTATCCTACTTGCTCCATTTGATCTTCACTGTTGCACTTATAGACATTCTTGCTTAGCAACTGATACGATGTTATCCTAAGGTCTACTTGTCATGTCATTGCAGCATCTATCTATTCCATCTAGCTGAGGCATATTGAATGATACTTGTGAAGCCTTCTTAATCATTTCTTGCACAAGAATGATCATATTTGCTTATTCTCTATTTCTACTTGATTCAGACATGCTTTGTGTTTTCTTAACAATTGCTTACCTTATCCTATACCCGTGCACTGATTTATTCTTATTACTTTTACAGATGTAGCGCCAACTAAAGACTCTTGCTAGGAAAAGAGTACAGAGAGTTCCACAGCCTCCTTCATCTCCAGAAGTAGAGTCTTCATTGTCTTCATCTTCTGCATCTACAGCAGCCCATTCAGAGCCATCTTCTATGGAGGGCCAGCATCCTATTGTTTGGGAGGTTCCTGATATTTTCTACTCTCGGCAAAAGCTGGAGCCCAAGTATAGATTCAACCATGATTTATTTTTTGAGTAGGACCAGACTGAGTGGTCCTATGCTGAGCTTGTTCGGAGGGGCATTGATGCCATCATGACACCAACCGACACTGTCGTCTATCCCCGGATAGTTATACTATTCTGCCAGCACCTCTGGATGGATGAGGATGACAGGCTACTGTTGCATACCACTATTGATGGCCATCAGATCGATATTTCTCTCCCGTCCATAGCTATTGCTAGTCGATGCCCCCACTCATCTTCATTGGCTGCTGATTCTCATGATCGATTATATCCTAGTTTTCCACCTTATCCTTCTGAGCTGACTATGGTAACTACACTATCTCTACATGCTGCCTTTGAGGGCAACACTTTTGTAGACCGGGTCAACATTAATCCCCGGTATTGGTTCATTGATTCTGTGTTGCACCTCAATGCCTTTCCATCAGGCCATGGTACTTAGAGGCGAGAGGGAATTTTTCAGGCTCTATATTGTTTGAGCCACGGTTATTGGATTTCTGTTCTGACACTTATCTGGGAACTCATCCACAAGTTCTGGAAGAATATAATTTTTACACATAATTCTATAGCAGCGACTTGGCTTTTACCTTTTGGCCACCTGATTACTCAACTGTTGCTTGACCAGGGCTATCAGTTGACTATGCTAAGATTCCAGAGACTAATGCAGAGAGAGATAGGAAAGCCTACGATTAGACTAGGTGGACAAAGACATACAATTCTTGCCTTAAGAACAGGAAGAATAGGGATATGAGAAAACAGAATGCGCAGCAGAGAGCGGCAGAGGCAGATGCAGATATGGAGGATGCAGCCGATAGATCACCTCATAGACAGAGATGTCGCACTACCACTTCAGCTTGTACCTCACAACCTGATTTACCTATTGCATATCAGTAAGATGAACCCTCTCTTGTCCCTCCCACCGACCCGATAGCACAGACCGACACTCGATCCTGATATGCCAGTACAGATTCTAGTTACAGATCCGATGTCTTTCAGCTGCATACAGACTTCATTTCATTCAAGGCTAATGCGACAGGGCGGCATGAGAATATCATGAGGTGGCATGATAATCTGGTGGGGCGACATGATGACCTACTAAGGAGGCACAATGATTTGAAAGCAGATATAGCGGAGGTGAGGTGTTAGCTCGGAGCATTGTGGACTAACCTTACAGATTCTCTCACTCACCATAGCCATCAGATGTCTGACATGCTGTAGCATATTGCTGATATGATGACTCCAGATCCTATTCGCTGATTATACCATTCTCTCTCTCTACTACTTATTATCTGATACATTATTGTTATTGAGATATTTTGCACTATCTTAACATTTGCACTGGTTTTGGATATTTTGGATGTTTTGGATATTTTGGATATTCTTTCTTGCATTGCACTGCTATACGTTACTTTTTGGATATATGGTTTTGGATATATTTGCTATATATGGATTTTTGGGATTTTGTTCTCAGTCTTGGATATTCTGAGCTTTACATTGATATATGCCATGATTTTTGCTTAGTTCTCAGTTTTACCTCTCATTCATAACATTGATGCATATGTTTTTACAGTTGCTAGTGTAACCATTTTCAAATAGGTTTTCAGAATCTAAGTTTGGGGGTGCACCTTCCAAAGCTAAGTTTTTATTGTCGGGTCCCTTTTGCTTCACCCATTTGGTATACTCTTTCCATTATCTGTTGCTTCTTTGTACATTGAGGATAATGCACAGATTAAGTTTGGGGGTGTGTTAGCATATTTTACATGTCACACTTACTTTCTATCCATGTGGTATAAATTGAGAGTTTTGAGCTATAATTTTAATCTTTTGAGAACCATAATACTTAAAATTTAAAAATTGCTTGACTTGAGGGTCCAATACTCCTTGTATACTTTGTGGATGCCATTTAGGAGTAAATTTTTCAAAAAATTGATATCTTGCTTACATTTGTGGTCCACATCATCATTTGTGATTGTTTTGAGATTCACTCTAAGATTCTACACTAGCATAGGCACACACTAGCATTCATTTGTGGGGTACATGTTTTGTTGACTATTGATTTGATTATATCCCAATTGAGCTAGTAGTGCATTAAAAGCTTTTATTCTTGATAAAGGTGGATAACAAACCATTTTCACTAAGTAGCCGGGATTCTAGCCTCATCAAGCACTGAATATATTGCGCCGAACAGTGGAGGGCCTAAACTCTAGGTTAATAACTTGATAAAAAATAAAAAAATAAAAATAAAAATAAAAAAAGAAGAAGAAGGTGCAAAAGCAAATAAATAAATAAAAAATGAGGACTTCTCCCAAAAGGTGAGAAGTGGGAAATGATTAGATGAAGGTTATCTTGATTTGTAGCCTAGTTGATTTGAGCTTGTAAGTCCTTAAGAGTGTTTAAACACCTAATGCCCTAAAGCCGTCCGATTTAGGAGTCATTGACCTAACGCTCGACCTCATGGATCGCTAGAAAGCTTAATAAATCAACACATTGCACCATGCTTCCATCTTTAATCCTTTAGGATAGTAAAAAAATTAAAAATAAAAAAATAAATCGAATGAAAAGAATAAGCGCAGCTAGTTGAATAAAGCTTTAATAAAATGTCCACTCTTTGTCTTGATGATCGATACTAGATTTGTGTACTAGTTTGAGGCCGGATGTGATCATTTCTTCAGTTGGCTTAGATAGCAGCATATTTGATGTCAGTTCACTTAAAAAGGATTCTAGAGTTGTTTTGATTTGCATGATCATTATCTTGATGTGTGGAGGACCACACTTGCTTGCTTGATGTTGAGATTTTGGGAGATTGCTTGGAAAGGGTTGAAAAATTGCATACTTGAAGTAGTTTTCTCCCAATACCTGTTTTATATATTGGTGCCTCTTTAGTGAGAAAGAGCTCAATGTTTATGAGTATCATTTCTAGAAACCCTCACGAGACTTCACTCGTCCACTAGGGGTAACCCAGGGGATCAAAAGGCTTGTTGCATGCGCTAAATGCAATCGCATTCCCTACGAAAGTGGCGCTATCATTTTATTGCTTTCTAGATTCATAGTTAGTTTTTTGTTTCTTTATTTTCCTTGTAGTTCATTGCTAGAGACTAGCAATATCTAAGTTTGGGGGTGTGATAAGTGCTCAAATGTGACGCATTTTAGTACCTAAGCCAGGGTATTTAGCTCTTTCATTTATCTTACTTTCATATCTTAGTATTTATTTGTGTTTTTGCCTATTTCAGGTCAATAAAGTTCAAACATGCTAATAAGCCATTTAGCTAAATTTTGGAGCTAAGGAGAAAAGTTGGAAAGAAGCCAAGAAAATTGCACCAGAAGAGCTTCGATCGATCGGAGGAAGTCCCAATCAATCGAAGATGGTTACAATTGATCGAAATGAGGTGGTACCAGTTCAACAAAGTGGATAAAGCCCAAAAGATATTTTTGATGACACGTCAGCTTCAATCGATCGAAGCAAGTGTTGGATTGATCGAAGTCCTCTTCGATCGATAGAAGTGGCTGCTGGCAGTGAACTGTTTAATTCCCGAGCGCACCAGACTCTACCTAACTTGTGTAGCTGCGAATTTCCTCCAATCATAGGATGTATTTCTGACTTGGTGACTACTCAAAGAGGCTTGTAATAGATATATTGAGCCATATTGTAAAAAGATCATATAGTTTCTCTTAGCAATTATAAAAAGTTTTTTCTCTCTAGAACTAAGGTTTTGGGAATAAAACAAGGATGAATATAATGATGCCAACCTCTAAGCTAGCCCTTGAGGGTTCCATGACCACTACAATAAGGGGCTAAATCCCTCTCTTGGGGCTAGAGATAACCCCTAGACTTGCTTCCTAAACCAAGTTTTTGTGTATTTTTTGGGATTTTAGTTGTAATTGATGTTTTGACCTTGAATAAATATAAATCTTGTAATTTCTACATGATTTGTATGGATTAATTCATCGAATTGATCATTTAATTTTATTTATATGTCTATGTATGATAGAATGAATGTTCATATGTTTTTCTCTAAATTTAATGAAATTAATTCATATCTATGTGTGTTGATGTTGTTAATCTAGTGATAGTCAAGGCATGGTGCTTAATTGATTACTCTAGTGATTTATTTGATGGTTCATACTTATTTCTTGATGGATTATGCCACATCCTTAGTTCATTTAGATTAATTTTCATGTCATTAGCTTAAATGTAATGTAATTGCTTTAATTTCTTAGGTAGGTGGGCAATCCATTCTTGTTGTTTGATGTTCCACACTTATGAATGCAAGAAGTACATTTCTCTAGAAATTTGTGTGTGCACTACTTGTGGTTTAATTGAATGGTTAATGATCTCATTTGATAGTTTGTGCTACTCACTAGATTGATTAGACAATCTATACTTATTTACCATCCATGCTTAATTTAAATTAGTGACACACACACTCACAAGTTACAACTTGAATTTTCCCATTAATCTACAATTGTTAGTGTTTGGTGAAATGAAGCTTAGTGGTGAACTTTAAGCCCTAAGACCTTTCTCTCGTATATTTTCTCTAGTTTTAGATTGTCATTTAATCTCATTGTTTTAAGTGAACCATTAGTTAATTAATCAATCAATCTATCTTTTAATCATTCGACCTACTAATCCATCATTGATTCTAAGAATACCGCCCTTTCCCTTAGGATAATCCCTACTTACTCTAGCTATATTAATAGTTAGTAGTGGTAGTGGCATTTTATAAATTCAAACTTGGCCACATTTCATTTCACACACCACACACTTTATTGCAACTTAGGTATAGACGACGACTACGCAACCAGGTTATCTTGTCCTCCTTTCTTGCTCTACCTTTTACTTGGCCTTAGATCACCCCTTATATACGCCAAGTGAGACATTAGGTGATGTCACATGACATCACATGTGGACCCATTAGCATTATAAAATAATGTTAATTAAAATGGGTAAAAAATGTACGGGGGTCAAAATGGTATCTCTCTTTCTACGAGTTAGGTCAAGGGTCAACTCAACAAAGCCTGAACTTTATTTACCAAACCAAGAACCTACTCGAATCCCAAGTAATCCTGAGTCCTACTCCCAACTCAGGACTTCAAGTCTTTGATCTTTTATTCGAGATATACTGACGTGGTAAGTGTTACGTAACTTAGACCATTTGACCATTTGACTTGTGGACCATCGTTTCTAATGTGGCGTCGCTTGTTGACCATTTGACCAAGTTTTGTGGGCCATTATTGATGATGTGGCATAGTTCATTGATTGTTTAAACAAGAAATGTGGGCCATGTGAAGTGAGATATATTCAATACCTACAACTTCGAAACCAGATTTGAATATAGAAGTTACACCAACAGCTAGCTATTTGGTTTGCCTTCAATGGGCTTTCTTGGGCTTAATCTCGTTAAGTGGGTGTGGGCCTTAGGCTTGTTTGGGTTAGATAAGTGTTACTTTAAATTCCCATATTTTGTATAAATTGGCCAACTTGGACCATGTCCATTTATGAACCACTGCTTACATTAATAAACATTTGCTTAAATTTAAATAACTTTAAATAACCTTATAAAAATAAAATAACCTTAACATATTCATAATTAAAAAATGAAAAACAATAAGTACTATACAAGACACTAAATTGTGGTTACTTTTTTAAATCTTGTGCAGAAGTTGTTACGATTTCTTTAATCACCAAAGCTCTAGTCGATTAATGGAGACAAGGCACAAATATACATGTTCTTTAAGCTCCTCTACTTGTTTCCTGAATCTAACATTTCTCTTCTTAAGCTCATTCAATACATGGATAGAAAATTTATCTTCCCTCCTATCCAAACACATTTGAATCATTTCCTTGTTGTACTCAACCTCATCCTAAAGTCAGGCCATAAGCTGACTCATTATATCAAAATCCCTATTCAAAATGTAGGTACCCTTTGCCGCTACATCAAGCTACTCTCCAACTTTCCTAAGAAATCCACATCTCAGAAACTGCAAACTCAGAAGATTCATCTTCAAAGGCTTGATCGGTATGCCCAAGATGGCCGGTCCCAAGACGAGTGCAGTGAGCGTATGTGCTGCTTATAATGACCCGGTCATTTTCCTTTCTTTCCTTTTTCCTGAAATTTTACGGATAAATTTTTTTCATTTAATTTTCTTTTCTGAGTTCTGTTTCTTGTCACATAGTGTCATCTCGAGTGCTTGGAATTGGTTTCTGAGACTCTTTCGTGCAGATTGACAACTTCCTTTGAGGACCGAGTCATTTCCACATTTTCACTTTTTAGCTTTTCGTCATTTTCCCTATTTTCCCCGTTTGTCAGTTTTTGCCACAACCTCACTTTTCATGCTTGGAGTTGGTTTTTGACTTCACATGTCTTCATCTTCAGTGGTTTTCTCGAAATACGTATCTTTACTTTTGCAAGAAAGTACTCTGGTTGCTCCTGGTGTCCATAGAGGTATGAATGCATAGTTCTATGGAATTATTTTCTTTTCTTTGGGTGTTTTTCGTAAATATCTTCTGAAGATATTTTATTTTAGGGGCATCAAAGAAAATATTTTTTGGAAGATGTTTTCATTCTGGGGCAGTTTTGCAGTTAACCCTTTTTGTAGGGGCCATTGTGCAATTAACGAAAGTTATTGCAAAATAACTCGTCTGGAGACTGAATCCTCGTACGGGATTCATTTTCACATTTCATCAAGTCGTGTACTCTGAAAATTCCATTCTGGTCATTTTTCTCCAGTTTCAGAGTTTCTGGCTCCGGTTGCTGCCGAACACTTTCGGAGTATATCTCTCTACTCAGGACTCGGTTTTTGACACTGTTTCTTCTATTGTTCATATTTTCTCATTTTGAATCTTTTTGTTCATAGAGTTTCTCTGTTTGAGTGCGTTTGCTCAAATTCCACTTTTTCGGACCCGGCGCGGCCCTTTCGGGGCACTTTTTGAGATTTTCTATAAATAGGGGACTTAAAGAAGAAAAATCAGATTTATCTCTTCTTCTTCCTCTCTTGGACTGCAGCCATGGATGCCCATGGAGCTGCCACTTTCTCTCTTCTCCTTTGATCCACTTTTCTTGAGTGAAAAGTCTTCGGCCTTAACGTTTATTGTTTCCCTCGTCGTGCGCTACCTTTCCCCCTTATTAGAATCAATTTTTGACCATTTCTTGAGTTCGGCTTTGAAGTCAAGTTATGATTTTCATGGGGCTTTCTTCAGATTCTTGTTCACCGTGTTGTCCCCGACAAAACCCTTCGGTATCATCAGATTCGGAGCACTTATATTTCGGTGGGTTTTTGAGATTTTCATCTCAAATTGAGGTAGGGGGTGTTATAATTTACTTTCTTGTTATATAGCAAGCTATGGATGCTTATACAACTTGTTTACATGCTAGAATATTAAATCTAGAACTTTTGATTATTTATTTTCTAATATGAGATTTAATTTTCCCGGTTGCTCATAGCTTTGTTTAAACATGTGGCATGATAGTATATTTCCCCTTAATATGTTGATTGACATATATTAAATCTAGATCATTTGGATAAGTAACGAAGATTTTAATTAATATTTATTTTGAATAAAATATTAAATCATGTGGCCTTAACTAGCTTGAAATCAATATGTGTTAGCATATTATATTAGGCCCTACCATATTCTTCAACATAGGTGAATTTGATAGTAATCCGAGGTGTTTTAAAATCTAGAGAATATTTAATTAATTGATTAATTAATTTATTCTATGTGTACTATTCACTCCATTTGAATTTCGACTTGATATTCTTGATATGCATGTCATATAGTTTCACATATATTAAATCTAGAATATTTGATTAAGTTTTAAAACTTTTCATTTATAATTTTTCTAGTATTAAAGTTTAATACCCATGGCCGTACATTACATGGAAATCACTTATATCGTGCTAGTAAATCAAGTCTTAACAAGTTGCATAACATGTATTAAATTGAGATCACTTAGATGAATTTCAAAACTTAGAGATTTTAATTAAAATGATTAAATAAAATCAATTCAATGACTTCTTGGTCTTGATAAAGTTTCTAACTTAGTATCCATGCTTTCCTTGACAAGTTCCTTCACATGTATCGAATTGAGAATAATCGGATAAGTTTTGAGACTTGCATTTATTTATTTCCTTTGTATGGAATCTAATTCACACGGTTGTATCTCGTAGGAAATGAACTTGTAACTTGACATTGGACTTGCCTTGTAATCTTGATGATTTAATTCCTTTAGTAGATTAAATTCCCTTTTATGCTTTCATCGATTTAATCATGACCCTTGTAACTTGGTTTCATTAAAGTACTTCATAGACTTGCACTTTTGTCTTAAAATGATTTGATCACTCATGTGTTGCTTAGTAAGTACTTGAATCATGTATCATAAAATTGTGGTATTTTTCCTTTAATGGATTCCATGTGATATGTTTACGTCTTGGTTTTAATCTATATAGATACATACTTTGATTTCTTGACATTTAACATGCCATTATAGTTGAGAACTTAGGGCATGACTTATGTGTTCCAAATTCTTGGTTGTGCATGAAACGTGGTTAATGCATTTCTTGTATTTGATACAATCTTGACTTGCACAATTTGTTGATTTTGGGACTTGGGATATCAATCAAGAATTGACATGGCTAGGACTTGGTTCTAGGACGGGGGAATGTCCTCCTACACTATAGTGTGCACTAGGGGAAAGGTACACATGGGTTAGAAGCCCTAAAGTGATCTCAAGAGTACGGTTTTAATCCGGGCAATATCCAAGTTTCCACATTAGTTGATTTCACTCTTTAAATTTCAAGTTGCTATGCCTTAAAGATTTAAACGTATCGTGTTATGTGAAATGCTCCAATCTTGTTTCATTGCATATATTTTATGCTCATCCTTGATTTCAGTCCTTAAATTTCAAGTGTTCTTCCTTGAAGATTTAAGAATCTCTTATGTTATATGAAATGTTCTAAACTTGTCATTGCATAGATTTTATGCTTTGTCCTTGCATAGATATTATGTCTTATTCTTGGTTTCATATATTTCCTCCATCGTGTTAATTGGAATGCTCCAATTATGTTAATTACATTGATAATGTAATTCTTGTTAACTTATATCCTAGTATTCTAGTACTTTCTTGTCGTGTTGTATGGATTATTCCAAACCTTATTTAATTGTATTGAAAATGCAATTCATGTTGATCTATTTTCAAGCATCCATCTTATCGTGTTCCTTGGATTATCCCAACCTTGATTCCTTTCATATATGTATATATATCATGATTGTTGTTGCTTATACTCTAAGGTAGCTTAGGATGCTCCCTGAGTCTCACCTTGACATAGACGTTAGGTGGCATGACCCTTTTCAACTGTATCATGTTAGTCTAAAAATCTAAAAGAAATCGAGTCATGTATGCTCATTCTCTGCGAGTAAACTTGTTTACTTACCCCGATGTTGCTGAGGGTTTTGATCAGGTACGAAGACTTGGTTTGTGATTCTTATCATGCTTGGATGATTTGTAGACTTGAAGATTTCAATTCTTGTAAAGGTCGACTTGAAATACCATTTGTAGCCATTTTATCAAATGTGTATATTTGATTCCAAACTTGTATTATATGCTTAAGCACACTTTTTGGTATTCATTCTATGTATATGATATGTGGCCAAGGGCCAAACTTCATTTGTAATCCAAGTATATTGAAAAATGTAGAAATTTGCCTTTAATGAGAAAAGCATGAAAATTTGAGTTTTAAAATGTCATTTTCGCACCGGTGTGTGTATTGTGTATGTAATTCATCCTTTAGCATTCGTTTACCATGTGTGAGGTGTGGCCATGGGCCAAACACCACTTAGTTTTCATTTTTCGCGTTTTAGTTCAACATATTGCATTTTGGGCTAAAATAGTAGAATCCGAGCCTTTAAGGGTTCATTTTCATATCAGGTGGTGCAAAGTGTGTTCCGGCACCTCCACTAGGTCTCATTAAGCATGTTTGAAGTGTGGCCAAGGGCCAAATGGTAATTTTCAATCATTTGTTAGTTTTAGTTTTCAAAATTTCCATTTCAAGTTCATTTTTGCCTTTTTGGCCGTTGGGGGGTCGAATTTTGACTCGGCCATTTTTGGGAGCCGCGGACCATTCCCGCACGCTTTAAATCACTTATTACGTTTGCGTGCATATTTGTTTTAGCCTAGAAATGCATTTGGGGTCAAATGTTTGCTTAGTGTAAAGTTGCCTTTTCATCGTTTTTTACCTTAATCTGGTCTAAGAGCATTCTAGACATTTCATAGGCTTTTTTTTTTTTTTTTTTTTTTTTTTTTTTTTTTTTTTTTGTTTCCGTCCACAAGGTCGGGTGGAAAACATGATTTTGGGGTGTATTTCTTCTTTGTATTTTTTTCAAAAAGGCCCAAAAAGTCCTCAAAATCACATTTCAAACTCATATTTCTATTAAGCCTTTAGCAGAACGAGCGCTCGTTCATGTCGCACGAGTGCTCGTAATTGGGGCAGAGAGTTTTGGCCCTGGGGCAAGCGCTCGTTCATGTCACACGAGCGCTCGTAATTAGGGCAGAGAGTTTTGGCCCTAGGGCATGTGCTATACGAGCACTCATAGCAATTGAACGAGCGCTCGTGGTACTGTTCACACGCGTGTGTGTGTGTGTCTTGATTCAACACTGCACCTCCAACTTCGGATCGTCGTATCTCCTTCGTTTTAACTGCGAATTAGTCCGTTCATGAGTCTAAATTGACCGCATCGAAATAAGCTTTCTAATGGTACTAATTAAAACTTCAGATTCTATTATCACCTCGAGATATTCAAGTTTTAGTATGGTAGTATCAGTTTTTGGTTCGAACCGGAATAGGGTTTTCCTTCCTTTGACTTCAAGACTTGATATCTATTGATTCTTGAGTCCATAAGTTTTAGTATGGTAGTATCAATTGATTCTTGAGTCCATATTGATTGATTTTTGAATGTCTTTCTAGCGGAGTGCTTAGTGGCTCCCGAATCTATAGTTTTTAAAATGACTATTTTGTCCCTAGGGTCTTAATTGTTATTTTTCTAATCTTTTGCTTCCGCTTCAGTTCTCATTGAGTTCCAAGACCTCATGGAAGGTCATCTTAGGGTCTTAGAGGTGTTTTGTGCCTTGGGAGACTATTGTCTTGTTTCTTGCTTCCGTATCTGGATCCGTTAACTGGTCAATCTTCGGTTTATCACTGTTGCTCCAAGTTGAATAAAATCCAGGGTCATTACAAGTGGTATCAAAGCATCCAAGTTTGAATACCTTGGACGATGGGTTTTGGGTTCATATCATGCTCACGGTGTTTTACTTTGATCTGTCATTTGTATCTTGATAACATGTCTTGTTTAATAACATGTCTTGTATGATAACATGTTCATATGCTCAAGTGTTTTGAGACATCTATTAATTGTTAAGCATGCTTTATGTGTATATATATGATTCCTGATAACATAATCTGGGTTTCTATCATGTCTGCGTGCTTGTGTTAGTATGACTGTATGCGACGTATGTCGGTATAGCTTTCTTTTTCATTCACATGTATTGTCGTACCATGCCTTACGTGCTTCTTGATAACATGCCTTGATCTGATAACATGTCTGTTTGCTTATGTGGTGACTTGTTTAGAAGCTTATCTTGACTGTCTGGTTTTGGCATTGTCACTTAGGATTTGTCATATCCTTTGGATGCGTTCTTGTTTCACGAGTTTTTTCCTTAGATAGGAGAGATTCGTTCTGTAAGGACCCATGTCGGGAACGTTCTTGTCTGTTTTCTTGGTTGGGTTTTTGAGACCTTAGTCTGTTGGTTGATGCGAGTAAGGCTCATGTGAGCGTAGAATCATAGTCCTTGACTGGTGGAGTGAGATGTTGGCCAAGAAGGCACCGTTTCATTTCCTTTTCCTTCGTGGTTTCTAGATCTAAGGCCTTAAGCGTAGCGGAGCCTATGACATTATTGTCAAAGTTTTGGGATTAGCTACCCCAACTCTCGCAGATGCTTGGTTCCCGTGGTGCTTTTGGTAATGATTATTTTCGACATTGATGTCATCCGCATCAATAGGTTTCTTAGAGTTGACCTGGTTTAGGGCATGTTATGGACTAGTGCCATATACTATCATGCTACCTTGCTAACGATTAAGTGTGGGCGGGTTTTGGTTACTGTTCGTACTGCCTTGTTACTCTCTTCTTCTATCATGTTTCAACCTTTCGTTGTCTTGAGATTCATGGTTTCGCGTTCCTTTAGTAGATATTGAGACTTCTAGAGTTGTCCTTCAGTGCCTTATGAGTTGTCCTTTGGTTTGACCTTTTATTCAGTCCCTGTTCTGTTCTCTTTTGGTATGTTCCAAATTTCGGGGACGAAATTTCTTTAAAGAGGGTAGGTTGTAATGACCCGGTCATTTTCCTTCCTTCCTTTTTCCTAAAATTTACGAATAAATTTTTTCCATTTAATTTACTTTTCTGAGTTCTATTTTTTGTCACATAGTGTCATCTCGAGTGCTTGGAATTCGTTTCTGATACACTTTTGTGCGGATTGACAACTTCCTTTGAGGACCAAGTCATTTCCACATTTTCACTTTTCGATTTTTCGTGATTTTACCTATTTCGTCTTCTTCCCTATTCTGTCGTTTCCCTATTTGTCATTTTTTTGCACAACCTCACTTTTCATGCTCGGAGTTGGTTTTTGACTTCACATGGCTTCATCTTCAGTGGTTTCCTCGAAATACGTATCTTTACTTTTGCAAGAAAAGTACTGTGTTTGCTCCAGGTGTCCATAGGGGTATGGATGCATAGTTCTATGGAATTATTTTCTTTTCATGTGGTGTTTTTCGTAAATATCTTTTGAAGATATTTTATTTCAGGGGCATCTAAGAAAATATTTTTTGGAAGATATTTTCATTCTGGGGCAGTTTCGCAGTTAACCCTTTTTGTAGGGGCATTGTGCAATTAATGAAAGTTGTTGTAAAATGCCTCGTCTGGAGCCTGGATCCTCGTACGGACTTCATTTTCACATTTCGTAGAGTCGTGTACTCTTCAAATTCCGCTCTGGTCCTTTTTCTCCAGTTTTAGAGTTTCTAGCCCTAGTTGCCGCCGAACTTGTTCGGGACATATCCCTCTGCTCGGGACTCAGTTTTTGACGCAGTTCCTTCCGTTATTTATCTTTTCTCATTTTGAATCTTTTTTTTCATGGAGTTTCTCTGTTTGAGCGCATTTGCTCAAATTCCACTTTTCCGGACCCGGTAGGGCCCTTTCGGGACACTTTTTGAGATTTTCTATAAATAGGGGACTTAAAGAAGAAAAATTAGATTTTTCTCTTCTTCTTCCTCTCTTGGCCGGCAGCCATGGATGCCCATGGAGCTGCCACTCTCTCTCCTCTTTTGATGCACTTTTCTTAAATGAAAAGTCTTCGGCCTTAACGTTTATTGTTTCCCTCATCGTATTCTACCTTTCCCCCTTATTAGAATCCATTTGTGACCATTTCTTGAGTTCAGGTTTGAAGTCAAGTTGTGATTTTCATGGGGCTTTCTTCAGATTCTTGTTCACCGTGTTGTCCCCGACAAAACCCTTCGGTATCGTCAGATTCGGAGCACTTTTATTTGGGTGGGCTTTTGAGATTTTCATCTCAAATTGAGGTAGGGGGCGTTATAATTTACTTTCTTGTTATAGAGCATGCTATGGATGCTTATACAACTTGTTTACATTCTAAGATATTAAATCTAGAACTTTTGATTATTTATTTTCTAGTATGAGATTTGATTTTCCCGGTCGCTCATAACTTTGTTTCAACATGTGGCATAATTGAATATTACCCCTTGATATGTTGATTGAAATATATTAAATCTAGATCATTTGGATAAGTAACGAAGATTTTAATTAATATTTATCTTGAATAAAATATTAAATCATGTGGCCTTACTTAGCTTTAAATCAATATGTGTTAGCATATTATATTAGGACCTAGCATGCACTTCAACATAGGTGAATTTGAGAATAATCGGAGGTGTTTTAAAATCTAGATAATATTTAATTAATTGATTAATTAATTTATTCTATTCGTACTATTCACTCCATTTGAATTCCGACTTGATATTCTTGATAAGCATGTCATATAGTTTCACATATATTAAATCTAGAATATTTGATTAAGTTTTGAAACTTTTCATTTATTATTTTTCTAGTATTAAATGTTAATACTCATAGTCGTACATTGCATGGAAATCACTTGTATCGTGCTAGTAAATCAACACTTGACAAGTTGCAAAACATATAGTAAATTGAAATCATTTGGATGAATTTTAAAACTTAGAGATTTTAATTAAAATGATTAATTAAAATCAATTCAATGGCTCATTGGTCTTGATAAAGTTTCTAACTTAGTATCCATACTTTCCTTGACAAGTTCCTTCATATGTATCGAATTGATAATAATCGGATAAGTTTTGAGACTTGCATTTATTTATTTCCTTTGTATGGAATATAATTCACATGGTTGTATCTCGTAGGAAGTGAACTTGTAACTTGACATTAGACTTACCTTGTAATCTTGATGATTTAATCCCTTCAGTAGATTAAATTCCCTTTTATGCTTCCATCGATTTAATCATGACCCTTGTAACTTGGTTTCATTAAGGTACGTCATAGACTTGCAGTTTTGTCTTAGAAAGATTTGATCACTCATGTGTTGCTTAGTGAGTACTTGAATCATGTATCATATAATTGTGGCATTTTTCCTTCAATGGATTCCATGTGATATGTATACGTCTTGGTTTTAATCTATATAGATACATACTTTGATTTCTTGACATTTCACATGCCATTATAGTTGAGAACTTAGGGCATGACTTGTGTGTTCCAAAATCTTAGTTGTGTATGAATTGTTGTTAATGCATTTCTTGTATTTGATACAATCTTGACTTGCACAACTTGTTGATTTTGGAACTTGGGATATCAATTAAGAATTGACATAGCTAGGACTTAGTTCTAGTACGGGGGAATGTCCTCCTACACTATAGTGTGCACTAGGGAAAAGGTACCCATGGGTTAGTAGCCCTAAAGTGATCTCAAGAGTACGGTTTTAATCCAGGCAATATCTGAGTTTCCACATTGGTTGATTTCACTCTTTAAATTTCAAGTTGCTATGCCTTGAAGATTTAAACGTATCGTGTTATGTGAAATGCTCCAATCTTGTTTCATTGCATAGATTTTATGCTTATCCTTGATTTCAGTCCTTAAATTTCAAGTGTTATTCCTTGAAGATTTAAGAATCTCTTATGTTATATGAAATCTTCTAATCTTGTCCTTGCATAGATTTTATGCCTTGTCCTTGCATAGATATTATGTCTTGTTCTTGGTTTCATATATTTCCTCCATCGTGTTAATTGGAATGCTCCAATCATGTTAATTACATTGATAATGTAATTCTTGTTAACTTATATGCTAGTATTCTAGTACTTTCTTGTCGTGATGTATGAATTATTCCAAACCTTGTTTAATTGTATTGAAAATGCAATTCATGTTGATCTATTTTCAAGCATCCATCTTATCGTGTTCCTTGGATTATCCCAACCTTGATTCCTTTCATATATGTATATATATCATGATTGTTGTTGCTTATACTCTAAGGTAGCTTAGGATGCTCCCTGAGTCTCACCTTGACATAGACGTTAGGTGGCATGACCCTTTTCAACTGTATCATGTTAGTCTAAAAATCTGAAAGAAATCGAGTCATGCATGCTCATTCTCTGCGAGTAAACTTGCTTACTCACCCCGAAGTTGCTGAGGGTTTTGATCAGGTACGAAGACTTGGTTTGTGATTCTTATCATGCTTGGATGATTTGTAGACTTGAAGATTTCAATTCTTGTAAAGGTCGACTTGAAATGCCATTTGTAGCCATTTTATCAAATGTGTATATTTGATTCCAAACTTGTATTATGTGCTTAAGCACACTTTTTGGTATTCATTCTATGTGTATGATATATGGCCAAGGGCTAAACTTCATTTGTAATCAATGTATATTGAAAAATGTAGAATTTTGCCTTTATTGAGAAAAACATGAAAGTTTGGGTTTCAATATGTCATTTTCGCACCGATGTGTGCATTATGTATGTAATTCATCCTTTAGCATTCGTTTACCATGTGTGAGCAACCAAGGGCCAAACACCACTTAGTTTTCATTTTTCGCGTTTTAGTTCCACATATTGCATTTTGGGCTAAAATAGTAGAATCAGAGCCTTTAAGGGTGCATTTTCATATCGGGTGGTGTAAAGTGTGTTCCAGCACCTCCACTAGGTCTCATTAAGCATGTTTGAAGTGTGGCCAAGGGCCAAATGGTAATTTCCAATCATTTGTTACTTTTGGTTTTCAAAATTTCCAATTCAAGTTCATTTTCGCCTTTTTGGCTATTGTGGGCTCGTATTTTGACTCGGCCATTTTCGAGAGCCGCGGATCATTCCCGTGCGCTCAAAATCACTTATTACGTTTGCATACATATTTGTTTCAGCTTAGAAATTCATTTGGGGTCAAATGTATGCTTGGTGCAAAGTTGCCTTTTCACCGTTTTTGAGCCTAATCTGGTCTAAAGGCATTCTTGACATTTCACAGTGTTTTTTTTTTTTTTTTTGTTTCTGTCCACATGGTCGGGTAGAAAACATGATTTTGGGGTGGGTTTCATCTTTGTATTGTTTTTATAAAGGCCCAAAAAGTCCTCAAAATCACATTTCAAACTTATATTTCTACTAAGCCTTTAGTAGAACGAGCACTCGTCCATGTCGCACGAGAGCTCGTAAATGGGGCAGAGAGTTTTGGTCCTGGGGCGTGTGCTGTACGAGCGCTCGTAGCCCTTGCACGAGCACTCGTGGTACTGTTCACGTGTGTGTGTGTGTGTGTGTGTCTCTTGGTTTAGCACTGCACCTCCAACTTCTGAACGTCGTATCTCATTTATTTTAACTCCGAATTAGTCCGTTCTTGAGTCTAAATTGACCGCATCGAAATAATCTTTCCAATAGTACTAATTAAAGTTTTAGATTCTATTTGCACCTCGAGATATTCAAGTTTTAGTATGGTAGTATCAATTTTTGGTTCGAACCGGGATAGGGTTTTCCTTCCTTTGACTTCAAGACTTGATATCTTTGCCATCCGGACTCCGAATCAAGTGATTCTTGAGTCCATCTTGATTGATTTTTCATTTTCTTTCAAGCGGAGTGCTCGATGGAACCCGAATCTATAGTTTCTAAAATGACTATTTTGTCCCTAGGGCTTAATTGTTATTTTTCTAATCTTTTGCTTCCGCGTCAGTTCTCATTGAGTTCCAAGACCTCATGGAAGGTCATCTTAGGGTCTTAGAGGTGTTTTGTGCCTTGGGAGACTATTATCTTGTTTCTAGCTTCCGCATCTGGATCCGTTAACAGGTCAATCTTCGGTTCATCACTGTTGCTCCGAGTTGAATAAAATCCAGGGTCGTTATAAGTGGTATCAGAGCGTCCGGGTTTGAATACCTTGGATGACGGGTTTTGGGTTCATATCATGCTCATGGTGTTTTACTTTGATATGTCATTTGTATCTTGTTAACATGTCTTGTTTGATAACATGTCTTATATGATAACATGTTCACATGCTCAGGTTTTTGAGACATCTATTAATTTTTAAGCATGTTTTATGTGTATATATATGATTCCTGATAACATGATCTGGGTTTCTATCATGTCTGCATGCTTGTGTTGGCTTGACTGTATGCGATGTATGTCGATGTAGCTTACATTTTTCATTCACATGTATTGTCGTACCATGCCTTACGTGCTTCTTGATAACATGCCTTGATCTAATAACATGTCTATTTACTTATGTGGTAACTTGTTTAAAAGCTTATCTTGACTGTCTCGTTTTGGCATTGTCACTTAGGATCTGTCGTATCTCTTGAATGCATTCTTGTTTCACGAGTTTCTTCCTTGGATAGGAGAGATTCGTTCTGTAAGGACCCATGTCGAGAATGTTCTTGTCTGTTTTCTTGGTTGGGTTTTCAAGACCTTGGTCTGTTGGTTGATGCGAGTAAAGCTCATGTGAGCGTAGAATCGTAGTCCTTATCTGGTGGAGTGAGATGTTGGCCAAGGAGGCACCGTTTCATTTCTTTTTCCTTCGTGGCTTCTGGATCTAATGCCTTAAATGTAGCAATGCCTATGACATTATTTTTAAAGTTTTGGGATTAGCTACCCCAACTTTCGCAGATGCTTGGTTCCCGTGGTGCTTTTGGTAATGATCATTTTCGACATTGATGTAATCCGTATCAATAGGTTTCTCTAAGTTGACCTGGTTTGGGGCATGTTATGGACTAGTGCCATATACTATCATGCTACCCTGCTGACGAGTAAGTGTGGGTGGGTTTTGGTTACTATTCGTACTGCCTTGTTACTCTCTTCTTCTATCATGTTTCAACTTTTAGTTGTCTTGGGATTCTCTCGATAGTTGACATTGAGTTAACGTGCCGATTCGTATGAGGTGTTGCCTCGATTCGTGGTTTCGCGTTCCTTCAGTAGATTTTGAGACTTCTAGAGTTGTCCTTCAGTGCCTTATGAGTTGTCCTTTGGTTTGACCTTTTGTTTGGTCCCTGTTTTGTTCTCTTCCGGTATGTTCCAAATTTTGAGGATGAAATTTCTTTAAAGATGGTAGGTTGTAATGACCCGGTCATTTTCCTTCCTTTCCTTTTTTCTGAAATTTTACGGATAAATATTTTCCGTTTAATTTTCTTTTCTGAGTTCTGTTTCTTGTCACATAGTGTCGTCTCGAGTGCTTGGAATTGGTTTTTGAGACTCTTTCGTGCAAATTGACAATTTCCTTTGAGGACCGAGTCATTTTCACATTTTCACTTTTCAGTTTTTCTTCATTTTCCCTATTTCGTCTTCTTCCTTATTCTGTCTTTTCCCCATTTGTCAGTTTTTTGCACAACCTCACTTTTCATGCTCGGAGTTGGTTTTTGACTTCACATGTCTTCATCTTCAGTGGTTTTCTCGAAATACGTATCTTTACTTTTGCAATGAAGTACTCTGGTTGCTCCCGGTGTCCATAGGGGTATGAATGTATAGTTCTATGGAATTATTTTCTTTCCTTGGGGTGTTTTTTGAAAATATCTTTTGATGAAATTTTATTTCAGGGGCATCTAAGAAAATATTTTTTGGAAGATATTTTTATTCTAGGGCAGTTTCGCAGTTAAACCTTTTTGTAAGGGCATTGTGCAATTAACGAAAGTTATTGCAAATGCCTCGTCTGGAGCCTGGATCCTCGTATGGCATTCATTTTCACATTTCGTCGAGTTGTGTACTCTTACAATTCCGTTCTGGTCATTTTTCTCCAGTTTCAGAGTTTCGGGCCCTAGTTGCCTCCGAACTTGTTCGGGGCATATCCCTCCACTCGGGACTCAGTTTTTAACGTTGTTCCTTCCGTTATTCATCTTTTCTCATTTTGAATCTTTTTCGTTCATGGAGTTTCTCCGTTTGAGCGCGTTTGCTCAAATTCCATTTTTCTGGAACCGGCGGGGCCCTTTCGGGGCACTTTTTGAGATTTTCTATAAATAGGGGACTTAAAGAAGAAAAATTAGATTTTTCTCTTCTTCTTCCTCTCTTGGCCGGCAGCCATGGATGCCCATGGAGCTGCCACTTTCTCTCTCCTCCTTTGATCCACTTTTCTTAATTGCAAAGTCTTCGACCTTAACGTTTATTATTTCCCTCGTCGTGCTCTACCTTTCCCCCTTATTAGAATCCATTTCTTACCATTTCTTGAGTTTGGGTTTGAAGTCAAGTTGTGATTTTCATGGGGCTTTCTTCAGATTCTTGTTCACTATGTTGTCACCGACAAAACCCTTCGGTATCGTCGGATTCGGAGCACTTTTATTTCAGTGGGCTTTTGAGATTTTCATCTCAAATGGAGGTAGGGGGTGTTATAATTTACTTTCGTGTTATATAGCATGCTATGGATGCTTATACAACTTGTTTACATGCTAGGATATTAAATCTAAAACTTTTGATTTTTTATTTTCTAGTATGAGATTTGATTTTCCTAGTTACTCATAGCTTTATTTAAACATGTGGCATGATAGAATATTACCCCTTGATATGTTGATTGACATATATTAAATCTAGATCATTTGGATAAGTAACGAAGATTTTAATTAATATTTATTTTGAATAAAATATTAAATCCTGTGGCCTTAACTAGCTTGAAATCAATATGTGTTAGCATATTATATTAGGCCTTAGCATGCTCTTCAACATCGGTGAATTTGAGAGTAATCAGAAGTGTTTTAAAATTTAGAGAATATTTAATTAATTGATTAATTAATTTATTCCATGTGTACTATTCACTCCATTCGAATTCTGACTTGATATTCTTGATATGCATGTCATGTAGTTTCACATATATTAAATCTATAATATTTGATTAAGTTTTGAAACTTTTCATTTATTATTTTTCTAGTATTAAGGTTTAATACCCATGGTCGTACATTGCATGGAAATCACTTGTATCGTGCTAGTAAATCAAGTCTTGACAAGTTGCATAATATATATTAAATTGATATCATTTGGATGAATTTCAAAACTTAGAGATTTTAATTAAAATGATTAATTAAAATCAATTCAATGGCTCCTTGATCTTGATAAAGTTTCTAACTTAGTATCCATACTTTCCTTGACAAGTTCCTTCACATGTATCGAATTGAGAATAATCGGATAAGTTTTGAGACTTGCATTTATTTATTTCCTTTGTATGGAATATAATTCACATGGTTGTATCTCGTAGGAAGTGAATGTAATACCCCCACATTTTACACGCATAAGTTGATCAGGCTTATGCACGAAAAATAAAGGATATCAAAAACAATTGATAATATACAAGCATAGAATACAAAATGATAATAATAGAAGAACTTAGACAGGAAAAGAAAAAAAAAAACTAAATAATAAGACATCCATCCATCCTTTATTAAATACAATACTCCTTTATACAACTTGGAAATCCTATGTCAAGGATCCCTAAATATAAACCTGAAAGTTCAACATTGGAAGTAAATACAACTGAAATCAAAGTAATACATAAAACTTCAACCCTGAACAAGATCATGAGAGTAGATGAGTTCGGATGGTGGTCCCACACTGCTAAGCCTCAACCTTGAAACGAGTATTGACCGTGTCCTAAAATAACAACAATGGTGGGTCAACCCCACGAGCAAGTCCTCTCTACTATGACCCAAATTAGAGAATCAAATAAATTAATCATTATTATTCAGAAGTATACTATATCTGTATACACCCAAATGAAACTACACAATGTATAATATGACCTCAACCAGAATAGACGGTGATCACTTAGACTCACACAAGGTGGTTAAGTGTCTCCTTTCCCTACCTGGGAAATCAGCTATTAATACATGGTGCACGGTACTGACAACCCGGACTATAAGTCCTACACAGTGGTAACATAGCTCAAGGTACTAATAAATATACTGAGCATATCACTTAGGCAACACATGCCATTAATATTAAACCGCATACCCCGACAGCCACACATCTGTCTATGGCAACAAATGCATAATGTATAAATGAGTCTCAACTTATTAGTCAGCTCACATGGTTCTATATGGCAACATATCTATATAATATAACTGCGACATAATTTATTTAGCAGTCCATTTATTACCTGAAATAATTTATATACCATTAACAACATAAATAATCCCGTAATGTATAATAGACAATTTATATGAATACAACCGTGTAATCATTTAATTTAACATTAATGATTAATACCATTTAAAATAATAACACAATTAATATTTAAATATGTCATTAAATTAATTACATCCGTTAATAGCAATTCGTACTATAAACAACACCAATAATGTCTGGAAATATTAATCGGACATAATAATAATTAACGGGTAATAAAAATAATAATTTAATGTCCCGTTAAACCCGTAACTACCAACCCTAGGCCCAAAAATGCAAGTTGAAGGTTCTGGAAATTACAAAACAATCCCTAGGGGTATTCTGGACTTTTCCAGTTGCTACAGAGACCCCACACGCGCCCTCTCGCGCTTCCCAAAGCTTCCTACATGCGCCACCACCTTCCTCACACGCGCACGCGCTTACACGTGCTCCAACGCGCGTCTGGTATCAGCCACGCGCGCACTAACGTACCTGCTGACGTGGCGCTTCCTGATTCGGTGGTTGCATTCTAATTCCGTGGACGCGCTGCACTGGATTAATCTGACTATCCTAAAGTAATCCTACGGCTACTGATACATGCGCATGGAAAGTAATGTACTCCGCGTCACACCGGATTACTCCAATCACCTTCTTCACTGCCGGTGGCCGGAAAACTCGCTGGAGGCTCGCCGGAATTTACAGAAAATCCCCGGAAAATCCCAAAAAATTCTATAAAAATTCCTAAAGTTTTAAATAATTATTCCTAAGCTTTAATTAATTACATAGGCCAATAATAAATTATCTAACACCCAAAATAATTAATATTTCACTAATTTAATAAACTAAAATTATAATTTATTAAAATCTTAGCATGCTTTCCATACTCCAAAATAACCTAAATAAATTAAATAATTAATTTATGGATTCAAAGGGGAAAAGTAGATACTAACTTGCTTTATGGATTTGAAACAAATCCGCAGGTTGCGAGTAGTCGGGTAAAATCACCTACACCGGTCCAAGCCTCTTTCTCTCTCTTTTGCTTTCACTCTTCTAGAATAACTCACTATTATTTTTTTTTCTCTCTTCTACTTACGTGGGTTGTCTTCAAATGGTAAGCTAAACTAATATATATACTAACTTATATAATATATATAATACAAATATCTAACTTATAATAACTATCAAAACATTCCTAACTACTCTAATTGAATACAATACAATCTAAGTCAATTCAACCTATTTTGACATAGAGTTATAATATACAAAATGAAATCCTATCATTCAAACTACAATCATGACATTGTTTTATTATTATTATTATTTATACATAATAATACACTACAATACAAATGTACTAAATTAATTAACTAATACTAATTAACATAACCAATATAATATATAAATTAACATTATAATATAAGAACATATAATTAATATTGCATGCACAAACAAATAAATAATATTAATTTAATAATTTAGTATACGTAATTAAAAGGTGAATAAATCTACACATTAAATAATTAATCTAAGACAGAAAGAATTTAAATAAACTCTTAAAAAATTTACGGGGTATTACATTCTCCCCCCTAATAAAGGAATTTCTTCCCCGAAAGTCACTGCATACCTGTATTAAAGAGCTCTGGATACTTGGCACGGATAATATCTTCCCGTTCCCAAGTAGACTCTGTCTCACTATGACGACTCCACTGTACACGTACTAATGGAATAGTCTTCGTGCGCAGTATCTGATTCCTACGATCGAGAATACAGTAAGGTTGTTCTAAATAGGTTGCATCGGGTTGCAACTCAATCTCACCCACATCAATGTGTTGATATCTGTCTTCTTCCCGTAGAAATTTCCGCAGCATGGATATATGAAAAACATTATGTACCCAATGAGGATTATCTGGTAAAGCCAGACGATAAGCTACTATCCCAATCCGATCTGTAATTATAAAAGGACCCACAAACCGAGGCGATAACTTACCCTTTGACCCAAACCGCATTACTCCCTTCATGGGAGAAACCTTAAGTAAAACCTGATCACCAACCCTAAACTCCAAAACACGAGCTCGACGGTCAGCGTAACTTTTTTGTCTGCTTTGGGCGGTACGCATCCGATCCCTAATGATAGCGATCTTTTCTGACGTGTCCTTAATAAATTTAGGACCCAAAAAGCTCTTCTCGCCAACTCCAAGCCAACAAACAGGAGACCTACACGGTCTACCATACAAAGCCTCAAATGGTGCCATACCAATAGTTTTCTGATAACTATTGTTATAAACAAACTCTGAAAGTGGCAAATATTCCTCCCAATTGCCTTTAAAATCAAGAACACATGCCCGCAACATGTCTTCTAAAATCTGATTAACTCTCTCAGTCTGTCCATCTGTCTGAGGATGATAGGCAGTGCTAAGATGAAGTTCTGTACCTAAAGCCTGCTGAAAGCTCCTCCAAAATCCTGATACAAAGTTCGGATCTCTATCTGATACGATGGACAATGGTATGCCATGAAGTTTCACCATTTCTGCAATATAAAGCTTAGCATACTGTTCTGATGTAAAGTTTGAACGAACAGGTAGAAAATGAGCGGACTTGGTTAATCTATCAATAATGACCCAAATAGTATTGTGATTATGATGTGAAGTAGGTAATCCCTCTATAAAGTCCATGGAAATACTCTCCCATTTCCACTCTGGTATGGGAAGTGGCTGTAAAGATCCTGGCTGTCTCTGATGATCAATCTTAACCATCTGACAAGTGCTGCATTTAGAGACAAAGATAGCTATATCTCTCTTTATACCGGCCCACCAAAACTTGCGTTTCATGTCCTGATACATCTTGTTTGCTCCTAGATGTACAGAGAACTAAGAAGTGTGTGTCTCTCTCATCACAACATTTCTCAAGTTGTCAGCTGAAGGAACAATTAAACGTCCCTTGTACCTCAATCCTCCATCCGTACCCATGGAATAAAAAGGAACATCACCTGAAGCTAACTCCAAAACCCGATCAATACACTGTTGATCTGTGAGTTTAGCTTTAATGACCTGGAGAATGATAGAAGGAGTTACTACTACACATGCCATAAAAGCGTCTGTTAACTCATCAACAGCCTTCAAAGCATCCCATTCTATTGCAAACAAAGCTGAAAGGCTGACATAGGGTCGGCGGCTAAGTGCATCTGCTACTACATTCGCTTTCCCTGGATGATATTGAATAGAGAAGTGATAATCTTTCACGAACTCTAACCATCTGCGCTGTCTCATATTCAGTTCCCTCTGTGTGAACAAATACTGTAAACTCTTATGATCACTAAACAATTGAAAAGTCTCCCCCAAAAGATAATGCCTCTATATACGTAAGGCAAAAACCACTGCTGCTAACTCCAAATCGTGAGTTGGGTAATTAAGCTCATGAGGCTTAAGCTTCCAGGACACATAAGAAACTGGTCGCTCTTCTTGCATCAACATATAACCCAAACCCTTCAGAGAAGCGTCGGTATATACTAAATACTCGATTCCACTCTGAGGTGTGGCTAAGACAGGTGCAGAAGTTAACTTACTCTTTAATTCAATAAAAGCAGTCTAACAAGAATCATCCCACACAAATGGTACATTCTTCTTGGTCAGATAAGTAAGTGGACCCACAATTTTGGAAAATCCCTGGATGAACCTGCGGTAATACCCCACCAATCCCATAAAACTGCGAACCTCTGTCTGTGAGGTAGGCTGTCCCCACTCCATAACTGCTGCAACCTTGGCTGGATCTACTGCTAACCCTTCTTCTGACACTATATGGCCAAGAAATTTGACCTCTTTCTGCCAAAATTCGCACTTCTCAAACTTTGCAAACAACTGATGTTCTCGAAGTGTCTGCAAGACGGTGCATAAATGTCTGGCATGGTCCTTCTCCGACTTAAAGTACACCAGAATATCATCGATGAAAACAATGATAAACTGATCTAAGTACTCTCTAAATACTCTATTCATTAAGTCCATAAAGACAGCTTGGGCATTAGTTAAGCCGAAAGGCATAACACGAAACTCATAAGATCCGTACCTTGTGAGAAATGCTGTCTTTGGAACATCTTGTTCTCTGACTCGTAGCTGATGATAACCAGATCGCAAATCGATCTTCGAGAAGTACGTAGCTCCCTTCAACTGATCAAACAGGTCATCAATTCTGGGCAACGGGTACTTGTTGTGAATAGTGACCTTGTTCAGTTCTCTGTAATCAATACAAAGACGAAGAGATCCATCCTTCTTCTTAACAAACAATACTGGTGCTCCCCATGGTGAAGTACTCTTGCGAATAAATCCCTGGCTAAGCAACTACTGAATTTGATCTTTCAACTCTCGCATTTCCACTGGTGCCATTCTATATGGCGCCTTAGCAATAGGCGTAGTGCCCGGAGCTAAATCAATGATGAAGTCTATCTCCCGACTCGGTGGCAAGTCTGGAATTTCCTGGAATACATCCTGAAATTCCTGCACTACTGGGATACTGTCAAGAGATACCGCGGTCGCTTCCTGTGAGTCCTCCTCAATAACGAATAAATAAGTGCTAGGCCCTCTATCAGGTTGTGGTACAACAAGAAGATACATCTCCTGTCCTGGTATAGCAAATACAATAGACTTTTCATAACAGTTAACCTGAGTATGGTACTACGATAACCAGTCCATCCCAAGTATAACATCATAAGAATGCATATCTAAAACTAACAAATTTGCAAGAAATCGAAGCTGGCCCATATCTATAAGAACATCACCGCAACACTCTCGTAAAATTGCGCCAACTCCCAATGGTGTATAAATATTGAGAGGTTGGTCACAGAACTGAGTCACCATACCAGATAAGCTAACAAAAGATCTAGACACAAAAGAATGTGATGCACCAGTGTCAAACAGTATACGAGCAGATCTACCATGTATAGAAAACATACCCTCAATAGCCTGAGGAGACTGCACATTATATGGCATGACGTTATATACCCTGCCATGCTGCAACTATTGTGGAGGTTGTCCCTGAGGAAATCGTGGTGCTGGAAGTGTCGGAAAGTTCTGAACTTGGCCACGTGGTATTTGTGGGGCCGGTAAAGGTAAGGGCTGATTAGGTCTCTGCTACCCATACTGTCCCTGCTTAGCTTTGGGACACATCTTGGCTGGATGCCCAATCTCCCTACAATGATAACAACATCCCTGAAAAGGACCTGTCTGCCTCCTCTGTTGATTTCCCAAAAACTGTTCTTGTCCAATTTGAGGTACCCCAACTTGCCTACCCTGATTAGAAACCCCATCTCTCTACACATCTGTGTTTCCTTTGTTTTTCTTCCAAGGTTGATGTCCTTGAACTCTGCCCCCGTCATTAAACTTGGTACCACTACTGCTTCCCTTCTCCCCTGTCTGGTGAGTGAAGTCTCGGTTAGCCCGCTTATCTCCCTTGGATTTCCGGTAATCATTCCTTATCTGGCAGTGTTGTAAAGCGGCATTAACCACCTGTATGTAAGTAGTATATGCAGGACTACCTACGATTACCATCTTAATTGTCTATATTAACCCCTTAACAAAACGGTATCTCTTCTTTTCTTCAGTATTCACCTCCTCTGGTGCGAATAAAGACAAATTAATGAACCTCTGTTCATAATCGGCCACGGTCATATCCCCCTGCTGTAGATCCAGAAATTTGGTCTTCATTGCAGATCTTACTGACAAGGGAAAATATTTGCTATCAAAGCGAGTCTGAAATTCAGCATATGTCAATCTGGTCCTCTCTTCAATGGTAGTGATAGATTCCCACCACTGCAACGCATTGCCTATCAGCATAAAAGTAGCTAGCATCTGTTTCTGCATTTCGGTACAGACTACCATCTAAAGATGACGTTCGCTCTCCTGCTTCCACTAATATGCTACCATGACATCTGTGGACCCTGCAAATGATGGTGGATTCCCTCTGATAAACGAGTGACGAGTTTTGTCCCATGACATTGGTTGCACTATCGGTTCAGGAGCAGGTGCCATCTGAGGAGGTTGCTGGTTTCGTAGAGCAGATGCTACTCCTGCTGCTACAGCTCGTGCAACGATATCAGTAACTTGAGGAGAAAATTCCTGATTCTCATCTTGATTTGGGGAAATACTACGATTTCTGTTCGCACTCCTTATCCCACGTCTAACCATCCTTCTGCCGTATTAGAAAAATTTAACATCAGTACATTATAATGGACCGACTAAAAGAGTACAAAGAACTCTAAGACTTAGGCTCTAGTTATCAGAATACACAACGCGGAAGTATAGTAACCACAAATCCCTAAGACACTCGAACCTGGAATGCTCTGATACCAATTGTAATACCCCCACATTTTACACGCATAAGTTGATCAGGCTTATACACGAAAAATGAGGGATATAAAAAACAATTTGTAATATACAAGCATGGAATACAAAATGATAATAATAGAAGAACTTAGACAAGAAAAGAAAAAAAAAAACTAAATAATAAAACATCTATCCATCCTTTATTAAATACAATACTCCTTTATACAACTTGGAAATCCTATGTCAAGGATCCCTAAATATAAACCTGAAAGTTCAACGTCGGAAGTAAATACAACTGAAATCAAAGTAATACATAAAACTTCTACCCTGAACAAGATCGTGAGAGTAGATGAGTTCGGATGGTGGTCCCACACTGCTAAGCCTCAACCTTGAAACGGGTATTGACCGTGTCCTGAAATAACAACAATGGTAGGTCAACCCCACGAGCAAATCCTCTCTACTATGACCCAAATCAGAGAATCAAATAAATTAATCATTATTATTCAGAAGTATACTATATCTGTTTACACCCTAATGAAACTACAAAATGTCTAATATGACCTCAACCAGAATAGACAGTGATCACTTAGATTCGCACAAGGTGGTTAAGTGTCTCCTTTCCCTACCTGGGAAATCAGCTATTAATACATGGTGCACGGTACTGACAACCCAGACTATAAGTCCTACACAGTGGTAACATATCTTAAGGTACTAATAAATATATTGAGCATATCACTTAGGCAACACATGCCATTAATATTAAACCACATACCCCGACAGCCACACATCTGTCTATGGCAACGAATGCATAAGGTATAAATGAGTCTCAACTTATTAGTCAGCTCACATAATTCTATATGACAACACATCCATATAATATAACTGCGACATAATTTATTTAGCAGTCCATTTATTACCTGAAATAATTTATATATCATTAACAACATAAATAATCCCGTAATGTATAATAGACAATTTATATGAATACAACCCTGTAATCATTTAATTTAACATTAATGATTACTACCATTTAAAATAATAACACAATTAATATTTAAATATGTCATTAAATTAATTACATCCGTTAATAGCGATTCGTACTATAAACGACACCAATAATGTCTGGAAATATTAATCGGACATAATAATAATTAACGGGTAATAAAAATAATAATTTAATGTCCCGTTAAACCCGTAACTACCAACCCTAGGCCCAAAAATGCAAGTTGAAGGTTCTGGAAATTACAAAACAATCCCTAGGGGTATTCTGGATTTTTCCAGTTACTACAGAGACCCCACACGCGCCCTCACGCGCTTCCCAAAGCTTCCTACACGCGCCACCACCTTCCTCACACGTGCATGCGCTTACACGCGTTCCCACGCGCGTCTAGTATCAGCCACGCGCGCACTAACGTACCTGCTAACGTGGCGCTTCTTGATTCGGTGGTTGCATCCTAATTTCGTGGACGTGCTGCACTGGATTAATCTAACTATCCTAAAGTAATCCTACGGCTACTGATACACGCGCATGGAAAGTAATGTACGCCGCATCACACCGGATTACTCCGGTCACCTTCCTCATTGCCGATAGCCGGAAACCTCGCCGGAGGCTCGCCGGAATTTATTGAAAATCCCTGGAAAATCCCAAAAAATTCTATAAAAATTCCTAAAGCTTTAAATAATTTTTCCTAAGCTTTAATTAATTACATAGGCCAATAATAAATTATCTAACACCCTAAATAATTAATATTTCACTAATTTAATAAACTAAAATTATAATTTATTAAAATCTTAGCATGCTTTCCATACTCCAAAATAATCTAAATAAATTAAATAATTAATTTATGGATTCAAAGGGGAAACATAGATAATAACTTGCCTTATGGATTTGAAACAAATCCGCAGGTTGCGAGTAGTCGGGTAAAATCACCTACACCGGTTCAAGCCTCTTTCTCTCTCTTTTCCTTTCACTCTTCTAGAATAACTCACTGTTATTTTTTTTTCTCTCTTCTACTTACGTGGGTTGTCTTCAAGTGGTAAGCTAGACTAATATATATACTAACTTATATAATATATAATACAAATATCTAACTTATAATAACTATCAAAACATTCCTAACTACTCTAATTGAATGCAATATAATCTAAGTCAATTCAACCAATTTTACATAGAGTTATAATATACAAAATGAAATCCTATCATTCAAACTACAATCATGACATTGTTTTATTATTATTATTATTTATACATAATAATACACTACAATACAAATGTACTAAATTAATTAACTAATACTAATTAACATAACCGATATAATATATAAATAATATAAGAACATATAATTAATATTGCATGCACAAACAAATAAATAATATTAATTTAATAATTTAGTATAGGTAATTAAAAGGTGAATAAATCTACACATTAAATAATTAATCTAAGATAGAAAGAATTTAAATAAACTCTTAAAAAATTTACAGGGCATTACAGTGAACTTGTAACTTGACATTGGACTTACCTTGTAATCTTGATGATTTAATCCTTTTAGTAGATTAAATTCCCTTTAATGCTTCCACCGATTTAATCATGACCCTTGTAACTTGGTTTCATTAAAGTACTTCATAGACTTACACTTTTGTCTTAGAATGATTTGATCACTCATGTGTTGCTTAGTAAGTACTTGAATCATGTATCATATAATTATGGTATTTTTCCTTCAATGGATTCCATGTGATATGTATACGTCTTGGTTTTAATCTATATAGATACATACTTTGATTTCTTGACATTTCACATGCCATTATGGTTGAGAACTTAGGGCATGACTTGTGTGTTCCAAAATCTTGGTTGTGCATGAAACGTGATTAATGCGTTTCTTGTATTTGATACAATCTTGACTTACACAACTTGTTGATTTTGGGACTTGGGATATCAATCAAGAATTTACATGGCTAGGATTTGGTTCTAGTACGGGGGAATGTCCTCCTACACTATAGTGTGCACTAGGGGAAAGGTACACATGGGTTAGTAGCCCTAAAGTGATCTCAAGAGTACGGTTTTAATCTGGGCGATATTCGAGTTTCCACATTGGTTGTTTCAAGTTGTTATGCCTTGAAGATTTAAACGTATCGTGTTATGTGAAATGCTCCAATCTTGTTTCATTGCTTAGATTTTATGCTCATCCTTGATTTCAGTCCTTAAATTTCAAGTGTTATTCCTTGAAGATTTAAGAATCTCTTATGTTATATAAAATGTTCTAATCTTGTCCTTGCATAGATTTTATGCCTTGTCCTTGCATAAATATTATGTCTTGTTCTTGGTTTCATATATTTCCTCCATCGTGTTAATTGGAATGCTCCAATCATGTTAATTACATTGATAATATAATTCTTTTTAACTTATATCCTAGTATTCTAGTACTTTCTTATCGTGTTCTATGGATTATTCCAAACCTTGTCTAATTGTATTAAAAATGCAATTCATGTTGATCTGTTTTCAAGCATCCATCTTATCGTGTTCCTTGGATTATCCTAACCTTGATTCCTTTCATATATGTATATATATCATGATTGTTGTTGCTTATACTCTAAGGTAGCTTAGGATGCTCCCTGAGTCTCACCTTGACACAGACGTTAGGTGGCATGACCCTTTTCAACTGTATTATGTTAGTCTAAAAATCTGAAAGAAATCGAGTCATGCATGCACATTCTCTACGAGTAAACTTGTTTACTCACCCCGAAGTTACTGGGGGTTTTGATCAGGTACGAAGACTTGGTTTGTGATTTTTATCATGCTTGGATGATTTGTAGACTTGAAGATTTCAATTCTTGTAAATGTCGACTTGAAATGCCATTTGTAGCCATTTTGTCAAATGTGTATATTTGATTCCAAACTTGTATTATGTGCTTAAGCACACTTTTTGGTATTCATTCTATGTATATGATATGTGATCAAGGGCCAAACTTCATTTGTAATCCATGTATATTGAAAAATGTAGAATTTTGCCTTTAATGAGAAAAACATGAAAAGTTGGGTTTTAATATGTCATTTTTGCATCGGTGTGTGCATTGTGTATGTAATTCATCCTTTAGCATTCGTTTACCATGTGTGAGGTGTGGCCAAGGGCCAAACACCACTTAGTTTTCATTTTTCGCGTTTTAGTTCCACATATTGCATTTTAGGCTAAAATAGTATAATCCGAGCCTTTAAGGGTTTATTTTCATATCAGGTGGTGCAAAGTGTGTTCCAGCACCTCCACTAGGTCTCATTAATCATGTTTGAAGTGTGGCCATAGACCAAACAGTAATTTCCAATCATTTGTTAGTTTTGGTTTTCAAAATTTCCATTTCAAGTTCATTTTCGCCTTTCTGGCCGTTGGGGGGTCAGATTTTGACTCGGCCATTTTCGAGAGCCGCGGACCATTCCCGCGTGGTCAAAATCACTTATTATGTTTGCGTACATATTCGTTTCAGCCTAGAAATGCATTTGGGGTCAAATGTATGCTTGGTGCAAAGTTGTTTTTTCACCGTTTTTGAGCCTAATCTGGTCTAAGGGCATTCTAGACATTTCACAGTGTTTTTTTTTTTTTTTTTTTTCCGTCTATATGCTCGGGTAGAAAACATGATTTTGGGGTGGGTTTCTTTTTTGTGTTTTTTTCAAAAAGGCCCAAAAAGTCCTCCAAATCACATTTCAAACTCAGATTTCTGCAAAGCCTTTAGCAGAACGAGCGCTCGTCCATGTTGCACGAGCGCTCGTAAATGGGGCAGAGAATTTTGGCCCTGGGGCATGCGGTGTACGAGCGCTCGTAGCCCTTACATGAGAGCTCGTGGAACTGTTCACGTGTGTGTGTGTGTGTGTGTGTGTCTCTTGGTTCAGCACTGCACCTCCGACTTTGGATCATTGTATCTCCTTCGTTTTAACTCCAAATTGGTCTGTTCTTGAGTCTAAATTGACCGTGTCGAAATAAGCTTTCCAATGGTGCTAATTAGAGCTTTAGATTCTATTTGTACCTCAAGATATTCAAGTTTTAGTATGGTAGTATCAGTTTTTGGTTCGAACCGGAATAGGGTTTTCCTTCCTTTGACTTCAAGACTTGATATCTTTGCCATCCAGACTCCGAATCAAGTGATTCTTGAGCCCATCTTGATTGATTTTTCATTGTATTTTTAGCGGAGTGCTCGGTGGCACCCGAATCTATAGTTTCTAAAATGACTATTTTGTCCCTGGGGGCTTAATTGTTATTTTTCTAATCTTTTACTTCCGCATCAGTTCTCATTGAGTTCTATGACCTCATGGAAGGTCATCTTAGAGTCTTAGAGGTGTTTTGTGCCTTGGGAGACTATTGTCTTGTTTCTTGCTTCTGCATCTGGATCCATTAACGAGTCAATCTTCGGTTCATCACTGTTGCTCCGGGTTGAATAAAATCTAGGGTCGTTACACTGCTAGAACAATAGCTACCATAGCAACCAATCCACAAGTCGCGGTGACACAGATCCCGGATGCCTTATTAAAGCACTTGATCAACTTAATCTTCCGAGCCACATTTCTCTTTTTTGATTTTAAGTGTTGTAACACCGATGAGTGCTTATCGTGAATCAGCTTAAAGTCTTGTTTGTTAAGATCAGAAAAGGGGTTCCTAAACAATCGGATGACCGGTTCTCTATTTCGGCCAACTGAAGCACATGGCTTCATTTCGATAGGACCTCCCTTTCATTTCGGTCTGCTGAAGTGACTGAGCTCATTTTGGTAGACCGAAATGGCATTTTGGCTGACCGAAATGGCGTTTCGGTCGACTAAAATGCCCTAGGTCTTCTGCTATCTTGTTTTGGCCAGCTTTGTTGCCCGAACTTCAAATTGTCATGTCTTTTTCATTTATAATCCAAATAGGGTCATTCTTGAGCCTAAACTCAAGGATTTTGAGTTAGCTTTCCAATGGTACCAATGCCATTCTTAGAGTAAAATTACAATGTAAGTTATTCATGTTTTTGTGGGGCAGTGTTAGATTTTTCTTAAACCAGGAATGGGTGTTTTATAGGATTCTTGGCCAAAGTTCTTAGAACCTCTTGGATTGTCGTGTAATGATTAAATTGGGTTGTATGAACCTCTTTTGACTTGTTTGGACTCAAATTTTCCTTTTTATTTGTGATTTGACCATTTTGCCCTTGGGGGCATACTTGATCCATTTTCAGTCTTTTGCTTCCGCTTTTGCTTTTGTTGTGTTCTATGACTTTATGGAAGTCACTTAGGCTTCCAAGGGATACCGTATATCCCTAAGGACTTTGTTTTCTATTTTCGCTTCTGCATTCCAGATCCGTTAGTGGACAACTTTCGGGTCATTTTGACATATTCGGGTTTGTGAAAATTCGGAATGTCACACTTCAAGTCTTTGATCTTCTGTTTGAGGTATACTGACGTGGTAAGTGCCACGTAACTTAGACCGTTTGACCGTTTGACTTGTGGGCCATCGTTTTTGATGCGGCGTCGCTTGTTAACCATTTGACCAAGTTTTGTGGGCCATTGTTGATGATGTGGCATAGTTCATTGATTGTTTGAACAAGAAATGTGGGCCATGTGAAGTAAGATATATTCAATACCTACAACTTGAAAACCAAATTTGAATATAGAAGTTACACCAACAGCTAGCTATTTGGTTTGCCTTCAATGGGCTTGTTTGGGTTAGACAAGCGTTGCTTTAAATTCCCATGTTTTGTATATATTGGCCAACTTGGACCATGTCCATTTATGGACCACTACTTACATTAATAGACATTTGCTTAAATTTAAATAACTTTAAATAACCTTATAAAAATAAAATAACCTTAACATATTCACAATTAAAAAATGAAAAACAATAAGTACTATACAAGACACTAAATTGTGGTTACTTTTCTAAATCTTGTGCAGAAGTTGTTGCGATTTCTTTAATCACCAAAGCTCTAGCTCGATTAATGGAGACAAGGCACAAATATACATGCTCTTCAAGCTCCTCTACTTGTTTCCTGAATCCAACATTGCTCTTCTTAAGCTCCTTCAATACCTGGATAGAAAATTTATCTTCCCTCCTATCCAAACACATTTGAATCATTTCCTTCTTGTACTCAACCTCATCCTGAAGTCGGGCCACAAGCCGACTCAGTGTATCAAAATCCCTATTCAAAATGTAGGTACCCTTTGCTGCTACATCAAGCTGCTCTCCAACTTTCCTAAGAAATCCACATCTCAGAAACTGCAGACTCCGAAGCTGCTTCTTCAAAGGCTTGACCGGTATGCCCAAGATGGCCGGTCCCAAGACAAGTGCAGTGAGCGTACGTGCTGCTAGAACAATAGCTGCCACAGCAACCAATCCGCAAGCCGTGGTGACACAAATCCCAGATGCCTTGTTGAAGCACTTGATCAACTTAATCTTCCGAGCCACCTTTCTCTTTTTTGATTTTAGGTGTTGCAACACCGATGAGTACTTGTCGTGAATCAGCTTAAAGTCTTGTTTGTTAAGATCAGAAAAGGGGTTGTTGAGGACAATGGAAGACCTTAGCTCGGAAATGATCAATCCATGTTGCTCGGGAGAAGGACTGTCAATTGTGTCGAGCGCTTGTTGAATGAAGCTGCAGTTAGTTTGGACCTGGATGATGCTTCTGAGGAGGTGGCTGCAGATTTTTGAAGCCTCCGCGCTGATATCAAAGTAGTTGAGTATTAGAGCTTTGAGATCGGATTTCTTTGAGATTAGTACAGCTGATTCAAGAACAGAGACTATGGTCTCTTGTCCGGGTTCGAGGAGGATATCGGAGACTCTGTGATGGCAATAAGATGGAGACTTTGGTTCATTTGCCAATGATTGAGCTTTACTGAAGAAATCTGCATACGATTTAGTTCTTAAGGCGCTAAGGTATTCCTCGTTGACATTGAGGCTTTTCTGAGCTTCTTTGGATTCCTTCCCATCTGATCAAACACAGAATATGAATTTATAAATTTTAGTATTAGAAGCTCCAATCTAAATTTTCAAATTTACGAGTTACAAATTAACTACTAAAAAGATTAACATCCATCTACAGACTCCGATCATTGGAAAGTTCAGTGCATATTAACATATATATATATATATAAACACACACACACACACACATATGTATCCTTTCTCAAACAATGGATCACATATATAAGAATGAAAAATAAAATAAAAAAAATTGAAGAAAACTGAAGAGTACACCGGATAATTATTACAGAGTATTATTATTATTATTATTATTATTATTATTATTATTATTTCCCATTTTCTTCTCTATGCGGTCACTTAATAAATAAATAGAATCAGATCCAGATATTACAAAAGTTCAATAATTAAATAGGCAAATATTCCATGATATACACAAAGATGCATTATAGTCAAGGAAAGGAAGCCACATAATTTTCAAGTTTGCGATGAGAGAGAAAAAAAAATTAGAAAAGAAAGAAAGCCATAAATACTAAAAAAAACATTATGGCACGAAAGGAAAGGAAAGGAGAGATAAAATTTTGAAATAAAGAAAATGAAGTGGCTGATTACTTCTATGTCCTCTAAAACAATAAATGTACGTAATAAAGACAATAAACTTAATGAAGTCTTTGTAGATCTAGCTGACTAGCAACAGCTTGAACATTATTTTGAATATTAAAAGAGAACTTCCCTGCATATATTTTCTTTCCAATTTTTTTAAGGGTTTATTTATTTATTTATTTCCCCCCAAATTATCTTCATGAAAAGAGACTAATAATAAGAAAATATATAATAATGAAAATCCTAAAAAATTAAGAAATGCTCAATGTTCTTCCCACATCTTGAGATGCCTCTTCAATTCAAAGAAGGGGCCAAATATATGTATATATATATACACACACACACACAAACGTATCATTATTTATTTATTTTAATGAACAAAAAGCTAATAAATCATAAGAACAAACCTTTGTTGATTGAAGCTCTGAATCTTGCCCACATCTTGAGTTCTTCTTATATGTAAGAACAACAAAGTTTATGGTTTGACAAAGGCACAGCTCTCAAGTCTCAACCTGTCATGAGAAGATCTATATATATATATAAACCGATATTTTGATAACTCTAGGCAAGCTCTCTCTTGTAATATCTTACAAGGAAGGATAATGAAGAGTTCTAATAATTAAGCACGTAAACTTCGTAGGTTGTTTGATGGATCTATGAATCTTTTAAAGCCACTAAAAGGTATTTTAAGAATTGTGTTTTACGTTCTCTTTTGATAACTCTAGGTTCATCTCATCTTTAATTCCTTGCTAAAGAGAGAGAGAGAACTAGAGAGAGAGAGAGTTGCTTCTCCAAGATGATTGCAAGCTTTATTGCCAAATTGATGAAGAGCTCTCATCTATTCAGGACCTTTATTGCATCTGTTTGCCGCCTTTATCTATCGCCGCCTTTATATATCTTCTTGTTCAAAAGTTGTATATAACTTTTGGATAGTTGCACCATTTTAAACCACGAAAAATGAGTATTATGTAACCAACATAGCGTTGCTTTATTTGCATGACGTATGAGACCCTTTATTTTGGGTTTAAATTACCAGAATACCCTCTACAATTGCATTGGTTAGGTATTCTAGTTTTGGAAATTGTATATATAGTTTCAAGAACTGGCTCACCAAAACTGAGAATGTTAGTTTATATATATATATATATATATATATAAACCACGAAAAATGAGTATTATGTAACCAACATAGCGTTGCTTTATTTGCATGACGTATGAGACCCTTTATTTCGGATTTAAATTACCAGAATACCCTCTACAATTGCATTGGTTAGGTATTCTAGTTTTGGAAATTGTATGTTTATATAGTTTCAAGAACTGGCTCACCAAAACTGAGAATGTTAGTTTTTATATATATATATATATATATATATATGTAATTAATATACGAAAAATGATACATGAACGAACCAACCAACCAAGTGTTATTTCTTAGAAATATTTCTTTTATTCTTTGTTTGGTATGCAAGAATGAAATACTCATTACAATCATTTATTTGTTTGGTATGCAATTTAAAGTGAGAATGACCATTCCATTGAATCAAAATCTATTTGTGAGAATGAAAATCCATTCCACAACTAAACCTATGGAATGTCCATTCCTAAATAAATTTTTTTAAAAAATCAAGTTTCCAAAAAACCTTCATGTTTCAAGTTCAAAAACCACAACCACCAACAACAATACCTTCCACCTTCCGCCACAACCACCATCACCTTTTATCACTTCACCTCCAGTGCCTTCCACCACCGCTACCATTGTTGCCGCCTTCAACCACTAAACCGCCACTGTATCCACTACCTTCCACCACCACCACTAACTTCCACCACTGCCACCGCCTTTCACTTCTACCACCTTCGACCACTGCCACCTTAATTGCCTTCCACCACCAACACCATTACCGCCACCACCACCGCTACCTTCCACTTACCACCGACACTACTGCGGCCTTTTAAATGAGTATCATCATTCATTATACATAACTTGAATTCCTTTCAAAATGTGTATCACTGCTCTTAATATACATTCATATTAGGGTAAGCACTAATATAAATTAAATTTTTAATAGTTACAAAATAACTGTAATAAATTTTAACACATAATATTGTTAGAGTATCTCTTAAATTTTATCATATTATAGAGTTCTGGAGAAGTTCGATCGGTTGCACTTATCGAAGCGGTGAAGATTGAGCCGGTGGCACTTTTTTGCAACCGATTGCACTCACGTGATATGTGGAGGATTTATTTTCTTATTCGAATAATCACTTTTTTAAAGGCGGTAAATTTATAGAACAAGTCGTTTCTTTGTAATTAAGGAAGTTATCTATTATTAGGATTTTGTGATTGATTTAGTAACTTCGTGTTAGACAAGATAAGAAATAAGGAATCTGTTGAAGACACAATAAATAGAGGTGGAGTTGGGTTGAGAAGATAGAAAAAAAAAAATTAAAAATTGGTTTGAGTGGGTGAGAAGAGAGAAAGAAGACTGAGTATAGATGGAGCCTTATAAGAAGCGAGGTTACTCTTAATCAGAAATAAAGAGTTGGTATACAGAAAGAGTGAATGAAATATATTGTTAGAAAATATATGTTTCATATGACATTTAAGATATAACTAACATTATACTAATATGCCATGATATAATTAATGATATGCTAAAAATAATTAATTAAATATGCAACTCGATATTTAACTAAACATTCAAATTAAAGAAATAAAATAATAATAATAAATAAAGAACCTGGACCGAGGCTAGTATTGGATATTATGTCTTAGGACAATTTACTCCCCGCATGGTGCTAACGGATTCTGTGGTGCTTATCTCTCACGATATAACGGTCTACATCCACCAGTAGCAATACTACAAACTCGTGGATACGGCAAACGTCTTCTATGTAATACTCTCTCTAACTCAAAAAAATGCATTAATACTATAAAAATGATGAAATTGGTGCAACTAGAACCAAATGGCTCAAACCAATTTTAAAATGGCTTAGTGAAATTATATTATGGTCCAAGTGGCTCAAACCATTTGACCAATGGCTTGAACCCACTTGGTTTGGTTTCAAGTCTAGGGAGGGAGAGAACAAATTAGAGAATTGAACGAATTGTAAATGGCAGCCAATGGGGTATTTATAGAAATAGAAGTGTCTTTTCAGATTCAGAGTGTTTCTTCATCGTTGGATAAAACCATTTATATGTGTCTCTTCATAATTGGACAGAATTATTTATATATGTCTTTTCACTACTGGACACAACCATTTATATGTGTCTCTTCATCACTTGACATAACCATTTATATGTATTTATTTATCACCAGACACACCTACTGCAATAGGTTGCAATGGTTCACATTGAATAGGTTATGTTTGTTGGTTTTGAATTGCATCTTTTCATCTCACAACCATCCAGTGATCACATATATTTAGTCAAATCCATCTGTTGATGATTGATGAAACAATTTTCATTCACAATTTCTAACAAAAATTAGTTAGCAGATAAACTTCTTATGGGATGAGTTGAGTGCATTCCTTACTTGTAATATTTCTTGTTGACCCTAGAAGATTGAGTCAACTATGTAACATCATGTTTTATGTGCTTCATTAATATTTCTATATATTTGTGATTCATGTGTGATGATGACATGTTTCGATTATAGTGGAATAAAAGGAGAAATTAGTTAGTAGATAAACTACTTATGTCAGGATAAGTAACTTTTGGCCTTGAACCTTACCTAGTGTATTACTATCGAATGTACTGGTTAACTAGTGAACGTGATGTCTCGAACTGTTCAGCCATTGATGTAAACTAAGACAATAACAAACACATAGTTCCCTTCCTCACAGAGTTAGTTCTTATTGTTGTGTTCATTTTGGCCTTAAACAACTCCTGGTATTCAATGAGTCCTCCAGAAAACTTAACCTCTAAAGTGATAGAAACGGCCCCACTTCACACTCATATAGGTGACTTTTTATTAAGAGTATCCTACCATACCCCACTTAAATTTTCAAGGTATAAGAGTCATTAAAAGCATAACTTATCCTGATCCTTGTTGTACGTAGCACTGTATCAGGCCCTTACTTCCCAAAGGGAGGTCAAGGGTTCAAGCCTTCATGGAGGCATGCATGTGTGAGCATCAACTATGAAAAAAAAAATGGGTAAAAGATTTATATCTTCCTAGTGCTTCTGGTGAGCCATTCAAATTTATGTTGTCCCTTTAAATCTCGCTAGATCTTGGAAACTCCAGTCAGCTAGGGTGGGTTTCCATTCAAATGAACCGTTAGCTTTCGGCTTTAACCCCATTTCCCTTGACAAGCGTCGTTTAACATATGCCAAATTGATGTGATTATGGTTAAGTTTAAATTTATAAAAGCCACTACCACTACTACTACTAACTAATAAGAGTGAGTAGAGATCATCCAAAGGGATTTGTAAGATACTATGCAATCAATATCGAATTAATAGGTCAAATGATCAAAGAGAGGTTTTGGTTGGTTGAATTAAACTAATGGTTCAATTTAAAACATGCAAATTAAAATGCAATCTAGAGATTATGGATTAGAGAATGAGAGAGAGGTCTTAGGGTTTAGAGTTCACCACTACGCTTGACTTTACTAAACATTAGCATTTGTTAATTTAAGGGGGTTTGATGTTGTAAAACAAGTGTGTGTGCCATTAATTGAAATACTGAGTATGGATGGCAAATTAAGCATAAATTGTCTAATCAATCTAGTGAGTAGCACAACATATCAAACTAAGCCATTAACCATTCAATAAACCCACAATTAATATGTACACAAAAAATCTAGAGAAATGTACTACTTGCACTCATAAGCATGGATCATCAAACAACAAGAATGGATTGTCTACTTATCTAGGAAATTAAAGCAACTAAGCTACAACTATGCTAATGACATGAAAATTAAACTAATTAAGCTAAGGAGGTAGCACGACCCATCAAGAAATAAGTATGATCCATCAAACAATCCATAAGAGTAGTCAATGAAGCACCATGTCTTAACCATCACTAGATTTATAATTTCAACACACATAGATATGCATCAAACTCATAAATCCTAGTGTAAGCACTTGACCATTCATTCTAGCATACATAGACATATAGATAGAAATAAAAGATTAATTGGAAGAATTAATCCAAACAAATCATATAAAAACTCAAGATCTATATATAAACATGGTCGAAACATTATTTACAACATAAATCCTCAAAAACTACAAAAGACTAAGTTTATGAAGCAAGCCTAGAGGCTAGCTCTAGCCCCAAGAGAGGGATTTAGCCACTCATGGTATGTGTCATCCAACCATCAAGGGCTATCTTCAATGTTGGAATCATCTTCCTCCCCTTTGCTTTGCTCCCAAAAACCCTAGTACTAGAGAGAAAAAAATATCTAATACCTGTAACAATTCTTTTTTAAAATTGTTGGAACCCATACAAATTGGTTCATTTGATTTAAATACAAACCTCTTTGAGTAGGCAACAAGTTACAAATAAAGCCTTTGATTGGTACAATCTCGCAGCTACAAGAGTTGGTAGGGTTCGGGCACGCTCGGAAATTAGACAGCTTACTGCCATTAAGGGGTTCGATCGATCGAACAGGGCTTCGATCGATTGAACACTTACTTCAATCTATCGAAGCTGATGTGGCAATGATATTTTGACAGCTGGTGACCTTATCCATTGAGCTGGCACCGCTTTCATCTCGATCCATTGTAGCTTTCTTCGATTGATCCAAACTTCCTTCGATTGATCGAATCTTGAACAGTGCAATTTTTCTGACTTTTTATGAATTTTCTTCTTAACTCCAAAACTGAGCTAATAGGCTCTTTTTAGCCTATTTGAACCTTATTGACCTGAAATAGACAAAAACACAAATAAGAACTAAAATATGAAAGTAAGATTGATGAATGGACTAAAATACCCTAACTTAGGTGTTAAAATGCATCACAATTGAGCACTTATCACCCCTCGATGATCTGTACAATTGCTTTCTAGTACAACCCTCAATTTTATTTGTAGTCATATGGTTATATATAGAACTATTATACTGTGCAGAGATTTCCCCGATTGAGAGCAAATGTATACTTTGTGCCCTAAAATTGCTTATTATCAATATCCTTTTCTTTAATGGCACATGTGTAAACTTAATTTGAAATGTCATCTAGGTGAAGTCTATTGACTTTCCTATTTAATTTATTCAAAGTTTTTAATTTTTAGTTATATTAAAAACATACAACTACATCTTTAATATTAAAGACTATCCACTCTTGGATTTTAAGTCTTTAATATCACACATCCAAATTGCATCAATGTTACACCTTTAGTTTAGTTAGATACATCGATCTATACAATATTTGACTTAGGGTGTATCTCAAATACCCAATTTATTGCTTTTTAGTGATCATATCCTGGATTGAAAGGGTGCAATTAATCATACTAATTAAGATGCCTTGCAATCTCAACCAGTGATATACTTTGACTAATATTTATATTTGAGATTTACATTTACAAATGTTAGCTTGGCTTTTGTTATCATAACTAGTATTATCTCAATCTCACTCTATTGAGAATATACTATGTTATCAGATATTAAATATTTCATATATCATTAATTTTTTAAGACATACAGCAACTTATGCATAACATATATGTCGTTGTCTCGGTACCAGCTTTAATCCACTCAAGAACTTATAAGCTTGCACACTTGACTCTTCAACTAGAACAAATAACTTAGCTCTTCAGTTGGAAAAAGAACTCTTCTAATTGTTCCATAATATTTTCCTCGTAGGAAACAACATGCACTTTTGTTATAATACTATAAATGATTTTTGGTTCCATCCTAAAACTCTTAGAACTCGGAACCCCTTACATTTATAAGTATATCTTTTAAGATTAGGTAACCTGTAACAAATTTAATCTATGGATAATATCTCCCCATAAGTTTGGGATAATCATGAAATTTTATCTCTGATGTATTTAATATGATTTTCTAACTCTTGAAATATCATATATTAAGTACTTCACCTCATCTACTTTTTTAAAGTTCCATATTCGCTTCTCAACAAGCATGTATAATAGTCTCTAGTGCATATGTACTCACTTTATCATTTTATCTCTAGCTTATTCATATAATAATTCACTAACATAACCGTAAATTAATATTAAAGATATTAATTAGATTGGGCTCTAATTAATATTTGTTTCTACATTTTTCATATTTATGACTTGAGTTATTTATATTTAAGTTCATGTTAAGTCAATCATATTAACATGTCATAACCTTTCATGTGTCACACATTACATAATTCAATCATTTAAGCAAATAACTCACTTATTATTTAAGCTTTTGATACATCACCACATAGTGAACACTCACTTCTCAGCTATCATTACTAGTTAAAAGTGAGTTCTTAACTATCATTACTAGCTTAGATTAAACACACTCTTCTCATATCTCACTACTAGGTTATGATGAGCACCCACTTCTCTACTATTACTACTAGCTTGAAGTTACGTTTGTTCAGTTATCAATTTTAGTAGCTCCCAACTTTAGTACACACTTATCTAAGTAGTCTACATTAGTAGTAAAGTAATTTGTTTTGAAGAATATTCTTCAAAAACTATTATTTTACAAGTAGTATTATTCCCTCCTACAGGAGCAGATATGATGTATAATTCAAATAGTTTATGGCTAAAATGGCTACTCATCACCCTCGTGTTTTTTATAACCAAGTTGAAAGCTAGAATCAACTAACATCTCTAAGGTTTTGGGCCTTAGTGATCACTTTACCTTATAGCTAAGCTAACTCGTTTTCAACTCAGTAACATTTTAGCTTTTGGCTAAATTGTACATTATAGTTAACTAACTTGATTTAGCTTGTCTTGGTATACTAGTTTAGTGTATCCATAATTTTATTCATTAAACTCCTTAGATTTATCGGAAAGTTCCCTTTTATTCAACTCATTCGCGACTATACGTGTCTTAGACATTAGTATAAATCTTTTTCTTGACTATCGGGAGAATTGACATAGCTAGATTAATCAATTTTTGTTTATTGTATTACATACATAAACTAGTCATGAACTCATACAAATTTAATAATATCACACATTAAATAAACTATATTGTAGATGCACACTAATTAATTCAACTACATAACTCAATATTATATCACATGATTAATTATATCACATAATTAATCTAAGAAATAATAATATTCATGAGAAGACTTTTCTTCCTTAAAGTTTTGTGGCTCATTCCCTAATAAACATGCTAGAAAATCAGGACCAAAAGATTAGACGCTCTAGCCCTCTTACTATATCTAAGCTCATCCTTATTTTCATTGTATGATTTATGCACAAAAAAATGATATCTACTACTGTTATAAGCATAACCTATCAAAGGTTTTATGTAACGATCCACTCTACCACATGGTATGTTATTGTCCACTTTGGGCCCGAGCTCGCATGGTTTTGATCTTGTATTTTATCCCAAAAGGTCTCATACTAATTGGAGATAACACTACTACATAAAAACACTTCATATTTTCCCTTACTTAAGCGATATGGGACTATGCACCTGTATCTCGCCTAGTGTGGTAGCCTATCAGTGCCTCTTACACCCGCCCACAAGATCGTTACATTTTTAGGTCACACTTTAACTTTCTTACGAGTATAAATTGCAACCTTAGCTAGACACCCCCATACTTTTAAGAATTTATTGGAAGGTTTTTGACCTTTCCATAATTCATATGATGTCCCATTAGTTTTCTTTAGAGGTATTTTATTGAGAACATAATTTGCGGAAATCAAAACTTCCCCCTACAAAATCTGAGTTAAACCAGAACTTATCAACATAACATTCGTCATTTCTTCGTGAATGATACCATATTCTGAACAAATATCAGCACATAGTGTTTTGTCTTCACCACCTCTATCATTTCTTATTACATTGATCTTTTTGACAAGTTGATTCTCAACCTCATTTTTGTAATGTTTAAACATTTTTAAGGTTTTATCTTTACTTCGTAGCAAATATACATAACACTATCTTGTGCAATCATTGACAAAAGTAACAAAGTACATTTTTTCACCTCCAGTTGGCACAAATTTAAGATAATATAATATACTACATAAATATAATATTACAAAATTAAAATAATTTAACCAATATTGAATTATATAAATAATAAATAATTCAATAATCTACTTATATGACATGTTATAATTTCACATTATTTTATTATATCTCAATTATTAGTATAACATTTACTTATTTATATCTTAAATATATATAGAAGCATATAACAAAATTTACGCAAAGAATAAATTGTCTTAATATTGTTAGAAAATATATATTTCATATAACATTTAACATATAACTAACCTTATATTAATATGCCATGATATAATTAATAATATGCTAAAAATAATTAATTAAATATGCAACTCAGTATTTAATTAAACATTCAAAGCATTTAGGAAAAATAAATAAATAAATAAACATTCAAATTAAAGCAATAAAATAAGAATAATAAATAAAGAACTTGGACCGAGGCTAGTATTAAATACTATGCCCTTAAGACAATTTATGCCCCGAGTAGTTTCCGGTCATTCAGAGTAAGCCAAGAGTTAAATTAGTGAAGTTTGAAGCAATTGAAGCCTTAGAGCTCGAGCCAAAGTGTTGAGGTTCGAGCATTTCAACAAAGAAAAGAAGAAAAGTCAACAAGGCCAAATGCTCGAGCATCAGTACCTTGATGCTCGAGCCTTACTGCAAAGATGCTCGAACCTTACTGCAAGGGTGCTCGTGTAATGACCCAGTCATTTTCCTTCCTTTCCTTTTTCTAAGATTTTCACAGATATTTTTTTTTTTTCCGTTGTCTTTTCCTTCTGAGTTCAGTTTCATGCCACTTAGTGTCGTCTCGAGTGCTCAGAAATAGTTTTTGAGACCTTTTTATTTAGATTGACAACTTCCTTTAAGGACCGTGTCATTTCCATATTTTCATTTTTCAGACACTATTCACTTTTCGTCATTTTTCCTATTTTGTCTTTTCCCCGTTTGTCACTTTGCTGGCATAACCACACTTCTTCTGTTTGAAGTTGGTTTTTGACTTCACGTATCTTCATTCTAAGTGGTTTCCACGAAATACGTATCTTTACTTTTGCAGTAAAGTACTCTGGTTGCTCCGGATGTCCATAGGGGTATGGATGCACAATTCTTCAGAAACTTATTCTTTTCTTGGGGTGTTTTTCATAAATATCTTTAGAAGATATTTTATTTCAGGGGTTTATAAGAAAATATCTTTTGGACTTGTTTGGAGCATATCTCTTTGCTCGGGACTTGGTTTTCAACGCCGTTTCTTCCGTTGTTCATCTTTTCTTATTTCAGTTCTTTTTCATTCAAGGTGTTTTGCCGTTTGAGCGCGTCTGCTCAAATTCCACTTTTCTAGACCTGGCGGGACACATTTGGGACACTTTTAGGGTTTTTCTATAAATAGGAGGTCTCAAGATGAAAAATCATATTTTTCTCTCTCTCTCCTCTCTCTTGGCTGGCAGCCATAACAGCCAAGGGGCTGCCACCCTTCTTCTTCAATTTCCGGCCACTTCCCTTTAGTAAAAAGGTGTAGTGCCTTAGCGTTTTATGTTCGCCTTACCGTGCTCTACCTTTCCCCCTTGTTAGAACCCATTTTTGGCCAAATTTTGAGTTCAAGATTGAGATCAAGTTGTGATTTTGATGGGGCTTTCTTGGGATTCTTGTTCACCGTGTTGTCCCCGACAAAACCTAAAAGTTTCGTCGGATTTGGAGCCGTTTCATTTTGATGGGGATCTCAAATGGAGGTAAGGGATGTTTTAAGATTTTGTATGTGTTGTATTGAGTGTTTTTGATGATTGTACAACTTGTATGCATGCTTTGGTTTAAGTCCTATAATTTAATTTAATTAATTTCTATGGTTAGGATTTAATTCTCATGATGATGTATAACTTAGAATTAAATTGTGGCATGCTAGAAAGTTTGGATTTGATATGTTTGTTAACATATATTAAATTGGAATTATATGGATAAGAATTGCACTTTTTATTTAATAATTATCTTTGGTAAAAGTTTAATTCTCATGGACGTACCTTGCATGAAATTAACTTGTAGCATGCTTTTGAATTAAGTCTTGGCATGTCGTTTAACATACTTTAATTCGAGAGCATTTGGATGAGTATGAAAATTTAGAGATTTTAATTAAAAGAGTTAATTAAAATCTATTTTAAAGGTTCCATTGGCTTAATCAAGTTTTTGATTTGATAATTGTGATGACTAGGACTAATACACTAGCATATGTTAAATTCGGACCATTTGATGTTGTTTTAGAATCTAGGAATTTAATTATCATGATTTAATTAAATTCCATCATATTGTTTTAATGACCTAATTAATTTTTTCATGTGGTATATGTAATGACCATGTTATGTTGTATAACATGTGTTAATTAGGGATCATTAAATCGAGACTTGAAACTTAGAGAAATTAATTAGGTTACGTAATTAATTTCCGTTTCTATTGCTTTGAAGATTTAATCATGTATATAACATTAGTAATATGTTTGAAGCATGATTTTAGACTTGTTATGGATTCATAAGTTATGCTTTCATTATTGAATTATATTGTTATAGTGTGTAATGAATCGCACACTGAAGAATTGACATGTGATGTTATTATAGTGCGTAACGAATCGCGCTTTAAAGATTCGACATTTGTCATCCTATAGTAGTTGTGGATTTAGAGCATGTATTGTGTGGTTTCAACCTACTTGTGCATGAAAATAGTTTCGTGTATCATTTAATACGTATATAAGTTGTTAACTTATCTATTTTGGAGTAACTTGGGACATTGTTACTGTGATATGGCTGGAGTTTGGCTCTAGTGCGAGAGGTATGAGTTCTCTCCATTTAGATAGTGTGCACCTGGGTGGTCTTCCCAGTGGGTTGATGCTCGGAATAACCGTTGAGGTCTAGGCAGAATTCCGAGCGTGATATCCAAGTCTCCCACTTTTTGATTTCACACTTTTAGATTTCAAATTGATAACTTTGAGAATCTATGTCTTGATGTGTGGTATTAGGATTTCTAATTGTACTAAATTGCTATATTTAGTTGACTTCGCACTTTTAGATTTCTAGTTGATAACCTAGAGAATCTATGTCTTGATGTGTTGTAATACCCCATATTTTTTTAAAGAGTTTATTTAAATTAATTCTATATTGGATTAATTAGTTAAATGTGTAGATTTATTCACCTATTAATTGTGTATGCTAAATTATTAAATTAATTTTATTTATTTGTACATGTAATATTAATTATATGTTCTTCATATTATAATGTTAATTGGTTATGTTTTATATTAAGTAATATTAGTTATTAAAGTAGTACGTTTGTAAAGTAGTGTATTATTATGTAATAATAATAATATTAAAACTATGTCAAGATGTAACTTTGAGATTAGGATAGAATCTCATTTACTATGGTGGAATTTATATTAAGTAATATTATTATTATTATTAAAACTATGTCATGATGTAACTTTGAGATTAGGATAGAATCTCATTTACCATGGTGGAATTTTATGCCAATTATTTGACTTAGATTGCATGGCTTAAAGTAATATAGGTGGGAAGGTTTTGATAGTTATGATAAATTAGATATTTGTAATATTTATATTATATAAGTTAGTATATATATATATGTTAGTTAGCTTATCAATTGAAGGGATTCACGTAAGTAAGATAGGGAACAAAAAAATAAAAGTGAGCTATTTTATAAGGGTAAAAGGACTAGGGAGAGAGAAAGAAGCTTGGACCGGTGTAGGTGATTTTACCCGACTACGCGCAACCGGCGGATTTGTTTCAAATCCATAAATTAATCATTAATATTCGGAATTCAAAGGAGAAAAGTAGATAATAACTTGCCTTATGGATTTGAAACAAATCTGTCGGTTGCGCGTAGTCGGGTAAAACCAGTCCAAGCTTCTTTCTCTCTCCCTATTCCTTTTACTCTTATAAAATAGCTCACTTTTATTTTTTTGTTTCCTATCCTACTTACGTGAATCCCCTTCAATTGATAAGCTAACTAACATATATATATATATACTAATTTATATAATATAAATATTACAAATATCTAATTTATTATAACTATCAAAACATTCCCACCTATATTACTTTAAGCTATGCAATCTAAGTCAAATAATTGGCATAAAATTCCACCATAGTAAATGAGATTCTATCCTAATCTCAAAGTTACATCATGACATAGTTTTAATAATAATAATACTAATAATAATATTATTATTATTACATAATAATACACTACTTTACAAACGTACTACTTTAATTAACTAATATTACTTAATATAAAACATAACAAATTAACATTATAATATAAAGAACATATAATTAGTATTACATGTACAAATAAATAAGATTAATTTAATAATTTAGCATACACAATTAATAGGTGAATAAATCTACACATTTAACTAATTAACCCAATACAGAATTAATTTAAATAAACTCTTTAAAAAAATACGGGGTATTACATGTGTGGTATTAGAAATTCTAATTATACTAAATTGCTATATTTAGTTGGTCTCGTATTTTAGATTTCAAGTTGATTACTTTGAGAATCTATGTTTTGTTGCTTGGTATAGCATGCATCTATGTTGGTTAAATTGCATAGATATTGTGATTCATGGTTTGTTGTTCAAATGTAACTTAAGAATGATCCTATAAATTCATTGGAACATAGACGTTAGGTGGCATGACCCACTTTGGTTGTTTTCATATTTTAGATTTCAAGTTGATAAATTTGAGAATCTATATCTTGTTGCCTTGTATATAGCATGCTTCTATGTCGTTTAAATTACATGAATGATGTGATTTATGCTAGAAATGATCTAGGGTAGCTTAGGATGCTCCCTGAGTCTCACCCTTGACATAGACGTTAGGTGGCATGAGCCCTTTTAACATATTTCATCTTAAAGTGATAAAATTGTAAAATGCTAGGTCGATGCATGCTCACTTCCTACGAGTAGCTTTATGTTACTCACCCACGTAGTGGGGACATTTTTCAGGTACAAGATTCAAGATTAGGAGATTTGCACTTGCCTTGGGTGGTTTGGAGATTTGAAGTTCCTTTTAATGCATTCTTGTTCACATACAAGTGTTAGCATGTTTGAGTTTTACCTTTAAATGTTGTAACACTTAGTTAGGTTCAATTATATCATTTTTGCCTTATAACATGTAAAGTGTACTTAGATACACTATTTGGGACCTATTTGATATGTATAACATGAGGCCAAGGGCCAAGCATGTTTAATTTTGTGCTTGTATTCATTTGGTATTAAACTTTTGCTTTAAAATGCATTTTTACCAACCTTGGGGGTTTGACATGTGAAATCTTTGTAATTGACATGAGTGAGGCCTTCAGCCATTATAATGCATTCATATATTCATATTACACTTGTGGACATATTCACTTGCATATACCTCCTTCAATTTCAGCTCTAAACCTTCATTTTTGAACAAATTCATAAGGGGATTTGAGACTTAGGTTAAGTTTCAACATTTTTGGCATATATCAGGTTTTTCAGAGCTTTTTGGAGTCATTTTGGTTGACCATTTCATCATTTCAGTCGACCGATAGCCTTTGGGAACTTCAATGAACAGTAAAACATGCATTCCAGTAGCCAAATTCGAGTTTCAGGTCCATTTCGGTCTACCGATGGTTCATTTCAGTCGACCGAAGTGATTTTTCTTCACCTTTAAGAATTTAGGAGAGTTTCTGGCTATTTCAATCGACCAAAATGGCTATTTCGGTCGACCTAAATAGCTTCCATACACAGCACTCTTCAGTTTTGTTTTAGCACTGTTGTTTTGACTTCAAATGGCTCTATCTCCTTCATTTCTAACCCAATTGGGGTGATTCTTGAGCCTAAACTCAAGGATTTTGAGTCATCTTTCTAATGGTACCTATTTCATTCTCAGATTCCAATCACAAGGAGAGTGATTCATGTTTTAGTAAGGTAGGGTCAGTTTTCGCTTAAACTAGGAAAGGGCATTTTGTGGGATTCTTGTCCAAAATTCTTAGAACCTCTTAGAAAGTTGTGAAATGATTAGATTAGGTTGTATTTACCTTGTTTGACTTGTTTAGAGTCAAGTTTCTCTTTTTATTTGAGAATTGACCATTTTGCCCTTGGTTAATAGTTTTTACCCGTTTTGACCTTTGTTTTCGCTTTTGCTTTCTTTGAGTTCCGTGACTTCACGGAAGGTCACATTGGTGTCTTGGGGATGATTTTTATCTCTATAGACTTTGGTTTTATCATTTGCTTATACATTTCAGATCCGTTATTGGATCAACTTTCGGTTCATCACTGACGCATCGAGTTGAAAAACCCTGGTCGTTATAGCTCGAGCCTTAATCAAAGGTGCTCGAGCCTTGACCCTGAAGCTCGAGCATGAGGCATCAGAAATTAATGAGTTGATTTTGAATTGAAGGCTCTACTCCTAGGTCTCGTGCATCACTTCCATGATCGAGCACTATCAATAGAAGATCGAGCATCATCCCTTGATGCTCGAGCAATGAGCCCCAGATGCTCGAGCATGGTACCTAGTGATCAATCCCAAGAAGCTTGGATCGAGTAATGTTAAAAGGAAAAGACGCTTCAGAAAAATAGTTGAAAAAAATTGGCTAAGTGTGAATGTGATGATCGAGTATCATTCACTGATGCTCGAGCATCCACCTAGTATTGCTCGAGCATTGGTTACTAAAGCTCGAGCATGAGTCCTAATGCTCGAGCATTGCATGACATGTCAGATTAAAAGCTACAGGATTGCTATTTTTTCAGCCGTATCTCATCCCAATTGGGCCAGAAGACCTAAAAGCCCACCAAATACATATTTTCTTCTATAAAAGAAGGTGTAAGCCTTGGTAGAACAGGTCTGAAATTCCAATCTCTTTTACGTATTATTCAAAAGGCTGAAGGTGTGGTGGCTTTTAGGGTTTCTACAACCTTGAAAGTGCAGATCCTGAGAAGAGAGGTGTCATCCATGACGATGGAGATGAACTCAACACAGATGTTATCCTACCTTGTCATGCGTAGCTAATCCCTTTCTTAGGGCACTGATGTAACCCAATGTTATATTATGGTTTGATTGTTTTGACTTTTGGTTTATTTCAATATATTATGTTTTCTTGATTATATGACTATGAGCACTTGAGATAACTCAAGTGGTTTTTCATGCTTTAGTAGAATATAAATTGTTATTACCTTGTCTTAGATATAATAATTTATGTTCTATTCTCAACCTACCTTGTTGTATGGTATCTGGCAGAGCCCTATTGGACACAAGGATAGAGGTCATATAATGGTGTTCCAATGAATTTTACAAACGAACGTTTTCATAATCTATGCTTAGGAAAAGTGGTTCATTCACACAGTAGTTAGAATAGGTAGAGTAGGTAGGTGAATAGTCCACGCCAAGTGCAAATAGGTTATAGTTAGCTAAATTAGTAAAACATCTTTCTTTAAACTTCAAACTGAACGAATGTTATTGAGTTCAAATCATTTGAAAACAAAATTGGTTAAAATCCCAGAGTTAATTCAATTGGCCATAGTATAACGATTCTAGTGAAGTCAAAGCCCTAAGACTTTCCCTCTCGGATCATTTAATTTAGTTTAATTTGTTTTAGTTGATTATTTTATAGTTTAAGTTTGTTAAATCATGACAACCAACAAACTTCCCAATTGAGTTACTTGAAAACCATAGAACAAAGTTGAAAACTAAACTACAAATCTCTTCTCCCTGTGGATTCGACATCCTCTTTACATAGAGCTATATTCTACACGATATCGTATGATTGGGAGAGACACATCAATAACCACTAAGCACTATGCATGACCATCACTAGATTCACAATTCCAACACAACATAGACATGCATCAAATTTATAGAATCTAATTTGTAGACATAACCATCCATTTCATCACACATAGACATGTAATTAAATTGGAAGATTAATTAGAAGAATTGAATCATTTAAATCACAAAATTTATTAAATCACAAGGTCAATACATTATTTACAACAAAAATCCCCAAATAGGTCAAAGAACTAGAGTTTAGAAGGTAAGCCTAGGGGCTTTTCCAAGCCCCAAGAGGAGGATCTAGCCACTTATGGATGTTGTCTTGCAACCCTCAAGGCTATCTTCATGGTTAATTTCATCTTCTTGCCACTTCTCTTGCTCCAGAAACCCTCTCTAAAGAGAGAAACTATGTCTAAACTATGTAAAAGCTAGCTAAAAGTTGAGAACAAACTTAGAACCTTAAGAAAATGGTTCAATTTGATTTAAATACAAGCCCTTTTGTGCAGGCAACAAGTCAGAAAATAGCCATTTCATTGCTCTAATCCCACAACCAAAAGTTAGGTGGAATTCGGGCGTGCTTAGGAATTAAACAGCTCACTACTAGCAGGATTTCGATTGATTGAAAGGGTCTTTAATGGATCGAGATTATCTTCAATCGATTATGAATGACGTGGCATGCTTATCTTGACAATTGGCAACCTTATATGCTTAGTTGGCGCTGACGTGGAACTGCGATCGATCGCCAAAAACTTCAATCGATCGTGAATTTGGTCGAACTATAAGGTAACAGTCATATCCCTTTGCTGATGTGGCTTTGAAGGAATGCGAAGCTTCGAACAATCGTGGATGAATATTCGATCAATCGAAATTGCTCCGGGGCAAATTTTCAGAATTTTTTCAGATTTTCATCTTGACTCCAAAGAGGGTTTAATAGGTTGTTTTTAGCCCATTTGAACCTTATTGACCTGTAATAGACAAAAATAAGAATTAGAACTAAAGCAAGAAAGTAAGATAGATGAATGGACTAAAATACTCTAGCTTAGGTGCTAAAATGTGCAACATTTGAGCACTTGTCAAGCTGTTTCACGAAATCTTCGTGAAATATAAAATTACAGATCTTCAAATTTCCTTTTAACCTAAGCAATAATTGAGTTGTTTTGACATTAGAGGAAAGCGATATAAACAGAATACCAAAACGGGTTCAAGCTACCAATTTTGGAAAAAATTTCCTAGTTGGAGAAGGATTCTTCCTTTGTCTTCTTGTTTCCATTCTCATCACTTGTGGCTCCTCTTAGGATCTTTGCTAAGTCTAAGTAGAGTTGGATCTTCATCATAGCTCGGTCCAATGGATGTGGTCTTCTAACCTCTTGGATATCATCTTTTAAAGCCCAAAATCAATGGTCTTAACTGATATTATCATTAAAGCCTTAAAATAAAGAAAAACACTAAAACAATGTAAAGTCAAAAATAAAACAACTAGTAAGAGAATAAAACATGCAAGTTAAGGGGCTAAAATGTATAACATTTAGCGCCTAACACATCCCCAAACTTACATATTTCTAGTCCCTTAGTAATAAAACTAAAGATATATAACTACTCCTAACTCCACTTTCGTGGGAGGTACGATTGCATTTAACATATGTAACAAGCCTTTTAAACCCCTAGGTCACCCCTAGTGGATGAGTGAAGTCTCGTGAGGGTTTCTAGAGATGATACCCACAAACATCCAAAACAATTCTATCATTCGGTAATTAACTTATTCTCATATCATCACAATAATCAAGAGGAAGACTACACAAAAGTACTTTAAAAAATATTAACTGACAATACTCCTTAGTGCCTATTTTCATACCTCAACCCAATGTTTCCCACACACTTTGATAATAAAAATAATAGCAAAATCAATCCCTAATTTTGTGAAATTTTGTACTAGCAAATCACATATGTAGTAATGTCTTTTAATTTAGCCAAAATTCTAAAACTTCAATTCCTCAGATCCATTCTCAAGTTATTTCCTATGGTAATTTTTTTTTCTTCGCACACACATTGCTATTTTATTGATTAGTTGTGCAATATCTGGTCTATTAAGCTTTCTAGAAAACTTTTGTAACAAGCTTCAGCTAATAACTCCCAGACCAGACAGTCTTAGGGCAAAGGTGTAAAGACACCCCTAAGGACTTAATTACTCAAGTCAACTAGGCTACAAACCTAGATGAACCAAACCAATTTATTTCAATTTCTTTTCTTTCTTTCTTTTTTTCTTTTCTTTTCTTTTCTTTTTTTCATCCTTACCCCCCACTTCTTCATGTGAACAATCTATGCTTATGAGATATGAGGCCCGATTACTCCATGAAAGAGTTTAGATTTTTTTATTTTTTATTTTTTATTTTTATTTTCATGACGTAGTACTAACTTTCAAAGTTCACTAATTCATATCCATCCAAAATTATCAGAAGTCAATTAAAAATACAATACCCATAAATAAAATTCTAGTGTGCATCGTGCATGTGAAATCCTCCAGGGATTGACATATTAGAACTCCTATCATACTAGATAACGGAACCCACATAAGGTAAAGTACAAATATTAGGAATTCAAGACTATCTTAGAAAATAATTTAAAAATTACTTAATATCTTAATCCCCTCGACAATTCTCAAATACATGAATTAAAATCAATATGCCAAAGAAAAAGAATTGAATTAATATATATATATATATATATATATATATATATATATATATATATATATATATATATATAAACTAGACTAGACTCTATGCCCCCAAACTTGAATTAAGCATTGTCCTCACTAGGCAAAAAACTAAAAATAATAAAAATAAAAAATAACAACTACTATGAAAAGAAAAATAAAGAACAATATCACCTGAGCAGGATATCTAGAAAGGAGGAGGTGGAGCATTGGGACTAAGCCCATTGTGGATCATAAGAGCTCGCATCATATCCATCATCGTCCTCTGATCTTGACGAATTTCTTGAACTTTAGCTTAGAGTTGGGTCACCTTACCCACCACATAATCATATGGATGCTCCTTAATGTCATCAGCGACTGACGAGGCCGCTTACATACACCAAAATAATGTAGTGAATGTGCGGTTCAAGAAAAGGCTTTTAGGTCAAGTTTAAATTTATAAAAACCACTACCACCACTACTACTAACGTAGCAAGAGTGAGTAGAGATCGTCCCAAGGGATTATACGTGTTCGAATTTAACTTCGACTCTAGTGGATCACAAGATTGCAAATAAGAGATTGATTGTTTGATTACACTAAAATTCAATTAATTTAAATGCAATTAAAATAAACTAAATTGAGATAGGGATTTAAGAGATGATAAGTGAGGTCTTGGGGTGCATTGGAATCGCCACCAAGCTCAGTCACCAAACCACACACTTTTAACTAGTTTGGAGAAAACATTATTGTGAACAAAATGCGACTACCAATTACAATATTAAGCATGACCCATCAAATTCATGTATGAATCGTCTACCTAACCGACAAATAAACTAAGTGTAGCATAACACATCATTTCTAACCATGACCAATCAAACTAGTCACAATTGTAGCACACAATGATCTAGAGAATTATAGAATTTGCAATAATAAGCCATGGAATATCAAATCAAGTAAAAATTGTCTATCTACCTATAAGCATGAATTAAATTTTAGAACAACCCATCAAGCGTAAGAATAATCCATCAAATTAATTAACAAACTTATTTAATGAATACCATGCATAGCCATCACTAGATCCCTAATTAATCACACATAGATATGCAACCAACATAGAGAAACTAGTGTAGAGATCAATTCCCAAATAATCACACATAAGACAACATGTAATCACAAAGAGAATTAATAGGAAGAATTAAACCATATGAATCATGCAAGACATTATTCCCAATTTAATCACACATAAGCATGTAAATAAACTAGAGAATTAATAAGAAGAATTAACCATAGAAATCATAGAAATATACCAAGATTCATTTTATTCACAAGGCTATAGCACTAATCACAAGATAAATTCCCAAAAAGTCAAGAGAAAGGGTTTAATTTACAAGCTTGGGGTTCATCCAAACCCCAAGGAGAACCCTAGCCAATCCTGGAGGAGGTGGATGTGATCTTGGAACCCTCAAGGGCAATCCCCAAACATGGCTCCATCTTCTTCCTCTTCTTCTTTGTTGAATTCTAAATAGAGAGTGTGTGTAGATCTTGAGATGTGTTCTTGGTGCCTCCACTCTTCTCTTTTCTTCTAACCCTAATCCCTAACTTTTCTAGAGAGAGAAAATAAAATTACAATAAAATAAAATTGAAGATTAAAATTTGATTGATAGATTACAAAAATTGTTCATTTCCCTTTAAATACAAGGTCCTTTTCTTAGTCACTAGGTTAGAAATACAGCCCCAAAAATATCTAATCCCGCCACTATGTGGTAGGTGCAATTCGGGCGTGCGGGAATAAAACAGCTCACTGCCAGCACATTTTCGATCGATAGAAGAAATCTTCGATTGATCAAAACTTCAATCGATTCAAAATATCTTCGATCGATCGAAGAAATCTTCGATCCATCCAAAAATTCAGCATTTTTTACCTTTTTCGGATTTTTTTGAAATCTTCTAGGAACTTTTGTTTGACTCCAAAAAGGCTGTAATAGACCATTTTTAATCCGTTTGAACCTTATTGACCTGAAATAGACAAAAACACAAATAAGTACTAAAACGGGAAAATAAAGATAGATGAATGGACTAAAATACCCTCGCATAGGTACTAAAATGTGTCACAATTGAGCACTTATCACACCCCAAAACTTAAATATTGCTAGTCCCTAGTAATAAAGTACAAGGAGAAGAAAGAAATAAACATCTATACAACTATGAAATAGAAAGTAATGAAATGATAGCACCACTTTCGTTGGGAACACAATTGCATTTAGCGTATGCAACAAGCCTTTTAAACCCCTAGGTTACCCCAGTGGACGAGTGAAGTCTCGTGAGGGTTTCCAGAAATGATACCCACAAACATTGAGCTCTTTCTTACTAAAGAGAGGCACCAATATACAAAACAAGCATTGGGAGAAAACTACCTCAAGTATATAATTTTTCAATCATTTTCCAAGCAATCTCCGAAAACCTTAACACCAAGCAAACAAATATGATCCTCCACACATCAAGAAAATGATAATGCAAATCAAAACAGCTCTATTATCCTTTTAAGTAGACCGGCATCAAATATGTTGTTATCTAAGCCAACTACAGAAATGATCACATCCTTACCCTCAAACTAGTACACAAATCTAGTCCCGATCATCAAAACAAAGAATGGACCTTTTATTAAAATTTTATTCAACTAGGTGCGCTTATTCTTTTCACTCGATATTTTTTTTTTTTTTACTATCCTAGAGGATCAAAGATGGAAGCATGGTACAATGTGTTGATCTATTAAGCTTTCTAGCGATCTATGAGGTCGAGCGTTAGGTCAATGACTCCCAAACTAGACAACTTTAGGGCATTAAGCATTTAAACACCCCTAAGAACTTACAAACTCAAATCGACTAGGCTATAAATCAAAACAACCTCCATCTAACTATTTCCCACTTTTTACCTTTTGGGAGAAGTCCTCACTTTTTTATTTGTTTTTGCAACAACTTCTTTTTTTCTTTATTTCTTTCTTCCTTCTTCTTCTTCTTCTGTTTTTTTTTTTTCAATTATTAGCCTAGAGTTTGGGCCCTCCACCTTTTGGCGCGAGAAATTTAGTGCTTGATGAGGCTAGAATCCCGGCTTCTTAGTGAAAAGGAATTGTTATCCACCTTTATCAATGCCCTACTAGTTCAATTGGGATATAATCAAATCAATAATCAACAAAGCATGTACCCCATAAATGAATGCTAGTGTGCGTCTGTGCTAGTGTAGAATCCTAGAGTGAATCTCAAAACAATCACAAAATCAGGATGATATAGACCACAAATGCAAGCATGATATCAATTTTTTGAAAAATTTACTCCTAAATGGCATCCACAAGGCATACAAGGAGTATTGGACTCTCAAGTCAAGCAATTTTTAAATTCTAAGTATCATGGTCCTCAAAAGATCAAAATCATCGCTACCATCAATCTCAAATCTCAATCATGCAATTAAGTCTCAAACTAACTTAAGTAGAATGCAACAAAGCCACCTTACCGCCAAACTTAAACTGCACATTGTCCTTAATGTGCAATGAGAACAATGGAAAAGATGGAAAGAATATACCATAGTGGAAAAGACATGAAGCCCGGTAGTGATTCCTTGGGAAAAAGTGCACCTCCAAACTTGAAATCAACATTTTACTTGAATAACTACACTAGCAAACTCGCATCAAATATTAAATGGGATAAAGATAACCAACTTAAGCATTCTAAGGCATTATAGCACAAGATGAAAGAGAGATATGAGATCAAGCCCAATAGAAAATATGAAAGTAGCATGACTACACACAAGGGTACAATGGTGAATTTTTTATATTTTTCATTTAATGAAAGCAAGTATATATAAAATGCAAGAAAAACAAAGAATAAAATGCATGAGCAAAATACAAAAAGAAAAATAAAGAAGGTAAAATGTAAAGAAAGAATATGTACAATGCAAGAAATGAAAAATAAAAAAGTAAGAAAGGATGCAAGAACAAAATAAAGAAAAATAAAAATAAAAACTTCTTTTTTTATTTTTATTTTTTTAGACATAACAAATATGTACACACACACAAAAATAAAACAAATAAACATACAGGAATGAAAATGCAAGGAAATAAGGGATGCAATTTTTTTTTTTTTTTTTTTTTTTTTTTTTTATGAACAGTGCTTGATCGATCGAAATTTACTTCAATTGATCGAGCTGGGCCACGATCGATCGAAAACATAAATATTATTGCCTGGGATCAAAACTTTTCCGATACAATTCCGATCGATCGAAATTATTTTCGATCGATTGAGACCATGTTCGATCGATCAGAATAAGCGTTGATCGATCGATCTAACTGCCTGGGCACAAATTACTGAATTTCAAAAAAAAAATTAGAAGCAGAAATTTTCTAAGGCCCCAAAATGCATGAATATGGTCTAAAAACCTGATTTTTGACAATAAAGTACAATGGAACATATCTAGACGCCGCAAGAAATCAAAAAAAAATAAAAAGAAATGGGAGAGGAATAGAGCTGTGAAACTCTACGAATACTAGTGTTTAACGTCTCTAGCAAGACATTGGGTCGGTTCACTAGTCGAACGAATCAAAAACCAAATATGAAACATTCTTATTAACCCTCTTTTCCATTTTCTCATTTAATACCTCACTTACAACAATATAAACATCCTCCAAAAGAATGACTTGAAAAGAAATTATATAAGATGCAATTTGTTTCTTTTCATCTATGGCCTTGAAAATAAAATCAATAATGAGTGGCCTGCACTTGGCAAGGCAAAGTCTTTCAAAGACTCAATTAGATTAATAAGAATTGCCCTATCTTTATCCCTCTTCTCTTCCTTAAAAATCATTATCTCTTCACCTTCCAAGTTAGCTAAGGAGTCCATTAGAGAGTTTATTTCATTTTTGGAGCTTTCAAGATCAAAACCACAATTTTTATACATTTCAAAAAGGCATATCTCAAGAGGGTCTTTGGAGATAATAGAAGGAAGGCCCTCTTCAACAAGTTCCTCCTCCTCTTCTCCTACCTTTATAGTGGTCATCATCTCCTCACTCTCTAAAGTATCAAAGGCTGGAATTAAATCATGATCAAAATAAGGAAAATCCTTATAATTTATGTTGTGCTCTATCGGACAGGCCAATGGTGGACTCATTAATTCCTCAACTTGCTCACTTGTTACTTCTTCCTCTTCACTCTCATCATCCTCATCTATATAAATTGAAGTTCTTGCCATTTTTTTATTTGCCTCTTCCTCCCCCTCTTGACGAGAAAGAGTACTTGCAATTTGCTCAACTTGAGCTTCAAGCTTGGTTAAAATTTGAGAATGTGAAAGAATAAGTCGAGTTTGTGAATTAAGCCCATCAAGTAGAGCTAATACTTTTTCTTGAAACTCAGGTGAATAAAGTGATGGAGGTGGTTCTTCATAAAATGGTGGGGGAGGGTAATAGTCATACGAAAGATTAAAAGAGTGATTAAGTCCATGATAAAATGATACATGTTGAAATTGGACTCAATCTCATAAGGATTAAAATATGATAGAGGAGTATAAGGTGAAGGGATGTAATTTCCCCCCAAACTTGGATCAAACAATTCCTCCATTTACAATTAAAATCCAAATGCAAGAAAAAATTTTGGCCTCCACACGGGCCGATGCTTGGACAAAGATAAAGCAATATAATGAGCCTCAACAATGGCTATCACAAGCATGCAAAGAAGTGCACAATTAAAATACAAGAGTTCCAAGAATTACTCACAAAGATCCTTAAGCAACTTTAAATTTTAATGTTAGCTTTAAGCTCCAATGATTGCTTCAAGATCCAAAGTTTGCCTTTCTTGTAGTCAAGTACCTAATTGACAAATAATAATGAGAACAAGAGAAAAGAATATACAATGGAAAATAAAATAAAAATAGAAGCAATAAAATGAACACTATTGTCTAGTTTAATTCTAGCAAAACCGTTAATCCCCGGCAACGGCGCCAAAATTTGACGAGGCCGCTTGTATACGTCAAAATAATGTAGTGAATGTGTGTGGTTCAAGAAAAGCCTTTTAGGTCAAGTTTAAATTTATAAAAATCATTACCACCACTACTACTAACGTAACAAGAGTAAGTAGGGATCATCCCAAGGGATTATACGTGTTGGAATTTAACTTCGACTCTAGTGGATCACAAGATTGCAAATGAGAGATTGATTGTTTGATTACACTAAAATTCAGTTAATTTAAATGAAATTAAAATAAACTAAGTTGAGATAGGGATTTAAGAGATGATAAGTGAGGTCTTGGGGTGCATTGGAATAGCCACCAAGCTCGTTCACCAAACCACACACTTTTAACTAATTTGGGGAAAATATTCTTGTGAACAAAATGAGACTACCGATTGCAATATTAAGCATGACCCATCAAATTCATATATGAATCGTCTACCTAACCGACAAATAAACTAAGTGTAGCATAACCCATCAATTCTAAGCATGACCCATCAAACTAGTCACAATTGTAGCACACATCGATCTAGAGAATCATGGAATTTGTAATAATAAGCCATAGAATATCAAATCAAGTAAAGATTGCCTACCTACCTACAAGGATGAATTAAATTGTAGAACAACCTATCAAGCATAAGAATAATCCATCAAATTAATTGACAAACCCATTCAATGAATACCATGCATAGCCATCACTAGATCATTAATTAATCACACATAGACATGCAACCAACATAGAGAAACTAGTGTAGAGATCAATTCCCAAATAATCACACATAAGACAATATGTAATCACAAAGAGAATCAATAGGAAGATTACACCATATGAATCATGTAATAAATAATTCCCAATTTAATCACACATAAACATGTACATAAACTAGAAAATTAATATGAAGAATTAAACCATAAAAATCATAGAAATGTACCAAGATTCATTTTATTCACAAGGCTATATCACTAATCACAAGATAAATTCCCCAAAAAGTCAAGAGAAAGGCTTTAATTTACAAGCTTGGGGTTCATCCAAACCCCAAGGAGAAACCTAGCTAATCATAGAGGAGGTGGGTGTGATCTTGGAAACCACAAGGGCAATCCCCAAACATGGCTCCATCTTCTTCCTCTTCTTCTTTGTTAAATTCTAGAGAGAGTGTGTGTGTAGATCTTAAGATGTGTTCTTGGTGCCTTCACTTTTCTCTTTTCTTCTAACCCTAATCTCTAACTTTTCTAGAGAGAGAAAATAAAATTACAATAAAATAAAATTGAAGACTAAAGATATGATTGATAGATTATAAAAATGGTTCAATTCCTTTTAAATTCAAGGTGTTTTTCTTAGTCACTAAGTCAGAAATACAGCCCCAAAAATACCTAATCCCACAACTATGTGGTAGGTAAAGTTCGGGCACACGGGAATAATACAGCTCGCTGCCAGCACATTTTCGATCGATCGAAGAAATCTTCGATCCATCCAAAAATTCAGCATTTTTGACCTTTTTCCGAATTTTTCTGAAATATTTTAGGAACTTTTGTTTGACTCCAAAAAGGCTGTAATAGACTATTTTTAACCCGTTTGAACCTTATTGACCTGAAACAGACAAAAACACAAATAAGGACTAAAACGGGAAAATAAAAATAGATGAATGGACTAAAATACTCTCGCTTAAGTGCAAAAATGCGTCACATTTGAGCACTCATTAACGACGACCTCTTCCATTGGTTCATCATATGGATCATCTTCTAGGATCTGTCTGGTAGTTATTTGATTCGGATTAACATGTAAAACATGTTCTCCCTCTACAATTTTCTTAGCCTTCTCTCCAAGAGTAGTAACTACCTTAATATCCATGTGAGACTGACTACGAGTCGAGTCATTCTCACCATAAAGAATATTCCAAGAATAAGACATCTCGTCTACTACAATGTCATAGCTCTGAGAAGTAAGAAGCTAAAAAATAAAGAATGGGAAAGGAAAAGCCCAATCTTTATCAATATCTAGAGTTTTCTTGATCATGACATCATTGATAAGCACCAAATATTGCATATTTAAGCGCCCTTAATTGTATGTTTTAATCTATTTAACATGTTTATAGAGTGTGTTTTACAAGCTTTCTTGTATATTTGTTATTTTCAGGGCTTATCTCTAAAATGGCGTAAAACCGGATTCTTGAAGGCTTTTAATGACAAGGTGCTTGGCGATCTATGGAACACAGAAAAATGGACCTAAGTGCAAAAGCATCCTCAGCTTGGGAAAGAAATCAAACCTGTGAAGTTGAATAAGAAAGAAAGAAGTCAGCCTTGAAGCATTAGGCTTAGCGTCCGGACGAAAGTTCCATGACCATTTCTAGAGTCCGAACGCCATTTGTAAATCGAGACTAACAAATTCAATTTGCTAAAAGTTAAAATTCCAATAGCCAGACGAAATTACGTTCGGACGCCCAGTGCCACAAGCCAAGCAAGCTAGTGCCAAGCGCGCGGACAAGCATCTGGACACTCAGTGTCTGGATGCCCTTCCTTGCGTCCGGACGCAAACCTGCGAACTTTGAGCTAATTTGAAATTTCAGTTACTTTTCTCTCTCCTCTCCATATAAATACATGATTTTAAGGGATTTTGAACCAGATTCTGCCAGAAGAGGTTATATACATATGTATAATGTTGTATCATATATCAAATATCATTTTAGAATTCAAATTTTATAAGTTTCTAAAGAGAGAAAGTGAGGAATAACTAAGGTTCTTGAGTGTTCTTGGGCGTGGCTGCCATGGAGCTGAAGATGGAGGTTTCTTCTTCAACCATTGGAGCTTCAACCACCATCAGGATGAGCTAAATCCCCCTCCTAGGGGATTAAGGTAGCGTTGATCAAAGTAATCATGTAATTTCTGTAATTTTATTTTGGGAATAGTATTGTATGTGATGAGTTTCATGAATAAGAAGAAGATTTGTATTCAATTTATGTAATACATTAAATTGATGAAAGATTTGGGCAGAATGTTATATATAAGTATATATACCATGTACTTCTTGTCTTAGAACTATGATTATATATTTATACTCTTAATATCTTTATAGTGACAATGAAGATTAATTCATAAAATGAGATTATAGGCATGTAATATATGAATTTAGAAAGATTATGCCAAGGGAAAATGGACCATGCTATACCCCTAGATTAATGTAGTTAGGTATATGGTCCATACTAACCAAAGATAGTCTATGCTAGAGAATTGATTTCATGTGCTAAAACTTATAATTTCAAGACCTTGATAGGCCATGCCTAGAGAAAATGGCTTATACCACACCCTAGTTTAGGTGGATAAGCCATGCCAATCACAGATGGGTTATGCTTAGTCTTGAATTGCATGATTTTCTGGAAAATTGTTGTAGTCGTTAATGCTTCTACACTTTATCATTACACGTAGTTGTTTTCCCAAATTATTTACATTAAAGTATGATTATGAGGTCATGGTAAACTTAATTCCCTAGCCTCCCTTTAATTGTTATTTTAATCTTTGAATTCAAATTAGTTTTATTTAATTTTTGTGCAAGCGACAAATAGCGACAAACAAACAACAACTCTTCAAACCATCTTCTGTGACATTAACAAACAAGAAATTAATCTTTGAAATCTGATTGCCATAAGTTTCGCAATCTTAATGTATCGATACCCCTACTTAGGCTCTTTCTTTGTGGATTTGTGCTTCAGTGAGTGGTTTATTTGTTAAACCAAGAGGGGGGTGAATTGGTTAAAACCTTTTCTTCAATTAAATCTTTTAAAACACAAGAACAATCATATAAAGATTAATGTAATAGGATTACAAGGAAACCCTCTCAACTAGGAAAAATATTGGTTCTTGGCCTCAACCAATAAATCATCCACTACTAGTTGCATGTATCTCGTTACACACTCAGCTGTCTCACTCTCTGCATACACCCAAGTACAAGAATAGACACTAGTTTTCACAACCAATACACGCACTAGTTCACCGCAGTGCACACATGCACTCACCCTGTCCTAAGTAACCCTGCTTAGACCAAATAAACTCTCATAGCTCACGACACACACCATTACAGATGTAGAACAATGTAAATAAGTCTTCCCTATAATTGAAATAGGTTAGACAGCTCAATAATCTCAGTCACTACCTCAAAACCACAATCTGCTGCAATTAGGGTTTGAGGGGTAATATAGGAATTTCCTCTCGAGATCACTTCACCAGCACCTTACATAGTCTTCTTTCACTATAGTACTCATGTTCATAGCTTCAAATAGTCAAGAATAGCATGAGTGTATCACAATGTTCATTCACAATGGGCACAACATAGTGCAGTTTTAGGGTTTTACAAAGTCAATACCACAGTGTGCTAATATTTTGTTCCACAACCAATTTCAACAGCTTTGATTCACTAAAATAAACTTGCTAGCAGCTAGATAATTCATGAAATAGCTAAACTTAATGATTTTGTACTTAAATCACATATTAAACCAGAAAAACAAGCTTATAAGCTAATCTAGGAATCCAAATTCAGTTTTAGCATGTTTTTGTTTAAAACAAAATACTGAGCAAGTGTAAAAATCTTGTTTATACATATAATAGCCTTTGGAAATGACCACAACAGCTTGAAACACAAAATCAGCACTCAAACTAGCCCTTGCATCAAAAAACTTGATAGCAGCAACATCTCAACAATTAGTACACACACAAGGCTTGAATTAATGAACTTTTCTGGCTTGGGTCATCATCAAGTGATACAGAAAAGCTTGCTTAGTATCATAGTCTTGAGTGTTCTTAGTTGCAGCTTAAATATCAGGGAATTATAAGGGCTTGAAACCCTAAAGGCCTCTATAACAGGATATATATAGAGAATGGAAATACTTAGCTGCTTTTCACTGAAAACATTGCTGTCACCTTTCACCACATAGTGACACCTTGTGCACCAGTAAATTCAGTTCATGTAAGTGAGGCTGTTGATAAGCGCCGAATATTGCATATTCAAGCGCCCTTAATTGCATTATTTAAGTCCATTGTTTGCTTATATTATGTAGATTACTTTCATTTGCATGTTTTTGTATATTTTCAGGTCCATTGGCCAAAATGAAGCAAGAAGGATGCTTTGTGGAGTTTTGGCCATCAAAAGGCACAAGGCTGAATTTCTGGCAGCAGTAGATCCTGAACTTTGCTCGCCATTTTGACCTTGAAAACTTGAGAACTGGACTTCTATCATAACATGACATATTTAGAGCTCTGAATTATCTTTCCAAATCTTCAAACGGTTTGTCATTCGGAGCTTGGAGCAGAGAGTTATGGCCTTGTTACCAGAGGTGCGCAGAACTGCCTGGCAGCAATGAAATTCTGCCTTGATCTTCATTTTCGACCAACCATCCTTGAGAATTGGATCTCCACCAAAACATGAAGTATTTAAATCTCTGAATTAGTTCTCCAAATCTTCAAATGGTTCATCATTCAGAGTTTGGAGCGCAAAGTTATGGCTATTTCATCAAAGTAGGTCCGGGCGGAGCAAATGGAGAATAGGCATTCTGCCCAATTTTCGAGTGCTCGAGGCCCAAATTCGAGCACTCGAATTTAGGGCAGTTTGTCTCCGAAAAATCACTATTTCAGCCACTTGTTTCTTGGTTCCTTCATTTTCTGATTTCCTTCTTTATGAGGTGGTTGGAGATGTTCCTAGGGGGAGGAGAGAGAGCCTAGTTTGGTGGTAGATAAGAGGGATAAGAGCCACACATCTCCTAAGCTAGTTTGGATCAGATTTTGGGGAGAGAAGAGAGCAAGGAGATAGAGTTCTTCAAGCTTGAAGAAGGGAGCACGAAAATGGAGGAGGTCTTCAAGCTTCTTCCTTCTTCCATTGCTCCTATGGGTAACTAAATCTTCTCTAGGGAGGTGATGAAGCCCCTCCCTTGTAAGCATGTTCTAGTGTAGATTTTACTTTTGGGATTTCAATGTATTATTGTTGGTGATTTTATGATCTAGAGCATCATATGTGTTGTAATGAATTCTAATGTCTATACATGATTATTTTGAGCTATTCATCTTGTCTTAGATGGTTTCTCTTCCTAATCATATTGCTTGCATTTCCATAGTGACAATGGAAGTTAGATCATGGAATAGTTTTAATGGCATGGAGTTTGAGAACTTTGATAAATCATTGCTTAGGATGCCCTTTGATGGTTTATACTTGATTCTTAACTTTGTGTGCTCTCATCATTTAATTAAGGGCTTGATAATCTTTGGCTTAGGGAGCATGTTGAAGACTACACCATAGTTTAGGTAGTTCAAGCATATGAATATTTGATGGATTATTCTTATTTTTGATTTAATGAACCTCTTGAGGATAGTATAGCAACCAAGGGTTGTTATGTGTCATGACCATCATTTATGTTGATTTTCTCAATTTAATCTCAATCTAGAATGTGTATAGGGTTGGAGCGGATTCATTTCCCTAATTTTTCTCTACTTGTATTTCATCTCTTTTTAATTCTTGCAACCTACTAGTTTATGTATCTTTGAATTCCTAGTTTAGTGACCATCAAACAAACCCTTATTACCCCTTATCATTCTAAGAACAATTCTAGGCACTTAGGTTGCCATAGACTAGCGCAGTCCCAGTGGTTCGATTTACCCGACCAATAGCCCTATTTTACAATGATTCGTGCTATTGCGAAGAGGGTTGATTTATAATTGATTTCGACCATCGATCAGCTGTAATATAGTGTATCCCTTTTCTTAGCCTCCAAGTATTGCAATATTAGTGGAGGAATATGTCCTTGGACCACAGCCACGTGTCATACTCCTGAGCACACCGTGGAAAACCAAAAAATACCCTTGTACCAGCTGTATACTATTCTCAGCTTAATACAAGTACTAAGACTGTATAATAAAAAATGTTGGCACAACCACAACTATCTAATGCAATGCAGCTATCAAGGCATACGTGTACACATAGAATAAATCTAAGAAAAGACCATAATACCCCTGTGAACACCTGTAGCTAAATTTCAAGTGTTGAACCTCCACAATCTCAATGATTTCAGCTAAAACAGGTATATAAACTGTAATGCACTATCTCAGACCAGTGTTTAAAATGTGTCACTGAGGAGTAAATGACAATACTACCCTTGTACCTTATTTCAACACACAATACAAGTAGAGTTCATACTTGAAGCTACTGAAACAAGGCTTTTTGACATTAAATAAGCAAACATTTCTTAAGGGACCATAGGACCAATATTATAATTGATACCCTATTTTGTACGCTATCAATTTTGGCACCGTTACTGGGAATTGAAATCGACTTTGTGATAAAAAAAATTTCAAAGATTAAATTTAGTTTGTTCGTAAATATAATTTTTGCATATATTTTTTTATTTTTTTTATTTATTTGCCAAGTGTTTTGAGTGCAGATTTGAAGCGAATGGCCTGCTATGAGGTGTTTTTCAAGTGCTGAAAAATTCGAAAAAATTCCAAAAATTTAAAGAATTGCACCCCTTTGTAAGTGTTCCAAGGTTGATATTTGTTGCATTTAAATTCTTGGTATTTTTGGCTTTGTATGGATGCATGTTAGTTGATGTTGGGTCATAGGTCTTTAACATTGCCAACCATTGAAGAACAAATTGACATAGTTTCATTAGAAAGAACTCTTACACAACAGAAAAGGAACTTTAGGGATCCCATAAATTTAAGATAACTTGAAATGGAAATTGACAAGATGGCTGAAAATGTGGAAAATGCTAAAAACAATGTTAGGGTTGAAATTCTTAGAGTCAATAATGATGAAATTGTTGATGAAAATGTAACACCAATAACTTTTATTGACCATTTTATCCCATCAACACTACATCTCCATCTTGCATTGTCATGCCCAACGTTGAGGCCCATCAATATGAAATCAAATCCAATACAATCCAAATGCTTCCATCTTATTATGGGTTTGATAATGAGGACCCTTACAAGCATCTTGATGAGTTCTGAGAAATTTGCTCTACCATCAAGATGAGGGACTTTCCTCAATAAGCTATTCACATGCGTCTTTTCCCATTCTCTCTAAAAGATAGGGCAAAATATTGGTTGAACTCTCTTGTTTCAAATTCCATCACTACATGGGCCCAATTGCAACAAGAATTCCTCAAAAAGTACAATGATGTGGGTAAGACCAATCAAATGCTTCGTTCCATTCTTAGTTTCTCCCAAATAGATGGGGAACAATTCTATTAGACGTGGGAAAGATTCCAATATCTTCTTAGGAAGTGTCCGCACCACCAAATTCCAAAATGACAATTGGTGCAAGCCTTCTATGATGGTTTAACCGAACCACATAGACAATTAATCGATTCTTCTTGTCAGGGCATGTTCATGTCCAAAAATGCAGATGAAGCATGGACTTTGCTTGAGAATATAAGCGATAATTCTATTCAATATAATTCTCGTAAAGCTCCTACTTCTAGTGTTGAAAAACCCTCAAATCCGTGTCAACCACAGACTTTAAGGGAAGAATCATCTCAAGTGGATACCATAACACACAAAGTTTTTCAGCTAGTGGCACCACATCTCTCTTCGATCTTCACAAAATTATTCATCAAGTACTAGAGTGTTGTTCTTACCTTTTCGAAGTTCTCAGACAATTGATTACGAACGACGCTTCCATTACACTTTCGATCTTAATCTTGAACTTGGAACTAAAAAATACAACTCGATCGGACTTGTTTTGACAACGAAATTCACCAATTACAAAATATATATATCACAAATGATTCTTAAGCTAGCATGTCATATATACCTTTTTGAAAATAATACCCATAGGTACTAATTCATTTTATGTATTCAATATTTTACTGCATTACTAACGGTTCCTTTTTTTTCCCCCTCGCTTATTGTTCTCATTATTTGTTTTAGCCAGCTTAACACATCTTCTTGAAGTGTTGCTGCTACATAATCAAGAAAAAAAATATATTAGTTCAATTATTTGTATAATCCGTTATAACAAGGGACATCGATTGTGTGTCTAATCTTCTATCACTTTTTCTTGATCTTTGAAATGTATATTAGAGAAATTTAAATAAGTCCTATTTTGGCCACAATTTGTTTATTCATGTCGTATTCATACAACGCTTGGTAACTGAATCAAAAATCTAAGCAAGCCCAACCTGGGTGGATCTATTAGATGTGGACTCTAGCCCATCGTCCTCTGGATTCCACCAAAATTCGAAACTCTCTCTCTCTCTCTCATAAATGTATATGAATTTAAATCTCACTAATTCCTATATCATTTAAAAGAGTTTAACCCACTCAATTTATGTATTGAAATTTTTAAAGATTGTAAAGTTTAGTGATATCTCCTCTATAGTCAAGGTTTATCTTGAGAGACCAAAATTAAATTGAATTTATCAATAAAGCGACTCAACTATAAAGATCTACGTGATTCTACAAGTTACTATAACATTAAAATCAAAGTCTGAATGAATGTGATGAGATGAAGGTATGACTAAGAATTTTTAATATTTAGATCTTTATAAGATTTTTGAAATTATACATAACTTTAAAATCAAAGTTTGTCCATAAATGTTATGAAATTTTACATGAGTCTATATGATAATATTTTAACACCTTTTTATTTTATTTTACCTTTTTTTTAAATAAAAATTCACACTCACTTGTCATTAAAGAGACTCGAAGTCTCACTTTTCATTAATGTAGAAGACGTATGACTGGATCATTGTCCTTATGCATTATGTGTACCATCTCACTATTAACAACAGAGATGAGAAAATTATTGTGTTTAGACAGCGTAGCCATGACAAACATGCTAAACTAAAAGCACAAAATGACAAGCACTATGGTACTAAAAAGGCAACTAATTTTTATGCCAACAAAATAATAAAAGGATAAAGTTGATTGCTACCTAACATTGGTGAGCATCAACGGACCAAAAACTTGAGTATCGAGTAATCATTCTTATAATTGTTGAATAACTACTTCATCTACCATCATTTAAAAAAGCAATAATGATCGAGAAAGTAACGACTCCAATTAGTGCCGCTAGGTGGACATGCATTATTTGATACGTCGAATGAACGAGTTGTGTGTGTAATAGCCCTTATTTGTTTCAATGTAACAGCCCTCTTGTTCACACTGATGATTTGTACAAGATAACATTTTCTGTTAAGGCTTTCTGTACAATTCTGCCTGTCAATATATACATGGTTGTAGTGTAGGCTTTTTGTACAAATCTGCCTGTCAATTTTGAAAATGTCCTTAATTATTAGAAGGGTGAGAATTGTTATTTTACTTTTGTCCCATCTAATTAAAAGGATATAATAATAATTTGATTGTTATTATCTCTTTTTCTTTTCTCTCATTTATCTTATCCAAACAAGAATATTATAATTTTTTTTTCTCTCCTATTTATTCAAACTTAGCCTTAGAGTTAATGTTATCTTACCAAAGAGAATGTACCCCAATGTTACAAATTTTCTATCATCAAAGAGGAGGAGAGGAGGAGAGGATTTCGAGCCCGAATGAGCAAAAAATGTGTAAATAAACAATGTGAGTATATTTTTTGTCAATATAAAATAAAAATAAAAAATGTTTGGGACTTGAACATTCTCCTGACACTCCAACTCCATTGATTGATAAATTTAAAAAGACTATTGCTCAAAACTTTGTTTTTGCAACTACTAAATTTTTTTCTCCTTTTTCCTCCATCTTTCACACAATGCAAAGTTGAATAGAGATGTAATGAAACGATAATGAAGAACCCATTACATTAAACTCCAAAAATATGTAACAAAATAACATTACATGCAGTTGAATAATCATGCTTGAAATATTAATTTTTCCCCCAAAGGCAAGTAATACCAACTATTATTGAATGTAAAGTGTTACAATCAGCATAAACAATCTCTTCCAAAACGATTAGAGTAACGTACGAATGAAGTTCTTTTTGTACGACCAACTGAAACAACCAATTAATGACTGAAATTACTGCAATAAGAAAGAAAATTCATCTTGAATTACTGTAGTAGCCTTGGTTGACAAAAACTGTGAGATTTACTGACAATCTCCTTGCGTGCACTTGAACTATATATATATATATATATACCTCTCAAACGCTCTATATTGTTTTATAATAAATAATATATATATATATATATATATATATATATATATATATTATTTATTATAAAACAGTATAGAGCGTTTGAGAGGGACGAAGCATTAGAGAACCCTAAAAAAAAATTTCTTAAAATTTTTTGATTCGTAAAAAGAAATACTAGAATGAGAGAGACGAGGTTATGTCTTCACTGTAAATGAGGAGGGGGGAGAGAGAAAAAGATTGATATCATTATTATTATTATTATTATTATTTGACCTTTTTGCCCTTTCTGTCTCTTTCTGGGGCGATTTGGGTTTCACAGGAAGGAGTAGGGTTTCCGGTTCTGTGAAGGGGGTGGAGCTCGCTATGGAGGAGGGGCAGTTTGTTGGGATTTGTATACCCTGACATAACGAATTCCTATTTAGATTAAAGTGACATGTGTTCCTAACAAATCTGAAATATTTATACTTTTATACAATTGGTGAATTAAATATATTATGTTTTGATTCATTATGGAATTGATAGTGTCCACTTGATTACAAGAGATATTTATATGTATGTGATGGCAATCAATACATGAATATGAATAGGAATCATAAATAGTTCATACTCGGTAATTATGGATGGACTCTTAATTAACTAAGACTTGAACCAGATCCAAGTTAGGTTGAGATATATTGCGAAAGCCGTCGTATGCAATGGCTCCCTATCACAGTCATGGCATTTGACTATTAAGCATGAGAGAAGTATAAACTCTTTTATTAATTAGTAATTACTTTAATTTGTTCGGCGTATTCTTCGAAATCCAAAGACATACACTTTGGATAATTATGTAATTAATAGTTAGGGTCATATTTTCAATATTTACATCTTGCTACTTGTATTTATTTTGTATTGATTATGGTTGATCACAAATTAAATTCGAAGACCTTCGTGTATTTTAGACAAAATGATTTTCTATTTATTTATTTACTAAATTATTATTTTTGTCAAAACAAATTTTTATTGTGATCAAGCCGGAAATAATCAAAGGTGCCAAAATAAATATATTAATTTAGTAATCGGATTAATTGTTTTATTTATCCGATAACTAGTTATGCATAGAGGGGTTAAAATGCAACATTGACTTAGAGGTTATTTATTATTTAATTGGAGTTCAATTAATTTCTTTTAGTGGAGTAGAAATTAATTTATGAATTAATTAAATTGGATTCATGGTATAATGAACCGGCTCAATTATTAATTCATTGTAACCAAGAAAATAGTAAGCCTAAGGGATTCTCACCCATAAACCAACTTGATATTGGAGGCCCATTAGATTTGAGATATCTGTTAGGCGCTGAATGTTATACATTTTAGCCTTTTAACTTGCATGTTTTATTCTCTTAGTAGTAGTTTATTTGTAATTTTTACATTGTTTTGTTATTTTTATTTCTTTCAGGGCTTTAATTATAAAAGCAGTCAAGACTAGTGATTTCAAGCTTTAAAAAATGACATTTCGTTGAACTGAGCAATAATGAAGATCCAAATCTAATTAGACTTAGAAAAGAGTCCGAGAGAAGCCACAAGTTGATGAGAATAGAAAAAAGAAGAAAAGGAAGAATCATTCTCCAATCAGGAAACTTTCTACAAAGTTGGTAACTTGAACCCATTTTCAAGGTATGTTTATATGATTTTAATCATGTATTGGCAGTATAATATGATCATGTATTTATCTTATTTTTATTATGCTTACTTCTGGATTATTTGATATATTATTACATTGTTGCATCAATTATAGATTTTATGGATTAATGCACCATTCTCAAGATATGGGGGCATTTTAGAGATGGATTAACTAATAAGTTAAGTCCTACATATTCGTGTCAGACCACGAAACCAATTGGATGACATGCCATTGAAATAATATGGTTGGATAATTTACTTTTCTATTTTGGAAAGAATAAACTTTATATATGTATAGATATGTGCCATGATATGACCTTGAGTCTCAGGATTAGTGGTTAGGGGGCATATATTGCCTGGGATGTATATCTGGATATAGTGGATAGATGTATGCCTTGGTAGGTCTAGGTACTCATGCCAACTTTATGTACATTTTGCATGTTACCTACTATTCAGGTTGAGGCCGCCCTATAGTCCAGTAAGATTCCTTTAGTATATATCTATATATATATAGACTACTTAATTATTGTTGAATTAACTAGGATATATACGTGTATCGGGTCTTTGTTTGGAATGTAGTAGAGTACAACTTGTTCATACACCTAACCTACCATTATTTTTCAGGTGTTCGTCAGTTCCAGACTTAGAGATTGTTCATGCTGAGCAGAGACGGTCTTCATCACTCATCTATGTAGGATTCTTATTTTTATTTCAGTGTTGGATTTCGTTATTTCAGTTATTAGTATTGGGATTTATTTAAAGGTCCACATGATGGATTCTCGGGTTGTAATCTAAATGGTTACTGGTATCAGAGGATTTAGATTATTGGAGGTTTAATTTTATTAGATTATTAAATGGAGGTTTTATTATTTAGTTTTCTTTTCAGCTTTATTATTTATTCTTATTTCCTTTTGTATTTTATGCTTGTTTATTACTTTTATTGTTTGATATTTCCCTCGGTTTTGGGCTTGGGCCTGATCAACCCATGTCTCGGAGTCGAGGGGTATCACAAATATCTACTATGCTAGAGTTAGTTAACTGGTTCAAAAAGCTATATCCTTCTTCCAGAACTCTGAAGAGTTTATTTGTTGTAGCTGTTTGGGGAATTTGGCAGGAAAGAAATGCTAGACTTCATGGTAATGTCCTAAAATCCCCTGACACAGTGGCAAGACAGATGTTTTAGGAGGTGATTGATGTCCAGAATGATTCCTATATGATCTTTACATTTAACATGCTTTTGTATCTCTTTTCTATGTATTGGAAACCGGCATTTTCTCTAGTCCATAATCTTATTTTTCCATTTATCTGAGGGTATGTCTTATAACTTTTTCTTTAATACAACACCAATTATGAAAGAAAAAAAAAAGAGAGAGAGAGATTGAGATTAGACAAAATTTGATAAGTTTCTATGTGATGAGAAATTGGAGTGTTTTGACATGGCAATAGATACTTAAACTATGGAGTTGTCAAAAAAGAATGTTGATTGCCGAAATTTCCTCCAATTCTTATACCCTGGTAACCTGCAACTCCACTCATTTTGGCATAATCTAAATCCTAATATTAAGTTAGAAGTTGGGTTATGTAATAACCTGGTCATTTTCCTTCCTTTCCTTTTTCTGAAATTTTACGGATAAATTTTTTCTGTTGAATTTTCTTTTCTGAGTTCAGTTAGTCATCACTTAATGTCATCTTGAGTGCTCAAAAATGGTTTCCGAGACTCTTTCCTTTGGATTGACAAGTTCCTTTAAGAACCGAGTCATTTCCACATTTTCATTTTTTAACACTATTAACTTTTCATCCTTTTTCCCATTTGTCACTTTGTTGGCACAACCTCACTTTCCATGTTCGGAGTTGAGTTTTGACTTCACGAGTTTTCACTCCAGTTGATTTCCTCGAAACGCGTAGCTTTACTTTTGTAGAAAAGCTTGCCGATTATTTATTTCTCCCGTAGGGGCATGGATGAAAGGATTCTTCAGAAACATTGATATTTTTGGGGTATTTTTCATAAATATCTTTTGGAGATATTTTTATTAGGGGTTTTTAAGAAAATATCTTTTAGATGATATTTTCATTCTGGGCAGTTTTGTAGTTATCCCTTTTTGTAGGGGCCATTGTGTAATTAACAAAAAGTTATTGCAAAATGCCTCATTTTGAGCCTGGATCCTCGTACGGGAGTCATTTTCACTTTTCGTCGAGTCATGTACTCTTAAAATTTCCTTCTGACTGTTTTTCCCAATTTTAGGGTTTTCGGCCCGATTACCGCCGAACTTGTTCAGGGCATATCTTCCTGCACAGGACTCGGTTTTCAACGCCGTTTCTTCCATTGTTTTTTTTTTTTTTTCATTTTGGTTCTTTATCGTTCATGGTGTCTGCACAAATTTCACTTTTCCAGACCCGGCGGGGCACTTTTAGAGTTTTATTATAAATAGGGGGTTATAAAAAATTTAAAACATTTTCCTCCCTTCTTCTTTGGCCGGCCAACAGCAGCCATGGTAGCCCAAGGGGCTGCAACCTTCTTTTCTTCTTTTCTACCTTCTTCCCTCGTGTAAAATGTCATAATGCCTTAGTGTTTATCGTAGACCTTGGCGAGGCGCACCTTTCCCCCTTATTTGAAACCATTTTCAACCATTTTTGAGTTCAAGTTTTGAGTTCGGGTTTGGATTTTCATGGTGCCTCAAAGGTTAAAGTTGTTTCCCTCGTTATCCCCGACATAACCTAGGAGCACTTTTCTTTTGGTGGGGATTTGAGATTTCATCTCAAGTTGAGGTAGGGAATGTTTTAGGCCTTTATAAATGTTGTATTGAATGTATTTCATGTTTATACAACTTATATGCATGCCTAGGTATTTTATTTAGAATTTAATTTCATTATTTTCTTTGTATAAGATTTAATTCTCATGGTTATATATAACTTGGAATTAAATTATGGCATGCCATTAAATTAAGCCATGATATGTTCATTAATATATATTAAATTGGGAGGATTTGAATAAGTATTGCAACTTTTATTTACCCTTTCACATATGTTAAAGAACATACCAAGGCCTAATTTAATATCACATTACAAGTTGATTCCATGTTAGTTACAACCATGTGAATTAAATTTTAACTTGATATTGTTGATAAGCTTGGTATGTACTATCACATACATTAAATTGAGAATAATTGAATAGGTTTTGAGACTTTTATTTAATTATTTTCTTTGTATGGAATTTAATTCACATAGTTGTACCTAGCTTGGAATGAACTTACAATATGATATTAAATTAGACCTTAATATGTTCATTAACATATATGAAAATGAGAATATTTGAATGAGTGTGGAGAACTTTATTTAATTATTTTCTTGTATGAAGTTTAATTTACCTAGTTGTGAGTTAGGTAGAAATAACTTGTAAAGTGTTATTAAATTAGGCCTTGCCATGACCTTCGACTTGTATTAGTTTTAGAATATTTGGAGTTACTATGTAATCTTGAGAATTTAGTTATTTAATTTAATTAAATTCCATTATATGCTTCCATTGAAGTAGTTAGGTATTGAAGTTGTTTTCATGCTTAACTTTTAAATTTGGAACTTGTCGTATGATTACATTATAGTATTCCATGAGTAGAAGTTATAGTTTAACTTGCTTATATACACATTATATATTTGACATGTCGTATGCCATTGTAGCTTGAAGACATAGGATGAATATTGTGTGTTTTACTTGACTTATTTGTGCATGGTAGTTGACCAATATATTGTATATATGTATTATACCTTGATGCACGACTTGATGATTTTAGGAAAGCTTACAAGGATATTGTAATATGTTACGGCTAAGGAATGGCTCTAGTACGGGGGATGAGAGCTCCCCCTACAACATATAGTGCGCACTGGGTGGTTTCCTGAGGGCTAGTACCCCTAAAACACCAACATACGGTTTGATTCCGGGGTTAGTGCGCACTGGGTGGTTCCCTGAAGGTTAGTAACCTAAGATCAGCTTGTTTTGTCATTGAGACCGTATGTTCTTGTCTTTCCGCCACTACTTGATTTCGCATTCAATTCCAAGTTGTTTAATATGGATTAATTTATAGCTTGCGATGTAGTGTTTGACATTTCAATTAGGTGTAGTATACATATGCTTAGTATACTTATATGCCTTGCTTTTCAATACAAGTTAATAGTACTAAATTGTCATAACTTGCTGTTTTCGTATTTTAGATGTCAAGCTGTTAACTTTGATAGTCTATACTTTGGTGCGTTGTATTAGAATTTCTATTGTTAGTTAAAATTACATTGAAATTGTAATTTGTGTTTTAATTGTTCAATGTAGCTTAAGGTGATTCCTTAGACTCATTTGAAACATAGACGTCAGGTGGCATGAACCGTTTCAGTTGTTTTATGCATTTTAGGGTCCAAATTGATAATTTTGAATACCTATGTCTTGTTGCGTTGCACTATATGCTCCTATATTGTTAAATTGCATGAATAATGTGGTTTATGCTAGAAATACTCTAAGGTAGCTTAGGATGCTCCCTGAGTCTCACCTTTGACATAGACGCTAGGTAGCATGACCGTATAAATTGATTTGTATCTGACGAGGCCGCTTGTATACACCAAAATAATGTAGTGAATGTGCGGTTCAAGAAAAGCCTTTTAGGTCAAGTTTAAATTTATAAAAATCACTACCACTACTACTACTAACGTAGCAAGAGTGAGTAGGAATCATCCTAAGGGATTATATGCGTTGGAATTTAACTTTGACTCTAGTGGATCACAAAATTGTAAAGGAGGGTTGGGTTAGTTGATTACTCAAGAAAATAATTAATTAAAATGCAATTAAATTAAGCTAAAGTGAGATAGGGATTTAAGAGATGAGAAGTGAGGTCTTGGGGTATATTGGAATCGCCACCAAGCTCGTTCACCAAACCACACACTTTTAACTAATATGGGGAAAGCCTTCTTCTGAACAAAATGCGACTACCAATTGCAATATTAAGCATGGATCATCAAATTCAATAATATATTATCTACCTAACCAACAAATAAACCAAGTGTAGAACAACCCATCAATTCTAAGCATGACCCATCAAACTAGTCACAATTGTAGCACACATCAATCTACAGAATCATGGATTTTGCAATAATAAGCCATAGAATATCAAATCAAGTAAAGATTGTCTAACTACATACAAGCATGAATTAAATTATAGAACAACCCATCAAGCATAAGAATAATCCATCAAATTAATTGACAAACCCATTCAATGAATACCATGCATAGCTGTCACTAGATCTTTAATTAATCATACATGGACATACAACCAACATAGAGAAACTAGTGTAGAGATCAATTCCCAAATAATCACACATAAGACAACACATAATCACAAAGAAAATCAATAGGGAGAATTAAACCATATGAATCATGTGAGACATAATTTCCAATTTGATTCATATGTAAATAACCATATGAATCATGACGAGCACTGAAAAGTGCGCATTTAAACCTCTTAAGCTCGAGTATTCTAGGACCTTTATCTATCATATTGTCCCGTTTTAGACTAATTGCATATTATTGCCCTTTTCAAGCGCTTATCCCCAAAATAAGTCAATTCAACCAAATTAGAGCATAAAAGAAGCAATCTCAAGCTAAATGGAAGAATGGAGCAAAGTGGAAGCAAAGTGGTGGAAAGCAGCAAGCTTCGATCGATCAAACATATTTTCGATCGATCTCACAGTGATCGATCCAGCCTTGCCAAAAGGGATCAAAACCCCTTGTCCTTATCCTCAAGAATTTCCATCTTCGATCGATCCAACTTTCTTCAGATCGATCGAACTTCCTTGACCTTATCCCCACCTACCATGTAATGACCTGGTCATTTTCTTCCTTTCCTTTTTCCTCAAATTTTGCAGATAAATTTTTTTCGTTGTCTTTTCTATTTTGTGTTTGGTTTTTCATCACTTAGTGTCGTCTCGAGTGCTCGAAAATGGTTTTTGAGACGCTTTTCTTTGGATTGACAACTTCCTTTAAGGACCGAGTCATTTCCACATTTTTCGTTTTTCGATACTATTCACTTTTCATCCTTTTTCTTATTTTGTCTTTTCCCCGTTTGTCACTTTTTGGCACAACCTCACTTTTCGAGCTTAGAGTTGGTTTTTGACTTCACGTATCTTCATTCTAAGTGGTTTCAACGAAATACGTATCTTTACTTTTGCAGTAAAGTACTCTGGGTGCTCCTAGTGTCCATAGGGGCATGGATGCATAGTTTTTCAGAATCTCTTTCTTTTCTTGGGGCATTTTTCGTAAATATCTTTTGAAGATATTTTATTTTAGGGGTTTTTAAGAAAATATTTTTGGAAAATATTTTCATTCTGGGTCATTAGTGCAGTTTTTACTTTTTTGAGGAGGCCATTGTGCAATTAATGAAAGTTATTACAAAAATTCCTCGTTTTCAGCCTGGATTCTTGTATGGGATTCATTTTTACTTTTTGTCGAGCCATGTACTCTTAGAATTGTCTTCTAATCGTTTTTCCCCAGTTTCAAAGTTTCTGGCCCTAGTTGCCACCAAACTTATTCGGGGGCATATCTCTCTGTTCGGGACTCGATTTTAACACCATTTCTTCCGTTGTTTATATTTTCTCATTTCAGTTCTTTTTTGTTCACGGAGTTTTGCCATTTGAGCACTTCTGCTCAAATTTCACTTTATCGGACCCGGCGGGGCCCTTTAGGGGCACTTTTAGGGTTTTCCTATAAATAGGGGGTTATAAAATTAAAAAGTGATCTTCCCTTCTCTTCATACACGACCAGAAGCTCCCATGGCAGCCCAAGGGGGGCTGCCACCCTTCTTCTCTCAATTAAACCTCCTTCCCTTTGTTAAAAAGTCGTAGCGCCTTCGTGTTTTATGTTTGTCTTGACTACGTGCATCTTTCCCCCTTATTAGAATCTGTTTTTGGCCATTTTTTGAGTTCAGATTTAAGGTCCAGTTTGGACTTTGGTATGTCCTCTTTGGAGTTTAATGTTCACCGTGTTGTCCCGGACATAACCTAGGAGTATCGTCGGATTTGGAGCACTTTTCTTTTGGCGGAGATTTGAGATTTTCATCTCAAATTGGTTCATGATACTCATCATTCCTTGGATGACTTGTAACTTTTAAGTTTCCATTTCATGCAAATGTTAGTATGAAATGTCATTTTGTAGCCTTATATGTTAAAACTTGTATCCTTGATTCCAAATATGTAATGTGTACCTAAGTACACTTTTTGGATGCTTATTTTGTATGTATGACATGACGCCAAGGGCCATTAATTCTAAGGTTTACAATTATGTTTTTTTAAAAAAAAACTTTAGATTTTAGTACTTGGTACTATTCGTCGACTTTTTTTTTGAAAAATGTGTCGACCGATACGAAACTTCCAGGGGTCTTGTAGGTGTATTTTAATATTGCATGTTCAATTTAGACAATTTAAAAACCTCCTGAAGCCCCATTTCCTTTCCTTTAGCAGCAGCTTGGAAAGATTTTAAACTTCTTGACCTGATTTTCTTGGGGTATTCTAGGCATTTTACAGTGCATTTTCTTTGTTTCCGTCAGCTTTATTAGGTAGAAAACTTGATTCGGAGGGGGGGGGTTCTTTTTCGTGTTTTTCCAAAAAAATTCGTTTGATGGCCCGTTTTTGCTCTCAGTTGCGGACTAATCCTATAGCACATTTTTGACCCTCTTGACCTCTTCTGATCTAGGGGCAATTTAGGTATTTTTACGGTGAGTTTTTTGTGCTTTATCCACGTTGTTGGGTATAAAACTTGATTTGGGGGGGGGGGGGGTTCTTCTTCGTGTTTTTCCAAAAAAATTTGTTTCGGACCAGGTTTTGGCTCTTAGTTCTGGCTGGAACTTTTCTTCCCCTAGCATGTCATGGTGCTTGTCGGGGTGCTCATCTCGACATCGTGACATCGACTTTTATTTTCGCTCGTTCTCCTTCGTCCGAACTCCAAATCGAGTGAACTTTTTTTTAAACTTAATTAATTTTTTGTTGTCTTTCCAACAGTGTGCTCAGTTGCACCCAAATCTTCCTAGATAATTACTAGTTTACCCTTTTAGCCTTAAGGGCTTATTTTTCTTCGTCATGTCGTTTCTCCTTCGTCTGGACTCTAAATTATGTGATTCTTGAGTCCATCTTGATTATTTTTTTGTTGTCTTTCCAGCAGTGTGCTCGGTAGCATCCGAATCCATATTTTTAGAAATAACTATTTTGCCCTTGGGGGCTAAATTGTTACTTTTTCGATCTTTTGTTTCCGCGTCAGTTCTCATTGAGTTCCAGACCTCATGGAAGGTTATCAAAGTGTCTTAGAGGCATGTTGTGCCTTGGGAGACCACTGTATTTTTTGTTTGCTTCCGCATCTAGATCCGCTATCGGGTCAATCTCCGGTTCATCATAGGATGCACTAGCTTGAAGAACCAGGGTCGTCACAGGTGGTATCAGAGCTCCAAGGTTTGAATACCTTGGATGACGGGTTTTGGGTGCATATCACATTTTTGTTACTTTGTTTTACATATTTATATGCTTCATGATAACATGTTTTGGTTTGATAACATGTTCATGTGCTTATATGCTACATGTGGTATGCTGTTTGTTTAGTATGATTGTTTTCCATTATAAAGAGCATGACATATGATGTATGCTAGGTTAGATTTGTATATGCATAATTGTTTTACATATTTGGCATGACACGGGATTGGTCATTGAGGCACGAGTTGAGATTAATGGTGATTGTAGTCACAGTTTCATCGTAGTTTAGGTTGTTGTTGATGTAGCATCAGTTTTGAGGTAGGTGGAGAGACACCTTTTGTTTAGGCTCTCGTGAGTTGAGTCATTGGGCATAGCCGTAGGGCTGGATTTGTTGGTTTTGGGCTATGATGAGGTTATGGACCTCTTAAGATCTTTGGTTGTTTTGGACGGTTCCTCTGAGATTGCAATTTTTGTGGGCGGGTGCATGGCACTGTCATGCTACCATATTGGCTAGCTACGAGCGCAGTTCGAATGGAATCAGTATTGGTTTTGTCCTGATAGGCATAGTCCCTTTGATTAATGATGATGATGGTTGTTTTGGGGATCAGTCATAGTGATTGATTTGGTTGTTGTTGGTATGACTAGAGTAGCCATTTCGTTTAGTTCTCCTTAGGTGATGACGCTTTTTTGGTCGAGTCGATTGATAGATGTTTCGGGTCGGTGAAAGCATTGCATTATTAGTGTCACTCGTAGTGTCACCTTTAGATTCGGAAATAGATTGTAGGAGTCTTACCATTATAGTGAGAGCTCACGTTTGTTTTGAGACAGGTTGTTGTCACATTGGTTTTTGGAGTCAAATTGTAGCTAGGACTTGTTTTCCTTTTACTTAGACACTCTAAGACACGATGTCCATAGGGTTCATTGTTGCATCATTTTATCTTCTGCAGTTTTGTTTACTACCATGTTAGTAGTATGATTTATGTTATTGCGATGCATGAGTAGGTGTTGGTCTATCCACATTTGTTTTCTTGTTGTATGATATTAGCATGCCTTATTTATATGCTTAGAGATGTCATGTTGTTGCTGTGCTTTAATAACATGCTTTTGTGTTTACATGGAGACGTGCCTCATGTACTCTTGACTTTATCTATGTGAGTAGATTTACTTATTTAGTAGTTGCCTTCCTTGTTATATGCATGACTTCCATGTTTGGTTTTCCTATTTATTTCCTTCGATCGCGTGTAGTTTGTATGCCGATTTTTGTAATGGTTTCATTGTGAGATTCCTTCTAGAGGAGTTTTCACATTTGTTTTGTCTTGAGCTATCTACTTCCCTAAGGTGGGAAGAATGCTCCATTTTTATATTCGATGTGTTGCCACTTGTGGGAGAATAGGGTTTCTCCTTCTTTTTTTTGGTTCATGTTAAGACTTCACAAGGAGTATGTCTCTTTTCTTCGTCGCCTTGTGTACGGTTTTGGGGTTGGTTGGTCCGTGAGGATCGTCATTGTTGTCTTAAGTCCTTGGTGAGGATTTAGTGGATTTTGGTCGACTTACTCCCATGTAGGGGGTGAAGTCTTTGACCTTGTTGTCTTTTGTTTCAGAGGTGGAGTCATGGTGTTGTCCTTCTTAGGACTTGTGGTTCCTTTCCTTCGTGTCTTCCCTTGGGGAGTTTTTATTGTGGTTGTTGACGAAGTTGTGGTGCTCAGAGTGAGTTAATTTGTGTGAGATCATTTTACGGGGACTTATGTCCATATTGAGGATTTGTTTGATTCGTAAAGTGAGCTCGATACTCTTTTGAGAATGTCTTTTGGAGACTTACTTTGGTTTTTGGAGACCTGGATGTGGTTGACTCTTAGGAGAAATTTTGGGGGATTGCTATTAGATATGGCTTGTTTATGGAGTTTTCTTGTCCTAGTTATGGATAGGCATAGTTTTGAGGAATCGTAGTTCCAGTGACTGTTTATTGACTGAAATTAAGGAATTTTGATTTAGCTTGGTGATGCCAAGCACGATTTTAAGAGATTTGTTTTGTGACCTTGGTTGTCAGGATTTTGATGTGTGTGCCACGTGGTGAACTTGTTTTTCGAGGATTTAGTTATCCGTGATAGGGATTTTGATCCGATGTTTGATTCTGGTGTGGTTTTGTAGTTGATCTATTTTAGGGAGATATGCAAGACTTTCGATGAAATATCTTATAGTGAGGTTCATTTTGATTCCTGGTGGTGTTGATTTGTATGTCAGGCTTTAAATTCTTGATTGATGTTGTTAATAGGAGTGTTTTGAAACGTTGGAGTTGTTGGTTTTGTTGTACCGAGGATTGAGACCTTAAGCCAGAAGGTACCTATAGCATAGTCGTTAGGGTTTTGAGAGTGGTCGGGATGTCGACGTCTTTGGACCATGTCTTAACTCTTACGGAATACTGAGTTATCGGATTGCTTTTGGTAATGATGATTCACGACATTGGTGTCATTTGTATCGAGAGGTTTCATGGGTAGACCTAGTGGGGGCAAGTTATGAACTAGTGCCTTATACTGTCATGCTACCGTATAAGTTGTGTGTTGTGGGCGGGTGCTAGTTGCCGTCGATGCTACCTTACTGACGAGTAAGTATGGGTGGGTGCTAGGTACTGTCATTGCTACCACACATTTGAGTACGTCGTGGGTGGGTTCTGGTCGCTATTCGTACTGCCACATTGTCTTTGTTCTGTACCCTGATTTGATACGTGGTTATTTTGGAGTTCTTTTGGTGTTTGTTTTTGGATCGGTATTATGGTTCATCAAGAGAAATTCTTATGGTTGTTGCTTTCCATTTCTTTGTCTGACCTTGGGTTCTGTATATGACCTTTGACTTGTCATGTGGCCGTGTGGTCACTTTTCTTTTGAGGGGTTGTCCTGTCATAAGCATGTGGGTGCAAATGACATTGGTTTGTGCATTGTCTTTCAGTTTTGGGATTGCTTTCGTAGCATGTTGTGTGGGATACTTGAAGATGTACTCCGTAGTTGTCCTAGTTTCGCCTTTTGTTTATTGGGGCTGGATTTTAGGGACGAAATCCCTTTAAGGTGGGAAGGTTGTAATGACTTGGTCATTTTCTTCCTTTCCTTTTTCCTCAAATTTTGCGGATAAATTTTTTCCGTTGTCCTTTCTATTTTGTGTTTAGTTTTTCATCACTTAGTGTCATCTCGAGTGCTCGGAAATGGTTTCTGAGACTCTTTCCTTTGGATTGACAACTTCCTTTAAGGACCGAGTCATTTCCACATTTTTCGTTTTTCGACACTATTCATTTTTCATCCTTTTCCCTATTTTGTCTTTTCCCCGTTTGTCACTTTTTGGCACAATCTCACTTTTTGTGCTCGGAGTTGGTTTTTGACTTCACGTATCTTCATTTTAAGTGGTTTCCATGAAATACGTATCTTTACTTTTGCAATAAAGTACTCTGGTTGCTCCCGGTGTCCATAGGGGAATGGATGCATAGTTTTTCAGAATCTCTTTCTTTTCTTGGGGTATTTTTTATAAATATCTTTTAAATATATTTTATTTCAGGGGTTTTTTAGAAAATATTTTCGGAAGATATTTTCATTCTAGGTCATTAGTGCAGTTTTAACTTTTTGGAGGGGTCATTGTGCAATTAATGAAAGTTATTGCAAAAATGCCTCCTTTTGAGCCTGGATCCTCATATAGGATTCATTTTCACTTTTCGTCGAGTCATGTACTCTTAGAATTGTCTTCTGATCATTTTTCCCCAGTTTCAGGGTTTTTGGCCCTAGTTGCAGCCGAACTTGTTAAGGGCATATCTCTATGCTCGGGACTCGGTTTTAACGCCGTTTCTTTTGTTGTTCATATTTTCTCATTTCGGTTCTTTTTTGTTCAAGGAGCTTTGCCGTTTGAGCACTTCTGCTCAAATTTCACTTTTTCGGACCCGGCAGGGCGCTTTTAGGGTTTTCCTATAAATAGGGGGTTATAAAATTAAAAAATGATCTTCCCCTCTCTTCATGCACAGCCAGAGGCTGCCATGGTAGCCCAAGGGGGGCTGCCACCCTACTTCTCTCAATTAAACCTCCTTCCCTTTGTTAAAAAGTCGTAGTGCCTACGTATTTTATGCTTGTCTTGACTACACGCATCTTTCCCCCTTATTAGAATCCGTTTTTGGCCATTTTTTGAGTTCGGGTTTGAGGTCAAGTTTGAATTTTGGTATGTCCTCTTTGAAGTTTAATGTTCACCGTGTTGTCCCCAACATAACTTAGGAGTATCGTCGGATTCGGAGCATTTTTCTTTCGGTGGGGATTTGAGATTTTCATCTCAAATGGAGGTACGAAGGCTTGGTTCGTGATGCTCATCATTCCTTGGATGACTTGTAGCTTTTAAGTTTCCATTTCATGCAAATGTTAGCATGAAATGTCATTTGTAGCCTTATATGTTAAAACTTGTATCCTTGATTCCAAATATGTAATGTGCATATTTTGTATGTATGACATGAGGCAAAGGGCCATTAATTCTAAGGTTTACAAATATTGTAACAACCCGGGTTTTTCAACTCGGTGCGTCAGTGATGAACCGAAAGTTGATCCGATAACGGACCCAAAATGCGGAAGCAAAAGATAAAACCAAAGTCTATAGAGATAAAAATCATCCCCAATACACCAATGTGACCTTCCATGAAGTCACAGAACTCAAATAATGCAAAAGTGGAAACAAAGGTCAAAACGGGCAAAAACTATTAACCAAGGGCAGAATGGTCAATTCTCAAATAAAAAGAGAAACTTGACTCTAAACAAGTCAAACAAGGTAAATACAACCTAATCTAATCATTTCACAACTTTCCAAGAGGTTCTAAGAACTTTGGACAAGAATCCCACAAAATACCCTTTCCCGATTTAAGTGAAAACTGACCCTACCTTACTAAAACATGAATAACTCCCACTGTGATTGGAATCTGAGAATGGCATAGGTACCATTGGAAAACTAACTCAAAATCCTTGAGTTTAGGCTCAAGAATCACCCCAATTAGGTTAGAAATGAAGGAGATATGGCCGTTTGAAGTTTGAACAACAGTGCTAAAACAAAACTGAAGAGTGCTGTGTATGGAAGCCATTTCGGTCGACCGAAATGGACCTGAAACTCGAATTCGGCTACTAGAATGCATGTTTTACTTTTCTTTGAAGTTCCCAAAGGCTATCGGTCGACCAAAATGCTGAAATGGTCGACTAAAATGACTCCAGAAAGCTCTGAAAAACCTGATATATGCCAAAAATGTTGAGACTTAACCCAAGTCTCAAATCCCCTTATGAATTGGTTCAAAAATGAAGGTTTAGAGCTGAAATTGAAGGAGGTATGAGCAAGTGAATATATGCTATAAGTGTAAAATGAATATATGAATGCATTACAATGGCTCAAGGCCTCACTCATTTCAATTACAAATATTTCACATGTCAAACCCCCAAGGTTGGTAAAAATGAATTTTAAAGCAAAAGTTTGATACCAAATGAATACAAGCACAAAATTAAACATGCTTGGCCCTTAGCCTCATGTCATACATATCAAATAGGTCCCTGTTATGACCCATGTTTTTCAACCCGGTGCGTCAGGATGACCCGTAAGTTGACCCAATAATGGATCCGAAATGCGGAAGCAAAAGATAAAATCATAGTCCTTTGAGATATAAATCATCTCTAAGGCAGCAATGTGAAATTCCATGACGTCACGGAACTTAAGGAGAGCGAAAGAGTAAACTAGAGTTAAAACGGGCAAAATCCGTTAATGGAGGGAAAATGGTCAATTCATAATTGAGAAGAGAAAATTGACTCTAAACAAGTCAAACAAGGTGAATACAACCTAATCTAGTCATTTCACAACATTCCAAGAGGTTCCAAGAACATTGGCCAAGAATCCCACAAAATGCCCTTTCCCGGTTTAAGCAAAAACTGATATTACCTTAATAAAACACGGATAACTCTCACTGTTATTTGAATCTGAGAATGGAATAGGTACCATTGGAAAGCTGACTCAAAATACTTGAGTTTAGGCTCAAGAATCACCCCATTTGGATTAGGAATGAAGGAGTTATGACCTTTTGAAGTTGGAACTTCAGTGCTGAAACACAACAAAGGAGCTGCATGCAAACAAGCTATTTTGGTCGACCAAAATAGAGTTTCGATTGACCGAACTGGATTGAAACTTTGCTGAAATCCCATTTTTAAGGTAAGGTTGGTTCGGTAGACCGAAATGAACCATCGGTCGACCGAAATAGGCCATCGGTCGACCGAAATGGTCCTGAACAGTAAAAATGGCTACTAGAATTGAAGGTTTACTGTGCATTGATGTTACCAAAAGCCATCGATCTACCGAAATGAAGTGTCGGTCAACTTAAACTCCTTGAAAACCTACTAAAAGACCTGTTATGTGCCAAGTGTGTAAAGGTTCAACCCATGCTTCAAATCCCCTCATGCAATGGTTCAAAAATGAAAGTTGAAATGTGATTTTCAATGAGATTTGAGTATGTGAACATGTCAACAAACTTTATATGCATATTTGAATGTAAAACAATGGCTCCTAGCCTTATACATGTTCATTACAAGATTTTCATACACCAAACCTCCAAAATTGGTAAAAGTACATTTTTATAGCAAAAGTTGGTACCAAATGTGTACAAATACTACAGTAAACATGCATGGCCCTTGGCTTCATTACATATATGCTTCTAATATCAAAAGTAAGTACTTAGGTATCATTACTTATCAAGGAAGCTACATTGGCTTCTAAAATACCATACACCCATGGTATACAAAAAATGGCATCAAAAGTAAAGCATGCTAAACACTCGCATGTTAAAATACAAAAATGTTCTAAATTGCTCATAAGCCTCTAAGGATGATGAGCATCCAAGAACATAGTCTCCTTACCTGAAAAACAACCGAAACCACTAGGGTGAGTAATCAAGTTACTTGTAGGAAGAAGCATATGCGTATACCCTAAAGTTTCAATATCATTGCAATATCAATATAGATGAATACAAGGGAGCATTCCACTTAACGTTTATGTTCAAGGTGTTCTAAGGGATCATCTTAAGCTAACTTAAATATTTCTTAGCAACACAAATCAATATCAATGTACTTAACAACATCAATTTGCCAATAACAAAAATCACAAGTTACAATTAAGCATTGGTTGTCAACTTGGAATTTAATGCGAAATCAATTAGTGGAATACTTGGACATCACGTCTCGAACTAAACCAAGATCAAAATGGTTATTCCGGGCATCAACCCGCTGGGAAGACCACCCTAGTGCACACTATCTCAATTAGGGAGAACTCAAACCTCCCGCACTAGAGCCAAACTCTAGCCATATCACTTGTAACAATGTCCCAAGATAATCCAAAATCTATGACAGCCCGAGTTTTTCAACCCGGTGCGTCAGTGATGAACCGAAAGTTGACCCAATAATGAGTCCGAAATGCGGAAGCAAAAGATAGAACCAAAGTCTATAGAGATATAGACCATCTCTAAGACACCAATGGTAAATGCCAATCTCCAAATCTTGAATCTTATACTTGAAATATGCCCCAGTAACGTAGGGGTGAGCAATATAAAGCTACTCGTAGGAAATGAACATGCATCGACCTACGTTTTACAATTTCATTACCTTAACGTGAAACATGCTAAAGGTGCTCATACCACCTTTAGTACAATTAGAATCACATTTGAACAATAAATCACAAATCACAACATCTATGCAATTTAACCTACATAGAAGCATGCTATACAAAGCAACTAAATATAGATTCTCAAAGTTATCAACATGAAATCTACAAGTACAAAAAACAACTAAATATAACAATTTAGTACAATTAGAATTCTAATACCACACATCAAGACATAGAGCCTCAAGGTTATCAACTTGAAATCTAAAAGTGTGAAAATAACTAAATATAACAATTTAGTTTAGATGTACTTAACAACATCAAATCGCCAATAGCCAAAACCACAAGTCACAATTAAACATGATTGTCAACTTGGAATTGAATGCGAAAACAAATAGTGGAAGACTTGGACATCACGTCTCGGATTTCCTCCGAGAACAAAATGGTTGTTCCGGGCACTAACCCGCAGGGAAAACCACCCTAAGTGGGCACTATCTCAATTGGGGAGAACTCATACCGCCCACATTAGAGCCGAACTCTAACCATGTTACTAGTAACCACAATGTCCCAAGAGAATCCAAAATATACCAAATAAGTTCACAACTTATACTTAATTCATATAAAGCACGAAATCAACTTTCATACATAAGTAGGTTGAAACCACACAATCCATGCCTTAAGTTTCAATTCTAAAATGACATACATAATGTCAACACAAAGTGTACAATTCCTTACACAAGTCAATCATATATTCAATATTGGAAACAAGTTCACATGAATATAAATTTAGCAACAATGCTCTTCGATGCTTAAAACATAATCAAGTGAATACACCACAAGTCTAAATCCATGATCTTAAAATAGTAGCAACTCGTAAAACATGATTAAATCCATGGAACAATAAGATATAGTTTAATTAAATAAAAATAATTAAACCTTCTAGATTTTCATATTCAACCAAATGCTCTCAAATTAAAGTATGTTAAAGAACATATTAAAACATGATTTAAAAGCATAACACAAGTTGAATTCATGCAAGGTACGGTAATGAACTTTAATCTTTCACAAAAGATAAATATTAATTAAAAAGTGCTATTCTTATTTAATTAATCCCAATTTAATATATGTTAACAAATATATTAAAACTAAACTTTCTAGTATACCACAATTCAAATCAAAGTTATATATCATCATGAATTTTAAATCTTATACAAAGAAATAAAAATTAATAACTTTCTAGATTTGATACAAGGCATACATATATGTTGTATAATCATGACAAACACACGATACAATACACAAATAATCCTAAAACATTCCCTACCTCTATTTGAGATGAAATCTCAATTCCCCACCAAAATGGAAGTGCTCCGAATCTGACGAAACTTCTAGGTTTTGTCGGGGACAACACCACGAACAAGAATCCGAAGAAATCCCCATCAAAAACACATCTTGACCTCAAACCCAAACTCAAGAAATGGCCAATACTGAAATCTAATAAAGGGGAAAGGTAGAGCACGGCGAGGGGAACAATAAACACTAAGGCACTACACCTTTTACACCAAGGGAAGTGATCGGAAAAGAAGAGAGAAGCATGGCAGCCAGGGCTGCCATGAGATCCGGCCAAGAGAGAGGAGAGAGAGAAAAAAATCTGATTTTTCAACTAAAGGCACCCTATTTATAGAAATATCTCAAAAAGTACCCCGAACGGGCCCTGCCGGGTCCGAAAAAGTGAAATTCGCGCAGACGCGCTCAAACAGCAAAACTCTGTGAACAAAAAGATTCAAAATCAGAAAATAAGAATAATAGAAAAAATGGCGTCAAAAACTAAGTCCCGAGCAGAAAGTTATGCCTCAAACAAGTTTGGCGCAAATAGGGGCCAAAAACCCTGAAACTGGAAAACATCGACCAGGAGGAAATTCCAAGAGTACACGACTCGACCAAAAGTGGAAATAAATCCCGTACGAGGATCCAAGCTCAAAACAAGACATTAAGCAATAACTTTCATTAATTGCACAATGGCCCCTCCAAAAAGTGAAAACTACAAAACTGCCCCAGAATGAAAATATCTTCCAAAAAGATATTTTTTTAGAAACCCCTGAAATAAGTATCTTCAAAAGATATTTATGAAAAACACCCCAAGAAAAGAAAAAGATTCCAAAGAACTGTACATCCATGCCCCTATAGACACCGGGAGCAACTAGAGTACTTTACTACAAAAGTAAAGATACGTATTTCATGGAAACTACTGAGAATGAAGATACGTGAAGTCAGAAACCAACTCCGAACAAAAGAAGTATGGTTATGCCAACAAAGTGACAAACGGGGAAAAGACAAAATAGGGAAAAGAACGAAATGTGAATAGTGTCGAAAAACGAAAAATGTGAAATTGACTCGGTCCTCAAAGGAAGTTGTCAATCCAAAGAAAAGAGTCTCGGAAATCACTCCAGAGTACTTGAGACGACACTAAGCGATGAGGAACTGAACTCAGAAAGGAAAAGATCAACGGAAAAAAAATATCCGTGAAAATCCGGTTCATTACAACCTTCCCATCTTAAAGGAATTTCGTCCCCGAAATCCAGCCCAAACAACAAAAGGCAAAACCAGGATAACTGCGGAGTACATCTCCGAGTACCCCACACAACACGCCACACCAGCGACCTCAAAGCTGAAAGGAACACACAAACCAGTGTCATCTGCACCCATGTGCTCATGACAAGACAACCTCTCAAAGGAAAAGTGACCACATGGCCACACGACAAGTCTGAACTCACACAGAGAACCCAAGGTCAGACAAAAGAACGGAAAACAACAACTGTAAGCGTCCCTCCTGACAAACCATCATAAGGAACCAAAAACAACCACCAAAAGAACTCCAAGATAACCATATATCGAATAAAGGTACAGACCAAAGACCACGTGGCAGTACGAATAGCAACCAGAACCCGCCCACTACGAACTCAAAAGTGTGGTAGCAATGACAGTACCTAGTGCCCGCCCACACTTAGCTGTCAGTAAGGTAACATCGACGGCAACTAGTACTCGCCCACAACACACAACTTTGTATGGTAGCATGACAGTATAAGGCACTAGTTCATAACCTGCCCCCCACTAGGTCTACCCATGAAACCTCTCGATACCAATGACATCAATGTCAAAAATGATCATTACCAAAAGCACTACTGGGACCAACATTTTGTGAGAGTTGAGATATGGTCATCCGGCCGGACCATCCTGGCCAATCCCAAAACTCTGACAACAATGCTATAGGTACCGCTATGCTTAAGGCCCCAAATCCTCAATACAGTAAAACTAACATCTCCAATGTCTCAAAATACCCCTATTAACAATATTAATCAGGAATCCAAAACCTGACAAGCAAATCAACGTCAACAGAAATTAATACGAACCTCACAATAAGACATTTCATCAAAAGTCCTTCACATTTCTCCCTAAAACAGATCAACTACAAGACTACACCATAATCAAACATCAGATTCACATCCCTATCATGGATAACTAAATCCTTGAAATACAAGTCCACCAAGTGGCACATACATCAAAATCCTGACAATCAAAATCACAAAATGAGTCTCTCAAAACCGTGCTTAGCATCACCAAGCCAAATCAAAATTCCTTAATTTCAATCCAAAAATAATCACTGGAACTACGATTCCTCAAAACTATGCCTAGTCATAACTAGGACGAGAAACACCACAAAACTTCTCCTAAAAGTTAACCACATCCAGGTCTCCAAAATGGAAACAAGTCTCCAAAAGACATTCTCAAAAGAGCATCGAGCTCACCTCACAATCAAACAAATCCTCAATGATATGGACACAAGTCCCCATAAAATGATTTCACACTAATCAACTCACTCTAAGCACCACAACTCCGTCAACAACCACGGTAGAAACTCCCCAAGGGAAGACACGAAAGAAAGGGAACCACCAGTCCTAAAAAGGACAACACCACGACTCCATCTCTGAAATGAAAGATAAAAAGGTCAAAGACTTCACCCCCTACATGGAAGTAAGTTGACCAAAATTCATCAAATCCTCACCAAGGATTCAAGACAACGATAGTGATCCTCACGGACCAACCAACCCTAAAACTGTGCACAATGCAACAAAGAGAAGAGACTCACTCCTTGTGAAGTCCCTAACACGAACCAACACAACACCATTATGGAAACCCGCATACACACTACGTGCGACCGAGGGAAACGAATGGGAAAACCAAACCTAGAAGTCATGCATATGACAAGGAAATGTAACTACCAAGAAGTAAATCTACTCACATAGATAAAAATCAAAGGTACATGCAACACGTCTCCACGTAAGCACAAAAGCATGTTACTAAGGTACAGTAACAACATGGTATCTCGACGTATATAAAGAAGGCATGCTAATGCCACATAACAAGAAAGCAAATGTGGATAGAACTCCACCTACTCATGCATCACAATAACATAAATCATACTACTAACATGGTAGTAAATGAAACTGCATAAGACAAAATGATGCAACAATGAACCCTATGGACATTGTGTCCTAGAGTGTCTATGTAAAAGGAAGGACAATTCCTAGCCATAAACTGACTCCAAAATAATGCGACAACAACCTAACTCAAAACAAACGTGAGCCCTTCACACAATGGTAAGACTCTAACAATCCATCTCCGAATCTAGAGGTGACACTAACAATGCAATGCTCTCTCTACCCTAAACATCAATCAATCGACTTGATCCCAAAAGCGTCATCACGCAAGGAGAACTCCAAAGAAAATGGCAACTATGGCCATACCAGCAACAACCAAATCAATCACCACGACTGATCTCCAAAATAACCATCATCATCATCGGTCAAAAGGACAACGCCTATCAAAACAAAACTAACACTGATTCCATCCAAACTACACTTGTAGCTTGCTAGTACGGTAGTATGACAGTGCCAGGCACCGGCCCACAAACGTACCCGCCCACAAAAAACGCAAGTTCCAGAGGAATCATCTCAAACAATCAAGGATCCTAAGAGGTCCATAACCTCATAATGACCCAAAACCAATAAATCCAGCGCTACAGTAACTCCAAATGACTCATCTCACAAGAGCCCAAACAAAAGGTGACTCACCACCCACCTCAAAACCAATACTAGGTCGATAACAACCTGAACCACCACAAGACTGTGTCTACAATCACCATTAACCCAAACTCGTGCCTCAATGACCAACCCCGTGTCATGCCAAATATGCAACACAGTTACGCATATACAAATCTAATCTACCATACATCATATGTCATGCTCTTTACATTCGAATAAAACAATGCTAAACAAACGGCATATAACATGTAGCACGTAAGCACATAAACATGTTATTAACCAAAACATGTTATCATAAAGCATATAAACACATAGAGCATGGCAACAAAAGCATGATATGCGCCTAAAACCCATCGTCCTAAGGTATTCAAACCTAGGAGCTCTGATACCACCTGTGACGGCCCGAGTTTTTCAACCTGGTGCGTCAGTGATGAATCAAAAGTTGATCCAATAACGAGTCTGAAATGCGGAAGCAAAAGATAGAACCAAAGTCTATAGAGATATAGACCATCTCTAAGACACCAATGGTAAATGCCAATCTCCAAATCTTGAATCTTGTACCTGAAATATGCCCCAGTAACGTAAGGGTGAGCAACATAAAGCTACTCGTAGGAAATGAGCATGCATCGACCTACGTTTTACAATTTCATCATCATAAGGTGAAACATGCTAAAAGGGCTTATGCCACCTAACATCTATGTTCCAAATGAATCTATAAGATCATTCCTAAGTCACATTTGAACAATAAATCACAAATCACAACATCTATGCAATTTAACCTACATAGAAATATATTATACAAAGCAACTAGATATAGATTCTCAAAGTTATCAACTTGAAATCTACAAGTATGAAAAACAACTAAATATAACAATTTAGTATAATTAGAATTCTAATACCACACATCAAGACATAGATCCTCAAGGTTATCAACTTGAAATCTAAAAGTGTGAAAATAACTAAATATAACAATTTAGTACAGATGTACTTAACAACATCAAATCGCCAATAGCCAAAACCACAAGTCACAATTAAACATGATTGTCAACTTGGAATTGAATGCGAAAACAAATAGTGGAAGACTAGACATCACGTCTCGGATTTCCGCAGAGAACAAAATGGTTGTTCCGGGCACTAACCCGTAGGGAAAACCACCCTAAGTGCGCACTATCTCAATTGAGGAGAACTCATACCGCCCGCACTAGAGCCGAACTCTAGCCATGTTACTAGTAACCACAATGTCCCAAGAGAATCCAAAATATACCAAATAAGTTCATAACTTATACTTAATTCATATAAAGCACAAAATCAACTTCCATGCACAAGTAGGTTGAAACCACATAATCCATGCCTTAAGTTTCAATTCTAAAATGACATACATAATGTCAACACAAAGTGTACAATTCCTTACACAAGTCAATCATATATTCAATATTGGAAACAAGTTCACATGAATATAAATTTAGCAACAATGCTCTTCGATGCTTAAAACATAATCAAGTGAATACACCACAAGTCGAAATCCATGATCCTAAAATAGTAGCAACTCGTAAAACATTATTAAATCCATGGAACAATAAGATATAGTTTAATTAAATAAAAATAATTAAACCCTCTAGATTTTCATACTCAACCAAATGCTCTCAAATTAAAGTATGTTAAAGAACATATTAAAACATGATTTAAAAGCATAACACAAGTTGAATTCATGCAAGGTACGGCCGTGAACTTTAATCTTTCACAAAAGATAAATATTAATTAATCTCAATTTAATATATGTTAACAAATATATTAAAACTAAACTTTCTAGCATGCCACTATTCAAATCAAAGTTATATATCATCATGAATTTTAAATCTTATACAAAGAAATAAAAATTAATAACTTTCTAGATTTGATACAAGGCATACATATATGTTGTATAATCATGGAAAACACACGATACAACACATAAATAATCCTAAAACATTGCCTACCTCCATTTGAGATGAAATCTCAAATCCCCACCAAAATGGAAGTGCTCCGAATCCAACGAAACTTCTAGGTTTTGTCAGGGACAACACCAGGAACAAGAATCCGAAGAAAGACCATCAAAAACACATCTTGCCCTCAAACCCAAACTCAAGAAATGGCCAAAACTAAAATCTAATAAAGGGGAAAGGTAGAGCATGGCGAGGGGAATAATAAACATTAAGGCACTACACCTTTTCAACCAAAGGAAGTGACCGGAAAAGAAGAGAGAAGCATGGCAGCCATGGCTGCCATGAGATCCAGCCAAGAGAGAGGAGAGAGAGAGAAAAAAATCTGATTTTTCAACTAAAGGCACCCTATTTATAGAAATATCTCAAAAAGTGCCCCGAACGGGCCCTACCGAGTCCGAAAAAGTGAAATTCACATAAACGCACTCAAATGGAAAAACTCCGTGAACAAAAAAGATTCAAAATCAGAAAATAAGAATAACGGAAGAAACGGCGTCAAAAACCGAGTCCCGAGCAAAAAGTTATGCCCCAAACAAGTTTGGCACAAACCGGAGCCAGAAACCCTGAAACTGGAAAACATCGACCAGGAGGAAATTCCAAGAGTACACGACTCGATAAAAAGTGGAAATGAATCCCGTACAAGGATCCAGGCTCAAAACAAGACATTTAGCAATAACTTTCATTAATTGCACAATGGCCCCTCCAAAAAGTGAAAACTACGAAACTGCCCCAGAATGAAAATATCTTCCAAAAAGATATTTTCTTAGAAACCCCTGAAATAAATATCTTCAAAAGATATTTATGAAAAACACCCCAAGAAAATAAAAAGATTCCAAAGAACTGTGCATCCATGCCCCTATGGACACCGGGAGCAACCAGAGTACTTTACTACAAAAATAAAGATACGTATTTCATGGAAACCACTGAGAATGAAGATACGTGAAGTCAGAAACCAACTTCAAACACAAGAAGTGTGGTTATCCCAACAAAGTGACAAATAGGGAAAAGGCAAAATAGGGAAAAGAACGAAATGTGAATAGTGTCGAAAAACGAAAAATGTGGAATTGACTCGGTCCTCAAAGGAAGTTGTTAATACAAAGAAAAGAGTCTCGGAAATCACTCCAGAGTACTTAAGACGACACTAAGCGATGAGGAACTGAACTCAGAAAGGAAAAGATCAACGGAAAAAAAATATCCTTGAAAATCCGGGTCATTACAAAATCACAATCAAGTTCGAAACTCAAACACTATAATTAAGGCATATAAACCACCTTCCGTGCACAAGTATTTTGAAACCACACAAACCATGTCTTAGGGTTCCAAGTCTAAAATGGCACACCAAATGACAAGTCCTCATCATGATATTTTGTACAATACAATACCACCAATTTATCAATTTAAATCATACATCAACAATAAGCTATATATACTAGATTACAACATTATAGTATTAAACTTCTAAAATAATCACAATTGTCATCAACAAGATCATGGAATTATCACCACCATAAATATAGCAATTTAAGTCAATAGGAATTGCATATAACATTAATAATTCTATAAGAGTTCTATAGCACTACCACATGTGAAAATACTAGAATTTATCATACTACTAACTTATATAATCCTTCTACACATGGTTTATACATATCACACATGCTTAAATCAATAAACCCTAAGTCAAGAAGTGAGGGTTTCCTATAATATGCAAGACTATCATATTAAAAGCATGTACATAATATATATTAAACCCCAAGGATTATAAAACACTTAAAATATAAACATACTACTACCCCTACCTCAATAGAGAATTGAATCTCTATAATCTAAGCTACCAAGCTCAAAATGGAAAACAAGTTCAGGGTTAATGAAGAGGAGAATAAGAGGAAACTTTTGTGTGCCAAGGTTTTTGATCTAAGGTGAGTGGAAGGAAGCCAAAAATGAAGTCAAAGCTATGAACCAAGCTTTTCTCCAATGGTAGCTAGGCTAAGGTTCTTAGAAAACAAGTGAAAAATGAAGAGGGTAAAGTGAAAATGGTGAGTGGAGGATCTAGTATTCCTCTACTCACTATGTGTTCTTACACTACCTCTCACACACACACAATGTAAGACTAAATTATGATCCTACACTTGTCACAAATCCAAGGCTCCTTCCGAGGCTTAATCCTAAGCCTGCACTTGTCAACCATCTAAGCCAACAAGTGCTCCAATCCTAGGCCAACAAGTGGGTGAATCTCTACCCTCCAAATGTCAAGAGATTATACATCCAAGTCACTCCACCCCATTGCCAACAAGTGACACCATGAGAATGTGACACTTGTCACATTTTTCAAAAATTACAAAAATGTCCTTTTTCAAAATATCTTACAAATTAAATTGTAAAAAAGTCCTTAAGACAAAAAATATTTACTTTATATAATTACACAAAAACCCCAAAAATAAAGAATAATTACAATAAAGTAAGCATCCATGCCCTTTATGAAAAAGTAAGCAACTAACATGCTTTTCTACAAAAGTAAAAATACCACTATCATGGAAATCAAAAATCATGGATGCATGCAAAACTGGAATCAAATCCGAGCACAACAAGTGAGGTTATGCAAGGAAAAATGATAAACGGAAAAAAGATAAAAACAGGGAAAAGACAAAATAGGAAAAAGACGAAAAAGGAAAAATCGCCGAAAAAGGGAAAGGAGGAAAAAGACCGGGTCATTACAGTCCCAAATAGTGTATCTAAGTACACTTTACATGTTATAAGGCAAAAATGATATAATTGAACCTAACTAAGTGTTACAACATTTAAAGGTAAAACTCAAACATGCTAACGCTTGCATATAAACAAGAATGCATTAAAGGGAACTTCAAATCTCCAAACCACCCAAAGCAAGTGCAAATCTCCCAATCTTGAATCTTGTACCTGAAAAATGTCCCCATTACGTAGGTGAGTAGCATAAAGCTACTCGTAGGAAATGAGCATGCATTGACCTAGCATTTTACAATTTTATCACCTTAAGGTGAAACATGTTAAATGGCTCATGCCACCTAACGTCTATGTCAAGGGTGAGACTCAGGGAGCATCCTAAGCTACCCTAGATCATTTCTAGCATAAATCACATCATTCATGCAATTCAAACGACATAGAAGCATGCTATATACAAGGCAACAAGATATAGATTCTCAAAGTTATCAACTTGAAATTTAAAATATGAAAACAACCAAAGTGGGTCATGCCACCTAACGTCTATGTTCCAATGAATTTATAGGATCATTCCAAAGCCACATTTGAACAACAAAACATGAATCACAATATCTATACAATTTAACCAACATAGATGTATGCTATACCAAGCAACAAAACATAGATTCTCAAAGTTATCAACTTGAAATCTAAAATATGAGACCAACTAAATATAGCAATTTAGTATAATTAGAATTTCTAATACCACACATCAAGACATAGATTCTCTAGGTTATCAACTAGAAATCTAAAAGTGCGAAGTCAACTAAATATAACAATTTAGTATAATTAAAAATCCTAATACCACACATCAAGACATAGATTCTCAAAGTTATCAATTTAAAATCTAAAAGTGTGAAATCAAAAAGGTGGGAGACTTGGACATCACGCTCGGAATTCTGCCGAGACCTCAACGGTTATTCCGGGCATTAACCCGCTGGGAAGAACACCCTAGTGCGCACTATCTAAATGGGGAGAACTCATACCTCCCGCACTATAGCCAAACTCTAGCCATATCACAGTAACAATGTCCCAAATGACTCCAAAATAGATAAGTTAACAACTTATATACGTATTAAATGGTACACGAAACTATCTTCATGCACAAGTAGGTTGAAACCACACAATACATGCTCTAAATCCACATTTACTATAGGATGACAAATGTCGAATCTTCAGAGCGCTATTCGTTACGCGCTATAATAACATCACATGTCGAATCTTCAATGTGCGATTAGTTACACGCTATAACAATATAATTCAATATTGAAAACATAACTTATAAATCCATTACAAGTCTAAAATCATGTTTCAAACATACTACCAACGTTGTATACATGATTAAATCTTCAACGCAATAGAAACGGAAATTAATTACATAACCTAATTAATTTCTCTAAGTTTCATGTCTCCATTTAATGATCCCTTAACATATGTTATACAACATACCATGGTCATTACATTACCACATGAAAAACTTAATTAGGTCATTAAAACAATATGATGGAATTTAATTAAAACATGATAATTAAATTCCTAGATTCTAAAACAATATCGAATGGTCCAAATTTAACATATGCTAGTGTACAAGTCCTAGTCATCACAATTATCAAATCAAAAACTTGATTAAGCCAATGGGACCTTTGAAATAGATTTTAATTAACCCTTTTAAGTAAAATCTTTAGATTTTCATACTCATCCAAATGCTCTCAAATTAAAGTATGTTAAACAACATGCCAAGACTTAATTTAAAAGCATGCTACAAGTTAATTTCATGCAAGGTACGTCCATGAGAATTAAACTTTTACCAAAGATAATTATTAAATAAAAAGTGCAATTCTTATCCAAATAATTCCAATTTAATATATTTTAACAAACATATCAAATCCAAACTTTCTAGCATGCCACAGTTTAATTCTAAGTTATACATCATCATGAGAATTAAATCCTAACCATAGAAATTAATTAAATTAAATTCTAGGACATAAACCAAAGCATGCATACAAGTTGTATAATCATGGAAAACACTCAATACAACACATACAAAATCCTAAAACATCCCCTACCTCCATTTGAGATGAAATCTCAAATACCCACCAAAATGAAACGGCTCCAAATCCGACGAAACTTCTAAGTTTTGTCGGGGGCAACACGGTGAACAAGAATCCCAACGAAGCCGCATCAAAATCACAACTTGACCTCAAACCCGAACTCAAAATTTGGCCAAAAACGGGTTCTAATTAGGGGGAAAGATAGAGTACAACAAGGCGAACATAAAACGTTAAGGCACTACACCTTTTTAATAAAGGGAAGTGGCCGGAAAATGAAGAAGAAGGGTGAAAGCCCCTTGGTTGCCATGGCTGCCGGCCAAGAGAGAGGAGAGAGAGAGAAAAATCTGATTTTTCATCTTAAGACCTCCTATTTATAGAAAAACCCTAAAAGTGTCCCGAACGGGCCCCGCCGGGTCTGGAAAAGTTGAATTTGAGCAGACGCGCTTAAACGGCAAAACACCATGAACTAATAAGAACTAAAATGAGAAAAGATGAACAACGGAATAAACACTGTCAAAAACGGAGTCCCGAGCAGAGAGATATGCCCCAAACAAGTTTGACGCAACTAGGGCCAGAAACCTTGAAACTGGAGAAAAACCACCAGAAGGAAATTCTAAGAGTACACAACTCGACAAAAAGTGAAAATAAATCCCGCACAAGGATCTAGGTTCAAAATGAGGCATATGCAATAACTTTCGTTAATTGCACAATGGCCCCTCTAAAAAGTGAAAACTCCGAAACTACCCTAGAATGAAAATATCTTCCAAAAGAAATTTTCTTAAAACCCCTGAAATAAAATATCTTCAAAAGATATTTATGAAAAACACCCCAAGAAAATAATAAGTTTCTGAAGAATTGTGCATCCATGCCCCTATGGACACCGGGAGCAACCAGAGTACTTTACTACAAAAGTAAAGATACGTATTTCGTGGAAACCACTTATAATGAAGATATGTGAAGTCAAAAATCAACTCCGAACAAAAGAAGTGTGGTTATGCCAATAAAGTGACAAACGAGGAAAAGACAAAATAGGGAAAAGGACGAAAAGTGAATAGTGTCTGAAAAATGAAAATGTGGAAATGACACGGTCCTCAAAGGAAGTTGTCAATCCAAAGAAAAGGGTCTCAGAAACTATTTCTGAGTACTCGAGATGACACTAAGTGGCATGAAACTGAACTCAGAAGGAAAGACAACGAAGAAAAAATATCCGTGAAAATCTGAGAAAAAGAAAAGAAAGGAAAATAATCGGGTCATTACAAATATGTTTTTTTAAAAAAAAAAATTTGAAATTTTAGTACTTGGTACTATTCATCGACTTTTTTATGAAAAATGTGTCGATTGATTCGAAACTTCCAAGGGTCTTGTAGGTGTATTTTAATATTGCATTTTCAATTTAGACAATTTTAAAACCTCCCGAAGCCCCATTTCCTTTCCTTTGGCAGCAGCTTGGAAAGATTTTAAACTTCTTGACCTAATTTTCTTGGGGCTATTCTAGGCATTTTACAGTGCATTTTCCTTGTTTCTGTCCACATTTTCGGGTAGAAAGCTTGATTGGGGGGGGGGGGGGGGGGGGGGTTTCTTGTTCGTGTTTTTCCAGAAAAATTCGTTTGATGGCCAGTTTTTGCTCTCAATCGCGAATAGATCCTATAGCAGCTTTTTGACCCTCTTGACCTCTTCTGATCTAGGGGCAATTTGGGTATTTCACAGTGATTTTTTTGTGTTTTCATCTACATTATTGGGTATAAAACTTGATTTAGGGGCGGTTTCTTCTTCGTGTTTTTCTAGAACAATTCGTTTCGGACCTCGTTATTACTCTCAGTTCTAGTTGGAACTTTTCTTCCCCTAACATGTCATGGTGCTTATCGGGGTGCTCATGGGGTGCTCGTCTCGACATCGTGACGTCAACTTTTGTTTTCGCTCGTTCTCCTTCGTCTAGACTCCAAATTGTGTGAACTTTTTTTTGAACTTGATTAATTTTTCGCTGTCTTTCCAACGATGTGCTCAGTTGCACCCAGATCTTCCTGGATAATTACCAGTTTACAATTTTAGCCTTAAGGGCTAGTTTTTCTTTGTCATGCCGTTTCTCCTACGTCCAGACTCTGAATCATATGATTCTTGAGTCTATCTTGATTATTTTTTCATTGTCTTTCCAGCGATGTGCTCTGTGGCACCCGAATCCATATTTTCAAAAATGACTATTTCGCTCTTGGGGGCTAAATTGTTACTTTTCTGATCTTTTGTTTCCGCGTCAGTTCTCATTGAGTTCCAGACCTCATGGAAGGTCATCAAAGTGTCTTAGAGGCATGTTGTGCCTTAGGAGACCATTGTCTTATTTCTTGCTTCCGCATCTGGATCTGTTATCGAGTCAATCTCTAGTTCATCACAAGATGCACGGGACTGAAGAACCAGGGTCGTCACATACCACTTTTGTCTTTTTCCCAAAATATCCCAAAAATATCTCAAATTTGTCTTATTCCAAAAAGGTGCCGCCAAGGATTGATCGGTTTGGCCTTACTTTGATTAATCTGGCCAGAGTTCAATCGATCTCATCTAAATTCGATCGATCGAACCTCCTCAAGTCTGAAATAAAACAGAATTCAGCTCATTAAAAGATGGCTCGTGATGCAATCATTGAGAGGACCCTAGTGCATGAGACCTGACCACTGGGTGTGACACTTGAGCTACCTATATAAGGATTTTGAGCCATTTTTACATCATATCTCATATCACATATCATTATATACTATCTTGGAGAGTAAGCTAGAGATTAGAGAGACATACACACCATTTAGGGATGGCCCTTGAGGGTTGGATGACTACATCAATAAGTGGTTAAACATCTTCTTGGGCTAGAGTTAGCCCTAAGCATGCCTTCTAAACCTTGATGTTTTGTATTTTGAGGGGATTTGTGTTGTAATCATGTCTTGACATTTGATTTATATATGAATCTTGTTTTTACAATGATTTATGTTGTTTAATACTTGCAATTGATCATTTCATTCTATTCATATGTCTGTGTATGCTAGAATAGATGTTCATGTGTTTAGCTCTTGTTTTTGTGATATTGATGCATGTCTATGTGTATTGATGCTATGAATCTAGAGATTGTCAAGGCATAGTGCTTAAATAGAATACTCTTGTGATTTTTTTGATGGTTCATACTCATTTCTTGATGGATTGTGCCTCTACCTTAGTTTAGTTAGTTTAATTTTCATGACTCTGGCTTAGTTGTAGTGTAGTTGCCTTATTTTCCTAGATATGAGAATAATCTATGCTTATTGTTTGATGTTCCATACTTATGAATGCAAGTAGTATAATTCTCTAGTTTGTTAGTGTGTTGATTATGAGCTTAAAGGAAGGAATAATGGCTTAGTTTGATATATTGTGCTATTCACTCGGTTGTCTAGACAATGTATACTTAATTAGTCATCCATGCTTGTAGATTCAATTAATCACACCTCTTTGTATTGTAACACATATTTCCCCTCATTCATTACACATTGAGTGTTTAGAATGGTGATGTTTAGTGGTGAACTCTAGTTTCCAAGACCTCTCACTCTTGTTCTTTACCATTTGTTTATTTTAATTGCTTTGTATTGAATCTATTTACATTGTAGTTTTTTAACCAATCAAACCATCTTTTGATCACTCGACCTACTAATCCAACCTCGTTTCCATATTAACATTGCCCCCAATCCCTTGGGACGATCCCTACTCACCCTATCTATATTAGTAGTCAAAGGTAGTAGTGGCACTTTACAAATTTAAACTTGGCCACACTTCCATTGCAACTTTGGTGCACACACGCGACACCACACCAAGTTTTAACGCCGTTGCCAGGGATTGATTTAGTAACGCCATGTTTTGGAATCAATTAGGAATTAGTACTCTTTTATCGTGTTTTTACTTTATTTTACTTTAGTTACTTATTGTGTTTGTTCTTGATTGGCTAGGTGAATTGAGCAAGGAAGTGAAACATAGGAGAATTAAAAAGCAAAAAGCAAAGCTAAACATAAAAAGGGCTAAAATCTAAATATTGCAAGCTAAGGAAAAATTAAAAAATGAATTAAAGTTGCTTAAGGACCCTTTGTGAGATCTTCTTAACTCAAGCTCTAGTTAAATCGTCTGCCCGCGTGGTGGCAAGTTTTTAAATTCTTAGATAGATCATGAGCCTGTGTGGAGGCAATTTACTTTTCTTTGCATATTGTTCAAGCATGGGAGTATGGGATCATTGTATGTGGAGATTTGTTAATTGATTTGTTATGGGGGCGAAGTAATTGTTATTTGATTGATTACTTGTTATTTGTTTTATTAGTGCATGCATGGTCGTAGGTCATTAAATCCTACCCTTGTCCCTCCTAATTTGAATCTTGAATCCATTGTTCATAATCCAAGGAGAAGAGGTAGCTCTCATCACTCCATTTTACCAATAGAGGAGCAACATGACGACCATGTGGAGAACCTTGGTCACATAGACCAACATGGCATCCTCCACCCTAACGTGCATCATGACAACATCTAAGTACCATTAGGCATGCCTAGACCATTCATTCCACCACAACAACAAGGCCGAATTCCATTGGGAATGCCTCGGCTAATTTTTGCTCCACAACCTCCCATGGTTCAAGCTAATCATGGTGTTCGTTTAGCACCACCGGTTGGGAATCCTCCCATTGCTTTGTGTGATCATTATGTTCTAAATGAATACAATGCATCGACATGCATTCAATTGCCCCCGTTTAGAGCACATCACTATGAGATTAAACCGCAAACCATTCAAATGCTTCCTAACTATCATGGAGTTCCAAGTGAAAAACCATACAAGCAATTGGATGAGTTTTTTGAAGTGTGTTCCACCGTGAAATACACGGACATGCCAGAAGAAGTGTTAAGACTCAAAAAAATTTCCTTTTACCCTTAAAGACAAAGCAAAATATTGGTTCAACAATCTTAGGCCATTTTCGATAACTTCTTAGGCAAAAATGCAACAAGAGTTCTTGAAGAAGTACTACCCGGTATCAAAGACCAATGCTATGAAAACTTCCATTCGTGAATTTTCTCAAGGGGAAGGGGAATTGTTTCATGAGGTATGGGAAAGATTTAATGACTTGCTTAGGAAGTGTCCACATCATATTCCTAAGTGGCAATTAGTCCAATACTTCTTTCAAAGTTTGTCGTATAATCAGAAAGGAATGGTAGATGCATCTATGGGTGGTTCTTATCTTGATAAACATGAAAATGATGTTTGGCAATTGTATGAAAGTATGAGTGAAAATTCCATGCATAGATCTTTGTCCTCTAAAAATGGTAAAATTCTGGGTGAAAGAAAGAATGTCGGCTTATATCAAGTTGACAATTCAAATGACATAGCCGCCGAAGTGAAATCCTTAACTCAAGGATTTGATCAATTTTTGGTCAACCACAATTCAGCAAATCAAAGGTCTTCCTCCCCTAATCATGTACATCATGCATCTAATGAATCTTGTATGACTTGTTCTAGTGTCTTACATTCTACTTCCAATTGTCTACATGGATATGTGCAAAATGAGCATCATAAACAAGTTAATATTGCATTTGTCAACTAAAGGAATAATCCCTATGGCTCACACTACAATCTCGGGTGGAAGAACCATCCAAACTTCTTTTGGAAAAGCCAAGGGGAAGGCTCAAACCCTCCCTAACGTGGTTTTCAAGGAAAGTATATTCCACCTCCAATGCAAAGCCAAGGTTCCCAAGGTTATAGATCTTCGTTTCAATCATCACATGGAAACTAATTTTCAAACTCTCATTTTCCTAATCAATCATCTTATTCTCAAGGAAATTCTAGGAGTCCCGTTTTTTAGGAGAAAGTGTTGACCGCTTTGGATACTTTAGAGGCAAACACTCAATTACTTTATTCCCATTCTCAATCCACTGCTAAGCTAGAAACCCAAGTCAGGCAAATAGCTAGTACCTTAAATGCTAGAGAGAAAGGGAAGATGCCTCTAAATGCCCCACCAAAGCAACAATTTGTTGTAGAAACCAATGAAGGTCATACAATTGAACATGTTAATGCAGTGACAACCTTGAGAAGTGGGAAAATTATGGACAATCAAATTGGTGTTTCCAATGAAGAGAGTGAACTGGTGCAACCAAAAGTTGACACCCGTCCCGTTTCACATTTTATTCCTCCTTCATTGCATGTGCATGATCATCTTGTTGAGAAAGTGGTGAAAAATGATTTGAAAAATGATTTGAAAATTTCTTGTGTGTAAAGTGATTCAAAGAAAGACTTTGAAAAGGTTTTTGAGCCAAATGCTCCATTTCCAGATGCCTTAAATGGGTCAATTTCTTTTGAAAAGCAAAAGACCAAAGTGAATGAAAGCATCGAAGTGTTTAGGCAAGTAAAAATCAATCTTCCACTTTTGGATGCAATCAAACAAATTCGGCCTTATGCCAAGTTCTTAAAAGATCTTTGCACCCAAAAGAGGAAGAACAAAAGCCAATCACCAAAGAAAGTGGTCTTAACTGAGCAACTGAGCTCTATTTTGCAACACAACACTCTCCCAAAATTTAAGGACCTCGATTCACCTATTACCTCTTGTGTCATTGGTGACCATGTCATTAATCGGGCTCTTTTAGATTTAGGAGCAAATGTTAACCTTCTTCCATACTCGGTACATGTTAAATTGGGTTTAGGAGACTTAAAACCGACGTCGGTAGTTTTGCAACTTGCTGACCGGTCCATTAAAAAGCCTCGAGGTATCATTGAGGATGTTCTGGTTAAGATTGATAAGTTCTTCTTCCCCGTTGATTTCATTGTCATTGACACGGAACCGGTTCTGAATCCCAAAAACCAAATTCCAATTATCCTTGGCCGTCCCTTTTTGGCAACCGCAAATGCCAACATCAATTGTAGGATGGGGATAGTGAAAATCTCATTTGGCCACATGAAAGTAAAGTTGAACATTTTCAACTCAACCCAAATTCAATGGATAAACATGAAGAAGTTTTTGTTGTTGAAAAATGTGTTGAAAATGAACTTGATAAATTTGAGTTTTTGCTTGATGTTGAACATTCCCATGGTTTGCTTACCAAAAAGAGTTCGAAGAAAAATGTGTGTAAAGCTAGTGTTGAAAGGGCATAGAAGCCCAAGAATTACATAGACAAATGACCATCAATCTCCTTTGAGTCAAATCCAACAATTTCTTTAGGGAACCATTTGTTGGGTAGGATTCAAGGTGCCATTCACCCTGTCAAAGCGGGGATGCACAACAAGATTTTTGATCCGGGCTAAAAGAGCCCAACGTCTTACTAGAGACGTTAAACACTAGTGCTTCGTAGAGTTTTACAACTCTATTCCTCCCTCATTTCTATTTTACCTTTCATTTCTTGCGTCGTCTAGATATATTCTGGGCTCATACACATTGCTAGGGACTTTGGTTGAGAATGCATGCACTGTCATTTTCAAATTAAGCATTTTGTGCCTGTTCGATCGATCTCGAGAAGAATTCGATCAATCAAACATCATCCCTGTATCCAATCATCTCTCTGTCCCATCGTGCGTAAATTTCCTGCATATTTTAGCTCTCTGTGTATCATGCGAACCTCATTTTTGATCGATCTAAGATTCCAAGATCGATCCGGTTTTCACTTGGATCGATCTTCATTCCATACTTAGAAAATTTTTTAAACCCGTGAAAAATCACCTCTTTGTGCGATCGTTCGAACTTGTCTGCAAGTTTTCACCTGTTGGATCGATCGAATTTCGATCGATCTAAGTTTGATCGATCTGAGTGCTTCCTGTTGACTATTTTCTTTTTTAATTTTGTTTTTAATTTAATTTAATATCCAAAAAGAAAAGAAAAAAAATTCCAAAAATATTTTATTTTATTTTTATTTTTATTTTTGTTTTTATTTATTTATTTATTTATTTTCTAAAAAACCAAAAATATTTTGTTTTATTTTTTTCAAAAATTCAAAAATTTTCAAAAATACTATGTCGTTTGATGGATTCGACCGATCTGAGTTTCTTCCTGATCGATCGAAGTTCGATCGATCAGGTTTCCAAGTGATCGATCAAACAAGTCGTAGATCGTTTTTAAAAATATAACCTAAGGGTCATTTGGATCAATTTCAAGATCGATCCAAGACCCCATCTCTCTTCCCCCAGTGTTCATCATCTCTCCCACCTCCGGTAAATCTCCAGCGACTTCTTCGAAGCTTCCAAACTCTTCCTTGCTCTTAGCTTAACTCTCTCTCTCTCTCGGTCTCCACTTCTCTCATTCGATTTGGTAAGTTTTGGATTCTATTTTTAGGTTTTGTGCTTCAATCTTGAGTTTCTATGTTTGCCATGCCTAGATCTAAGCCTTCAATGTTCCATTGTTGCCATTTTCTACTTTTCAAGCATGAGTATATATATGTATATATATATATATTTTTTTTATATTTTTGTTCCGATTTCAATCTCGGGGGGCCATTTTTAAGTGACCAATATCGATTTGTTAAGGTGTAGATGGACCCATGAGCTTGCTCGGGTGCCCCCTGTGTTGTCCATGTCATAGATCTGTGACTTTACGTATTTTTGCAGAGTTTGATTGATCACATTTTTCTATGATCGATCAGAGAAAGATCGATCTCACCATGGCCAGATCGATCCAACTTGGATCAATCTCATCTTTTCCTTGATCGATCGAATTTCATCACTTTACATTTTCATATCTCTGCACCCTCTATAGTATTCATGCTAGTTTATTTATGCCCAATGCCTGTGTTTTCCACATTAGATGCATTTCATACTTATATTGTTCAGCATGCTTCACGTATCTGAACATTCACTGTCCATGCCTGGCTGCATTACCACTTGCATAGATTTATGTCGATTATTCTGAGTTGTCTATCTTACTTGACAAACATGTTTCCAATTGTGTGTTTTAAATTCTATATTTCATAATTTATTCTTATTACTGACTACAGTTGCAAGTGTTTCTTTTCTTTTGCAGGCTATAGTTTGAGTAAAAATTGTTACCAACCGGCAGTATCAACGCCAAGTACGACAGCGAATAGAGGAGCCTGAGAAGCATGAGGAGCCAGCTCCAGCTCAGTCTGAGCGCTCTTCTTCTTCTACTTCACCTTCTTCATCTTCTTCATCGACCGGTGAGGATGAGCATGTACCACCTCCTTCACCACCACTAGCACTGCCTAGCCAGGTCTGAGATAGACCTAGCAGGAGATATTCACACCTCACTGTAGTGTATGAGTCTATCTTCAACACTGCCTTCTTTTCCCGATCGTTTCTGACCAGGGCAGCCTTTGATGATATTGAGCGGTGCGACATTTCAGTCACCTACCTGGTTTACCCAAGGCTCATTCGGTTGTTCTACCAGAACCTCTGACCGGCCCCGAGTAACCTATCGGAGCTACGAACTACTATAGATGGCCACCTCATCCACATCATAATTGAGACATTGGCCAGATCCTCTCGATGCCCACATGTTTGCCTTCCCGGCCTTCATTATCCTATTCTCCAGAGGCCATCTGACGCAGATATGGCCGTTGCTCTGACTGGCCATTACAATGATGGCGAGACATACGCCACTCGGACTTATTTACCCGATGATTTATGTTTCTTCAATTCGGTTCTGTACCGAATTGTATTTATGGCGGGTCATAAGATCCAGAGGCGTTTAGATTTTCTAACTGCTCTCTATGCCTTCTACACTGGCCATTGGTTTTATGTTCCTGCACTCTACTGGAGTGTCATGATAAGACTGTATGCGAGCTACATCAGCAAGGCCAAGCCTGGGAATGCCACATTCCTTCTATTTACCTACCTCATTACTCAGATCCTCAGAGATTAACACTACCCTTTCCATCCGATGGAGCATACTAAGATAGGTGTTTGCCGCTATGGCAAGAAGGATTGGGACAAGAGCTACAATGCTCTTATTCGGGGCCTTGAGGATGAAGCAGCCTTGGTAGCTGAGGAGGCTGTAGAGGTAGAGCTAGCAGAGATGGCAGAAAAAGCGGCAATAGGCGTAGCAGTGGCAGATAATCCAGCAGACCCACCAGTGGTTACAGATGCGCATATGGATATAGATTTGGAGCGAAAGCCTCCAGCAGAGTCGCCACATCACTCTCCAATAGGGTCACCATTACACTCTCAGGAGTCGAGTCAGGATGTGCCTCAGTTTCATGATCCAGTCATCCCTTACGCTCTAGTCCAGACACCTAGCTTAGGAGAGTGTATCCAGACATTGGAGGATGCGGTTGTCTCTCTCCAAGCAGATGTGACTACTCTCCGCTCAGACATATTGACTGCGCTGCAGGGCATTTCCAAAGATAATCGAGGATCACGTGTCGCTCGCCCGACCTTCTCTACTTGATCTATATCTTTATCTCTCTTCCCTCATTTTATATATATCTGCGATACATGACTGTTATTTTGCTACTGTTATATTTGCGGCTAGTCTGTTGGCCCAGACACTGTGTTATACCTTATACTATTTTTATTTTCTATATCGTAGATATTTTTAGATGTCAGGTTATTATATTGATATATTTATCTATGATTGACTCCATTATTAGGTACCTTCCAGTGACTTCAGTGAGAGAGTGCTGTCTAAAATTTTTCAGGACCATCCTTTTTCCTCTCTCCTTAGTTCATTTATTATCCATTTACACTTGCATATCCACTGTGCACTGTTATTATTCCCTTTGTTATCTGATCAGCTTTACTCCCACTGCCATCTTTTTAGGACCACAGTCAATCCCAAGTTTGGGGGGGTTACACCACCCACTTTAAATACTTGTGTCCCGGCCATTCTTTGCCTTAGCTGCACTGGTATACTCTTTCATTTGTTCTCTTTGCACATTAAGGGCACTGTGCCGTTTAAGTTTGGGGGTAATGGGTGTTATTTGTAGTGCTTGCTATCAATTCAAAATTTTGAGCATGACTTATGTATTTAAGGGATTTTCTATGATTGGTCCATGACTAGCTATAATTTTGATCTTTTGAGGACTATATTGCTCAAAATTTAAAAATTACTTGACTTGAGAGTTCAATACTCCTTGTGTGCCATGTGGATGCCATTTAGAAGTAAATTTTTTTGAAAGATTAATATTATGCTTTCACTTGTGGTCCACATCATCCAGATTTTGTGATTATTTTGAGATTCACTTTAGGATTCTACACTAGCACCGGTGCACACTAGCATTCATTTGTGGGGTACATGCTTTGTTGATTATTGAATTGGTTATATCCCAATTGAACTGGTAGTGTATTGAAAGCTTTCATTCTTGATAAAAATAGATAACAAACCCTTTTCATTGAGTAGTCGGGATTCAAGCCTCATCAAGCACTGAATTTCTAGCACCGAAAGGTGGAGGGCCCAAACTCTAGGTTAATAACTTGATAAAAAAATAAATTTAAAAAAAAAATGTTGCAAAAGTAATAAAAAAGTGAGGACTTTTCCAAAAGGTGAGAAGTGAGAAATGGTTAGATGGAGATTATTTTGATTTGTAACCTAGTTAATTTGAGCTTGTAAGTCCTTAGAGGTGTTTAAACACTTAATGCCCTAAAGCCGTCCGGTTTGGGAGTCATTGACCTAACGCTTGACCTCATGGATCCCTAGAAAGCTTAATAGATCAACACATTACACCATGCTTCCATCTTTGATCCTCAGGGATATATGACAAAAAAAAAAAAAAAAAAAAAAAAAAAAATCGAGTGAAAAGAATAAGCGCACCTACATCAATAAAGTTTTAATAAAAGGTCCACTCTTTATCTTGATGATCGGTACTAGAATTGTGTGCTAGTTTGAGGGTAAGGATTTGATCATTTCTTTAGTTGGCTTAGATAGCAACATATTTGATGCCGGTCCACTCAAAAAGGATTCTAGTATTGTTTTGATTTGCATGATCATTTTCTTGATGTGTGGAGGACCATACTTGTTTGCTTGATGTTGAAATTTTGGGAGACTGCTTGGAAAAGATTGAAAAATTTCATACTTGAGGTAGTTTTCTCCCAATGCATGTTTGCAATATTGGTGCCTCTTTTGTGAGAATGAGTTTAATATTTGTGGGTATCATTTCTGGAAACCCTCACGAGACTTCACTCGTCCACTAGGGGTAACCTAGGGGTTTAAAAGGCTTGTTGCATATGTTAAATGCAATCGTGTTCCCCACAAAAGTGGCGTTATCCATTTATTGCTTTCTAGTTCATAGTTGTATAGTCGTTCATTTCATTCCTTTACTTTGTAGTTCATTACTAGGGACTAGCAATATTTAAGTTTGGGGGTGAGATGAGTACTGAAAATTGCACATTTAAACCTCTTAAGCTTGAGTATTCTAGGACCGTTATCTATCTTATTTTCCCGTTTTAGACTAATTTCAAGTTATTGCCCTTTTCAGGCACTTATCCCCAAAATAAGTCAATTTAGCCAAATTAGAGCATAAAAGAAGCAATCTCAAGCTAAATGGAATAATGGAGCAAAGTGGAAGCAAAGTGGTGGAAAGCTATAAGCTTCAATCGATCAGACATATTTTCGATCGATCTCACAGTGATCGATCCAGCCCTTCCAAGATGGATCAAAACCCCATTCCTTATCCTCAAGAATTTCCATCTTTGATCGATCCAACTTTCTTCAAATCGATCAAACTTCCTTGACCTTATCCCCACCTACCATTTTTGTCTTTTTCCTAAAATATCCCAAAAATATCTCAGATTTGTCTTATTCCAAAAAGGCGCCACTAAGGATTGATCGATCTGGCCAAAGTTCAATTGATCTCATCTAAATTTGATCGATCGAACCTCCTTAAGTCTGAAATAAAACAGAGTCCAGCTCATTAAAATATAGGTCGTGGTGCAATCATTGAGAGGACCCTAGTGCACGAGACCTGACCATTGGGTATGACACTTGAGCTACCTATATAAGGATTTTGAGCCATTTTTACATCATATCTCATATCACATATCATCATATACTATCTTGGAAAGGAGGCTAGAGATTAGAGAGATACACACACCAGAGAGACATACACACAATTTGGCGAGTTCTTCCATTCATCTAGGGTTTCCATCAAGAAGAAGATTATTCCTACCATGGAGATGGCCCTTGAGGGTTTGATGACTACATCAATGAGTGGCTAAACATTTTCTTGGGGCTAGAGTTAGCCCTAAGCATGCCTTTTAGACCTTAATGTTTTGTATTTTGAGGGAATTTGTGTTGTAATCTTGTCTTGACATTTGATTTATATATGAATCTTGTTTTTATAATTATTTGTGTTGTTTAATACTTCCAATTGATCATTTCATTCTATTCATATATCTATGTATGCTAGAATAGATGTTCATGTGTTTATCTCTTGGTTTTATGATATTGATACATGTCTATGTGTATTGATGCTATGAATCTAGAGATTGTCAAGGCATAGTGGTTAAATAGAATACTCTTGTGATTTGTTTGATGGTTCATACTCATTTCTTGATGAATTATGCCTCTACCTTAGTTTAGTTAGTTTAATTTTCATGCCTCCAGCTTAGTTGTAATGTAATTGCCTTATTTTCCTAGATATGAGGACAATCCATGCTTGTTGTTTAATGTTCCATACTTATAAATGCAAGTAGTATAATTCTCTAGCTTGTTAGTGTGTCGATTATGAGTTTAAAGGAAAGAATAATGGCTTAGTTTGATATATTGTGCTATTCACTAGGTTGTCTAGACAATGTATACTTAATTAGTCATCTATGCTTATAGATTCAATTAATCACACCTCTTTGTATTGCAACACATATTTCCCTTCATTCATTACACATTGAGTGTCTAGAATGGAGATGTTTAATGGTGACCTCTAGTTCCCAAGACCTCTCACTCTTGTTCTTTACCATTTGTTTATTTTAATTGCTTTGTATTGAATCTATTTACATTGTAGTTTAACTAACCAATCAAACCATCTTTTGATCACTCGACCTACTAATCCAACCTTATTTCATATTAACATTGCCCTCAATCCCTTAGGATGATCCCTACTCTCTATCTATATTAGTAGTTAGAGGTAGTAGTACCACTTTATAAATTTAAACTTGGCCACACTTTCATTACAACTTTAGTGCACACACACGACACCACACCAAATTAGACCATAGAAATCATAGAAATATACCAAGATTCATTAAATTCATAAGGCTATAGTACTTATCACAAGATATTATTCCCCAAAAAGTATGAAAAAGATAGAGGTTTAGATTACAAACTTGGGGCTCATCCAAGCCCCAAGGGGAAGTCTAGCCAATCATGGAGGAGGTGGGTGTGATCTTAGAACCCTCAAGGGCAATCCCCAAACATGGCTCCATTTTCTTCCTCTTCTTCTTTGTTTAATTCTAAAGAGAGAGAGTGTGTAGATTTTGAGATGTGTTCTTGGAGCCTCCACTCTTCTCTTTTCTTCTAACCTTAATCTCTAACTTTTCTAGAGAGAGAAAATAAAAATTACAGTGTAAAAATAAATTGATAAAAAGCTCCTCTACAAAATGGTTCAATTCCCTTTAAATATAAAGTCCTTTTCTTAGTCACAAAGTCAGAAATACAACCCCAAAAATATCTAATCCCGCAACTATGTGGTAGGTGTAGTTCGGACGCGCGGGAATAAGATAGCTCGCTGCCAGCACATTTCCGATCGATCCAAAATATTTTTGATCAATCAGAGTTCGATCGATCCAACTTTTCTTCAATCGATCAGAGTTCGATCGATCTCACTTTTCTTCGATCGATCTCACTTGGCAGTTTTCAGCATCAACCTCCTTTTTGCTCCAGATTAGACTCATTTTGCTCCAGATTCTCACTAAGACTTAGTTTGACTCCAAAAAAGCCTTAATAAACCATTTTTAGCCCGTTTTAACTTTATTGACCTGAAATAGACAAAAACATGAAATTAGACTAAAATAGGAAAATAAGATGGATAAATGGACTAAAATACCCCCACTTAGGTGCTTATATGCAGTATATTTGAGTGCTCATCACACCCCCAAACTTAAATATTGCTAGTCCCTAGCAATGAACTACGAAGTAAAGAAAGAAATGAACAACTAAATAACTATGAACTAGAAAGCAATGAAATGATAGCGCCACTTTCGTAGGGAACACGATTGCATTTAGCGTATACAACAAGCATTTTGAACCCCTAGGTTACCCCTAGCAAACGAGTGAAGTCTCGTGAGGGTTTCCTGAAATGATACCCATAAACATTAAGCTCATTCTCACAAAAGAGGCACCAATATTGCAAACAAGCGTGAGAGAAAACTACTTTAAGTATGCAATTTTTCAACCATTTCCAAGCAATTTCCCAAAATTTCAACATCAAGCAAGTAAGCATGGTCCTCCACACATTAAGAAAATAATCATGCAAATCAAAACAACTCTAGAATCATTTTTTAGTGGACCGGCATCAAATATGTTGCTATCTAAGCCAACAAAAGAAATGATCACATCCTTACCCTCAAACTAGCATACAAATCTAGTACCGGTCATCAAGACAAAGAGTGGACATTTTATTAAAGCTTTATTCAACTAGGTGCGCTTATTCTTTTCACTCGATTTTTTCTTTTTTTTTCTTTTTTTGTTGTTGTTGTTGTTGTTGTTGTTGTTGTTGTTGTTGTTGTACTAACCTAGAGGATCAAAGATGGAAGCATAATGCAATATAGTGATCTATTAAGCTTTCTAGCGATCCATGAGGTCGAGCGTTAGGTCAATGACTCCCAAACCGGACGGCTTTAGGGCATTAGGTGTTTAAACACCCATAATGACTTACAAGCTCAAATTAACTAGGCTACAAATCAAAATAACCTCCATCTAATCATTTCCCACTTCTCACCTTTTAGGAGAAGTCCTCACTTTTTTATTTGCTTTTGCAACTTCTTTTTTTTTTTTTTTTTTTCAACATTCAATTATTAACCTACAGTTTGGGCCCTCCACTTTTCGGCGCAAGAAATTCAGTGCTTGATGAGGCTGGAATCTCGGCTACTCAATGAAAAGGGTTTTTTATCCACCTTTATCAAGAATGAAAGCTTTCAATGTACTACTAGCTCAATTGGGATATAATCAAATCAAATAATTAACGAAGCATGTACCCCACAAATGAATGCTAGTGTGCACCTGTGCTAATCTAGAATCCTAGAGTGAATCTCAAAACAATCACAAAATCAGGATGATGTGGACCATAAGTGCAAGCAAGATATTAATCTTTCAAAAAAATTACCCCTAAATGGCATCCACAAGGAGTATTGGACTTTCAAGTCAAGCAATTTTTAAATTGTAAGTATCATGGTCCTCAAAATATCAAAATCATAGCTAACATGGATCTCCAATCTCAATCATGCATTTAAAACTCAACTTTAAGTAAAATACAACGAAGACACCTTACCCCCAAACTTAAATCGCACATTGTCCTCAATGTGCAATGAGAACAATGGAAAAAAAATGGAAAGAGTATAACATGGTGGCGAAAGTATAAAGCTCAGCAATGATCCAATATGAAAAGGGGCTCCCCAAACTTGGAATTAATAACCTATTTGAATAACCACACTAGCAAACTCACATCAAATATCAAATGGGGTAAGAATAATCGAATTATGCATTCTAAGGCAATATAACACAAGATGAAAGAAAATATGAGATCAAACCCAATAGAAAATATGAAACTAGCAAGACTACACATAAAGGCACAATGGTGAAAAGTTTTTATATTTTTCTTTTTATGAAAGCAAGTATATACAAAATGTAAGAAAAACAAAGAATAAAATGAATGAACAAAATGCAAAAAGAAAAATAAAGAAGGCAAAATGCAATGAAAGAATATGTATAATGCAATAAATGAAAAACAAAAAGTAAAAAAGGATGCAAGAACAAAATAAAAATAAAAATAAAAATAAAAACTCTTTTTTTTTATAACATAACAAGTATGTACACACACACAATAAAATGCAAAGAAATAAAACTGCAATAAATGAAAATGCAACGAAATAAAGAATGCAATTTTTTTTTTTTTTTTTTATGAAAGTATGTACAACAAAACAAAATGCAAGAAAAATAAAGAAATAAGAATGAACATGAACATATATGATACAAGAAATAAAAGACACAATGTGTCATGTGGGTGCTAAGTTTAACGCCTCTAGTAAGACGGAATACTACTTTAAAAATTTCTTTTTTGGCGTTTTTTTTTAATTTTTTATATTTTATTATTATTATTAGTTTCATAAGCGAAAAGTAAGTAAATAAAATAACAAAAGTAAATGAAAATGAAAAATAGAAATAAAAAGAAGAAAAAGTCAAAAAGTCAAAGGGGCAAAGTTGTGATCAATCTAAGGATGATCAATTGAAACTCGATCGATCCAAGATGTGAAAACCTGCAGACAACTACGAACGATACACAGAGATCTAAAATATGCAGAGATTCAAAAAAAATTGAAGTATAGAACTGAGATCGATCGAAGGGATAACTGGATCGATCGAGAAATAATTAAATCGATTTGGAATAAAGTTCGCACGATACACAAAGAGCTGATTTCTGTAGAGAGGTTCGATCAATCGAAGGGACACTTGTGATCGATCGAACTGGCACCAATGCCTAATTTTGATATGAAAGTGCAGAAAATCCTATGCTAAGCTCCAATGATGTTAACAAGAATGGAGATTGAAAAATGGATGGAAAAATGTACACAAAAACAAAAAATAAAAAGAAATGAGGGAGAAATAGAGTTGTGAAACTCTATGAATGCTAGTGTTTGGTCGACTCACTAGTCGAACATATCAAAAACCAGATATGAGACATCCTTATTGATCCTCTTTTCAATTTTCTCATTTGATGTCTCACTTACGAAAATGAAATCATCCTCCAAAAGAATGACTTGAAAAGAAATTAAAGAGATGATTTCGTTCCTTTCATCCATGGTCTTGAAAACAAAATCAATCATGGTTAGCCTTGCCTCATTTTTGTGCTTTTGAAGTGTATTCAAAGAATCACTTCCTTTGTGAATTGGCAAGGCGATATCTTTCAAAGACTCAATTGGAATATCAAGAAACACATTCTCTTCATCATTTTTTTCTTCCTCAAAAATCACCATCTCCTTACCTTCCAAGTTAGCTAAGGAGTCCATTAGAGAGTTCACTCTATTTTTGGAGCTTTCAAGGTCAAAACCACAATTTTTATACACTTCAAAAAGGCATGTCCCAAAAGGGTCTTTGGAGATAATAGAAGGAAGGTTCTCTTCAACAAGTTCCTCCTCCTCCTTTCCTACCACTTTAGTGGTCAACATCTCCTCACTCTCTAAAGTATCAAAGGCCGGGATAAAATCATGATCAAAACAAGGAAAGTCCTCATTAATCATGTTATGCTATATTGAATTAGCCATTGGTAAACTCATTAACTTCTCAAATTGCCCACTTGCTACTTCTTCCTCTTCACTCTCATCATCCTCATCTATATAAATTGAAGTTCTTGCCATTTTTTCATTTGCCTATTCCTCCTCTTCTTGACGAGAAAGAGTACTTGCAATTTGCTCAACTTGAGCTTCAAGTTTGGCTAAGATTTGAGAATGAGAATTAATAAGTTGAGTTTGTGAAATATCTACATTAAGTGAAGCTAACACTTTTTCTTGAACATCAAGTGAATAAGGTGATGGATGTGGTTCTCCATAAAATGGTGGGGGAGGACAATAGTCATAAGGAGGATTATAAGAATAATCAAGTCCATAATAAGATGATACATGTTGAAATGAATTGGACTCAACCTCATAAGGATCAAAACATAGCGGAGGGACATAAGGTGATGGGAAGTAATTTTCCCCCAAACTTGGATCAAACAGTGGCTCCATCCACATTTAAAATCCAAATACAACAAATAATGGCCTCCACACGGGCCGATGGTTGGACAAAAATTTAAGCAACATAATGAGCCTCATTAAGGGCTATCACAAGCATGCAAAGAAGTGAAACAATTAAACTACGAGATTTTCAAGAAATGCTCACAAAGGTCCTTAAGCAACTTTAAATTCCAATGTTAGCTTCAAGCTCCAGTGATTGCTTTAAGATCCAATGTTTACCTTCCTTGTAGTCAAGTACATAATTGAACAAATAATATCAATGGTACGAAAAGAATAAACAATGGAAAATAAAATAAAAATAAAAGCAATCAAATGAACACTATTATCTAGTCTAATTCCAACAAAACCGTTAATCCCCGACAACGGCGCCAAAATTTGACGAGGCCGCTTGTATATGCCAAAATAATGTAGTGAATATGCGATTCAAGAAAAGCCTTTTAGGTCAAGTTTAAATTTATAAAAACACTACCACCACTACTACTAATATAGCAAGAGTGAGTAGGGATCGTCCCAAGCAATTATACGTGTTGGGATTTAACTTTGACACTAATGGATCACAAAATTTCAAAAGAGGGTTGGGTTGGTTGATTACTCAAGAAAATAATTAATTAAAATGCAATTAAATTAAGCTAAAGTGAGATAGGGATTTAAGAGATGAGAAGTAAGGTCTTGGGGTGCATTGGAATCGCCACCAAACTCGTTCACCAAACCACACACTTTCAACTAATTTGGGGAAAACCTTCTTGTGAACAAAATGCGACTATCAATTGCAATATTAAGCATGGACCATCAAATTCAATAATGTATTGTCTACCTAACCAACAAATAAACTAAGTGTATAACAACCCATCAATTCTAAGCATAACCTATCAAACTAGTCACAATTGTAGTACACATCGATCTAGAGAATAATGAAATTTGCAATAATAAGCCATGGAATATCAAATCAAGTAAAGATTGTCTACCTACCTCTAAGCATGAATTAAATTGTACAACAACCCATCAAGCATAAGAATAATCCATCAAATTAATTGACAAACCCATTCAATGAATACCATGCATAGCCATCACTAGATCCTTAACTAATCACACATAGACATGCAACCAATATAGAAAAATTCCCAAATAATCACACATAAGATACCATAATCACAAAGAGAATCAATAGGAAGAATTAAACCATATGAATTATGTGAGATATAATTCCCAATTTAATCACACATAGACATGAAAATAAATTAGAGAATTAATAGGAATAATTAAACCATAGAAATCATAGAAATATACCAAGATTCATTAAATTCACAAGGCTATAACACTAATCACAAGATATTATTCCCCAAAAAGTATGAAAAAGATAAAGGTTTAGATTACAAACTTGGGGCTCATACAAGCCCCAAGGAGAAGTCTAGCCAATCATGGAGGAGGTGGGTGTGATCTTGGAACCCTCAAGGCTAATCCCCAAACATGGCTCCATCTTCTTCCTCTTCTTCTTTGTTGAATTCTAGAGAGAGTGTGTGTGTAGATTTTGAGATGTGTTCTTGGAGCCTCCACTCTTCTCTTTTCTTCTAACCTCAATATCTAACTTTTCTAGAGAGAAAAAATAAAAATTACAATGTAAAAATAAATTGATAAAAAGCCCCTCTACAAAATGGTTCAATTCCCTTTAAATACAAGGTCCTTTTCTTAGTACTAAGTCAGAAATATAACCCCAAAAATTTCTAATACCACAACTATGTGGTAGGTAGAGTTCGGGGGCGCGAGAATAAGACAGCTTGCTGCCAGCACATTTTCAATCGATCCAAAATATCTTCAATCGATTAGAATTCGATCGATCCAACTTTTCTTCTATCGATCTCATTTTTCTCCAATCAATCTCACTTGGCAGTTTTTAGCATCAACCTCCTTTTTGCTCCAGATCAACCTCCTTTTTGCTCCAGATCAACCTCCTTTTGCTCCAGATTCTCACTAAGACTTAGTTTGACTCCAAAAAGGCTTTAATAAACCATTTTTAACCCGATTTAACTTTATTGACCTGAAATACACAAAAACATTGTAATGACCGGTCATTTGCCTTCCTTTCTTTTTTCCTGAAATTTTACGAATGAATTTTTTTCGTTTAATTTTCTTTTCTGAGCTCTGTTTCGTGTCGCTTAGTGTCATCTCAAGTGCTCAGAATTGGTTTCTGAGACTCTTTCATGTGAATTGACAACTTCCTTTGAGGACCGAGTCATTTCTGCATTTTCACTTTTCGGACACTATGCATCTTTCGTCCTTTTCCCTGTTTCGTCTTTTTCACGATTCTGTCTTTTCCCCATTTGTCACATTGTTTGCACAACCTCACTTCTCATGCTCGGAGTTGGTTTTTGACTTCACGTGCCTTCATCTTGAGTGGTTTCTTCGAAATACATATCTTTACTTTTGCAAGAAAGTACTCCAGTTGCTCCCGGTGTCCATAGGGGTATGGATGCAAAGTTCTTTGAAATTATTTTCTTTTCTTGGGGTGTTTATCGTAAATATCTTTCGAAGATATTTTATTTCAGGGGTTTTTAAGAAAATATTTTTGGAAGATATTTTCATTCTGGGCCATAAGTGCAGTTTTCACTTTTTGGAGGGGCCATTGTGCAATTAATGAAAGTTATTGCAAAATGTCTTATTTTTAGCCTAGATCCTCGTACAGGATTCATTTTCACATTTCATCGAGTTATATACTCTTGGAATTTCCTCCTGGCCGATGTTTTCCAGTTTCAGGGTTTCTGGCCCTAGTTTTTGCCAAACTTATTTTGGGCATAACTTTCTGCTCGGGACTCAGTTTTTGACACCGTTTCTTCCGTTGTTCATATTTTATCATTTTGAATCTTTTTTGTTCACAAAGTTTTTCCATTTGAGCGCGTCTGCTCAAATTTTACTTTTACAGACCCGGCGGGGCCCGTTCGGGGCACTTTTTGAGATTTCTATAAAAAGGGGGTGAAATATTTCATTTTTCATCTTCCCCCCTCTTCATGCACGACCTGGAGCTTCCATGGCAGCCCAAGGGGTGCTGCCATCTTCTCTCTCCTCTTTTGGTTCACTTTTCCTTGATGGAAAGTCTTCGTCCTTAACGTTTGTTGTTCCCCTCGCCGTGGTCTACCTTTCCCCCTTATTAGAATTCAGTTTTGACCATTTCTTGAGTTTGGTTTTGAGGTCAAGTTATGATTTTGATGGGGCATATTTCAGGTACAAAGACTTAGTTCGTGAAGCCTAGCATTCCTTGGATGTCGTGTAGCTTTCAAGTTTCCATTTCATGCAAATGTTAGCATGAAATGTCATTTTGTAGACTTATATATCAACATATGTGTATTTGATTCCATGTATGTAATGTGTACTTAAGTACACTTCTTTCAATATATTTGATATGTATGAGATGAGGTCGGAGGCCAATGACATGTATATTGTATTCTATGCAACTTTTTAACTTCATGAAATGTTATGAAAAACTTGAAAAATCGCAAGTCATTGCTTCACCACGGTTGCATCGGGTGTGGGAATTCCATTTTCATTCTTTTATAGGGCCTTATTAATCTTGTATGAAGTGTGGCCAAGGGCCAAACAGTCATTTGATCCCATTTTGCATTTTTGGATTCCATGTTTTCCATTCCAAGTCCATTTTTGCCTTTTTGCCCGTTGGGGGGTCGGATTTTGCATCGGCTATATTTTTAAGCCATGGACCATTGTAGTGCGTCTAAATAGGTAAGTTACGTTTGCGTGCATAGTCGTTTCCGGGCAAAACCTCATCGTTTGGGTTTTGAGCTTCTTGTGAATTCATTTCGCATTTTTTTTGCATATTCTGATCTAAGGGCATTATGGACCTTTCACCTCAGTTTTATTTTCTTCTTTTGACATGGTCACTTAGAAAACGTGATTTTAGGGTGGGTTTCTTTTTTGTGTTTTTCCAGAAAAGCTCATCTTGGTACCGGAAATCCCTCATGAAGTTTCAGCTTCCAGTTTTCATTTAGCAGCTTTATGACCCTCTTGTTCAGTTCTGATGTAGGGGCATTTTGGGGATTTCACAGTGAGTTTTTTTTTATTCCGTCCGCGATGTCAAGTTGAAAACTCGATGTCGGGTAGAAAACCCATTCAATGAATACCATGCATAGCCATCACTAGATCCTTAACTAATCACACATAGACATGCAACCAATATAGAAAAACTAATGTAGAGATCAATTCCCAAATAATCACACATAAGATAACATGTGATCACAAAGAGAATCAATAGGAAGAATTAAACCATATGAATCATGTGAGATATAATTCCCAATTTAATCTCACATAGACATGAAAATAAATTAGAGAATTAATAGGAATAATTAAACCATAGAAATCGTAGAAATATACCAAGATTCATTAAATTCACAAGGCTATAGCACTAATCACAGTATATTATTCCCCAAAAAGTATAAATCAGATAAAGGTTTAGATTATAAACTTGGGGCTCATCTAAGCCCCAAGGAGAAGTCTAGCCAATCATGGAGGAGGTGGGTGTGATCTTGGAACCCTCAAGGCTAATCCCCAAATATGGCTTCATCTTCTTCCTCTTCTTCTTTGTTGAATTCTAGAGATAGAGTGTGTGTAGATTTTGAGATGTGTTCTTGGAGCCTTCACTCTTCTCTTTTCTTCTAACCCTAATCTCTAACTTTTCTAGAGAGAGAAAATAAAAATTACAATGTAAAAATAAATTGATAAAAAGCTCCTCTACAAAATGGTTCAATTCCCTTTAAATACAAGGTCCTTTTCTTAGTACTAAGTTAGAAATATAACCCCAAAAATATCTAATCCCGCAACTATGTGGTAAGTAGAGTTCGGGGGCGCGAGAATAAGACAGCTTGCTGCCAGCACATTTTCGATCGATCCAAAATATCTTCAATCGATTAGAGTTCGATCAATCCAACTTTTCTTCTATCGATCTCATTTTTCTCCAATCGATCTCACTTGGCAATTTTTAGCATCAGCCTCCTTTTTGCTCCAGATCAACCTCCTTTTGCTCCAGATTCTCACTAAGACTTAGTTTGACTCCAAAAAGGCCTTAATAAACCATTTTTAACCCGATTTAACTTCATTGACCTGAAATACACAAAAACATTGTAATGACCCGGTCATTTACCTTCCTTTCCTTTTTCCTGAAATTTTACGAATGAATTTTTTTCGTTTAATTTTCTTTTCTGAGCTCTATTTCGTGTCGCTTAGTGTCATCTCGAGTGCTCATAATTGGTTTCTGAGACTCTTTCATGTGAATTGACAACTTCCTTTGAGGACCGAGTCATTTATGCATTTCACTTTTCGGACACTATGCATCTTTCGTCCTTTTCCCTGTTTCGTCTTTTTCACTATTCTATCTTTTCCCCATTTGTCACATTGTTCGCACAACCTCACTTCTCATGCTCGGAGTTGGTTTTTGACTTCACGTGCCTTCATCTTGAGTGGTTTCCTCGAAATACGTATCTTTACTTTTGCAAGAAAGTACTTTGGTTGCTCCCGGTGTCCATAGGGACATGGATACAAAGTTCTTTGAAATTATTTTCTTTTCTTAGGGTATTTTTCAAAAATATCTTTTGAAGATATTTTATTTCAGGGGTTTTTAAGAAAATATTTTTGGAAGGTATTTTCATTCTGGGCCATAAGTGCAGTTTTCACTTTTTGGAGGGGCCATTGTGCAATTAATGAAAGTTATTGCAAAATGTCTTGTTTTGAGCCTGGATCCTCGTACAGGATTCATTTTCACATTTCGTCGAGTTGTGTACTCTTGGAATTTCCTCCTGGTCGATGTTTTCCAGTTTCAGGGTTTCTGGTTCCGGTTTTCGCCAAACTTATTTTGGGCATAACTTTCTGCTCGGGACTCAGTTTTTGACGCCGTTTCTTCCGTTGTTCATATTTTATCATTTTAAATCTTTTTTGTTCACAAAGTTTTGCCATTTGAGTGCGTCTGCTCAAATTTTACTTTTTCAGACCCGGCGGGGCCCGTTCGGGGCACTTTTTGAGATTTCTATAAAAGAGGGGTGAGATATTTCATTTTTCATCTTCTCCCCTCTTCATGCACGACCTGGAGCTTCCATGACAGCCCAAGGGGTGCTGCCATCTTCTCTCTCCTCTTTTGGTTCACTTTTCCTTGATGGAAAGTCTTCGGCCTTAACGTTTGTTGTTCCCCTCGCCGTGGTCTACCTTTCCCCCTTATTAGAATTCAGTTTTGACCATTTCTTAATTTTGGTTTTGAGGTCAAGTTATGATTTTGATGGGGCATATTTCAGGTACGAAGACTTGGTTCGTGAAGCCTAGCATTCCTTGGATGTCGTGTAGCTTTCAAGTTTCCATTTCATGCAAATATTAGCATGAAATGTCATTTTGTAGACTTATATGTCAAAATATGTGTATTTGATTCCATGTATATAATGTGTACTTAAGTACACTCCTTTCAATGTATTTGATATGTATATTGAGATGAGGCCGGAGGCCAATGACATGTATATTATATTCTATGCAACTTTTTAACTTCATGAAATGTTATGAAAAACTTGAAAAATCGCAAGTCATTGCTTCACCACGGTTGCATCGGGTGTGGGAATTCCATTTTCATTCTTTTATAGGGTCTTATTAATCTTGTATGAAGTGTGGCCAAGGGCCAAACGGTCATTTGATCCCGTTTTGCATTGTTGGATTCCATGTTTTCCATTCCAAGTCCATTTTTGCCTTTTTGCCCGTTGGGGGGTCGGATTTTGCATCGGCTATATTTTAAAGCCATGGACCATTGTAGCGCGTCTAAATAGGTAAGTTACGTTTGCGTGCATAGTCGTTTCCGGGCAAAACCTCATTGTTTGTGTTTTGAGCCTCTTGTGAATTCATTTTGCATTTTTTTTGCATATTCTGATCTAGGGACATTATGGACCTTTCACCTCAGTTTTATTTTCTTCTTTCGACATGGTCACTTAGACAACGTGATTTTAGGGGAGGTTTCTTTTTTGTGTTTTTCTAGAAAAGGTCATCTTGGTACCGGAAATCCCTCGTGAAGTTTCAGCTTCCAGTTTTCATTTAGCAGCTTTATGACCCTCTTGTTCAGTTCTGATCTAGGGGCATTTTAGGAATTTCACAGTGAGTTTTTTTCGATTCCGTCCATGGTGTCGGGTAGAAAACTCGATTTTAGAGGAGGTTTCTTCTTCGTGTTTTTCTAGAAAAACTCGCTTTGACCTCCGTTTCAAGCCTCAGTTCTGGGCAGATCAAAAAAAATGTAGCAACAGCCAAGGGCTGCCACCAGCCATGTCTTTGGGTGCCGGCATGCACGCTGGTGGGCTCGCGCATGGGCGCCGTGTGCGCCATGGCCCCTCGTCGGGCCGCCGCGACGTCAATTCTTCTTTTGGGCTTTTCTCCTTCGTCCGGACTCCGATTCAAGTGAATTTTTTTTTGAACTTGACTAATTTTTTGCTGTCTTTCCAACGGTGTGCTCGGTTGCACCCGGTTCTTCCTGGATAATTACCAGTTTACCCTTTTTGCTTTAAGTGCTCGTTTTTCTTCGTCATGCCGTTTCTCCTTCGTTCGGACTCCGAATCATGCGATTCTTGAGTCCATCTTGATTAGTTTTTCGTTGTCCTTCTAGCGATGTGCTTGGTGGCACCTGAATCTATAGTTTTCATAAATTACTATTTTGCCCCTAGGGGCTTATTTGTCGTATTTTCGATCTTTTGCTTCCGCATCAGTTCTTGTTGAGTTCCACGACCTCATGGAAGGGCACTTTGACTTCTTAGAGTCTTATTTTCTGTTTTTGCTTCCGCATTTAGATCCGTTATCGGATTATCCTTATGGTTCATCACAGGACACACTGGCCTAAAAACAAGGGTCGTCACAAACATGAAATTAGACTAAAACGGGAAAATAAGATAGATAAATGAACTAAAATACCCTCGCTTAGGTGCTAAAATGTGGTACATTTAAGTGCTCATCCGTATCAACTTAATAAGTTTGTAAAACACTTGGTCTATGCATGTTCATCTCCTACGAATAGCTTTATGTTACTCACCCACGTAATGGGGACATTTTTCAGGTACAGGAATCAAGGTTCGAGATTCTCATTATGCTTGGATGATTTGTAGACTTAAATGTTTCAATTCTTGTAAAGGTTGGCTTGAAATGCCACTTGTAGCCTTATATGTCAAAATATGTATATTTGATTCTAAACATTTAATGTGTACATAAGTACACTCTTTTCAATGTATTTGACATGTATGAGATGAGGCCATAGGCCAATGACCTCTAATTTGTATTCTATGCATTTTCACTTTCAAGGTTTATTATGAAAATAAATAAATAAATAAAATGACAAGTCATTGCTTCACCATATTTGCATCGGGCGTGGGAATTCTATTTTTATTCTTTCATAGGGTCTCATTAATCATGTATAAAGTGTGGCCAATGGCCAAATGATAATTTGAAATCATTTGTTAATTTTGGTTTTCAAATTTTTCATTTCTAGTTCATTTTAGCCATTTTTGGCCGTCGGGGGGTCGTGTTTTGCATCGGCCTTGTCCGGGAGCCGTGGACCATTCTCGCGTGCCCAAAATCACTGTTTACATTTGCGTGCATGATCGTTTTCAAGTTTAGAGTCATATTTCACAAAATGAGCACTCTACGGATTTATTTTTGATGTTTTCTGCACAATCTGATCTAGGGGCATTTTGGACATTTCGCAAAAAATTTATTTTTTTCTTTCAACATGGTCGGTTAGAAAACATGATTTTAGGGGGGTTTCTTCTTCATGTTTTTCCAGAAAATGTCTTCTTAGTACCGGAAATCCCTTGCGAAGTTTAGTTTTCTGTTATGCATATAGCAACTTTTAACCCTCTTAACCTATGCTGATCTAAGGGCATTTTAGGGATTTCACATCATGTTTTTTTCATTTTCTTAGCCGGGTAGAAAACTTGATTTTAAAAGGGGTTTCTTCTTTTGATTTTTTCCAAAAAAGTCTATTTCGATACTCGTTTTTGCTCTCAGTTGCAACAGCAGTGGGCTAACAGCAACAGTAGCTGTCATGGCCCTTCGTCGGGCCACCACGCCATCGTTTCATCTTTTGTGCTTTTCTCACTCGTCTGGACTCCAAATGGGGTAATTCTTTTTTGGAATCTCATTATTTTTTGTTGTCTATCCAACGGTGTACTCGGTTGCACCCGGATATTTTTGAATAATTACCAGTTTACCCTTTTGCTTTATTTCTCGTTTTTCTTTGTTTTGTCGTTTCTTCTTCGTCCGGATTCTGAATCATGCGATTCTTGAGTCTATCTTGATTATTTTTTTGCTGTCTTTCCAGTAGTGTGCTTAGTAGTAGTAGATTTTATATTTTAAAAATGACTATTTTGCCCTTGGGGCTAAATTTGTCCGATTTTTCTTTTAATCCGCTTCTGCTACTTCTTTTGAGTTCCATGACTTCATGGGAAGTCACGGATGTGTCTTAAGAATGATGTACATTCCTAGGGACGTGTCTTCCATGTGAAAACACTAATTTGTCCTTGGAGGCCTGTTCGGTCTTTTTCTAATCATTCGATTCCACATTGTTCTCGTTGAGATCCGTGGCTTCATGGAAGGTCTCTCTGGCTTCTTAGAGGTGCATTACATCTCCCAAGTCTTGTTTTCTATTTTTTCTTCCGCATTCGAATCCGTTATCAAGTCATACTTTGGTTCATCACAGCACTAGCTTGAAAAAGTATTTTTGTTAGTTTTAAAGTGTCGGAGGAGAATATTGGAGCCATAATATCAACTCCCAAAATGTTAATGTTATCTTTAAAATTGCCTTAATTGCAATCAAAAGCAGTACACTTTACTCCATTGCCTTAATTGTTGAATGAATTAAGGAGATAAAATAACTTTATTGCCCTCTTTATAATTAAATCATTTTACCTCGGAGAAAAATATTATTTTATTAATAATTTTGGAAGTTATCCGTCAAAAACATTGCGCCACAAAATATGATAGTAAGAGGGGGTTAAGTGCAAGCAAGCCTTTTTACTTTTACTTATTAATACTACTCCCTTTTCAATTCTTCCAAGTTGTATTAACCTTGACGAAGTTAATACACAGTATAATGACTAGTGAATTAGTGTATACTTTTTCATTATTTTACATGAAATCATGGTTATATAATGTTCGCACAAAATTGGGACACTTGGAATACACAGGCGTGCCAGAATCTCGGAAGATTCAGAGAGGTCGAACAAAAAGAAAGATCCTTTTGAAACGATCAGGCGATTGTGGAGTTTCAGGTTTTCCTTCGATGAAAGGACTTTTAATTAAGACTACAATGCTATCTAGTGAATTGAAATACAATACTGAAAGTAAATGCATGAATGTAAAGGAATTGAAATAACTTGTATTGAAATTGCATGAATTTAAATGACAAGTATTGAATATATGATTGATGTCGTTGAGAGAGTTTGAAATATAGTCCTAAGTAAACTATTTATAGGCATTACAAGCCTTACAAGAAAGACCCATGTGCCTATTTCTTCTTTGCAAGATATTTGTCCCATGTCCAGCTACAGAATCCTAACTTCTAGACCCACGAACTGTGTCTTTCTTCCACTGCTGCCATGTGTCCCACATTCTTTAACTACTTATCTGAATAAATATATACATCTATATATATGTATACCATGTCCTTCAGCTGTTGCTGCTTCATTCCTTTTTAAAATAGATTTAGTGCATGCCAAACAACGATCTCATTATCCTTAGATTTTAGGAACCACTTTCCTTAACCACTCCTTGGTTTTAAACCCCTTGAAAATAGGAACTTCTAAACTGAGTTAGGTAGTTTATATAAGTTCTTATACGTGTCAAACTTGTTAGGCCAATCTCTTCCTTGATTATAGGAAACAAACTATCCAAGAATTCCCATTGCCAGCTGTAGAAGTTCAACGTCCAGCCCCACGAACTGTAGTATTCTTCCAGCGATGCCATGTGTTCCACATCCTTGCCTGCTTGTTCGAATATATATATATATATATATATAGACACACACACACACACACATACATGTAAATGTGTATTTACACCACGTTCTGCAACAACGGCATCATTCCCCTTAAAATAGGATTTCTCTTAGTGATAATTATTCCCATAACTAACTCTCTTCCTTAATTTTAGGAACTACCTTATCCCATCTTCTTTAGCAAGTAATTGGCCCACTTTCCTTGTAAATAGGAACTCCAAAAATAAATAAATAAAACTTTATATTTGCAAGAGTTCTCCTTCGTGTAGACTTATTGGGCTAATTTCCTCCTTAATTATAGGAAATAAACTAGCCCACTTATGGCAAGACAAAATAACCAGCTATTACCATCTCAAGCCGCCACTTGTAGGTTCCTTTTTTATCCATGTGTTGCTTTACTGATTGTTACAAGTGTTGAAATTGTACTATCTTCTAGTATTTGCCACATGTCAGCCGTGTATTGGGCCATAGACTGGCCCAATTGTTCCCTTATCATTGGTCCACGTTGGCGTTGAAGTGGCTACCACATAGATGCCATTTTTGTGTGTCAACACACAAATACAAATTTTATTTCATGTTTTCTTTTAATTAGTTAATTAACAACCATTTTAATTAATGATGTTAGGTATGTTAAATTTAGGATGTGAAAATATAAGATGTAAAATAAGAAAATGGAAGAGAGAAAGATAGATAACACAGCACAGCATATACATGGTTCGGCACTAAGACCTACATCCATGGATCAAGGGCCACCGATGCTACATTATTCTTATTGCTTGTATTTCTTGATATGTTTATATTGTATTGATACACAGTATATAGGAAATAAAGTTGACAAAAGGAATAAATCAAGGAGGAAAGAAAGGAAACAAAATATAATATATATATGTATACATATATATATGGAAAAAAGGGAGAAGGAAAAAGAATATAATATATATATATATATATATATATATAATATATATTTCAATATTCTCCCGCAAACTCAAGATGGGTTTCTCAAAGCCAACTTGAGTTTAGAGATAAAATCTTGAAAACGGTGCTGGAGCGAAAAACATCCGAAAGGCCAGAACAACGCCGGGGAAATGGCTTGACCAATGCCGAGGAAATGGGTCAGAACAAAACTGAGAAATAGGCCGAAGCAACACTGGGAGACATCCGGGTAATCCATATGAGAAATGAAAAAGATCCGGAACAAAGCTAGGAAATGGCGGAACAAAGCTAGGGAAGTGGCCTGAACAATGCGGGGGAAGTGGCCGAAACAATGCCGGGAAATGGCTGGAACAACGCTGGGAAATGGCCGGAACAACGCTTCAGAGCGTTGACTACCATCGATGAAGGAGGAACGCGTGGGCGCGTGTAGCATGAGTGATATCTACTCGCAGGAACGTCAGCGCGTGACAGGCGGGACGTCGCTTGGAAGAGCATGGTTTAATGAAAAAGGAAAACAGATAAAGATCTAAACCAGAAACGGATCAAATTTTACTGGTCTTTTCCTTCACTGCTCTCAATAATCAGTAAAGGAAAGGGAAAAAAAAAAAACACAAAACAAAACAAATGATCTAGGATCGTTGCTCTGATACCATGTTAAGTTTATGATACGGAAATATAAGATGTAAAATAAGAAGATAAAATAGAGAAAAATTAAGAATACCAGCATATACATGGTTCGGCACTAAGGCCTACATCCATGGATCAAGAGCCACCAAGGCTACATTATTCTTATTGTTTGTATTTGTTGATATGTTTACATTGTATTGATAAATATACTAGGAAATAAAGTTAACAAATGGAATAAATCAAGGAGGAAAGAAAGAAAACAAAATATAATATATATGTATACATATATATATATAAGAAAAGAAGGGAGAAGGAAATAAAGTATAATATATATATATATATATATATATATATATATATATAATATTTCAATAGGGTATGCGTACTGTATAAGATCTCTGACAAAGTGTCTTATAAATTAATCTCCAAATGAAATGTCTCGAAAGTCTAAAGAACATTATTAATGTAGAAAATGGTGTGATACCACGTACAGATCCTCTGGTGCAGCAGATCGCTATGCACTTCAAGGTACCTACATTTAGTCTCATACTTTGCTTATGTAGTTTTTTTTTTTTTTTTTCTTATTTGACTTTAAAAGTTTATGGTATATAGTTGATTATAAAATGTGTAGTGTAATCATATAGCATCTTTATATATGAAACTTTTACGAAGAGGAAAGAGTCTTATGAATATCACAATTTTTGAAACCATGATACTAATAATTATTCTGTATTTTGAAATGTTAATCATATCCACCAAATTTTAAGGAATTTCGGTAGCATGTTGTTATCTTACCATTTTGCTAACTTGACAGCTCAATCATCAGTGAAAATGCGTACTATATATGTATAATATATGTATTTATAAATAAATATATAAGTAAATAACTCTTGTTTGCAATTTTAAACTTCATGAATAATACTCATATTTTTCAATTGAATCATGTGATAAGTGTATTAATATTTTACATATTATACATTATGAAAAATACTTCATTGCATTAATTAAATTTATTTTAACAAATTCTATTACCTTTTCTCGTCTTAATGGAATAAAGAATAGTATTTAAACAAATAAATATGCACCTCTTGTAATATTTGTTAGGATACAATTACAAATTTCATCGTGATAAGTGCTTAAATGTTGCACATTTCAGCACCTAAGGTAGGGTATTTCAATTTTTGCATCTATCTTAATTTCATATTTTAGTCCTAATTTATGTTTATGTGTATTTCAGGGCAATAAAGTTAAAATGAGCTAAAAACGGTACATTAAAGCCTTTTTAGAGTCAAGCAAAGATATTCAGAAAATGACAAAAAGAGGTCGTAGCCCATTGCTCGTATAGTGTGTTTATTCTTCGAAAACGATCAATCTCGGACCTTTGATGATGTTCCCAAAGATGAAGAAGCAAACCAATTAGCCCGGGGCCAAAAATAAGGCTTAAAGGAAATTTCCAACTCTGGGGGGATCGATCCCCCAGGACTTGGCAACATTACAGATTTTTTTTAATTGTTTGGGCTTATTTTGTGAACTATTGGGCTTTAATAGAGTTGTTACTTAAGGCCCAATGAGCCATTAGATTAGGGTTAATATTTATTTTATTTAGGTGAATATTATTAGAATGATTAAGTTTTATTTATTCTGTACCGGGATATCATGTTCTCTCTGGGAAAAAAGGAAAAGCTAGGGTTTGAAGAACGTTTTTTTACAGAGGCCTTGTCTACAATTGAAGGAAGAAGAAGAAGGAGCCAAAAGATGGAGATAGAGCTTGTTGACACCATGATCATATTCTCCATGAACTAGTTCTTCACTTAGGGCTTGGATGAGCCCTAAGTTCATGTAACCCTAACCTTTGTATTTCTTTTCTTGGGGAATTATTATGTTGTAATTAAATTATATGGCCTTGTAATTTCTTTATATATACATGCTTGATTTGATAAATTAGGGTTTGTATTGATGAATTCTTCCATTGAAATCTCCAATTGATTGTATATCTATGTATGATTAATTAGGGATTTTATTCTCCATTAGATGATTAGAACTTAATTCTTTCATTAATTCTATATGTAATTTGCATGTCTATGTGTGATTGCATTAGGATTATATTCTACATTAAATACTTCTTGTAGTTGTGTTTAGTGATGGCCATAACATGATACTTATTTGATACAATTGTCAATTAATTTGATGGATAAAGGCTTAATCTTGATGGGTTGTTCTACAAATTAGCTTTCTTTTATTAGTTAATTGTAGTTAAGTAGGCAATTTGTGCTTGATTATGTTAATCCATACTTCTAATTACAATTAGTATTATTCTCTTGATTGATGTGTGCTCTTATTTGATACATTTGTGAATGTGTATAGTGGGTTATGACGTAGTCTTGAATGGGTTCTACACTTTAGTTAATTGTCATTAAGTAGATAACTCATTCTTAACGTTGATAATCTATGCTTAAAATTGTGATTTGTGATGATAATGTGGCTACATCTATAATTACACTAATGATTTCCCCATTAATTGAAAGTAAATGGTTAATTACATGAGCTTAGTGGTGAATCCTAACCCTAAGACTCTCTTCATATCTCTTTAATTCTTAGTTTAATTTAATTTAATTTACTTGCATTGTCATTTCTATTTCTATGTTTTCGATTTAACTCTAGTTTAATCACTTCACCAAAAATCTTTCTCTCTTTCTCTCTCTCTCTCTCTCTCTCTTGTGCAATCTCATTAGCACTAAAATCAAGTTTAATCCCAACACGTGTTCAATCCCTTGGGTTCGATCCCTACTCGCTTCATACTACATAGTATAAGTGTTTAGTGGTTTTATAAATTTTAAAATATGATGCCCACTTGACATTATTTCTAAACATAAAGTATTGTGCATTATTTTGTGCACACGCTCGGGTCGCATTATAATTTTGGCGCCGTTGCCGGGGATTGACGGTTTAGTTGGAATTGAATTAGGCATTAGGGCTAATTTGATTGTTTTCTTTAAATTACTATTTTCTTACTAATTCTTCTTGTTAAATTAGGTACTTGAAAAGAAGAGGAGCAAGCATTGGATCTTGGCACCATTGTGACATTGTTGCTAGGGACTTTCGTGAGCTTTTTTGAATTTCTTTTACTATAATTGTTCAATTCTCTACATACTTGCGAGATAGCCCTTGTTAAGGCCATCACATTTTTTTTAAATTCTTATCCAAGCATAAGCCCAAAAAGAGGCTATTACTTTCTTGATAGAAAGCATCGGCCCGTGTGGAGGCAATTTAATTTTGTGTATTGATATAACATGGGAGTATGGGAACATCGTATGTGGAGGTGGTGAATTATTATTGATTGTTGTTGTGGTTTGTTGTTTCTAGAAGAATTCTTCCCATTCTTGATTATCCCACATTTAATGGAAAACTAATTCTAAAATCTAGGGCATATGGATAATCTAGGTGAGTATCACCCTCTTAATGGGCATCCACCTCAAGGTGTGCATCCACCCTTGAGAATTCCACATCCTAATGTGTTTCCATAACCCAATCAAATGCAATAACCTCCAATAATACAAATCCATCCTCAAGATCATGTAGTGTATCCCTCAAATCCTCAATTATCTCTTTGGGATCACTACACTCCAAATGAATATAATGCACAAACATGTATCCGGATGCCAAACTTTCGGGCAACCCATTATGAAATCAAGCCTGCAACCATCCAAATGTGCCCCATTTTCTATGAGGTGAGCAATGAAGAACCACATAAACATTTGGATGAGTTTTTGGAAGTTTGTTCAACCGTAAAAATCACGGACCTTCCGTAAGAAGTCTTAAAAATGAAGCTTTTCCCTTTCACTCTTCGGGAAAAGGCTAAATATTGGTTCAATAACTTGAGAGCAAATTCAATCACATCTTGGGCTCAACTACAATATGAATTCCTAAAAAAATTTTACCCCGCAAGTAGAACCGATGCTATGAGAGCTTTTATCCGTGAATTCTCCCAAAATGAGGAAGAGCCTTTGCATGAAGCATGGGAGCTTTTGAACGATTTGCTACGGAAGTGTCCACATCACGACATTCCAAAGTGGCAGTTAGTTCGCTGCTTCTATGAAAGCTTATCCGATACCCAAAAAGGTATGGTTGATGCTTCATGTGGAGGAGCCTATTTGGACAAAAATGAAAATGATGTGTGGCATCTTTTTGATCGCATAAGCGAAAATTTAATGCATCGTTCTTCATCGTCCCGATTTGGCCAAAATTTGAATGAAAGAAAGAAGAAAACCTCCAGTCTTTCTCAAGTGGAGAGTTCCATGGAAATTGCCGCCGAAGTCAAAAATCTTACTCAAAAGTTTGGTAAATTTCTTTCGAGCCAAAACCCGGCAATTCAATCATCCAACTCTTTCCATTCTCAAAGTGTGATGTGCATGACTTGCTCGAGTTATACTCACAATACTTTCAATTGTCCTCTTCGACAAGTTTTCCCGAGTGAATATCAAGAACAAGTCAATGTTGTTTTCATTCATCCGGAAAGCAATTCAAATGCTCACTTCTCTTGGAGAAATCAAGGAGGAAGTATCATTCCTCCTCTTCATAAAAATTCTCAAGAAAAGTATTTACCTCCCCACCTCCGAAATGCAAAGTCTCAAATATACCATTCTGCATCTTATCCTCTTTCAAATGTGAATCAATTCTCCAATTCTCATTCTTCAAATTATCAATCTTACTCTTATCCACCTCAAGAGCCTCCTAGAAATTCCACTTTTGAGGACACGGTGTTAGAAGCTTTGGGTGATCTTCGAAAGGAAAATCAAGTGTTTCATTCGCATTCTCAATCAATTGCAAAACTTAAAGCCCAAATTGGGCAAATGGTTCAAACAATGAAAGGGAAAGGGCCAATTCAACCAAAACTTAACCAAAAGGCATACTCCATTTCCACCTTGAGAAGTGGGAGAAAAATTGATAACATAGTTAAGAGACCTAGTGAAGTTAGTGTTCCGGTGCAACCAAGTGTTAGCTCATTTACCATTCCCAATTCCATCCCTACTTCACTAGAGTCAAATGGTCACATTGAGGAGCCAATTCCATCATCATCATCTTCCTCCCATGTAGAGAAGCCTTATGAGCCAAAAGCTCCATTTCCTCAAGCTTTAAACTCTACTCCATTTTCGAGGCAAGAAGGAAAAATCCATGACATGATGGAAGTTTTTAAACAAGTTAAAATCAACCTTCCTCTTCTTGATGCTATTCGACAAATTCCACCATATGCTAAGTTCTTGAAGGACTTGTGTACTCAAAAGAGGAAGAACAAGGGACCAAGCCCAAAGAAAGTGCTTCTCACGGAGCAAATAAGCTCTATCCTTAAGCTTAACACCCCACCTAAGTTCAAAGACCTCGGTGCGCCAACCATCTCTTGTACCATAGGGAACCATGAGGTCAAAAGGGCTCTTCTTGACTTAGGGGCTAGTGTTAACGTTATTCCTTACTCCATGTATCTTCAATTAGGTTTGGGAAACCTTAAGCCAACTTCGGTAGTTATTCAACTCGCCGATAGGTCTACAAAACAACCAAGGGGAATTGTTGAGGACATCCTCATCAAAGTTGACAAATTATATTTCCCGATTGATTTTGTTGTGCTTGACACTGAGCCGGTTCCCAATCCTACCACTTACATTCCAATAATCTTAGGAAGACCATTCCTTGCCACTGCTAATGCGACAATCAATTGTATGTCTGGCATTATGGACATATCTTTTGGCAATATGATGGTTAAGCTTAATGTGTTCAACACGAGCCAACATCCTATCAATGAAGGCGAGTGTTTCATGGTGAATGTCTTAGATGAAATTATTGAAGAAGCTATTCCTTCCATTTATTCCATTCCTTCTGAAGATCCTCTTGAGGCATGCCTCTCTCACTTCAATATGGATGCATTTGATATTAAAAGCTCCATATATGAAGTGAACTCTCTAATGAACTCTATAGCTAACTTGGAAAGTGAAGAGATGGTGATCAGTGAGGAAGAGAAAAGGGATGAAAATAGTGCATTTCCTAATAATTCAATTGAGTCTTTGAAAGACGTTGCCTTGCCAAGTTCAAGACTGCCCATTATTGATTTCATTTTCAAGACCATTGATGGAAGGAAACAAATTGCATCTTACATCATTTCTTTTCAAGTCATTCTTTTGGGAGATGAATTTGTTGTTATGAGAGAGGATCAACTTGGGAAAATAGACAAACGGATTAATGAGGATGTCTCATATCCGGTTTTTGATTCTTTCGACTAGTGAGTCACCCTACCGTCTTGCTAGAGACGTTAAACACTAGTTTTTCGTAGAGTTTCTCGACTTTACTTCTCCCTCATTTCTCTTTATTTTATTTCTTGCGTCTTTGTCTAAATAAAATTTTATTTTATTTTCTTCTTTTACTTTATTTTATTTATTGTACAATTCTGTTTTTAAAAAATAACAAAATGAAAATAAAAATAAAATTTGTAATGGATAGTATAGGTTGGTATTTTATTTTATTTTCATTTTTATTATTTTTATTTTTATTATTATTTATTTATTAATTAATTATTATATATATACATTTCATTTTAGTTTTGCTTTATTCAAAAATATAAAAAATTAAAAATTAAAAATAAAAATAAAAATAGAAAAAAATAGTACTAGTTAGTATAAATTTGTAAGTGATTGTATTTTAATTTTATTTATTATTAATTTTATTTTTATTTTTATTTTATTTTATTTATCTATTTTTTATTTTAGTGAATATATCTTTTTAGTTGTTTATTTTATTTATTTTTATTTTTAGTGTATATATTAAAATATATATATATATAAAAAATAAAAAAAAAGCAACAACAACGAAGCAAAGGATCGATCTCCACAAGGGGATTGATCAATCCCATGCTCGGCAGAGAGCAACAAAAAATTGCCCCATGTGGATAGATCCCCCAACCATGGGGATCGATCCCCTTTCACTTACTCACATTACACAGTAAAAGGAAAATTTTTTGTCTAAAATTGTCTATCCCCCATCAAAGTGATCGAGCGCCCTTTTCAGCCCTCACTTCTCTCCATCGCCTATCTGCTTCATCATCATCGCCTAGCTGCACTTAACCCAAGCTGCTTCACTCTTCCCTTATCACCCTTCATCATCTCTCAACACCGAGCACCACACTACCATCTCCCAGTTTCGGCCGCATCGAACCCATCCCAACCTCAGGCCGCAGTCTCTGAAATTTCAAGCGCACCTTCCAGTCACCGGCCGTGCTTTTCTGATCGCGGCTGTTCCTTTTCAAGCGCCGTTTCCTGGGTTATATTCCGGCGTCGCATCTGGGTCGTTACTTTTCTCCAGCGATCAAAGCTGGATCTTTGCGGCGTCGCGGCTGGATTCTCTCCGTAGATCGCAGCTGGTTCGCGGTTCTTCTCCGGCGATTTTGTGGGTCGCCGTTTGCCGTTTTCTTGGTCGCTGTTTCCAGCGATTTCGGCTTGGTCTCGCCGGTGATTTCGGCTGGGCTTATCGCCGGCGAGTTTGTGGGTCAAAATAAAAAAATAAAAAATAGCAACAGAACGATTTCGGCTGGGCTTTATCTTTCCGGCGAGTTTCTGCATCGCTGTTTTCTCTGGTCGTGGCTGGGTCGCCGTTTTCTTCCGACGAGTATATGAACCGCCGTTTTCTTCCGGTGATTCTTGGCCTGTTTCTTCAGCGCTGCCGGCTGTCTTCTCCGGCGAGCTTGTGATGTGTTAAAAAAAAAAAAATTAAATAAATATATATATATAAAATTAAATAACATTAAATAATAATAATAAATATAAAAAAATTAATTTAAGAATAAATTAAAAAAAGAAAAAGAAAAATACATAATAAATAATAATAATAAATATAAATAAATAAATAATAAAAAATAAATACATAAAAAAATTTATTCTTCTAAAAAAAAAAAAAAAAATTTGCATTCATGTTTCCTTTTGCCCCAAAAAAAAAAAAAAAAAAAAAACAGTTGAATTGTTGTTAAAAACAATTGCATTGATAATTTAAAAAAAAAAAATTGAATTGATTTATTTAAAAAAAAAAAAATTCAGTAGCATTCCGTCTTGCTAGAGACGTTAAACTTAGCCCATTATTTATTTATTTTTTTTTTTTTTAAGTTGTATATACATGTTCTTTTTCTTTGTTTCTTTTAAAATACAATTAAAAAAAACAAAACAAACAAAAAAAATAAATAAATCAATAAATAAAATTTCAAAAATATGTGTCCCCGTTATGCCCTTCTGCTTAGTTATGCATGTTTTCATCTTTTTCAAAGGGCTTGATATCATATCTCTTTACATCTTGTTCTATATTGTTTTGGAATGTATGCTTTACTTATCCCATTTGATATTTGATGTGAGTTGCTAGTGTGGCTTTTCCAGTAGGTTTTTGCATCCAAGTTTGGGGGAGACCACTTTCATCATGGATCATTGTCGGGCGTCATTAACTTTTGCCATCATGGTATACTCTTTCCATTTTTTCCATTGTTCTTATTGCACATTGAGGACAATGTGCAGTTTCAGTTTGGGGGTAAGGTAGTCGTGTTACATTCTACTTTAAGTTGAGCTTTAAATACATAATTGAGATTTGAGATGTGTTTGGCAATGATTTCGAACTTTTGAAACATAGTGCCATTGAAAAGCAAGTTGTTAGAGTCTAATACTTCTTGTATGCTCTAGGATGCCATTTAGGGGTAAATTTTAATTTTTGACATCATGTTTGCTTTTACGGTACACATCATCTTGTTGGTTGAAAATGCTTTAAAAGTTGATTCAAGAATTCTACACTTGCACTTGCGCACACTAGCATTCAATTTGTGGGGTACATGCCTAGTTCATTATTGTCTTGATTTATCCCAATTGAGCTAGTATGCTTTGAAAGCTTTCATTCTTGATAAAATGACCTTGTAAAGAAAAGAAATAAAAGCACTCACCAAAGGTGAGGAATAAAAATAAAAAAAAACTGTATTCTTTCAACATGTCAATTGATTAAAAAGGAAGACAATGAAAGAATGTAAGATGTATGATTAGTTTGAGTTCGTAGCCTAGCCATTCCAAGTCATAACGCCCTTAGGAGTGTCTTTACACTTAACGCCCTAAAACCATCTGGTTTGGGAGTCGTTGGCTCAACGCTTGTTACATGGGATGATTAGAGAGCTTAAGGAACTTGGACATTGCACATGGTCATACATAAAAAAATAAAAAAAATCAAAAAAAAATGAAATCAAAAAAAAAAAAAAAAAAAAAAAAAAAAAAAAAAAGAATGTTTGATTCAATAACAAGGTTCATTCAATGTCTTGATGTCAGGTACTATATCTGTATGCTAGTTTGAGGGTAAGGCTATGCCATTATTTTGGTTTGCTAGGATAGCAACACATTTTGATGCCGGTTCAGTCAAAAAGGATGATAGAATTGATTCAATTTGCATGATTAATTGATTGATGTGTGGAGAACCATTTTTGCTTACATTATGTTGAAATGTTGATAATAGCTTAGAAATGGCAGAAATTTGCATACTTGAGGTAGTCTACTTTCAACACTTGTTTAATATGTATCGTTGTTTCTCAAGTATGAAAGAGCTTTTGATATTTGTGTGTACCATTTCTGGAAACCCTCACGAGACTTCACTCGTCCACTAGGGGTAACCTAGGGGTTTAAAAGGCTTATTGCATATGCTAAATGCAACCGTGATCCCTACGAAAGTGGTGTTATCTTTATTTGTTTTATTAGTTCATAGTTGTATATATGTTTGTTTCATTTCCATGCTTTAGTTCATTGCTAGGGACAAGCAATATCTAAGTTTGGGGGCGTGATAAGTGCTTAAATGTTGCACATTTCAGCACTTAAGGTAGGGTATTTCAATCTTTGCATCTATCTTAATTTCATGTTTTAGTCATAATTTATGTTTATGTGTATTTCAAGGCAATAAAGTTAAAATGAGCTAAGAACGGTACATTAAAGCCTTTTTGGAGTCAAGCAAAGATATTCAGAAAATGACAAAAAGAGGTCGTAGCCCATTGCTCATATAATGTGTTTATTCTTCGAAAACGGTCAATCTCGGACCTTTGATGATGTTTCCAAAGATGAAGAAGCAAACCAATTAGTCCGGGGCCAAAATAGAGCTAAATAAGACTTAAAGGAAATTTCCAACTCTGGGGGGATCAATCCCCCAAGGTGGGGAATCGATCCCCCAGGACTTGGCAACATTGCAGATTTTTTTTAATTGTTTGGACTTATTTTGTGAACTATTGGGCTTTAATAGAGTTGTTACTTAAGACCCAATGAGCCATTAGATTAGGGTTAATATTTATTTTATTTAGGTAAATATTATTAGAATGATTAAGTTTTATTTATTCTGTACCGAGATATCATGTTCTTTCTGGGAAAAAAGGAAAAGCTAGGGTTTGAAGAACATTTTTTTACAGAGGCCTTGTCTACAATTGAAGGAAGAAGAAGAAGGAGCCAAAAGATGGAGATAGAGCTTGTTAACACCATGATCATCTTCTCCATGAACTAGTTCTTCACTTAGGGCTTGGATGAGCCCTAAGTTCATGTAACCCTAACCTTTGTATTTCTTTTCTTGGGGAATTATTATGTTGTAATTAAATTATATGGCCTTGTGATTTCTTTATATATACATGCTTGATTTGATAAATTAGGGTTTGTATTGATGAATTCTTCCATTGAAATCTCCAATTGATTGTATGTCTATGTATGATTAATTAGGGATTTTATTCTTCATTAGATGATTAGAACTTAATTCTTTCATTAATTCTATATGTAATTTGCATGTCTATGTGTGATTGCTTTAGGATTATATTCTATATTAAATACTTCTTGTAGTTGTGTTTAGTGATGGCCATAACATGATACTTATTTGATACAATTGTCAATTAATTTGATGGATAAAGGCTTAATCTTGATGGGTTGTTCTACAAATTAGCTTTCTTTTATTAGTTAATTGTAGTTAAGTAGGCAATTTGTGCTTGATTTTGTTAATCCATACTTCTAATTACAATTAGTATTATTCTCTTAATTGATGTGTGCTCTTATTTGATACATTTGTGAATGTGTATAGTGGGTTATGACGTAGTCTTGAATGGGTTCTACACTTTAGTTTAATTGTCATTAAGTAGACAACTCATTCTTAACGTTGATAATTTATGCTTACAATTGTGATTTGTGATGATAATGTGGCTACATCTATAATTACACTAATGATTTCCCCATTAATTGAAAGTAAATGGTTAATTACATGAGCTTAGTGGTGAATCCTGACCCTAAGACTCTCTTCATATCTCTTTAATTCTTAGTTTAATTTAATTTAATTTACTTGCATTGTCATTTCTATTTCCATGTTTTCGATTTAACTCTAGTTTAATCACTTCACCAAAAATCTTTCTCTCTCTCTCTCTCTCTTGTGCAATCTCATTAGCACTAAAATCAAGTTTAATCCCAACACGTGTTCAATCCCTTGGGTTCGATCCCTACTCGCTTCATACTACATAGTTAAGTGTTTAGTGGTTTTATAAATTTTAAAATATGATGCCCACTTGACATTATTTCTAAACATAAAGTGTTGTGCATTATTTTGTGCACACGCTCGGGTCGCATCACATCACTCTTTTATGTTGTTCATATGATTAAAAATAAATAAAACAGCTTAAAAATAACGAGCCTTGGTATATATAAATATATATATATAACAAATAATATAGAAATGTTATTTTTTCTTACCTCCATCTTTTATTAGCATTTGTATTACATCGGAATGCATATATATATATATATATATATATATATATATATATATATGCATATTTTTGTCATTGTCAAAGTTTTTAAATGTATTTCTAAAAAGATCATGTTATACTCGCATAGGTATTATTTTGGGATTATTACATATAAATGGTGCTAGTGATCCATATTTATCATTTGATGGAGTCAGTCTTGTACTTTCGAAAAAATGAAGACATGGAAAAACACTGTTTACCCTCGTAGAGTTGCCACATTTAGGCACATATGTGCCACTTTTTACGCATGAAGGTACCACTTTTTGTGCTGCACAAAAAAGTAGTACCTGATGCACAGAAAGTGGTACCTGTGTAAATAAAAGTGGTACATCTATGCTCAAAACAAAAAGTGGTACATAATAAACAAAAAGTGGTACATGCATGCACAAAAAGTGATACCTATGTGCCTAAAAATGGTACCTCTGTGAGAGTGAACAGTGTTATTCCATGTCCATGTTAGCATTTTGGTTAACTCCATTTTTTCGAAACTATGAAACTTTGACTTCATTAAATGATAAATATGGGTCATTATCACCATTTATATGTAATAATCTCTATTATTTTTCTGTTGTATCATATTTTACACTCTTCTAACTAGTTTTTTTTTTTTTCCCTCCTTGATAAAACTCCACACCCCCATGTTGTCCCATTTTCTATTTGTGAGAGTAAGAAAGTACAACTAGACTATAAGTATCCATACTAAGGCCATCTGCACCAGCCTCTCCAGATTTTGTTTCTCTAAAAATGCCACTTCAGTTTTTCCAAAAGTCACGTCAGCAATTTTAAGAGCTACATCAGCAAATTTCGCTCTCCAAAAAAATGCATTCCATCAGGCTCTCTGAATTCTCGCTCTAAAAAAAAAATTTTAATTTATTAAATTGTAAGATTAAAAATAATGAATTGAAATAAGAAAATAAGGATTACAAAATCCTATGGGAATAAGAAAATGAAATTTTAATTTTAATTTTAATTATTTAAAAAAAAAAAAAAAAGATTTACAAAATTGAATTTTTTAAACCTTTTTTTAAAAAAAATTATAGGCTTAAGGCACTATTTGTGTCAGCTAAACAGTGCCTTAACGACAAATGCATTGTTTATGGCAGCAATTTAAAATTTAAAGCAAAAAAATTATTAAAAAATCAAATTTTAAGGGGAAAAAAACAAAAAAAAAAAAAAAAGGTTTTTTAATTCAGTTTTGGCCCAAATATATATATATATATTTGGACAAACAGTGCATAAACAATATATTTTTTATTTATTGAATTTTATTGTTGATTTAAAAAAAAAAAAAATGAGCTCAAAATAACCTATTTTTGGGTTTTTCTAAAAAAAATTAGGCTGCCAAACAATGCCTTAAAAAATAATAATAATAAAATAAAATAAAATTATGATTAGACTTAGGCCCAAGTGCACTGCAGCGGGCTAGCAGAAATAAGTGGGGCCCACATCGGCTCACAGGCTTTGACTGACCCGTTGCAGCTGCTCTAACTAGTTAATATATGTATATGTATATGTGTGTATATATATATAATCTGCACCTCTAAGTACAAAATTATGTCACATTGTTGGCAATGAATAATTTTAATTTTCTCCTTCGTGCATCCCCAATTCAATTTTTCATATGGCAATGTGCTCACAATCGCCTCCCAGTTCTTCAAACTCTCAAAGACAGGAACATCGTGAGTTCTAGCATATATCCTGTTTGTGGTATTAAAGAAGAATATCTCATCCATCTTTTTTTTCAATGTCATATCTCGATCATAGCTTAGCACATCAGCCCTCTCCGCTTGGATTTCTATTCCATTCCTTGCATCTCATGGCCTCAAGTTTGGAAAATCATTTCTTCTCTCTGGCGCCTTCACCCTGAAGGAGACTCTTGAAGGCACAATGGAAGCGATTTAAAAAATTTCAAAATCATATCCACGTGATATTTCATCAAATCAAGAAATACTAAAAAGGGATTTCATACCTTTGGATGATTGATTAATCGTCAACACTCCGAGAATAACAGTGAATTTGATTACACCTCTTCTAGCCTTGAACACCAATAAACCTTCACCTCTATATCCCCGGAATACACAAGTTTGTGGAAACCCTATATCTCTCACTCCCGATTGTTCTGTATTCTGTAAGTTTGTACGTAAAAAAAAAATAGAACAATCAACCTGAGAGATATTATGTATATAGATGGGGCTAGAGATGAGGATCAAAAGGGATTTTTATCCTAACTCCAATTAGATAGAGATAGAGTTATCCTATCTAATTAATTACAATAAGCACCACACTAATATTGTAATTGTACTATATGATTCAAAAATTACAATAAGGCCATGTCATACTAAATAACTACATATAAGTCCCTCCACTACCGAATATCCATAAGTAGCCCCAAGGAAAATAAATAATGTCTCACCTAAGGCATGCTTACTTCTTATATTCCTTGAGTAACCAATTTAATCCTAATGATCACTGAATTTCTTTTATAAAAGAATTTTTCAAAATAAATATTTTTCTAAATAAATAATAAAAAAATAATTTAGTAAACATTTTACTAAAATGCCCTGGCTAGGTTTCAGTGATCAAACTTATTAAATTGCATCAAAAGGATATTCTAATTCTTATAAAGAGTGTGGATTCCATGTTGAACATTTGTGTTCTCAGAGCTCCAACATTAGCCACCCAAGATACCGTGGTATTGACCTTAAAAAGATCTCACACATTGATAAGTCAAAGTGACTAATACTGAAACCTGAGTTCACTAAATCCCTCAGCATTTAGAGCCTATGAATTTAGTAGATAAGAAACACACCAAAATAATGACTGTACATTGTATAGTGTGATCTGATGGTGATCCAGTTCAGTGTACTCCAAGCACACTAACACACTGCCTTAGAGTCAACTGCCCTAATGGTTGAGACAAACTATCATATCTTATAAAGGTCAAGTGTGTTACAGTTTTATAGATAAAAGTGCCCAACTTTTATCACTGACTACGAACAATGCCAAAGTGCAAGAAACCGGTGAGCCCAAATCTCCTGCATATAAATCTCATTTACACACTTAAGTCACCTATAATGCAACTTGAGGACTATAATGCATCTCATGTAAAAATTTGTAAAGCCCAATGCATGAATATCACATTTATTAATAAAATATCGAATAAATAATTGGCTTGTAGGGCATATAATCCCAACAAACTCCCACTTGCACTAAAAGCCAATTTCCATTACATCTAACACACTTCCCTTCAATATGAGACTCAAAAACCCTAGCAGGTAGAGTCTTAGTGAAAGGATCAGCAAGGTTATTTGTAGATGCAATCTTAATGACAACAATATCCCTATACTGAACTATCTCTTTAAAACACCACCACACTTCCATTACTTTTCTTGTATACACAAGGCCTATTCACAGTCTAATCATGTTTAAATGATTTGACCACGATCAAAACGAATGTTCCGAGTCATAATCATTTATAACCTTTTCATAAGTATAGAGGGATCTTGCTCTTCTGGGATCACCTCGTCAGACTTTCCCAAAAGCATTAACCTATCAGATGGCCTAATAACCCTCCCACTACATTAAGGTTCCGATATAATAAGAGATTCTCTACTTGTAGTTTATGATATCTCATCATCCATAATTGTCATATCCACTCTTGGATTGATTGGTGTATCTATCATCTCCTCTAAAACAACCATGCTTCGAGGATGGTGATTCATTATATAATTCTGTAATGACCCGGTCATTTTCTTCCTTTCCTTTTTCCTTAAATTTTATAGATAAATTTTTTCCGTTGTCTTTTCTATTATGTATTTGGTTTCTCGTCACTTAGTGTTATCTCGAGTGCTCGGAAATAGTTTATGAGACTCTTTCCCCTGGATTGACAACTTCCTTTAAGGACCGAGTCATTTCCATATTTTTCGTTTTTCGACACTATTCATTTTTAGTAGTTTTCCTTATTTTGTCTTTTCCCCGTTTGTCACTTTGTTGGCATAACCTTACTTTATGTGTTCAGAGCTGGTTTTTAACTTCATGTATCTTCATTCTAAGTGGTTTCCAGGAAATACGTCTATTTGCTTTTGCAGTAAAGTACTTTGGTTGCTCCCAGTGTCCATAGGAGCATGGATACATAGTTTTTCAAAATCTTTTTCTTTCCTTGGGGTGTTTTTTGTAAATATCTTTTGAAGATATTTTATTTCAGGGGTTTTTAAGAAAATATTTTTGGAAGATATTTTCATTCTAGGCTATTAGTGCAGTTTTCACTTTTTGGAGGGGTTATTGTGCAATTAATGAAAGTTACTGCTAAATGCCTCTTTTTGAGTCTAGATCCTCATATGGGATTCATTTTCACTTTCCATCGAGTCGTGTACTCTTAGAATTTCCTTCTGGTCATTTTTCTCCAATTTCAGGGTTTTTGGCCCCGATTGCCACTGAACTTGTTTGGGGCATATCTCTCTACTTGGAACTCAGTTTTTAACACCATTTCTTCCGTTGTTCATATTTTCTCATTTCGGTTCTTTTTCGTTCATGGAGTTTTGCCGTTTGAGCGCGTCTGCTCAAATTTCACTTTTCCGGACCCGGCGGGGCCCTTTCGAGGCACTTTTTGAGATTTCTATAAATAGGTTGCCCTAATTTAAAAAGTTAACTTTTAAGCCTTCTTCTCCACTTCATGGCTGGCAGCCATGGGCTGCCACCTTCCTTTCTTCTTCTCCAATTGCATGCCTTTGTAAAAAGTCTTCGCCCTTAACGTTTATCGTAGGCCTCGTCGTACTTTACCTTTCCCCCTTATTAGAACCCATTTCTGACCATTTTGTGAGTTTGGATTTAAAGTCAAGTTGTGATTTTCATGGGCCTTTCTTGGGATTCTTGCTCACCATGTTGTCCCCGACAAAACCCCGAAGTATCGTCGGATTCGGAGCACTTTTCTTTTGGTGGGGATTTGAGATTTTCATCTCAAATTGAGGTAGGGGATGTTATAGGTTTATATTTTTGTTGTCTTGCATGCTATTGATGCTTATACAACTTGTATGCATGCTTTTGTTCATAATCTAGAATTTAATTTAATTAATTTCTATGTTTAAGATTTAATTCACATGATGATATTCAACTTAGAATTAAATTATGGCATGCTAGTAAATTAGGCTTTGGTATGTTTGTTACAAATATTAAATAAAGTATTGCAACTTTTATTTAATAATTTTCTTTGGTGAAAGTTTAATTCTCATGACCGTACCTTGCATGGAAATAACTTGTGATATGCTTTTAAATTAAGTCTTGGCATGTTCTTTAACATACTTCAATTTCAGAGCATTTGGATGAGTATGAAAATCTAGAGATTTTAATTAAAAGGATTAATTAAAATCTATTTAATGGTTCCATTGGCTTAATTAAGTTTTTAACTTTATATTTGTGATGAGCATGACTTGTACACTACCATATATTAATTTGGGACCATTTGGTGTTGTTTTAGAAGTTAAAGATTTAATTATCATGACTTAATTAAATTCTACCTTTTTGTTCCATGGCCTAATTAAGTTTTTGAATGGATATATGAAATGACCATGCTATGTTGTTTAACACGTGTTAATTAGGGATCATTTGATTGAGATTTGAAACCTAGAGAAATTAATTGGTTTATTTGATTAATTTCTGTTTCTATTGCATTATTGATTTAATCATGAGTTTGACATTGGTAGTATGTTTAAAGCATGATTTTATACTTGTATTAGATTCTTTAGTTTATGTTTTCAATATTGAATTGTATTGTTATAGCGTGTAACGAATCGCACACTAAAGATTCGACATGTGATGTTATTATAGCGCGTAATGAATCGCGTTATGAAGATTCAATATTTGTCATCCTATAGTAGTTATGGATTTAGAGAATGAGCTGTGTGGTTACAACCTACTTGTGCATAGAATGTAGTTTCGTGCTTTATATATATTTTGTATATAAGTTGTTAACTTATTTATTTTGTAGTCACTTGGGACATTGTTATAGAGACATTGCTAGAGTTTGGCTCTAGCGCGGGAGGTATGAGTTCTCCCCATTTATAGTGCATACTTAGTGTCGTATTCCCAGCGAGTTAATGCCCGGAATAACCATAGGTCTTGGCTTTATCCAGGGTTTGATGTCCAAGTCTTCCACTACTTGATTTCGCATTCAATTCCAAGTTGGCAACCTATATTTAATTGTGACTTGTGGTTTTAGGTATTGGCAATTTAATGGTGATAAGTACACTCAGGCATTATGATTTCTAATGAATCATTGTATGTTTTGATGTGGTTAAGTACATTCAGGCATTATGATTTCTAATGAATCATTGTAGGTTTTTTATGTTGTTAAGTACATCTATGCTATATTGTTCAAATGCAACTTAGGAATGATCCTATAGATTAATTTGGAACATAGACGTTAGGTGGCATGACCCACTTTAGTTGTTTTCGCATTTTAGATTTCAAGTCAATGGCTTTGAGGATCTATATCTTGTTGCTTTGTATAGCATGCTTCTATGTTGTTTGAATTGCATGAATGATGTGATTTATGCTAGAAATATTTCAAGGTAGCTTAGGATACTCCCTGAGTCTCACCTTTGACATAGACGTTAGGTGGCATGACCCTTTTGAATTGTTTTAAATTAATGTAATAACTTTGTAAAACGTTAGGTCGATTCATGCTCATTTCCTATGAGTAGCTTTATGTTATTCACCCACGTAGTGGGGACATTTTTCAGGTACAGGAATCAAGATTCTCGTTATGCTTGGATGATTCGTGGACTTAAAGGTTCCATTTTATGAAGGTTGGCTTGAAAAGCCATTTGTCAATTGTGTATATTTGATTCCAAACTTGTAATGTGTCCCTAAGCATACTTTTTTATTCTCATTTTATGTATATGATTTGAGGCCAAGGGCCAAACCAAATTTGAAGTTTATGTATATTCATAAATGTTGAAATCTTGCTTTTAATGAGAATATATAAGGAATTAGGGTTTTAGCATGACATTTTGCACCGAAGTGTGCATTGGGTATGAAATTCATTATCTAGCATTCATTTAATATGTATGAGGTATGGCCAAGGGCCAATCACCATTTTGTTTTCATTTTTGCATTTTAGTTTCATACTTTGCATTTTAAGCTAAAATAGTAAAATTTGAACATTTAAGGGTTCATTTCCAAATCGGGTGATACAAAGTGTGCACGAGCACGTTTATTAGGACTTACTTAATATGCATGAAGTGTGGCCAAGGGCCAAACGGTAATTTGAAATCATTTGTTAATTTTAGTCTTCAAATTCTCCATTTCAAGTTCATTTTTGCCTTTTTGGCCGTGGGGGGGTCGAATTTTGCATCGGCAATATTTTTAAACCGTGGACCATTGTAGCACATCTTAATGGGTAAGTTACGTTTGCGTGCATGATTGTTTTCAAGAAAAACCTCATCCTAGGTGATTTGAGCCTCCTATAGATTTACTTTTGACATTTTTTGCATAATCTGATTTTAGGGCATTTTGGGGTTTTCTTTCAAAAAATGAATTCTAGTCTTTTCGTGGTCACTTAGAAAACGTGATTTTAGGGGGGGGGGGTGTTTCTTTTTCGTGTTTTTCCAGAAAATGTCATATCATGGAGGGGCATTTTGGGCATTTTGGGCATTTTACAGTGAGCTTTTTTCATTTTCTCTTATGTTGCTGGGTAGAAAATTTGATTTCAGGAGGGGTTTCTTTTTTCGTGTTTTTCCAGAAAAATTCGTTTGATCGCCCATTTCTGCTCTTAAATCAAGACAATTATTGTAGCAACTTTTGCCCTCTTGTTCAGTTCTGATTTAGGGGCATTTTGGAGATTTTGTAGTGCAGTTTTTTTGTTTCCTTCTACATAGTCGGGTAGAAAACTCAATTTTAGGGGGGGTTTCTTCTTCGTATTTTTCTAGAAAATGTCAGCTCGGACCCAAAAACCCGTGTCAAATCTAATTTCCTGTGCGCATCTGTACTATTTTAAAAAGTCTGTTGTAAGGGCATTTTGGGAATTTCACGTCAAAAATAAAATTTTATTTCAACATGGTCAGCTTGGAAAAATTATTTTGAGGGGGGTTTCTTCTTCGTGTTTCTCCAGAAAACGTCGTTTGGTGCCTCAAACCTCAAACCGGCACACGGATTTCAGCATTTTGCCCAGGTTACTATTCACGGCTAAGGCGTCGTCAAAACTTTGTTTTGACTTTTCTCTTCCATCCGGATTCCGAATCAAGTGATTCTTGAGTCTAACTTGATTAATTTTTCATTGTCTTCCGAGTGGTGTGCTCAGTAGCACCCGATTTTATATTTTTCAGAAATAACCATTTTGCCCTTGGGGATATTGTTGTCCGGTTTTCTTATAATTCGCTTCTGCTACTTTCTTTTGAGTTCTGTGACTTCACGGGAAGTCATGGATGTGTCTCGGGAATAATATACATTCTAGGGACGTCATTTTCATGTAAAATGACTATTTTGCCCCTAGGGGCTTATTTGTCATATTTTTGATCTTTTACTTCTGCGTCAGTTCTCATTGAGTTCCACGACCTCATGGAAGGTCATCAAAGTGTATTAGAGGTGTGTTATGCCTTGGGAGACCGTTGTCTTATTTCTTACTTCTGCATTCTGGATTCGTTATCGAATCTACATTCGGTTCATCATAGGATGCGCTGGCCTAAAAACCAAGGCCGTCACAGGTGGTATTAGAGCTCCTAGGTTTGAATACCTTGGACGATGGGTTTTGGGTGCATATCACATTTTTGTTGCTATGTTATACGTGTGTATATGCTAATTGTTAACATGTTTCGGTATTATAACATGTTTATGTGTTTCATGATAACACGTTTAGTATTATGACATATCTCTATGCTTATATGGTTATGTGTTTAAAAGAATCTTTTTTTTTACATGTACACTTATATGCTTAAGTACTTAGCCCTTTAAACTAATTTCTCTAATTGCTTTAGCATAACTGTATGTTGCATACATTGATGTGCTACTTATTTTATGCATTCATAGTGTGAGTTGCATTTAATCATAATAACTCGTATTATTATTAATCTCATTTCCTTTTTATGCATATAGCGTCACAGTTTTGACTCGTGGAGAGTCTTCTCGTTAGGGCTCACGTGAATGTAGAGTTGTAGTCTTCGTTTGATGAGATGAAACGTAGGCCACGGAGGCACCGTTTCGTCTCATTTTCTTTTGTCTTTTTGTGATGTAGTCATGGTGGTGTTAGAGGTGTTGGTGTCATCTCTTAGGACTTCGTAGTGGTTTTGACATCATTGATGTCATGGAGGTTTTTGTTTTTAGAGTCATGGGACGATGAGTCAGGACTGACTCGAATCCTTCCCTTAGGAGTTTGGAAGTTGCTTTGTGAGCCTCAGGGCGAGGTTCTTGTGTCTTGCCTTCTTAGGACGATGGTTTTGGGATTTGGATGGGTGTGTTCAACTAGAATCTTTCTTATGTTGCCTTGGTTAGCTCTTACGAGCTACGGTTGGGATGTGAGTGGTTTCGTGTAATTAATTACACTGGCTCAATTAATTGATCTCCCTGGTCCTTAGAGACTTAGGGCATTATGTTAGGGTTCTGGTAGAATCCTATAGAGTTCCTATAGAGCTTGTTGGCATCTTGGTTTGGGGGATGGTTCCTTTCCTCGTAATGAGAGATTGGACTCATCCAAGTTTTGTGTTGCATTTTTGCGTGCTATTTTTTTAGAGGCATTCCATTCATTTCTATTGATTTTACAAACTTGCCATTTGTATGATCACTTTTACATGTTTATGAGATCCATTATTTTCGGGCATACCTTAGAAACATGTTTAGGATTTATGACTATATGGTAGTCCGTGTGCGGATGTACATGATATGTTGCTTATACTGTATCTACTTACCATATTTGTGCCGTTGGTGGTGTATAGCACGTTACTATATGTTTAACCTTTATGTGATAGGTGGTTTATTTGGTTTACCTTATGTGTATTGTGCTTAGTACTATGATATTATTTAATTTGTGTCATTTAAATTTTGTGAGCGTATACTATGTGAGTATTTGGTTTATACTGTTTCATTTTTCCTACACTTATGTTGGGGTTTTGTGACCTTGGATGTCGGGATTGTCATGAGTGAGTTACATAGTAGACTTGTGTTTTGAGGTTTTAGTTGCCCATGATAGAGATTTTTGACCCAATGTTTTGTCTTCTGTATGTAGCCTTACGGTAGGTCTACTTCAGATTTGTGCTTAGGGTTTTGGTTTTGTGGGTCCAATCCATTGGCTTGAAGGCACAGACTAATCAGGCTGTGGATTCGGGACTGGTGTTGTTGTTGTTACATTTTCAAAAATGGGGGTCGTTAGTTACTCCAGCATTGGGGATTTAAGGCTTTATGCGTAACGGTGCCAATAACATTGTTGTTAGAGTTTTGGGATTAGCTACCCCAACTCTCGCAGATGCCTGGTTCCCGTAGTGCTTTTGGTAATGATCATTCTCGACATTGATGTCATTTGTATCGAAAATTTTCTTTCTGAGTTGATCTGTTATGGCATGTTATGAACTAGTGCCTTATACTGTCATGCTACCTTACTGATGAGTAAGTGTGGGCGGGTTCTGGTCATTGTTCGTACTGCCATATCATTCTTAGCCATTTGTCATGATTTGAATTGTTGTTGTCTTGGGGATTCTCTCGGTGATTGACTTTGAGTTGATATGCCGATTCGTTTGAGAAGTGTCACTCAGTTCTTAATTTTTGTGTCCCTTCGGATGACCTTCAGACTTTTGAAGTTATCCTTTAGCACCTTATGGTTTGTCCTTTGGTTTAATCTTGCTTTGATCTTGTTTGGTTCTCTTTTGTCTGTTCCTGATTTCGGGGACGAAATCCCTTTAGGGAGGGTAGGTTGTAATGACCAGGTCATTTTCTTCCTTTCCTCTTTCCACAAATTTTACGGATAAATTTTTTCCGTTGTCTTTTCTATTCTGTGTTTGGTTTTTCGTCACTTAGTGTCATCTCGAGTGCTAAGAAATGGTTTCTGAGACTCTTTCCCCTGGATTGACAACTTCCTTTAAGGACCGAGTCATTTTCACATTTTTCGTTTTTCGACACTATTCACTTTTCATCATTTTCCCTATTTTGTCTTTTCCCCGTTTGTCACTTTGTTGGTATAACTTCACTTTTTGTGTTCGGAGTTGGTTTTTGACTTCATGTATCTTCATTCTAAGTGGTTTCCACGAAATACGTATTTTTACTTTTGCAATAAAGTACTCTTGTTGCTCCCGGTGTCCATAGTGACATGGATGCATAGTTTTTTAGAATCTTTTTCTTTTCTTGGGGTGTTTTTCGTAAATATCTTTTGAAGATATTTTATTTCAGAGGTTTTTAAGAAAATATTTTTGGAAGATATTTTCATTCTGGGCATTAGTGCAGTTTTCACTTTTTGGAGGGGCCATTGTACAATTAATGAAAGTTATTGCTAAATGCCTCGTTTTGAGCCTGGATCCTTGTACGGGATTCATTTTCACTTTTCATTGAGTCGTGTACTCTTAGAATTTTCTTCTGGTCGTTTTTCTCCAGTTTCAGGGCTTTTGGCCCCGGTTGCCACCGAACTTGTTCGGGGCATATCTCTCTGCTCGGAACTCAGTTTTTGACGCCGTTTCTTCCGTTATTCATATTTTCTTGTTTTAGCACTTTTTTGTTCACGGAGTTTTACCGTTTGAGCGCGTCTGCTCAAATTCCACTTTTTCGAACCCGGCAGGGCCCTTTCGAGGCACTTTTTGAGATTTCTATAAATAGGTTGCCCTAATTTAAAAAGTTAACTTTTCAGCCTTCTTCTCGACTTCATGGCTGGTAGCCATGGCAGCCCAAGGGGCTGCCACCTTTCTTTCTTCTTCTCTACTTGCATGCCTTTGTAAAAAGTCTTCCGCCTTAACGTTTATCGTAGGTCGCGTCGTGCTCTACCTTTCCCCCTTATTAGAACCCCTTTCTGACCATTTTGTGAGTTCAGGTTTGAAGTCAAGTTGTGATTTTCATAGGGCTTCCTTAGGATTCTTGTTCACCGTGTTGTCCCCGACAAAACCACGAAGTATCGTCGGATTCGGAGCACTTTTCTTTCGGTAGGGATTTGAGATTTTCATCTCAAATTGAGGTAGGGGATGTTATAGGTTTATATTTTTGTTGTCTTGCATGCTATTGATCCTTATACAACTTGTATGCATGCTTTTGTTCATAATCTAGAATTAATTTAATTAATTTCTATGTTTAAGATTTAATTCACATGATGATATTCAACTTAGAATTAAATTATGGCATGCTAGTAAATTAGGCTTTGGTATGTTTGTTAACATATATTAAAATTGGAGTATTTGATAAAGTATTGCAACTTTTATTTAATAATTTTCTTTGGTGAAAGTTTAATTCTCATGGCCGTACCTTACACGGAAATAACTTGTGATATGCTTTTAAATTAAGTCTTGGCATGTTCTTTAACATACTTTAATTTGAGAGCATTTGGATGAGTATGAAAATCTATAGAGGATTAATTAAAATCTATTTAATGGTTCCATTGGTTTTATTAAGTTTTTAACTTGATATTTGTGATGAGTATGACTTGTACACTGCCATATATTAATTTGGGACCATTTGGTGTTGTTTTAGAAGTTAGAGATTTAATTATCATGATTTAATTAAATTCTACCTTATTGTTCCATGGCCTAATTAAGTTTTTGAATGGATATATGAAATGACCATGCTATGTTGTTTAACATGTGTTAATTAGGGATCATTTGATTGAGATTTGAAACCTAGAGAAATTAATTGGTTTATTTGATTAATTTCCGTTTCTATTGCATTATTGATTTAATCATGAGTTTGACATTGGTAGTATGTTTAAAGCATGATTTTAGACATGTATTAGATTCTTTAGTTTATGTTTTTAAAATTGAATTATATTGTTATAGTGTGTAACGAATCGCACACTAAAGATTCGACATGTGATATTATTATAGCGCGTAACGAATCGCGCTCTAAAGATTCGACATTTATCATCCTATAATAGTTGTGGATTTAGAGTATGAGTTGTGTGGTTACAACCTACGTGTGCATGGAATGTAGTTTCATGCTTTATATATATTTCGTATATAAGTTGTTAACTTATTTATTTTGGAGTCACTTGGGACATTGTTACAGAGACATGACTAGAGTTTAGCTCTAGCGCGGGAGGTATGAGTTCTCCCCATTTATAGTGCGCACTTAGGGTCGTATTCCCAGCGGGTTAGTGCCAGGAATAACCATAGGTCTTGGCTTTATCTAGGATTTGATGCCCAAGTCTTCCACTACTTGATTTCACATTCAATTCCAAGTTGGCAACCTATATTTAATTGTGACTTGTGGTTTTAGTTATTGGCGATTTAATGTTGATAAGTACACTCAGGCATTATGATTTCTAATGAATCATTGCTTGTTTTGATATTGTTAAGTACATTCAGGCATTATGATTCTAATGAATCGTTGTAGGTTTTTCATATTGTTAAGTACATCTATGCTATATTGTTTAAATGAAACTTAGGAATGATCCTATAGATTAATTTGGAACATAGATGTTAGGTGGCATGGCCCACTTTAGTTGTTTTCGCAATTTAGATTTCAAGTCAATGGCTTTGAGGATCTATATCTTGTTGCTTTGTATAGCATGCTTCTATGTTGTTTGAATTGCATGAATGGTGTTATTTATGCTAGAAGTGTTTCAAGGTAGCTTAGGATGCTCCCTGAGTCTCACCTTTGACATAGACGTTTGGTGGCATGACCCTTTTGAATTATTTTAAGTTAATGTAATAACTTTGTAAAACGTTAGGTCGATGCATGCTCATTTCGTATGAGTAGCTTTATGTTACTCACCCATGTAGTGGGGACATTTTTCAGGTATAGGAATCAAGATTCTCGTTATGCTTGGATGATTCGTGGACTTGAAGGTTCCATTTTGTGAAGGTTGGCTTGAAAAGCCATTTGTAGCCTTATTTGTCAAATGTGTATATTTGATTCTAAACTTGTAATGTGTGCCTAAGCATACTTTTTGATTCTCATTTTATGTATATGATATGGGGCTAAGGGCCAAACCAAATTTGAAGTTCATGTATATTCATAAATGTTGAAATCTTGCTTTTAATGAGAATATATAAGGAATTAGGGTTTTAGCATGACATTTTTGCACCGGAGTGTGCATCGGGTATGAAATTCATTATCTAGTATTCATTTAATATGTATGAGGTGTGGCCAAGGGCCAATCACCATTTTGTTTTCGTTTTTGCATTTTAGTTTCATACTTTGCATTTTGAGCTAAAATAGTAAAATTCGAGCCTTTAAGGGTTCATTTCCAAATCGGGTGATGCAAAGTGTGCACAAGCACGTTTATTTGGGCCTACTTAATATGCATGAAGTGTGGCCAAAGGCCAAACAGTAATTTGAAATCATTTGTTAATTTTAGTTTTCAAATTCTCCATTTCTAATTCATTTTTGCCTTTTTAGCCGTTGGGGGTGGGGTCGAATTTTGCATCGGCGATATTTTTAAGCCATGGACCATTGTACCACTTCCTCAACTTTCCACTACTCCTCTGATCCCTTCCTTGAAATCTCCACCACAACTTGAGTTAAAACCACTCCCGGCCCACCTCAAGTATGTATTTCTTGGTGCAAATCAAACTCTTCCGGTCATCATTGCATTGGACCTTTTAAAGGACCAAGAAAATAGTTTTTTAGTGGTGCTACAAGAGCACAAAGAAGCTATTGGCTGGGCAGTGGCTGGTTTAAAAAGAATCGACCTTTTTATTTGTATGCACCGCATCATATGGAAGACGACGCTAAACCTTCTAGAGAGGTGCAGCGCCGGTTGAATCCCAACATAAAGGAAGTGGTCATGAAAGAAGTGATCAAGCTATTGGATACGAGAATTATCTACCCCATATCTGATAGCAAGTAGGTGAGCCCCACTCAAGTTGTTCCAATGAAATTTGGCCTCACCGTTGTTGAAAATTCAGAGGGAGAGCTCGTGCCCCAACGCACCACCATCGGGTGGCGTGTGTGCATTGACTACCGAAAGCTAAATTCTACCACTAGGAAAGATCATTTTCCACTCCCATTCATTGATCAAATCCTAGAGAGGTTAGCCGGCCAAAGCTACTATTGTTTCCTTGATGGTTATTCCGGCTATAACCAAGTGGCAATTAATCTGCAAGATCAAGAGAAGACCACATTCACATGTCCCTTTGGAACATTTTCCTATAGGCGCATGCCCTTTGGGCTATGCAATGCACCGGTAACCTTCCAGAGGTGTATGACGTCCATATTTTTGGATATGGTTGAAAAGTTCTTGGAAGTGTTTATGGACGATTTTTCCAATTTTGGATCCTCCTTTGACTCCTGTCTCCACAATCTCTCCCTTATGCTTCAAAGATGTAAGGATACAAACTTGATTCTAAGCTAGGAAAAGAGTCATTTTATGGTCCAATAGGGCATTGTCTTGGGACATGTCATTTCTAACAGGGGAATTGAGGTTGATAAATCGAAAGTTAAGTTAATCTCTAACCTTCCTCCTCCCAATTCTGTCCGTCAAATCAGTTCCTTCCTTGGACATGCCGGCTTCTATCGCCGCTTCATCAAAGATTTTAGCAAAATCTCTCGGCCCTTGTGTAATCTTCTTGCCAAGGATGTTCCGTTCAATTTTGAGGAAGCCTGTTTGGAAGCTTTCAAGAAGCTCCGTTCTCTTCTCTCATTAGTCCCAATCATGAAACCGCCCAATTGGTCTCTTCCATTTGAGGTCATGTGTGATGCATCCGATTATGCATTGGGTGCGGTTTTGGGCCAGCGTGTGGACAAGCTTCCGCATGCTATCTATTATGCTAGCAAGACTCTCTTTGATGCTCAGTTAAATTACACCACCACTGAAAAAGAATTGCTAGTTGTGGTGTACGCCTTGGATAAATTCCATTCTTATCTTCTTGGATCCAAGGTCATTGTCTTTTCAGACCATACCACTCTTACGCATTTGCTCGCTAAAAAAGAGACCAAGCTTCGCCTAATTCGATGGATACTCTTACTCCAAGAGTTTGACATTGAAATCTAGGATAAAAAAGGGACAGACAATGTTGTCGCCGACCATCTCTCTCGTTTGCTCATTGAGAAATCTTCTGAATTTGCCGCAGTTCGTGACTCCTTTCCAGATGAGCAACTATTTCAGATTTCTCATTCAAATCTTCCATGGTTCGCGGATATTGTCAACTACCTTGCGGTAGGAAAAATTCCCTCCAAATGGTCAAAAACAAGAGAGAGACCGGTTCTTTTCCCAAGTCAAGTATTTCTTTTGGGAAAATCAGGAATTATTCAAGTATTGCCCAGATTAAATCATCCGGAGATACATTCCCGAAAATGAATTCACAAGTGCCCTAAATTTCTGCCATAACCTTGCTTGTGGGGGTCACTTCAGTGCCAAGAAGACCGCTGACAAAGTCCTTCAAAGCGGATTCTATTGGCCTTCCTTATTTCGGGATGCTTACAACTTCTGTAAATCTTGTGAGCATTACCAAAAGCTCAGCTCCATGTCTAGAAGAGACATGATGCCTCTCACTCCCATCTTAATCATAAAAAATTTTGATGTATGGGGGATTGACTTCATGGGACCACTTCCATCTTCTTATGGCTATGAGTATATTCTTGTAGCGGTGGATTATGTATCTAAATGGGTTGAGGCCAAGGCTACCAAAACCAATGATCATAAAGTTGTGCTCAAGTTTATTCAATTGAACATTTTCAGTCGTTTTGGTACACACCGAGCACTCATCAGTGACGGCGGATCTCATTTTCGAAATCGCAATCTTAAATCCGTCCTTCTTAAATACTCCGTCCTTTATAAGGTTGCCACACCTTACCACCATCAAACGAGTGGTCAAGTGGAAGTATCTAATCAGGAAATCAAGCATATCCTGGAAAAAACGGTTTGACCGGACCGCAAAGATTGGTCATTGAGACTAAACGACGAGCTTTGGGCCTATCGGACAGTGTATAAGACGCCCATTGGCATGTTGCCGTATCGACTTGTCTTTGGCAAAGATTGTTATCTCCCAGTCGAGTTATTGCACCATGCTTATTAGGCTATAAAAAGGTTTAACTTTGATCTTCAACAAACCGGCTCTAATCGTAAATTGCAGCTCAATGAGCTTGAGGAAATTTGCAATGGTGCATATGAAAGTGCCAAAATCTATAAGGCAATGACTAAAGCATTCCATGACAAGCACATTGTCAATAAGTCTTTTGCCCCTAGACAGAAAGTTTGGCTTGTCAATTCTAGATTGAGACTCTTTCCCGATAAACTCCGTTCACGGTGGGATGATCCATATGTCATCACCGCCGTCTTTCTTCATGGTGCAATTGAACTTCAAGATCCTACCGATGGATCTCTATTTAAGGTTAATGGCCAACGGCTTAAGCCTTATGTTGATGGCATAGTCCCAATTCATAAAGTAGAGAAAGTTTTATTGACAGACCCAATTTACGAGGACTAATGCAAAATCTTGGTTTGTCTAGCTATCGACGTTAAATTTAGCACTTGTGGGAAGCAATTCTTTCAAACTTCCAAGCATCCCTTTCGTTTAAGTTGCTTTGGCCAAGGATTTTCTGGAATCAAGGTCATTCCGGTGCTTTTCTCGTCTAATCCAAAAATCACGAGACATTCGGATCTCTAGGCTATTCCTTTTGCAATTCCACTCCGAATCCTGTTCCCCAGGTCCTACAAGGTGTCTGGGGTCAATGGGTGCTTAAAAATCGGATTGAGGAACTTCTCGACCCCTGCCCGGCCTTCGTTAGGCCAAAAGTCCCTTCAATAAAGTATGTACACAGCAGCATTACGGGCGCCCGCCCATTTCTCGCGAGTGCCCGCCCAAATGGACAGTAAGGAGGGTGCATCCACGGGCGCCCGCCCATCACCCACGGGCGCCCGCCATTTCGGGCAGCATGCTCATGGATTCCGCGGACGCCCGCCGACCGTCGCCACCTCTTTAAGATGGGCTTGTCAAGCCCATTTTCAGCATTCCCCTCTTCTCTCCTCCCATATTCAAGCGGCGATCTCTCTCTCTCACCCTCTCAAACCTTCATATTCCATCTTCTTTCTCTTATTGTATTCCATCTCATCTTCCTCCCCCACTCCATCTTCTCCCATCTCCCTCTCATCCTCAAGATCCTCCCTTACCAAGCACAAAGGGCTTTTTGGTTTCTCCATTGTTAGTTGTGATACCCCTCGATTCACGGGTAATCAAGTCCGAGCATAGATCTGAGGAATATCAAACAATTAATATTTAAATGAACACAGATTACAAAATGAATTACTAAGAAAATAAATATTAAAGGCTGGAAGAATTCAAATTAAAAATCCTTAAAATACTAATGTTAAAATCCATTAATCCAAAACCTCCATTTAAATAACAACTCGGGAATCCATCCTATGGACCCTAATAATGTTCCAAATTGAAACATAAACAACTGAAATAAAATCTAAAATCAATCATGGGAAGTAGTCCTATGTAGTCGGAGGAATGAGTGTCTGTATCTGCTCTACACGACCAAGCTCTAACCCTGGAACTGACGAGCACCTGAAAAATAAGAGAGTGGGTCAGGCCCACATACAAGTCCAATTCTACTACAATCCATACATAAACCTGATACGCAGATACATCCTAAATAGACTCAACAATATATAGAGTAGTCCATATAAGTATAAGTACACAATATAGGACGCTCACTAGTCCAATAGGTCTGTCTCATCCTGAGTAGAGATACCATGCAAATCGCACATAATGTGGTCATGTGTACCTAGACCTACCAGGGAACAAAACCTCTATCCAGCTATCCATCCTAGGCGATATACGCACCCTAACTATGGTTCTGAGACTCAAGCTCATACCATGGCACCATAACATAGATATATAAAGTCCGTTCCAGGTGTGTCATTCAAAACTTTTATTGACCTGGAACCTAATTTTAAGTAGGACTTAACTTTTGTAGTTAATCCATCTTATTTCCATATAGGTAGGACTTAGTCTTATAACTAATCTGTCCCTAGAATAGGTAGGTCTTAGTGTTTTGAACTAAACCATTCCTATTATGCCACCGTCCCATACCAGTGCATAAACATCCTTGTAAGTAGGACTTAACTTTTTATAGTTAATCCAACTTACTCTAAATTAAGTAAGATTTAGTGTTTTAGCTAATCTGTCCCTAGTATACCACCGTCCCATACCGGTGCATACAATCCTCTAAACAACACACTTGTTAAGACAGTAATTGTTATTTATCAACCATTAGCTAGAATATGCATAAATACAGTTCAATATAGATATTAGACCATTAAGCATTCATGACAGAACCTAAAAATCACCTTCCGAATATTTAAATTGCTAACATAAGTTATAGCATTTAAATCCTCCACATAATCCATAAATTGACACAATTAACAGAATATATATACCAATTTATTTCAAACCAAGCATAGATGATTTCAAGAGGTTACTATACTTATAACTCTGTTTAAACATAATTAAACAGTATAAGATTATATACAACAGAAGCTTCAAAACCTAGCACGTAAGTTAATTAACCACAACAGTGTGCCGTCTACAAGTTTTTCCCTAAATCTCTCGCTCCATTCCTTAATCCGATTATGAATTAATGTTTTCCCATACTGTTACAGGTCTATTACAGTCCCATACACCATTTAAAACAGTTTAAACCAACCGAGAAAAAACTATTCAGTCCAAACAACCCCTAAGTACCAAAACTGAACCATTTAAAGTGAGAACAGGCTTTCTTAAACTTTGGAGCCTACTCTAATTCACCTAGAGCCGGCTCTAGGACCTTAAGAGCCGGCTCCAAGGCATCAAGAGCCGGCTCCAATTCTTTAGGAGCCGGCTCTAAGGGTTTTGGGAGCCTGCTCTCCCTCCCTTAGTAGCCGTTGTCCATTTTCCCTTTGTCTTCTTCGACTCTGGTGATTTCCAGTCCTCTGTTTAAATCCTTGTTCTAGTGTTCATTTAACATTCCAGACTAATTACAAGGAAACCATGTGCATAACTATTCTCAAACAAGCAAACTTAAACACATATAATGAATGAACTAATTAACAGAAACTTAAGGAATTTGCAAAACAGTTTAAGTAAACGAGATTAAATATATATCAAGCATGCATAACAGATTATTGAAGCATTCATTAAATCCCTGGAGTCCACCTAAGCATGCACAGAACACAGGTTAATGGGAAAGAATAGAACAGAGACTTACCTTTGAGACTTTGAATTAAAATCTCTACGCCGTCTTCCTAGATTTTCCAGCGATCCTTCACCGTTCAATCCCTCTATTTCTCCTTGGTTCCACACACGTACAACACCCTTTCAATCCTTCCTTGGTTCAGCCTTAACCCCAGTTAACCCTAGTTTTCCTCTCTTTGCTTCCCTTCTGCCTCCAATACGTATATAGGATTCTAAAACCCTTGGCAGATTAATACAGATATTTATAGGCTTCACTAAAAACCCTAAGCCCAGTTTAATTTAGAAACGGGAAAACCATTCATACTATATCTAAGTCGGCTAACCATGATAACTAAAACCCTAAAATAATAATAATAATCAGAAACAATAAAATAATTAAATCAAATTTCCATGTAGACATATAATTAAGACAGAAAATAATTAAAACAATTACGCAATTAAACAATTCAAATAAAAACAACAATTCAAATAAATGCAACAATTAAATAAAACAATAACTGAAACTAACTCAATTAATTAACAATAAATAAAACAAATAAGCAAATAGCCAAATAATTAAATCAATTAAATAATTATCAATTAAATACTTACCACAGTTAATCAATTAATGTAATTACAATAGTTAATCAATTAATAAACCAATTAAATAATTAAATCAATTAAAACAGTTAAGTCAAACAAATTACTAAATACAACCATTAATTAATTAAGCAATTACGCAAATAATCATACGAAAATAAAATAAATCAATTATGCAAATAATCAAACTAAAATAAAATAAAACAATAAATAAAAATGCCGAGACTATCCTTTTAAAAATTAGGGGTATTACATTCTTCCCCCTTAACAAAAGGATTTCGTCCTCGGAATTCACACTTACCTTCTTCCAATATGTCAGGAAACTGTGAGCGAATGACATCCTCCCGTTCCCAAGTAGACTCAGCCTCATTATGATGATTCCACTGAACACGTACCAACGGGATAACCTTATTACGAAAGATTTGATCCCGACGGTCGACAATCTGACACGGTGGCTCCAAATAAGTTGCATCTGGCTGCAACTCAATCTCCCCAATATCGATATGCTGATACCAATCCTCATCTAGCAGAAATTTCTGCAACATGGAAACATGGAACACATTATGGATGCGACCCAAATTATCCGGAAGTGTCAACCGATAAGCAACAGCTCCCACTTGATCCGTAATCATGAATGGACCAACAAATCACAGAGACAACTTCCCTTTCTTCCCAAAGTGCATCACTCCTTTCATAGGAGACACCTTAAGTAGAACCTGATCCCCAACCTGAAACTCCAAAGCACGAGTGCGATGATCCGCATAACTTTTCTACCTACTCTAGGCAGTGCGCATGCGATCCCTAATAAGAGGAATCTTCTCAGAAGTATCCTTGATGAACTCAGGACCCAAGAATCTGCTCTCGCCAACCTCCATCCAACAAACAGGTGATCGACACGGTCGGCCATACAATGCCTCAAATGGTGCCATTCCAATAGTCTTCTGGAAACTATTGTTATACGCAAACTCCACAAGTGGCAAATAATCCTCCCAATGGCCCTTAAAATCAAGAACACACGATCGAAGCATATCCTCTATGATTTGATTAACCCTCTCAGTCTGTCCATCAGTCTGAGGATGATAAGCAGTACTAAGGTGTAATTCTGTACCCAAAGCCTGCTGAAAACTCTTCCAGAATCCTGACATAAAACTCGAATCCCTATCCGATATAATAGACAACGGAATTCCATGCAACTTCGTAATCTCGTTAATGTAAAGTCTTGCCAACTGCTCTGAAGTGAAGTCAGTGCGAATAGACAAGAAATAAGCTGATTTCGTCAATCTGTCCACGATGACCGAAATGGAATTGTGATCCTTGAAGGAATTTGGCAACCCGTCCACAAAATCCATAGAAATGCTCTCCCATTTCCACTCCAGTATCGGCAGTGGCTGTAAAGCTCCTGGCGGCCTCTGATGATCAATCTTGACCATCTGACAAGTACTACATCGTGAGACAAATATAGCAATGTCCTTTTTTATACCTGCCCACCAAAACTGCAGCTTCATATCTTGATACATCTTGTCCCCTCCTGGATGAACAGAAAACTTAGAATGATGAGTCTCAGTCATCACATCATTCCTCAAATCATCAGCAGAAGGTACCACTAACTGTCCCTTGTACCTTAAACCTCCATCAGCCACAACATAGTAAAATGGGACCTCCCCGGAAGCTATTTCTGCAACTTTGTCAATGCACTGCTCATCCATGAGTTGTGCCTTCAAAACCTTGTGAATGATAAAAGGTGTAACTACCATGCAAGCCCTAAAAGCATCCAAGAAGTCCTTCACCTTCTTCAAAGCATTCCACTCAATGGTGAATAAAGCAAAAAGACTACTAACAGGTCGGCGACTGAGTGCATCTACCACCACATTCGTTTTCCCTAGATGGTACTGTATAGAAAAGTGATAGTCCTTCACAAACTCCAACCATCTGCACTGTCTCATATTCAGCTCTCGCTGAGTGAACAAATATTGCAGACTCCTGTGATCGCTAAATAATCTGAAGGACTCACCCAACAGATAATGCCTCCAACTACGTAAGGCAAAGACCACAGCTGCCAATTTCAAATCATATGTTGGATAATTAAGCTCGTGAGGCTTAAGCTTACGAGATCCATACGAAATCGGTCGCTCCCCTGCATCAAAACACATCTAAGACCCTGCAAAGAAGCATCCGTGTAGACAAAATACCCTATTCCGCTCTGTGAGGTAGACAAAACTGATGCAGAAGTCAACTTAGTCTTCAACTCATCAAAAGCTTTCTGACAATGTTCATCCCATACGACCCGTACACCCTTCTTAGTCAGATGAGTGAGTGATCCTGCTATCTTGGAGAACCCCTGGATGAACCTACAATAATATCCTGCCAAACTGAGGAAACTCCAAATCTCGATAGGTGAAGTAGGCTGTCCCCACTCAACCACCGCTGAAACCTTGGCTAGATCCACTGCTATTCCTCTTTCTGACACCACGTGACCCAAAAATTTCACCTTCCACTGCCAAAATTCACATTTCTCGAACTTGGCATACAACTGGTGCTCATGAAGCGTCTGCAAGACTATCTGAAGATGTCTAGCATGATCATCCTCTGGCCTCGAGTAAATCAAAATATCATCTATGAAGACAATGACAAATTGATCCAAATAAGCCCTAAAGACTCTGTTCATTAAATCCATGAAAACCGCTGGTGCATTAGTCAACTCGAAGGGCATCACCCGAAACTCATAAGATCCATATCTAGTGAGAAATGCTGTCCTCGGAACATCCTGCTCCCGAACCCGAAGTTAATGATATCCAGACAGCAGATCAATCTTAGAGAAGTACGTAGCTCCCTTCAACTGATCAAAAAGATCATCAATCCTGAGTAACGGATACTTGTTATGAATAGTAACCTTGTTTAACTCCCTGTAATCTTTACACAGCCGAAGTGAACCGTCCTTCTTCTTCACAAACAAAACCGGTGCTCCCCAGGGTGAAGTACTCCTGCGAATAAAACCCTGGCTGAGTAGCTGTTGAATCTAATCCCTCAACTCTCGCATCTCCACTAGTGCCATCCTATACGGTGAGGCGTAGTGCCTAGAGCTAAGTCTATCACAAAGTCGATCTCGCGACTAGGCGGCAACCCTGGAATCTCCTGAAATACATCCAGGAAATCCTGTACAATTGGTATGTTTTCCAATGATACAGTAGTCCCCTGTTCTATTTCCTCCTTCATATGAAATAAATAGGTGCTAATGTCACCCCGCTTCTCACCATTGGCCTGTCTAAAGTCCACGGTCAACTGATACTACTGTAGAACGGCGTTTACCACCTACGCATATGTAGTATAGGCTGGACTGCCCGTAATAGCTCTCTTGATAGACCACAACAGTCCCTTAACGAAACTGTTGCGCTTCTTCTCCTCGGTATCCACCTCTTACAGTGCAAAAAGAGATAAGCGCGTGAACTCAGTCTTCATGGCTGCCCTGACTGTATAAGGGAAATACTTTCATCAAAGCATGCACTAAACTGATGGTAAGTCAATGTCATCCTCTCCTCTGCGGTGGTAACTAACTCCCACCACTGTAATGCATCCCCAACTAGCTTGAAAGTAGCAAGCATCTGCTTTTATACCTCCGTGCATTGAACCAAGTGAAGATGTCGCTCGATGTCCTGTTTCCACTAGTGAGCTGCTTTCGCATCGGTGGAGCCTGTGAACTCAGGTGGGCTCCCCTTTGTAAAAGAACTCCTGACTTTCACCCAAGTATTAGTCTGAACAACCGGTGCTGGTAACGGTGCCGGCTGTACCTGAGGCTGATTTCGAAGTGCAACTGTTACCCCTACTTCTATAGCCCGAGCAATGAGGTCATTGATGTGAGGAGGATACTCTGGATCTCCTCCCTGATCCCGAGTCTACTGAACTTCCTCCTGCTCCTCATAGAACTGACCATCATCCTCCTGAAGCTGCCTGTGGGCCACTTCCCTTCGTCGCTGATTGTTCCGTCTGGTTATAAGTATAAGTATACACTATAAGATGCTCACTAATCCAATAAGTCTATCTCAGCCTGAATAGAGATACCATACAAATTGCACATAATGTGGTCATATGTACCTAGACCTACCAGGGAATAACACCTCTATCCAGCTACCCATCCTAGGCGATATACGCACCCTAACCATGATTCTGAGACTCAAGCTCATACCATGGCACCACAACATAGATATATAAAGTCCGTTCTAGGTGTGTCATTCAAAAGGTTTATTGACCTGACACCTAATTATAAGTAGGACTTAACTTTTGTAGTTAATCCATCTTATTTCCATATAGGTAGGACTTAGTCTTAGAACTAATCCGTCCCTAGAATAGGTAGGTCTTAGTGTTCTGAACTAAGCCACTCCTATTATGCCACCATCCCATACCGGTGCATAAACATCCACGTAAGTAGGACTTAACTTTTTATAGTTAATCCAACTTACTCCAAATTAAGTAGGATTTAGTGTTTTAGCTAATCCGTCCCTAGTATGACACCGTCCCATACCGGTGCATACAATCCTCTAAACAACACACTTGTTAAGACAATAATTGTTATTTATCAACCATTAGCCAGAATATGCATAAATACAGTTTAATACATATATTAGAGCATTAAGCATTCACGACAGAACCTAAAAATCAACTTCCAAATATTTAAATTGCTAACATGAGTTATAGCATTTAAATCTTTCCACATAATCCATAAATTGACACAATTAACAAAATATATATACCAATTTATTTCAAACCAAGCATAGATGATTTCAAGAGGTTACCTTGCTTATAACTCTGTTTAAACATAATTAAATAGTATAAGATTATATACAATAGAAGCTTCAAAACCTAGCACGTAAGTTAATTAACCACAACAGTGTGTCGTCTACAAGTTTTTCCCTAAATCCATCTCGCTCCACTCCTTAATCCAATTATGAATTAATGTTTTCCCATACTATTACAGGTCTATTACAGTCCCATACACCATTTAAAACAGTTTAAACCAATCGAGAAAAACCTATTCAGTCCAAACAGCCCTTAAGTACCAAAACTGGACCATTTAAAGTGAGAGCAGGCTCTCTTAAACTTTGGAGCCTGCTCTAATTCACCTAAATCCGGTTCTAGGACCTTAAGAGCTGGCTCCAAGGCATCAAGAGCTTGCTCCACTTCTTTGGGAGCCGGCTCTAAGGGTTTTAGGAGCCTGCTCTCCCTCCCTTAGTAGCCGTTGTCCGTTTTCCCTTTGTCTTTTTCGACTCCAGTGATTTCCAAGCCTCTGTAATGTGTTTAAATCCTTGTTCTAGTGTTCATTTAACATTCTAGACTAATTACAAGGCAACCATATGCATAATTTTTCTCAAACAAGCAAACTTAAACACATATAATGAATGAACCAATTAACAGAAACTTAAGGAATTTGCAAAACAGTTTCAGTAAACGAGATTAAATATATATCAAGCATGCATAACAGATTATTGAAGCATTCATTAAATCCCTGGAGTCCACCTAAGTATGCATAGAACACAGGTTCATGGGAAAGAATAGAACAGAGACTTGCTTTTGAGACTTTGAATTAAAATCTCTACGCCGTGTTCCTAGATTTTCCGGCGATCCTTTACCATTCAATCCCTCTGTTTCTCCTTGGTTCCACACACGTACAACACCCCTTCAATTGTTCCTTGGTTCAGCCTTAACCCCAGTTAACCCTAGTTTTCTTCTCTCTGCTTCCCTTCTGCCTCCAATACGTATATAGGATTTTAAAACCCTTGGCAGATTAATACAGATATTTATAAGCTTCGTTAAAAACCCTAAGCCGAGTTTAATTTAGAGACGGGAAAACCATTCATACTATATCTAAGTCGGCTAACCGTGACAACAAAAACCCTAAAATAATAATAATAATAATCAAAAACAATAAAACAATTAAATCAAATTTCCATGTAGACATATAATTAAGACAGAAAATAATTAAAACAAATACGCAATTAAATAATTCAAATAAAAACAACAATTCAAATAAGTGCAACAATTAAATAAAACAATAACTGAAACTAACTCAATTAATTAACAATAAATAAAACAAATAAGCAAATAGCCAAATAATTAAATCAATTAAATAATTATCAATTAAATACTTACCACAGTTAATCAATTAATATAATTACAACAGTTAATCAATTAATAAATCAATTAAATAATTAAATCAATTAAAACAGTTAAGTCAAACAAATTACTAAATACAACCATTAATTAATTAAGCAATTACGCAAATAATCATACGAAAATAAAATAAATCAATTACGCAAATAATCAAACTAAAATAAAATAAAACAATAAATAAAAATGCTGAGACTATCCTTTTAAAAAGTAGGGGTATTACATTGGTGTTCGATAAAATTCCTAAGCCAACTTCTTCACTCAAATGGCACCCAAAATCTCCTCCAAGCGTGCTCTTTCATATGTGGGACCTTCCAATAAACCTCCCGTACCAAATTGGGCGGATTAGCCCATTGCCACCAAGGCCAAATTTACCGTCCAAGATAGCTTCGAAGTAAATCCGGAAACGGCGTGGGCGGTCCAAGAATTGACGAACCATGGCCTCCAATCTCTATTCAAGCCACGTGCTCACTCTTACTATCCGCGTATAGTCAACCAATTCTTCTCAAACATGTTCCATTCATGTGCCGAGCCGGACATCATTAAAACCACCATAGATGACGTGACTTTTGAATTCAACATTGAGGACTTTGCCACGGCTTTGGCATGCCCAATGGACTCTCTGGTGGATGGGGCGGGCCTGCCTCTGTACGTTGCTCCTCCAGATGGGCTAACATTGTCTGACATTATGGAAGAAATTTGCTACAACCAGTATATCGGCACTCGAACCACAAGCACAAATAAATCATTCCTTCCATGCCGGCTCTAGTTCTTGGACTCTGTCCTTGAAAAGAATGTTTTCCGTATCCCTGGGCATTCTGAGCGTAAAGGGGCTTTCCTACACACCCTTTATGCTGCTGAGAAGGAGCAATGGTTTTGCCTCCCGTAACTTGTCTGGGACCAAATTCTCAAGGTCTACAATGACCTAATTTTGCTAAGGTCAATAATGCTACCGCTTGGGTGTTCCCATTCCCATATCTTGTCACCAGGCTCCTAAAAAACTAAGGGTTCAAAGCGCCCCATTATGAGGAGAAGAAGACCGATGTATTTGATTTTGACCTTGGGGTTTGGAAGTCCAGCACAGTTCAGCTTAAGACTGCCCGTCAGGCCCGCATAGGTGATATGCTTGATTGGGGAGCTCCAACTGTTCCGGTTGCCCCGGCCCCAGCTGCTCCTGCTACTCCTGCCCCTGTTGCACCACCTCTGCCTGCTATGACCCATGCTGATTATTACTCTCTCAGCGCTCGTGTTGATGCCCTTCACATACGAGTCGGGAACATCGAGGGCACTCTTAAAGAAACTCTGGAGGGACAGAAGACGTTGCAGACTATACTCCAGACTCTGATTGACCGCACCCCAGGCGACGCTGGTGGCTCATCCTCCACTCCGATGATGGAGTGATTTTATGCTTTTCGTATCTATTTCGCTTTCTAGTCATACTTTTTAGACTTATTTTGGGCCGCGTTTGGCATTTACTTTCCAGTAACCATTTTTGAACTTATAACTGCAATTCTTTTTCTGCTTTTCATGGATATTTAGTTTTTAGATAACTAACATTGTAGTTATTTCTATTCATCTTTATTTGGCTTCATATGATGCTTGTTGTGTATAGATGTCTTTTGACAGGTTTTTGAAATCAAGTTTGGGGGCATGCTCTTGGAATTCGCAAGGTGGAGTATTTTTGCACCACCACTTAAATTCCTCCTCCACTTGGTATTATTACTCTTTGAACCCTCTTTTCATTTCCCTTTTCATTTTTTGTCTTCTCCCATTGAGGACAATGTGACATTCAAGTTTGGGGGTGCAATATTGCATTTTTGGTGTTACATTTTTGTCTGCATGCGCTGATTGTTCATGTAAAGTAATAAAAATCATTTTTTTTTTTTTTTTGGAAAGCAATGATAGAGAAATCTTGGATCTTGTTGGAGATGGAAGCATGTGTTTAATACTTCGTGTATAAAGGCAAATGATAGTTTTTGAAAATAAAGAAAAATGTGAGATGATCATGTGGATTCAAACTGGTTTGTATAAATGCGTCAATTAGATTTTCGTCGGATTTCATGCTCTTCTATGCTTCACACTACACAGATGCACACCGGAAACTTAATTGTGAGGCATGCAACCTAATTGACCTTGACCTTGACTCAGTTGATTTGAATTGATGAACCTAATGAATGGATATCTTTGGCATGAACTTAAAATAATAATAATAATAATAATAAATAAATAAATAAATAAAGAAGAAGTTGAATAATTAAAATGACCAGTTTAAGTTCATAGCCTTGCTGACTCGAGTTATTAAGCCCTTGGAGTGTCTTTACACTTAGCACCCTAAAGCCATCTGGTTTGGGAGTTGTTGGCCTAACGCTTGTTGCATGGGTTGGTTAGAAAGCTTAAGGGACTTAGGCATTGCACAGTCATTCACAAAAATAAAAATAAATAAATATGGTTCGTTGGAGTTCGTAGCCTTGCCAATCCAAGTTATTAAGCCCTAGGAGTGTCTTTACACTTAGCACCCTAAAGCCATCTGGTCTGGGAGTTGCTGGCCTAACGCTTGCTACATGGGTTAGTTAGAAAGCTTAAGGGACTTCGGCATAATATGTATCTAAAAAAAAAAAAAAAAAAAAAAGTTGTATTTTGAATAAATCATGCCTTAGATACCTCGTTTAAAAAGGGGATTTCAATGATTTGAAGCTCGTGTTTTGAAATTGGAAAAAGAAGGTAAAAACCGCATATTGGGAATCCGATTCACTTTCACTGAAGTTAGAGTTGATTTCTATTTCAGAGATGATAATTGAAGTGTTTATATAGACTATGATATTGATGCATGAGATTTAAAAATATGTGTAGTCATTTTTGTTATATCAAGGCTTCATATATGCAAGGTAGTCTGCTTAATGATCCTGTCTCTAATTTTTTTTCTGTTTGTTCCAAGTTGCAATTGAGCTTTATAAGTATTTTCTTGCTCCATGATTGATGCATGTGGATAGCATGTCAAATGTTGTCATTTTGTTAAGAGTTTCATTTTTGGTTTTGCTATGGAACTAGCAAAATGTAAGTTTGGGGGTGTGATAAGCGCCGAATATTGCATATTCAAGTGCCCTTATTTGCATTAGTTAAGCCCATTAGTTGATTATACTGCATATTTTAGTTTTATTTGCATACTTTTGTCTATTTGTTGCTTGGTTCCCCAAAAAGAGTTAAAAGTGACACTTTGATGAGTTTTTGAAGATCAAAGTACGCTGTTGCTGGGAACCTTCGTTTTGGCCAAGCCAATGACTCAACGAACTCATGGTTATCCCTACAAAGTGCTGGAAAAGATGGCTGCACCAGAGGACCAAGCAAAGATGGGCTATTGAAGCAAACTGGTGCAAAAACCCTGAAATTGGGCGGGCGCCCGCCCAGATCCTGCAAGCGCCCACCTATATGTCCAGTAGAAGACTCGCCACTTGAAAAGTGGTGGGCGCCCGCCAAAACGCCCAGAAGCTTCATGCAACCATGGGCGCCGGCCAATGAGACCAGAGACCCGCGGGCGCCCACCATTTTGTAGATAGCTCTGCGTGGTCTGCATTGTTTGGTTCAAGGTTGTCCCCTTGACCCATTGTGTGGTCCTGATTTCTCCTAGGGTTGTTGGGCCATGAAAATGGAGGGAAACGGAGGATGTATTTGGCTAAATAAGGGCTTAGAGGCTTGTATTAGATCTATCTCACATTTTAGCAAGCTCTTAGAGAGAGAAATATTGTAAGGTGAGGGGTTTGTGTGTTCTTGAGCTCAAGGTGCGAAAATGGAGTTGAAGATCACTCCTTCTCCTTCCTCTCTTGCATCCATGAGCAACTAACTCCCTATCTAGGGAGGTGATGAAGCCCTCTCTAGTAAGCATGTTCTAGTCTTGGTTTACTTTGGGGAAAATGATATATATATGTGATTATTTCATAATCTAGAGGTTACACTTGATGTAATGAACCTAAATTTGTATAAATAATTGTGTTGAATCTATTATCTTATCTTAGATCATATTTTCTCATGATTGTATGCCTTGATTTTTCATAGTGACAATGAAAATGAGATTGTGTAATGGTTTTAATGGCATGTTGTATGAGAACCTTGTTAGTCCATGGCTTAGGGCTTCCCTTTGATGGATTAATCTTGATTTTTAACTTCATGTGCTCCTATCATTTAATTGAAGGCTTGACAATCTCTAGCTTAGTGATCATGTCTAAGGCTACACCCTAGTTTAGGTAGTCAAAGCATGTAAAACTTTGATAGATTATTCTTGCCTATTGATTTCATGAACATCTTGATGGTAATGTAGTAATTTTGTGTTATTGCATTCCATGGTCATATATATATATTGTTTCCCCAAGTTAATATTAACTAGCATGTTAATAAGGTAGGTAATGGATTCACTTCCCTAGACCTTTCTTTTTAAATTTCTTCCTCTTAAATTCCTTGCATTTATTACTTTATACACATTTCAATTCTAGTTACTAAGTGACAAGCCAATCAAAACTATATACATCTTTCATCAAACCAAAAGTGAATTTAAAGACCTTGGTTGCTATAAACTAGCAATCCCAATGCTTCGACTTACCCGTCCAATAGCCCTATTTTACAATGATTTGTGCTATTGCAAATGGTTGATTATTATTGATAATCGACGAGACCCAGCAGCAAGCCTATTAGAATAAGAGTTAAAGCTATTTCTAGGCTTCTAATACTTGTCTCTCTCTCTTACTAAGTGGCCACTTCACTTTTAACTTTCAAAGGTCATTTTCATTTAGTAACAATATAGAGAAAACCTTTTAACTAAAAAAAATAAACAATATAGAGAGAACAATGTAAGTCCTTTCATGGACAGATTATACATCCTATACCTTCTTTCCTTTAGAGTAAAATATGGTAAAGAGATTACTTCCCTATTCTACAATGATTTCAGTATTATATGTAATACCTCATAATTTTAAAGGATTTTAAAAAGGGATTTTAAATTACTTTTATTTGATTCAATTGGCATTATTTATTAATTGGCTTGTTTTATTTAATTTGTGTGCATTTATTTGATTATTTATTTATTTATGTGATTTACATGTTTATGTGACCTTAAGTGTGTTTATGTGAAATTAATTGTTAGGATGTTGGAAGATGGCCTTGATGGATTAAATAAGTCTAAGGTTTATTGGTCATGCCTCGGCCGTTATGCTTGCCAAAGTTCAAAGATGTGGTCAAATTTAAATTTTATAAAAACCACTACCACTACTACTACTAACGTAGCAAGAGTAAGTAGAGATCGTCCCAAGAGATTTGCAAGGTACTCTAGAATTAATATTAAATTAGTAGGTCGAATGATCAAAGAGGGGTTTTGGTTGAATTGCACTGATGATTTAATTAAAAACATACAAATTAAGATCAATCTAGAGATTAAGGTAAAGAGAATGAGAGAAAGATCTTAGAGCTTATAGTTCACCACTAAGCTTCACTTCACTAAGCATTAACAATTGTCAATTTAAGGGGAGTTTCATGTTATAAAACAAATGTGTGTGTGTGCCATTAATTGAAATACTAAGCATGGATGACAAATTAAGCATAAATTGTCTAATAAATCTAGTGAGTAGCACAACCTATCAAACTAAGCCATTAACCATTCAATAAACCCACAATTAATGCACACACAAAAATCTAGCGAAATGTACTACTTGTGACGGCCCTGATTTTTAGGCTAGTGCGTCCTGTGATGAACCGAACGTAGATCCGATAACGAATCCAGAATGCGAAAGTAAGAAATAAGACAACGGTCTCCCAAGGCACAACACACCTCTAATACCCTTTGATGACCTTTCATGAGGTCGTGGAACTCAATGAGAATTGACGCAGAAGTAAAAGATCGGAAATATGACAAATAAGCCCCCAGGGGTAAAATAGTCATTTTACATGGAAATGACGTCCCTAGAATGTATATTATTCCCGAGACACATCCATAACTTCTCGTGAAGTAACGGAACTCAAAAGAAAGTAGCGGAAGTGAATTACAAGAAAACCGGACAAAAATAGCCCCAAGGGCAAAATGGTCATTTTTGAAAAATATAAAATCGGGTGCTACTGAGCACACCACTGGGAAGATAGTGAAAAATTAATCAAGTTAGACTCAAGAATCACTTGATTCAGAATCCAGATGAAAGAGAAAAGTCAAAACAAAGTTTTGACGTCGCCACGGCCGTGAATAGTAACCTAGGCAAAATGCTGAAATCCGTGTGCCGTTTTGAGGCACTAAACGACATTTTTTGGAAAAACATGAAGAAGAAATCCCCCTCAAAATAATTTTTCCAAGTTGACCATGTCAAAAGAAAATTTTATTTTTGACGTGAAATCCCCAAAACGCCCTTACAACAGACTTTTTCAAACAGTGCAGATGCGCACAAGAAATCAGATTTGACGCGAGGTTTTCGGGTCCGAGATGACATTTTCTAGAAAAAAAAACACAAAGAAGTAACCCCCCCCCCCCTAAAATCACATTTTCTAAGTGACCATGTGAAGACCGGAATTCATTTCTCGAAGGAAAATCCCAAAATGCCCTAAAACAGATTATGCAAAAAAATGTCAAAAGTAAATCCATAGGAAGCTCAAATCACCTAGGATGAGGTTTTTCTTGAAAACGATCATGCACACAAATGTAACTTACCCATTAGGACGTGCTACAATGGTCCACGGCTTAAAAATATCGCCGATGCAAAATTCGACCCCCCCCCCTCACGGCCAAAAAGGTAAAAATGAACTAGAAATGGGAAATTTGAAAACTAAAATTAACAAATGATTTCAAATTACCGTTTGGCCCTTGGCCACACTTCATGCATATTAAGTAAGTCCTAATGAATGTGCTAGTGCACACTTTGCATCACCCGATTTGGAAATGAACCCTTAAAGGCTTGGATTTTACTATTTTAGCCCAAAATGCAAAGTATGAAACTAAAATGCAAAAATGAAAACGAAATGGTGATTGGCCCTTGGCCACACCTCATACATATTAAATGAATGGTAGATAACGAATTTCATACCCGATGCACACTCCGATGCAAAAATGTCATGCTAAAACCCTAATTTCTTATATATTCTCATTAAAGGTAAGATTTCAACATTTATGAATATACAAGAACTTCAAATATGGTTTGGCCCTTGGCCTCATATCACATACATAAAATGAGAATTCAAAAGTATGCTTAGGCACACATTACAAGTTTAGAATCAAATATACACATTTGACAAATAAGGCTACAAATGGCTTTTCAAGCCAACCTTCACAAAATAGAACCTTCAAGTCCACAAATCGTCCAAGCATAACGAGAATCTTGATTCCTGTACCTAAAAAATGTCCCCACTACGTGGGTGAGTAACATAAAACTACTCGTAGGAAATGAGCATGCATCGACCTAACGTTTTACAAAGTTATTACATTAACTTAAAACAATTCAAAAGGGTCATGCCACCAAACGTCTATGTCAAATGTGAGACTCGGGGAGTATCCTAAACTACCTTAAGACATTTCTAACATAAATTACATCATTCATGCAATTCAAACAATATAGAATCATGCTATACAAAGCAACAAGATATAGATCTTCAAAGCCATTGACTTAAAATCTAAAATGCGAAAACAACTAAAGTGGGTCATGCCACCTAACGTCTATGTTCCAAATGAATCTATAGGATCATTCCTAAGTTACATTTAAACAATATAGCATAGATGTACTTAACAACATTAAAAACCTGCAATGATTCATTAGAAATCATAATGCCTGAATGTACTTAACAACATCAAAACCTGCAATTATTCATTAGAAATCATAATGCCTGAATGTACTTAACAACATTAAATCACCAATAACCAAAACCACAAGTTACAATTAAACATTGGTTGCCAACTTGGAATTGAATGCGAAATCAAGTAGTGGAAGACTTAGACATCAAATCCTGGATAAAGCCAAGACCTATGGTTATTCCGGGCATTAACCGGCTAGGAATACCACCCTAAGTGCGCACTATAAATGGGGAAAACTCATACCTCCCGCACTAGAGCTAAACTCTAGCCAAGTCTCTATAACAATGTCCCAAATGACTCCAAAATAAATAAGTTAACAACTTATATACGAAATATATATAAAGCACGAAACTATAGTCCATGCACAAGTAGGTTGTAACCATACAGCTCATGCTCTAAATCCACAACTACTCTAGGATGACAAATGTCGAATCTTCAGAGCGTGATTCGTTACACACTATAATAACATCACATGTTGAATCTTCAATGTGCGATTCGTTACACGCTATAACAATATAATTCAATATTGAAAATATAAACTGAAGAATCTAATACAAGTCTAAAATCATGCTTTAAACATACTACCAATGTCAAACTCATGATTAAATCAATAATGCAATAGAAACGAAAATTAATCAAACAAGCCAATTATTCTCTAGGTTTCAAATCTCAATCAAATGATCCCTAATTAACGCATGTTAAACAACATAGCATGGTCATTTCATATATCCATTCAAAAACTTGATTAGGCCAGGGAACAATAAGGTAGAATTTAATTAAATCATGATAATTAAATCTCTAACTTCTAAAATAGCACCAAATGGTCCCAAATTAAATGGTGGTGTACAAGTCATGTTCATCACAAATATCAAGTTAAAAACTTAATTAAGCCAATGGAACCATTAAATAGATTTTAATTAATCCTTTTAACTAAAATCTCTAAATTTTCATACTCATCTAAATACTCTCAAATTAAAGTATGTTAAAGACCATGCCAAGACTTAATTTAAAAGCATATCACAAGTTATTTCCATGCAAGGTACGGCCATGAGAATTAAATTTTCACCAAAGAAAATTATTAAATAAAAGTTGCAATACTTTATCAAATACTCCAATTTTAATATATGTTAACAAACCTACCAAAGCCTAATTTACTAGCATGCCACAATTTAATTCTACGTTGAATATCATCATGTGAATTAAATCTTAAAAATAGAAATTAATTAAATTAAATTCTAGATTATGAACAAAAGCATGCATACAAGTTTTATAAGCATCAATAGCATGCAAGACAACAAAAATATAAACCTATAACATCCCCTACCTCAATTTGAGATGAAAATCTCAAATTCCCACCGAAAGAAAAGTGCTCCGAATCCGACGATACTTCGGAATTTTGTCGGGGACAACATGCTGAACAAGAATCCCAAGGAAGCCCCATGAAAATCACTGCTTGACTTCAAACCCGAACTCACAAAATGGACAGAAATGGGTCCTAATAAGGGGGAAAGGTAGAGCACGACGAGGCCTACGATAAACGTTAAGACGAGAGACTTTTTACAAAGGCATGCAAGTGGAGAAGAAGAAATAAAGGTGGCAGCCCCTTGGGTTGCCATGGCTGCTAGCCATGAAGTGGAGAAGAAGGCTAAAAAGTTAACTTTTTAAAGTAGGGCAACCTATTTATAGAAATCTCAAAAAGGGCCCCGCCGGGTCCAAAAAAGTGGAATTTGAGCAGATGCGCTCAAATGGCAAAAACTCCATGAACGAAAAAGAACCAAAATGAGAAAATATGAATAATAAAAGAAATGGCGTTCAAAACTGAGTTCTGAGCAGAGAGATATGCCCCGAACAAGTTCGACGGCAACTAGGGCCAAAAACCCTGAAACTGGAGAAAAACGAACAGAAGGAAATTCTAAGAGTACACGACTCGACGAAAAGTGAAAATGAATCCCGTACGAGGATTCAAGCTCAAAACAAGGCATTTAGCAATAACTTTCATTAATTGCACAATGGCCCCTACAACTATGCTAATGGCCCAGAATGAAAATATCTTCCAAAAATATTTTCTTAAAAACCCCTGAAATAAAATTTCTTCAAAAGATATTTACGAAAAACACCCTAAGAAAAGAAAAAGATTCTGAAAAACTATGCATCCATGCCCCTGTGGACACCAGGAGCAACCAGAGTACTTTACTACAAAAGTAAAGATACATATTTCGTGGAAACCACTTAGAATGAAGATACATGAAGTCAAAAACAAACTTCGAACACAAAAAGTGAGGTTATGCCAATAGAGTGACAAACGGGGAAAAGACAAAATAGGGAAAAGGAAGAAAAGTGAATGGTGTCAAAAAAACAAAAAATGTGGAAATGACTCGGTCCTTTAAGAAAGTTGTCAATCCAGGGGAAAGAGTCTCAGAAACCATTTTCGAGCACTCGAGACAACACTAAGTGACGAGAAACCAAACACCGAATAGAGAAGGCAATGGAAAAAATTTATCCATAAAATTTGAGGAAAAAGGAAAGGAAGAAAATGACCGGGTCATTACACTACTTGCACTCATAAGCATGGATCATCAAGCAACAAGAATGGAAAATAAAATTAAACTGCACTACAATTACACTAATGACAAGGAAATTAAACTAATTAAGCTAAGGAGGTAGCACAATCCATCAATAAATAAGCATGATCCATCAAACAAATCACAAGAGTAATCAATTAAGCACCATGCCTTGACCATCACTAAATTTATAACTTCAACACACATAGACATGTATTAAACTCATAAAACCTAGTGTAAACACATGACCATTCATTCTAGCATACATAGACATACGTATAAAAATAAAAGATCAATTGGAAGAATTAATCCATACAAATCATGTAAAAACTTAAGATCTATATAAATTCATGGTCAAAACATTATTTACAACATAAATCCCCAAAAATTACAAAATACTAAGTTTAGGAAGCAAGCCTAGGGGTTATCTCTAGCCCCAAAAAAGGGATTTAGCCACTCATGGTAGGTGTCATCCAACCTTCAAGGGCTATCTTCAATATAGGCACCATCTTCTTCCTATTTACTTTGCTCCTAAAACCCTAGTTCTAGAGAGAGAAAATATCTAGTAGCTATATCTATATTTGAAATAAAAATTGTCAACCCTATACAAATTGGTTCATTTGATTTAAATACAAGCCTTTTTGAGTAGGCAACAAGTCAGAAATAAGGCCTTTGATTGGTGCAAACTCGCAGCTACAAAAATTGGTGGAGTTCTGGCGTACTCGGGAATTAAACAGCTCACTGCCAGCATGAGCTTCGATCAATCGAAGGGATCTTCAATCGATTGTAACTTGCTTCGATCGATCGAAGCTGACGTGGCAAAGATATTTTTACAAGTGGCAACCTTATCCATTAAGCTGGTACCGCTTTCATCTCTATCGATTGTAGATAGTTTCGATCGATCCTGTCTTTCTTCGATCGATCTAACCTTGAATAGTGCAGTTTTCTGACTTTTTTCTAGATTTTCTTCTTAACTCCAAAAAGGAGCTAAAAGACTCTTTTTAGCCTGTTTGAACCTTATTGAACTAAAATAGATAAAAATACAAATTAGAACTAAAACGTGAAATTAAGATAGATGAATAGACTAAAATACCCTAACTTAGGTGCTAAAATGCATCACATTTGAGCACTTATCATCTATGGGTATATATATATTAATTATAACTGTACATATGTGTGTGTGTGTGTGTGTATATATATATATAATATGTAGATAATGTGTATTACATTACTTATTTGTGTATTGCATGTATTATTTACATATTATTTATTTATAATCTGATTAGTATTAGGATTAGGGTTAGTATATATATAATATATGTGTAATTACATATAGTTATACATTATATAGAGAGAACATAAAGAGATAAGAGAGACAGGAAAGGAATAATAGAGAAAGCTAGAGATAGACGAAAGGCTGTGAGAAAGAGAGAGGCTGAACCAAGGAAGAGAATGAAAGGCCGGACCAGTGAGGAGGACAGCGGCAACCACTCAAGGCTGACGGAGTTGGAGGAGATGACCAGAAAAGCTTGCATTGTTTTCAATCCAAAAACCTAAGGCAAGTCACACCTCTATTCTTCCCCTTTGAACCAATAAATTCTTCACCTTGCATATCAAAATCTTAGGACTGAGGAGTATTGATTTGACATGTATAATTGACAGTAAAAGCATGAAAATGGATTGTTATATATATATATATATATATATATATATATGCATATTCCTGGCTTATTTATATGATTTCTTTGAATTTGAAGATTTGATTGCCATGTTTTTTTAATTTAATAATGTTATTATGCCATCTAATCATTTAGGAGTCGTTAAAATTGTTCGTGCATGAATTGGAACCTAAAATAATGGATAACAAAACTGAAACTCACGGACATAACCAAGAATCCTTACCCAGGCAGTTTCAACCAACTAAAACTAAGAAGCAGTGGACTAAAATTCTAGTATCAGTCAACTAACTTTAAGTTTCAGCCGATTGAAACCCCTAGGAGCAGCAAACTAATTTATACTTGGAACTTAATATTTTTCCAAAATGGGGGAGTTTTAGCACAGCATTTTAGGGTCATTTCTGGTCTCTGGGGTGCTTCCCCAAACCCTACCAAGGGCTCGACGTTGGAATAATTCGCGTATGGCATTAGGCGACGCATAAATTAATTAGGGAATGGATGAGTTAATTTCATGGTGTTAGGATCTTATATGGTCTTAAACATATTGAGATGGTAATGTGCACCATGATTCATGATATTGATCATTTTTGGGTATTTTAAGAGTTGAATGATATTAATCACATTCTTTTATATACTACTTGTTATGGCTAAATAGTATTTATCATTCTTGTACTTGTAATGGAGCATGAGTAATCAACTACTAAGTTGTTCTATGTTTAGTATTGTTTATATACTTGTTGTACTTGTCATATAATTCATAATGGGTTGTTTTTATTAAATTGTCCATGTTTATACTTTGCATGGGTAGCCTTTTTGCATGATTTATTGTGGATTTGATTATGGTGATGGATTAAAATTTTTGAAACCATTTGGGCTGACTAATAAATGAAGTCTCACTTATTCTTTAAGATGGTTGAATTGTCTAAGTGAGTGGTTATTGAACCAAGAGGGGGGTGAGTTGATCTGTTTCAATAACTTCTTCAAGTACTAAAATGAATACAAAGGTCAACAAACACAATGAGGCACAAGGTTTACAGGGAAAACCCTCTCAATAGGGAAAAACCTAGGTTCTAAGCCTCAGCCAATAAAAACACCACTAGTTGTATGCAATTAGTTACACACTCAGCTATCTCACACTCTGCACACACCTTGAAAACACTAGTTTTCACAACCTCTATATACACACTAGCTAATAATGTGCTCAATAACACTCAATAATATGCTCAACAACACTCCCCCTATCCTCATCACTATTGCTAGAACCCTGCAAGGTCTCACACATCACCAAATACAATAAGAAGAGTAAACAATAACAATGTTCAAGCATACACACAGGATAAGAGTGGTTGTGCAACTCAAAACTCCAAACAGCACCATATAAATCACATTCTACAGAATTATGGTTTTAGGGGTAAAACTGGAAATTTGTGTCCCTAAAATTCTGAGTTCAACTCCATAACCTTAAATCTTCAATATGAACATGCTCAGGTGATAAACATAATGAATATAGCATGCATATAAAAATACAACAACTATAAAGCCTTGACAACAACAATACAATGTTTTTTTTCTTCCTAAATAGGGCTTTTTTAAAAAATATATATATAAATCAAAATAATACAATTACAAAAGGAGGTAATCCAATGCATAAAATGGAATGGATAAAACTCCACTTCCAGCCAAAATACTCAACAAAACTAAACAATAAGCTTATTATCTAAATAAAGCAGATTCTAATCATCACAGTAGCTTGCTGCTTCTCTCTGGTCTTCTAATACGGCGTTGCTAATCCCCAGCAACGGCGCTAAAATTTGACTGTAGATGTTGTTATGCTTTACAAAAATGTGTGAATGTGAGAGTGGTTCAAAGAAAACTTTTTTGGTCAAATTTAAATTTATAAAAACCACTACCACCACTACTACTAACGTAGCAAAAGTGAGTAGGGATCATCCCAAGGGAATTGCAAGATACTACAGAATCGAATTCGGGTTAGTAGGTCGAATGATCAAAGAGAGGTTTGGTTGGTTGAATTAAGCTAGTAATTCAATTAAAAACATGTAAATTAAGAATAATCTAAAGATTAAGGTATAGAGAATGAAAGAGAAGTCTTTAGGCATAGAGTTCACCACTAAGTTTCACCTCACTAAACATTTATCATTTGCCAATTTAGAGGGCTTCCAAGTTGTAAAACAAGTGTGTGTGTGTGTGTGTGTTATTAATTGAAATACTAAGCATGGATGGCAATATAAGCATAAATTGTCTAATTAATCTAGTGAGTAGCACAACATATCAAATTAAGCCACTAACCATTCAATAAACTCATGATTAATACACACACAAAAATCTAGAGAAATGTACTACTTGCACTCATAAGCATGGATCATCAAACAACAAGAATAAATTGTCTACCTATCTAGGAATTTAAAGCAACAACACTTCACTTATACTAATGACAAGGAAATTAAACTAATTAAATTGAGGAAGCAGCACAATTCATCAAGAAATAAACATAATCCATCAAACAAAACACAAGAGTAGTCAATTAAGCACTATGCCTTGACCATCACTAGATTTATATTTCCAACACACATAGACATGAATTAAACTCATAAAATCTAGTGTAAGCACATGACCATTCATTCTAGCATACATAGACATATAAATAGAAATAAAAGATCAATCAGAAGAATTAATCCATACAAATCATGTAAAAACACAAGATCTATATAATCATAGATCAAAATATCAATTACAACTAAAATCCCCAAAAATTACAAAGTACTATAGTTTAGGAGGCGAGCCTAGGGGCTATCTCTAGCCCCAAGAGAAGGATCTAGCCACTCATGGTTGTTATCATCCAACCCTCAAGGGCTTTCTTCAATGTAGGCACCATCTTCTTCCTCTTGCTTTGGTCTCCAAAAACCCTAATCCTAGAGGGAGAAAATTATCTAATTGTATAACAAAAGTTGGAATAACTAGTGAAGGAATTTCTTGGAACCCTATACAATTGGTTCAATTTTAATTAAATACAAGCCTTTTTTAGTAGGCAATAAGTTAAAAAATAGGCCTTTGATTGGTGCATTCTTGCAGTTACAAAAGTTGGTGGAGTTTGGGCGCGCTCAGGAATTAAACAACTCATTGCCAGCAGGGGCTTCGATCAATCGAAGCTGGTTTTAATGGATCGAAGCTTACTTTGATCGATCGAAGCTGATGTGGCAAAGATATATTTGACAACTGGTGACCTTATCCACTAAGTTGGCACCGCCTTCATTTCGATCGATCGTAGATCTTTTTGATCGATCGGGAACTTCTTCGATCGATCGAAGGTTGACAAGTGCAGTTTTTCTGACTTTTTTAGGATTTCCTTCTTAACTCTAAAAAGGAGCTAATAGACTCTTTTTAGCCTGTTTAAACCTTATTAATCTGAAATAGACAAAAACACAAATTAGAACCAAAACGGGAAAATAAGATAGATGAATGGACTAAAATACCCTAACTTAGGTGCTAAAATGAATCACATTTGAGCACTTATCAGTATCTTATTTACACAGGCACTTCTTTGCAGGGTTTGGGATGTGTATTGATGCAGGAGGAGTGGCCGGTATCTTATGGATCTCGTAAGCTTAAGCCTCATGAGCTTAACTATCCAACTCACGACTTGGAGTTAGCAAATGTAGTCTTTGCCTTGCTTATTTGGAGACATTATCTGTTGGGAGAGTCCTTTAGACTATTTAATGATCATAAGAGTCTGCAATATTTGTTCACACAGAAGGAGTTAAATATGAGACAGCGCAAGTGATTAGAGTTTCTGAAAGATTATCATTTCTCTATACATACCATCTAGGGAAAGCGAATATGGTGGTAAATGCACTCAGTCGCTGACGTTATGCTAGTTTTTCCGCGTTATTCGCTATAGAATGAGATGTTTTGAATACTATGGATGAGTTGTATGATGCTTTTGTAGCTTGTATGGTAGTAACACCTGCTATGATCTACAAAATACTTAAGGCACAACTTAAAGATAAGAAGTGCATTGATAGAGTTGTAGAGTTAGCTTCTGGAGATGTTCCATGTAATAATCCAGTCATTTTCCTTCCTTTCCTTTTTCCTCAAATTTTATGGATAAATTTTTTTCATTGTCTTTTCTGTTCTGTGTTTGGTTTCTCATCACTTAGTGTCGTCTCGAGTGCTCGAAAATGGTTTTTGAGACTCTTTTCTTTCGATTGACAACTTCCTTTAAGGACCGAGTCATTTCCATATTTTCACTTTTTGGACACTATTCACTTTTCGTCCTTTTCCCTATTTTGTCTTTTCCCCGTTTGTCACTTTGTTGGCATAACCTCACTTTATGTATTCGGAGTTGGTTTTTGATCTCACGTATCTGCATTCTAAGTGGTTTCCACGAAATACGTATCTTTGCTTTTGGAGTAAAGTACTCTAGTTGCTCCCAGTGTCCATAGGGGCATGGATGCATAATTTTTCAGAATCTTTTTTTTTTCTTGGGGTGTTTTTCATAAATATCTTTTGAAGATATTTTATTTCAGGGATTTTTAAGAAAATATTTTTAGAACGTATTTTCATTCTGGGTCATTAGTGCAGTTTTTACTTTTTTGAAGGGCCATTACGTAATTAATGAAAGTTATTGCAAAAATACCTCATTTTAAGCCTGGATCCTCGTACGAGATTCATTTTCACTTTTCATCGAGTCGTGTACTCTTAGAATTCCCTTCTAGTAGTTGTTGCCGAACTTGTTCGGGGCATATCTCTCTGCTCAGGACTCGGTTTTTAACGTCGTTTCTTCCGTTGTTCATATTTTCTCATCTCAGTTCTTTTTCATTCACAGATTTTTGCCACTTGAGCACGTTTGCTCAAATTCTACTTTTCCGGACCCGGCGGGTCCCTTTCGGGGCACTTTTAGGGTTTTACTATAAATAGAATGTCTTAAAGTGAAAAGTCACTTTTCCATCATCTTCCTCCCTCTTTGGCCGGCAACCATGGGAGCTCCTTGGGCTGCCACCTTTTCTTCTTCTCCTCCACTTGATTTCCTTGGTAGAAAGTTTTCAGCCTTAACATTTAGCGTAGGCCTCGTCGTGCTCTACCTTTCCCCCTTATTAGAACCCATTTTTGGCAAAATTTTGAGTTCAGGTTTGAAGTCAAGTTGTGATTTGATGGGGCTTCCTTGGGATTCTTGTTCATCGTGTTCTCCCTGATAAAATACCGAAGTATCGTCGAATTCGGAGCACTTTTCTTTCAGTAGGGATTTGAGATTTTCATCTCAAATTGAGATTGGGAGTGTTATATGTTATTATTTTTTTTGTCTTGCATGCTATTGATACTTATACAACCTGTATGCATGCTTTTGTTCAAAATTTAGAATTTAATTTAATTATTTTCTATGTTTAAGATTTAATTCTCATGATGATATTCAACTTAGAATTAAATTGTGGTATGCTAGTAAATTAGGCTGTGGTATGTTGCTAACATATATTAAATTGGGATTATTTGAATAAAGATTGTATCTTTTATTTAATAATTTTCTTTTGTGAAAGTTTAATTATTATGGTCGTACCTTGCATGGAATTAACTTGTGATAGGCTATCAAATTAAGTCTTGGTATGCTCTTTAACATACTTTAATTTTGGAGCATTTGAATGAGTATGAAAATCTAGAGATTTTAATTAAAAGAATTAATTAAAATCAATTTAAGGGTTCCATTGGCTTAATTGAATTTTAAACTTGATATTTGAAATGACTAGAACTTGTTTACTAATATATATTAATTTGGGACCATTTGAAGTTGCTTCAGAAGTCAGAGATTTAATTAAATTCTACATTGTTATTCCATTAGCCTAATTAAGATTTTGAATGGATTTATGTAATGACCATGCAGTGTTGTTTAACATGTGTTAATTAAGGGTCATTTGATTGAGATTTGAAACTTAGATAAATTAATTAGTTTATTTAATTAATTTCCGTATCTATAGCGTTAATGATTTAATCATGTATTTGACGTTGGTTGTATGTTTAAATCATGATTTTGGACTTGTATTAGATTCATGAGTATATGTTTTCAATATTAAATGATATTGCCATAGCGTGTAACAAATCGCACACTGAAGATTCGATATTTGTCATGCTTTAGTAATGTAGACTTAAAGCATGTATTGTATGTGTTTCCAAACTCAGTTGTGCATAGTAGATAGTTGATTATCTTGTATATACATGTTGATATATACGTTGTTGCATAACTTGTTGATTTTGGAAACTTGGGGATGTCGTTGTTTGACTATGGCTAGGACATGGTTCTAATACAGGGGATTGTCCCTCTACAGTCTAGTGCGCATATAGGGAGGTTACCCATGGGTTAGTAACCCTAAAGTAACTATGGTGTCGGTCTGATCCGGCGTGATGTCCAAGTATCCTCTTTGTTTGATTTCGTATTTCGTTTCAAGTTAATAACTAGATGATATCGTAACTTGTTATTCTTTAATTGATTTCCCGTTTTGAGTTTTAAGATGTCAACTTAGAAGAATCATGATTTGTGCGTTGTATTGGAAGTTCCAATGTTAGTTAAATTGCATCGATATTGTGATTTGTGTTTCGATGTTCAAATGTAGCTTAGAAATGATCCTATAGATTCATTTGGAACATAGACGTTAGGTGACATGACCCACTTTAGTTGTTTTCATATCCTAAATTGTAAGTTGATACTTTTGAGAACCTTTATCTTATTGCGTTGTATAGTATGCTTCTATATTGTTTAAATTGCGTGAATGATGTAATTTATGCTAGAAATGATCTACGGTAGTTTAGGATGCTCCCTGAGTCTTATGTTGACTTAGACGTTAGGTGGCATGAGCCTCTTTAACATGTTTCACCTTAAGGTGATAAAATTGTAAAATGCTAGGTCGATGCATGCTCATTTCCTACGAGTAGCTTTATGTTACTCACCCCAAAGTTACTAGGGATTTGTTTCAAGTACGAAGGCTTGGTTCGTGATGCTCATCAGTCCTCGGATGACTTGTAGCTTTAAGTTTCCATTTTATGCAAATGTTAGCATAAAATGCCATTTTTTGTAGCCTTATGTATTAGAACTTGTATCATTGATTTCATGTATGTAAAGTGTACATAAGTACACTCTTTTCAATGTATTTGACATGTATGAGTTGAGGCAATAGGCCAATGGCATCAAATATGTATTCTATGCACTTTCGTTTTCAAGGTTCATTATGAAAATATTGAAAAATGTTAAGTCTTTGCTTCACTATGTTTGCATCGGGTGTGGGAATTCCATTCTTTTTCTTCCATAGGGTCTCCATGATCATGAATAAGGTGTGGCCAAGGGCCAAACACCATTTTGTTCCAGGTTTCACATTTTGGTTTCATGTATCGCATTTTTTGGCATTTTTGGCCGTTGAGAGGTCATATTTTGCATTTAGGACATTTTGAAGCCGCGAACCATTGGGATGCATCTTAAATGTCTTTTTACATTTGCATGCATGTCCACAATTCACAAAACTCTTAAGTTTCAACTTTGGAACTATTTTTAGGCAATTTTTATGAATTTTTATGAAAAATTCATGCATTGGAGTATCATTTTAAGTTCCTCTTTGTTTTGGAATGGCTTGGACGCTTGTATGAGGCTAGGGAATGTTTTGAAACTTATTCGGATCATGTAGAATGCATGTAGAGCCTTAGAGATGGTCCAAGCACCTCACACACACATTGCAGTAGCTTTTTCTACTGCAGCAAATGTGTCGGTCGGCTGATGAGGATCCATCAGCCAGCTTACCAAACTCTCAAGACCATTTCAGTAGGCTTTTTAGAAAAAACCTCATTTCGGCCAGCTGATGATTGGGGTTCGGCCTACCGACGGTTGAGTTTCAGCCGGCTGATGGTTGCATTTCGGTCGACCGACCCTCCCTGGAACCATTTTCTTCATCTTTTCCTTGAACAGCTTTGTTGTTTCAACTTTGGGAGATCATATCTCTTTCATTTCTAATCTATACTAGGTGGTTCTTGAGTCTAAATTCAAGAGCTTGAAGTTAGCTTTCCAACGATACCAATTACTCATCAAAACTCCATCTATAGTGTGAGTTATTCCAGTTTTAGTGAGTTGGTAACTCTTAAACGGAGAAGACCACTTCATTTTATTTTCATATCTTTTCTGTCCGGACTCAGAATCAAGCGATTCTTGAGTCTAACTTCGTTCATTTTTCGTTGTCTTTCCAATGGTGTGCACGGTGGCACCCATTTTAGTGTGAAATGACCATTTTGCCCTTGGTTCTTTCTTATCAGGTTTGGCATTCTTACTTCATTTGTTGGCTCATTTGAGTTTTGTGGATTCATAGGGAGTTATCCTGGTGCCTTAAGGATGACGTACATCTCTTGATGCCATCTTGCTTCTTTTGCTTCCGCATTTCAGATCCGTTATCGGATCATTTTTTAGTTCATCACAGGACACACTGGGTTGAAAAATCCAGGGTCGTTACATTCCATTTTATACTGTTAGGACAAATAAAGGGTTGAGGTGCAAAGGACATCTAGTAGTACCTTCTACTTATGATTTGAGGAAGGGTGTGACAACTGAGGTTCACAATTCTGAGTTTTCTATTCATTCAGGTGGAGATAAGATATATCAACACATGAAGTGACATTTTTGGTGGGTAGATGATAAGCGCTAAAAAGTGCACATTTAAACCCCTTATGCTTGAATGTTCTAGGACCTTATTCTATCTTATTTTTTTGTTTTAGTCTAATTTCATGTTATTTCCCTTTTCAGGCACTTATCCCCAAAATAAGTCAATTCAGCTGAATTAGAGCATTAAAAGAAGCAATCTCAAGCCTAGTGAAAAAAAGGAGCAAAGTGGAAGCAAAGTGCTGAAGAAGCTTTTTACGATCAATCGAACCAAGCTACAATTGATCACACTGTGATCGTTCCAACCATGCCATGATGGATCAAGCCTTATGTCCTTATATTCGGGAAAATTTCCCCTTTTGATCGATCCAACCTTTCTTTTGATCGATAAAACCCTTTTGATATTTTCCACATCTACCACTTTTGTCATTTTCCCAAAAATATCTTAGCCTTGTCCTTATCCAAAAAGTGCGCCGCCATGGTTCGATCAATCCGAGCAACCTTGTGATCGATCAAACTGCCTCAAGTTGCGTAAAAAATAGAGTTCCAGCCAAATTAAAGGTGTTCTCATGGTACAATCATTTGGAGGTCCTAGTGCATAGGTTTGACCATTGGGTGTGACATTTGAGCTACCTATATAAGGATTTTGGGCTATTTTTAGTAAAGAATTCTTGAGAGGCTAGAGATTTGGTTAGAGATTAGAGAGAGACACACACAATTTGGGAAAGTTCTCCCACTCATCTAGAGTTTCTACCAAGAACACAAGAAGAAGAGGATGATTTCTACCATGGAGATAGCCCTTGAGGGTTAGATAACGACATTAATGAGTGGCTAAACCATTATCTTGGGGCTAGAGATCGCCCTAAGCATAGCTCCTAGACTTTGATGTTTTGTAATTAATGGGGATTTGTGTTGTAATTCTTATCTTAACATCTTATATATATAAATCTTGTTTCTACAATGATTTGTGTAGTTTAATACTTCCAATTGATCATTTAGTTCTATCCATATGTCTATGTATGCTAGAATGAATGTTCATGTGTTTATTTCTAGATTTTGTGACATTGATGCATGTCTATATGTGTTGATATTATGAATCTAGTGATGGTCAAGGCATGGTGCTTAAATAGATTACTCTTGTAGTTTATTTGATGGTTCATACTTATTTCTTGATGGATTGTGCCACCTCCTTAGTTTAATTAGTTTAAATAGGTGAACAATCCATTCTTGTTGTTTAATGTTCCATGCTTATGAATGCAAGAATTATATATTTCTCTAATTTAATGAGTGTGCATTAATTATGGACTCATAGAAGGATTAATGGCTTAATTTAATATGTTATGCTACTCACTAGATTGACTAAATAATGTATGTTTACTTGGCCATCCATGCTTGATATTTCAATTAATGGCACACACTTTCATTTACAACACACAATCCCCCTAATCCATCAAATATTGAATGTCTAGGAAGGTTATGCTTAGTGGTAAACTCTATGACTCAAGACTCCTCTCTCATATTCTCTACACCTCATATTGTTTTAGTTGTTCTACATTGCATTTATTTAGTTTAAATTGTAGTCTAATTCAACCAACAAACTATCTTTTGATCATTCGACCTACTAATCCATCATTAATTTCCCTTGGGATGATCCCTATTTACTCTAGCTACATTAATAGTTAGTAGTGGTAGTGACATTCTATAAATTCAAACTTGACCACATTTTTTCACACTTTTGAGCAGCTGGTATTAACCACGCCAAGTTTTGAAATCATAGCTCAAATGGATCCCAAATATCAATCATGCAATTAAGTCTCAAATTTAGGTAGAATGCAACAAAGTCACCTTACCCCCAAACTTAAATCACACATTGTCCTCAATGTGCAACGAGAACAATGGAAAAGATGGAAAGAGTATATCGTGGTGGCAAAGACATGAAGCCCGGTAGTGATCCATTGGGAAAGAGTGCACCCCCAAACTTGGGATCAACAACCTACTTGAATAACCACACTAGCAAACGTACATCAAATATCAAATCAGATAAAGATAACCACATCAAGCATTCTAAGACAATCTAGCACAATATGAAAGAAAGATATGAGATCAAGCCCAATAGAAATCATAAGGTATGTATGATTACACAAAAGTGCACAATGATGAAACAAATTTTTGTATTTTGGATTTTTTTTTTTTTTTTTTTTTTTTGTAGAAAGTTATTAACCTAGAGTTTGGGCCCTCCATCTTTTGGCACGAGAAATTCAGTGCTTGATGAGGCTAGAATCCCGGCTACTTAGTGAAAAGGGTTTGTTATCCACCTTTATCAAGAATGAAAACCTTCAATGTACTACTAGCTCAATTGGGATATAACCAAATCAATAATCAACAAAGCACATACCCCACAAATGAATGCTAGTGTGCACCTGTGCTAGTGTAGAATCCTAGAGTGAATCTCAAAACATTCACAAAATCAGGATAATATGGACCACAAATGCAAGCAAGATATCAATCTTTTGAAAAATCTACTCCTAAATGGCATCCACAAGGCATACAAGGAGTATTGGACTCTCAAGTCAAGCAATTTTTAAATTCTAAGCAATATAGTCCTCAAAAGATCAAAATCATAGCTAGTCATGGACTAATCATGAAAAATCCCTCAAGTACACAAGTTGTGCTAAAAATCTTGAATTGAATGCAAAGAACACATATTAGTAGACATAAAGAGGGACATAGCTATCTTTGTCTCTAAATGTAGTACTTGCCAAATGGTTAAGACTGATCATCAAAGACCATCAAGCGCTTTGCAGCCACTACCTATATCGGAGTGGAAATGAGAGTATTTCCATGGAATTTGTTAAGGGACTACCTAATTGAAATAAGAATCACAATTCCATTTGGGTGATCGTTGATAGATGAACAAACTCCACTCATTTATTGCCTATTCACACTGATTTCACTTCAGAACAGTTGTTGAAGCATTATATTGCAAAGATTGTGAAGCTACATGGTATACTGTTGTCCATCATATCGGATAGAGATTCGAGTTTCATCTCAGGATTTTGGGGAAGCTTCTAGCAAGATTTGGGTACAGAGTTGCATCTTAGCACTGCTTATCATTCCGAGATAGATGGACAGACTGAGAGAGTCAACCAGATTATGGAGGATTTTATTAGAGCTTGTGTCATTGGGAGGATTACTTGTCACTTGCAGAGTTTGCTTATAACAATAGTTACCAAAAAACTATTAGTATGACACCTTTTGAGGCATTGTATAGCTGAACATATAGATCTCCTGTTTGTTGTTTAGAGGTTGGTGAGGGCAGATTTTTGGACCCTAAATTCATTAAGGATACCTTTGAAGATTGAACTTATTTGAGATCACATACGCATTACCCAGAGTAAGCAGAAGAGTTATTGAGACCGTCATACTCGTTCACTAGAGTTTCAGATTGGGGATCAGGTTTTGCTCAAAGTGTCTCCCATAAAGGGAGTAATGCGCTTTGGGAAAAAATGGAAGTTGTCACCATGTTTAGTAGGTCCATTTATGATTACGGATCTTGTAGGAGCTGTAACTTATAGTTTGGCACTTTTGGACCATTTATATCATACCCATAATGTTTTCCCTGTATCCATATTGTGGAAATTTCTGTGTGATAAGGATCGTTATCAGCATATAGACGTTGGTGAGATAGAGTTGCAACCGGATGCGACACATGTAGAGCCACCTTATCGTATTCTTGATCGTAGGAATCAGGTGCTTTGCATCAAGATTATTCCTCTTGTGCGTGTTCAGTGGATCCATCATAATGAGGCCGAGTCCACTTGGGAACGGGAAGATGAAATCCATTCGAAGTTTCCGAAATTGTTGAAATAAGGTACGTAGTGAATTCTATCCTCGGAATTCACTACATACCTTATTTCAACAATTCTCCTTTATTATAGGGGGAAGAATGTAATATCCCTAATTTTTGAAGCATTTATTTTATTTAATTAAATTATTTTATTTGAATTAATAGTTTGGTTGTGCTCGTTTATTTAATTTAATTATTTTTATTGTTTTTGTGATTTGATGATTTTGTTGTTATTTAATCATTTGTAATTAAATTAATTGATTATTTATTAGTTGATATTTGGTTGATTGTATTGTTCGTTATTACTTGTTAATTTAATTGTAGTGTGTGTTATTGTAGTTTATTTTAGTTTTTATTTAGTTGGGCTTAGTAAAAGGACTATGAGTTTGGGGCTTTGAAGGAGAAGCCTTTAATTAATTTAAAGGCCTAGTTGGGTGGAAAACTGTAGGCCCAAATGTGTATTTATATGTCTATAATATTTATGTGGTTATATATATTAATATACATATTTTTTTATATATGTTATTTAATATATATATCATTATTATTTGTCTTCCTAATTAAATTAGAATTAGGGGTTGGATACATGAGGTTAGAAAGAAGAGAAAAAGGGTTGTACCACAAAGGTAGAAATGGAAGGTTGATTAGAAAAGGAAGAAGAAGGTGACCGGGGCAAGGAGTATTGGTCAGACTTAGCTTGAAGGTTGCCAGAATTTGGAGAAGAAGACAAGAGAACCTATAAAGAACTTAGAAGCTGATTTTCAATCCAAAAATCATAAGGCAAGTTTTTTATCTATCTCATCCCCTTTGAATCTATAATCTCTCCATCACATGCTAGATTTTAGGGCTTAAATCAGAGAATTAATCAGACAATTAATTATTATATATGAATTGCTTTCGTGTTTATATGTGTTCGTTCTTCAACTTGATGGGTTCTTTGATTTAATGCATAAAACTTGTTTTAAATTGTTTGATCTTATGTATTTTCGTTGTTTATATCATTGGTGATCATATGGGACTTAGAAATCATGTTTTAGGACCCGAACGACGGAGTTATAGACCTAAAATGGACCTCCGATCTATTGCCGCGACTTTATTCTCTAGCACAAAAGGTTGTGCTCGAGTATAACACCGCCGACCCCCAGTGCTCGAGTATTAAGGTTTGTGCTCGAGCATAGGGAGCTTGTTCTCGAGCTTCACGAACCTATTTTCTTCAAAAGTGTTCAGAATGACCCCAGTTTGAGTATAAAAGATCCCGAACATGTTTATAAGTATTGGGAACAGTGACATAGGTCTAAAATATATAAATTATATCAGACTCTCATGGTTTGATGTTGGATGGAAATGTTTAAATTAACTAATAAGTATAATTTAATTTTTCATGATATTTAATTTGTATAATTAAATGTAATTGTTCGATTTATAATTATAATCATTGTTGTTGATATAATTATGATTTACAAGCATGATTCATAGCTGTAATTATCTATTTTACCATTATTAAATATGAGTAAATAGTATTATGATTTTAATCATTCTTTTATTGCATATATATAATCCTAGATTCGATCTATAACTGTTTGTGGGTCTTGTGCCATTATTGGATATGGCTATGATGAGATTTATGCATGTATGTGATGAGATAATTGTAATGACCCAGTCATTTGCCTCCCTTTCCTTTTTCTTGAAATTTTACGAATGAATTTTTTTCGTTTAATTTTCTTTTCTGAGCTCTGTTTCGTGTCGCTTAGTGTCATCTCGAGTGCTCAGAATTGGTTTCTGAGACTCTTTCATGTGAATTGACAACTTCCCTTGAGGACCGAGTCATTTCTGCATTTTCACTTTTCGGACACGATGCGCCTTTCGTCCTTTTCCCTGTTTCATCTTTTTCCCTATTCTGTCTTTTCCCCATATGTCACATTGTTGGCACAACCTCACTTCTCACGCTCAGAGTTGGTTTTTGACTTCACGTGCCTTCATCTTGAGTGGTTTCCTCGAAATACGTATCTTTACTTTTGCAAGAAAGTACTCTGGTTGCTCCCGGTGTCCATAGGGGCATGGATGCAAAGTTCTTTGAAATTATTTTCTTTTCTTGGGGTGTTTTTCATAAATATCTTTTGAAGATATTTTATTTCAGGGGTTTTTAAGAAAATATTTTAGGAAGATATTTTTATTCTGGGCCATAAGTGCAGTTTTCACTTTTTGGAGGGGCCATTGTGCAATTAATGAAAGTTATTACAAAATGTCTTGTTTTGAGCCTGGATCCTCGTACGGGATTCATTTTCACATTTCGTCGAGTTGTGTACTCTTGGAATTTCCTCCAGGTCGATGTTTTCCAGTTTCAGGGTTTCTGGCCCTAGTTTTTGCCAAACTTGTTTTGGGCATAACTTTCTGCTCGGGACTCAGTTTTTGACGCCATTTCTTCCATTGTTCATATTTTATCGTTTTGAATCTTTTTCGTTCACAAAGTTTTGCCATTTGAGCGCGTCTACTCAAATTTTACTTTTTCAGACCCGGCGGGGCCCGTTCAGGGCACTTTTTGAGATTTCTATAAAAGGGGGGTGAGATATTTCATTTTTCATCTTCTCCCCTCTTCATGCACGACCTGGAGCTCCCATGGCAGCCCCAAGGGGTGCTGCCATCTTCTCTCTCCTCTTTTGGTTCACTTTTCCTTGATGGAAAGTCTTTGGCCTTAACGTTTGTTGTTCCCCTCGCCGTGCTCTACCTTTCCCCCTTATTAGAATTCAGTTTTGACCATTTCTTGAGTTTGGTTTTGAGTTTAAGTTATGATTTTGACGGGGCTTTGATGGGAGTTATGTTCACGGTGTTGTCCCCGACAAAACCTCTCGGTATCGTCAAATTCGGAGCACTTTTATTTTGGTGGGCCTTTGGGATTTTCATCTCAAATTGAGGTAGGAGATGTTCTAAGTTTAAATTCTTGTTATATAGCATGCTTGTGATGCTTATACTACTTGTTTGCATGATTAAATATAAAATCTAAAGATTTTATTATTTATTTTTCTTGTACGGGATCTAATTTTCCCGGTTGCTCATGACTTGGTTAAAACATGTAGCATGATTTTATATTGCCCCTTGATATGCTCATTACGTGTATTAAAATTGAAACATTTGAATAAGTATTAGAGATTTTATTTAATATTTATCTTAGGTGAAAGATTAATTCACATGGCCTTAACTAGCTTAAAATCAATATGTGTTAGCATACTAAATTAGGCCTTAGCATGCTCTCCAACATAGTTGAATTTGAAAGTGATTGGAGGTGTTTTGAAAATTAGTAATTATTAATTAATTTGCCCCGAGTGCACTATTCACTCTATTTAAATTCCGACTTGATATTCTTGATTTACATGCCATATAGTTTCACATATATTTGATTTAGAATATTCGGTTAGGTTTCGAAACCTTTTATTTAATTAAATTCCATGTTTAAGATTTAATCCTCATGGTGACATATAACTTGGGATTGTATTGTGGCATGCTAGAAAATTAAGCTTAGGTGTAGTTGTTCACATATATTAAATTGGGATTAATTGGATGAGAATTGCAACTTTTAATTTATATTTAACTTTAGTAAAAGGTTAAGTCGCATGGTCTTAAATTGAATGAAATAAACTTGTAATGTGATATTACATTAGTCGTTGGCATGTTCTCTAAGATATGTTAAATTGAGAGCATTTGGTTAAGTTTAAAAATCTAGAGATTTTAATTAAAAGAATTAATTAAAATCTATTTTGTGGTCCCATTAGCTTAATTAAGGTTTTAACTTGATATTTGTATTGGCCATGACTTGTTTACTAGTATATATTAATTTGGGACCATTAGAAGTTGTTTTATGTGATACCCCTCGGATCTGAGACACGGGTTGATCAGGCCCAGGCCCGAGCCCGAGGGAATATCAAACAATTAAAGTATTTATAATGAACACGGAATACAAAATGAATTAAGAAATGAAATTAAAGCTGAAAAGAACTAAAAACAGAATCCGCAAAATATTATAATTATTAAAATCCATCAAACCCAAACTCCAAAACTCCATCAGTTTACAACTCGGGAATCCATCCATTGGACCCCTTATTTAAATTCTCCAAACGATACTGAAATAATAAAAACAAAATCCAAAGCTAACATAGAGAAAATTCCTACATAATCGGAGGAGTGAATAGCTGTATCTGCTCTGCACGTCCAAACTCTAACCCTGGAACTGACGAGCACCTGAAAAATAAAGAAGTGGGTCAGGCCCACATGCAAGTCCTGATCTACTACAATCCAAACAGTAATCCGATACGCAGATACATCCTAGGAAGACTCAACAATATCTAGAGTAGTCAATATATGTATATAGTACACACTATAGGACGCTCGCTAGTCCAGTAGGTTTGTCTCAGCCTGAATAGAAGGCAATATGCGAATACGCACCCTAGGGTGGGCATGAGTACCTAGACCTACCAGGGAACAACACCTATGTCCAGTTATCCATCCTAGGCGATATACACGCCCTAACCATGGTCCTGAGACTCAAGCTCATACCATAGCACATATAATAAATATATAAAGTCCATACTCCTCCTAATACATAATACCATCCATCTGTGTGGTGGTCTGGTATATGTATATCCATCCGTCCTGAAACCATATTAAGTCATTCAAGTATTTTGTTGACATGACACAAGTAGGTGATGGACTTAACTCACAGGGTTAATCTATACCTTAATCCAAAGTAGGTAGGATTTAGTGTTTGACTAATCCATACCTAGTATGTCACCGTCCCATATCGGTACATACAATCCTCCAATTAACGAAGTTGACAAAAACAAAAATAAGTATTTATCAACCATACTCCAGAATTAGCATAAATATAGTTTAACATGTATATAACCAACTTATGCATTCAATATAAGATTTAGAATCCCAATTACAGTCCGTTAAATTGATAGAGTAGAATTACACAATCTACCTCTCCAAACAGTACCATATCATAGTAGTTGTGGATTTAGAGCATGTATTTAACATCTTTCATGCATAGCGTGTAACGAATCGCACACTGAAGATTCGACATTCATCATATCATAGTAGTTGTGGATTTAGAGCATGTATTGTATAGGTTTCCATATTTGGTTGTGCTTAGTAGATAGTTGATTATCTTGCATATTCCTGTTGATATATGCGTTGTTGTACAACTTGTTGATTTTGGAAACTTGGGGATGTCGTTGTTTGACTATGGCTAGGACGTGATTCTAGTACGGGGGATAGTCCCTCTATATGGTCTAGTGCGCACATAGGGAGGTTACCCATGGGCTAGTAACCCTAAAGTAACTATGTTGCCGGTCTGATCCGGCGTGACGTCCGAGTATCCACTTTGTTGATTTCGCATTTCATTTTCAAGTTGATAACTAAATGATGTTGTAACTTGTTGTTTCTTATTTGTCGTTCCATTTTAAGTTACAGGATGTTAACTTTGCGAAATTATGCTTTATGCGTTGTATTGGAAGTTCCAATGTTGGTTAAATTGCATCGATATTGAAAATCGTGTTTTAACGTTCTAATAAAGCTTAGGATTGATCCTATTGATTCATTTATAACATAGACGTTAGGTGGCATGAACCACTACTGTTATTTTGTGCTTTAGATTATAAGTTGATGGCTTTGAGAACTTAAACCTTGTTGCATTGTATAACATGCTCTTTTGTTGTTGAATTGCATGGATAATGTGATTCTTGTCAACTTGTATTCAAATATGCTTTTGTTATGTTGTATGGATTACTCTAGACCTAGTTCCATTGTATTGAAAATGCAATTCATGTTAATCTATGCTCAAGCATTCTTCTTGTCGTGTTCTTAGATTATCCCAACCATGATTCGTTTCATACACGTATGTATATCATGATTCTTGTTGCTTAGACTCTAAGGTAGCTTAGGATGCTCCCCGAGTTTCACTTGGACATAGACGTTAGGTGGCATGAACCCCTTTAACATGTTTCACCTTAAGGTGATAAATTTGTAAAATGCTAGGTCGATGCATGCTCATCTCCTACGAGTAGCTTTATGTTACTCACCCCTACGATACTGGGGCATATTTCAGGTACGAAGACTTGGTTCGTGACGCCTAGCATTCATTTCATGCAAATGTTAGCATGAAATGTCATTTTGTAGACTTATATGTCAAAATATGTATATTTGATTCCATGTATGTAATGTGTACATAAGTGCACTCCTTTCAATGTATTTGACATGTATGAGAGGAGGCCGGAGGCCAATGACATGTATATTGTATTTTATGCAACTTTTTAACTTCATGAAATGTTATGAAAAACTTGAAAAATCGCAAGTCATTCCTTCACCACGGTTGCATCGGGTGTGGGAATTCCATTTTCATTCTTCTATAGGGTCTTATTAATCTTGTATGAAGAGTGGCCAAGGGCCGAACGGTCATTTGATCCCGTTTTGCATTTTTGGATTCCATGTTTTCCATTCCAAGTCCATTTTTGCCTTTTTGCCCGTTGGGGGGTCGGATTTTGCATCGGCTATATTTTTAAGCCATGGACCATTGTAGCGCGTCTAAATAGGTAAGTTACGTTTGCGTGCATAGTCGTTTCCGGGCAAAACCTCATCGTTTGTGTTTTGAGCCTCTTGTGAATTCATTTCGCATTTTTTTTGCATATTTTGATCTAGGGGCATTATGCACCTTTCACCTCAGTTTTATTTTCTTCTTTCAACATGGTTGCTTAGAAAATGTGATTTTAGGGGGGGTTTCTTTTTCGTATTTTTCCAGAAAAGGTCGTCTTGGTATCGGAAATCGCCTACGAAGTTCAGTTCTCAGTTTTCAAAATAGCAGCTTTTTGGACATCCATGACCAGATTTCATGGAGGGGCATTTCGGGCATTCTACATTACGTTTTTTTTGAATTCTCACGCGAGTCACATAGGAAACTCATTTTTGAGGGGGGTTTCTTCTTTGTGTTTTTGCAAAAAAGTTCATCTAGGCCTCCAAATTCAGCCTCCGTTCTGTCTTTTTTCTGAAAAAAATCACATAGCAGCTTTTGGGCTGCTGCTGGCAGCCATGTGTGCACCGGCGTGCATGGGCGCGCGCATGGGCGTGCGCATGGGGCTGTCGTGGCCCCTCGTCGGGCCGCCGCGACGTCATTTCTTCTTTTGGGCGTTTCTCCTTCGTCCGAACTCCGATTCAAGTGAATTTTTTTTTGAACTTGACTAATTTTTCGCTGTCTTTCCAACGGTGTGCTCGGTTGCACCCGGTTCTTCCTGGATAATTACCAGTTTACCCTTTTTGCCTTAAGTGCTCGTTTTTCTTCGTCATGCCGTTTCTCCTTCGTTCAGACTCCGAATCATGCAATTCTTGAGTCCATCTTGATTAGTTTTTTATTTTCCTTCCAGCGGTGTGCTCGGTGGCACCCGAATCTACAGTTTTCAGAAATGACTATTTTGCCCTTGGGGGCTTATTTGTCATATTTTCGGTCGTTTGCTTCCGTATCAGTTCTTGTTGAGTTCCACGACCTCATGGAAGGTCACTTTGACTTCTTAGAGTCTTGTTATCTGTTTTCGCTTTCGCATTCGGATCCGTTATCGGATCATCCTTACGGTTCATCACAAGACACGCTGGCCTAAAAACTAGGGTCGTCACAGGTTGTATCAGAGCGTCCGGGTTCGAATACCTTGGACGATGGGTTTTGGGTGCATATCATGCTCATGTTGTTTTGCTTTGATTTGTCATTTGTATCTTGATAACATATCTTGTATGATAACATGTTCACGTGTTCAGGTGTTTTGAGACATCTATCATTGGTTGAGCATGCTTTTGTGTATATATGCTTCCTGACAACATGTTCTGTGTCACTATCATGTTCTGGTGTGATAACATGTCTCCGTGCTTCTCGATAACATGTTTGATTTGATAACATGCCTATTTGCTTATGTGGCAACTTGTTTACTACTTGTGTGAGTAGATAGTTATGCTATGTTGCATGCTACTTGTTTACTTTATATCAGGTTTTTGCATTGTCTCTTGGGATCTGTCGTATCCCTTGGATGCGTTCTTGTTTCACGAGTTTCTTCCTTGGATAGGAGAAATTCATTCTGTGAGGACCCATATAGGGAACCTTCTTGTCTGTTCTGTTGGTTGATGCGAGTGAGGCTCGTGTGAGCGTAGACGACTACGATTCATTTCCTTTTCCTTGTCTGGTGGAGTGAGACGTGGGCCAGGGAGGCACCGTTTCATTTCCTTTTCCAGCGTGGCTTTTAGATCTAAGGCCTTAAGCGTAATGGTGCCAGTGTCATTGTTGTCAGAGTTTTGGGATTAGCTACCCCAACTCTCACAGATGCCTGGTTTCCGTAATGCCTTTGGTAATGACCATTTTCGACATTGATGTCATTGGTATCGAAAAAGTTCCCTTTTGGGGCATGTGTACGAACTAGTGCCTTATACTGTCATGCTACTTTGCTGACGAGTAAGTGTGGGCGGGTTCTGGTCACTGTTCATACTGCCTTGTCACTCTCTCCTTCTATCATGTTTCAACGTTTCGTTGTCTTGGGATTCTCTCGGTAGTTGACGTTGAGTTAACGTGCCGATTCGTAAGAGGTGTTGTCTCAGTTCAAGGTTTCGCGTTCCTTCAGTTGATCTTTAGACTTCAAGATTTGTCCTTCAGTGCGTTGTGAGCTGTCCTTTGATTTGACCTTTTGTTCGGTCATTATTCTGTTCTCTCTGGTATGTTACTAATTTCGGGGAAGAAATTCCTTTAAGGAGGGTAGGTTGTAATGACCCGGTCATTTGCCTCCCTTTCCTTTTTCTTGAAATTTTACGAATGAATTTTTTTCGTTTAATTTTCTTTTCTGAGCTCTGTTTCATGTCGCTTAGTGTCATCTCGAGTGCTCAGAATTGGTTTCTGAGACTCTTTCATGTGAATTGACAACTTCCCTTGAGGACCGAGTCATTTCTGCATTTTCACTTTTCGGACACTATGCGCCTTTCGTCCTTTTCCCTATTTCGTCTTTTTCCCTATTCTGTCTTTTCCCCATATGTCACATTGTTGGCACAACCTCACTTCTCATGCTCGGAGTTGGTTTTTGACTTCACGTGCCTTCATCTTGAGTGGTTTCCTCGAAATACGTATCTTTACTTTTGCAAGAAAGTACTCTGGTTGCTCCCGGTGTCCACAGGGGCATGGATGCAAAGTTCTTTGAGATTATTTTCTTTTCTTGGGGTGTTTTTCGTAAATATCTTTTGAAGATATTTTATTTCAGGGGTTTTTAAGAAAATATTTTAGGAAGATATTTTCATTCTGGGCCATAAGTGCAGTTTTCACTTTTTGGAGGGGCCATTGTGTAATTAATGAAAGTTATTGCAAAATGTCTTGTTTTGAGCCTGGATCCTTGTACGGGATTCATTTTCACATTTCGTCGAGTTGTGTACTCTTGGAATTTCCTCCTGGTCGATGTTTTCCAGTTTCAGGGTTTCTGGCCCCGGTTTTCGCCAAACTTGTTTTGGGCATAACTTTCTGCTCGGGACTCGGTTTTTGACGCCGTTTCTTCCGTTGTTCATATTTTATCATTTTGAATCTTTTTCGTTCACAAAGCTTTGCCATTTGAGCACGTCTGCTCAAATTTTACTTTTTCGGACCCGGCGAGGCCCGTTCGGGGCACCTTTTTGAGATTTCTATAAAAGGGGGGTGAGATATTTCATTTTTCATCTTCTCCCCTCTTCATGCACGAGCTGGAGCTCCCATGGCAGCCCAAGGGGTGCTGCCATCTTCTCTCTCATCTTTTGGTTCATTTTTCTTTGATGGAAAGTCTTCGGCCTTAACGTTTGTTGTTCCCCTCGCCGTGCTCTACCTTTCCCCCTTATTAGAATTCAGTTTTGACCATTTCTTGAGTTTGGTTTTGAGGTAAAGCTATGATTTTGATGGGGCTTTGATGGGGGTTATGTTCACGGTGTTGTCCCCGACAAAACCTCTCGGTATCGTCGAATTCGGAGCACTTTTATTTTGGTGGGCCTTTGGGATTTTCATCTCAAATTGAGGTAGGAGATGTTCTAGGTTTAAATTCTTGTTATATAGCATGCTTGTGATGCTTATACTACTTGTTTGCATGATTTAATATAAAATCTGGAGATTTTTTTATTTATTTTTCTTGTACGGGATCTAATTTTCCCGGTTGCTCATGACTTGGTTTAAACATGTAGCATGATTTTATATTGCCCCTTGATATGCTCATTGTCGTGTATTAAAATTGGAACATTTGAATAAGTATTAAAGATTTTATTTAATATTTATCTTAGGTGAAAGATTAATTCACATGGCCTTAACTAGCTTAAAATCAATATGTGTTAGCATACTAAATTAGGCTTTAGCATGCTCTCCAACATAGTTGAATTTGAAAGTGATTGGAGGTGTTTTGAAAATTAGTAATTATTAATTAATTAGCCCCGCGTGCACTATTCACTCTATTTAAATTCCGACTTGATATTCTTGATTTACATGCCATATAGTTTCACATATATTTGATTTAGAATATTCGGTTAGGTTTCGAAACCTTTTATTTAATTAAATTCCATGTTTAAGATTTAATCCTCATGGTGATATACAACTTGGGATTGTATTGTGGCATACTAGAAAATTAAGCTTAGGTATAGTTGTTCACATATATTAAATTGGGATTAATTGGATGAGAATTACAACTTTTAATTTATATTTAACTTTAGTAAAAGGTTAAGTCACATGGTCTTAAATTGAATGAAATAAACTTGTAATGTGATATTACATTAGTCGTTGGCATGTTCTCTAAGATATGTTAAATTGAGAGCATTTGGTTAAGTTTAAAAATCTAGAGATTTTAATTAAAAGAATTAATTAAAATCTATTTTGTGGTCCCATTAGCTTAATTAAGGTTTTAAATTGATATTTGTATTGGCCATGACTTGTTTACTAGTATATATTAATTTGGGACTATTAGAAGTTGTTTTATGTGATACCCCTCGGATCTGAGACACGGGTTGATCAGGCCCAGGCCCGAGCCCGAGGGAATATCAAACAATTAAAGTATTTATAATGAACACGGAATACAAAATGAATTAAGAAATGAAATTAAAGCTGAAAAGAACTAAAAACAGAATCCCCAAAATATTATAATTATTAAAATCCATCAAACCCAAACTCCAAAACTCCATCAGTTTACAACTCGGGAATCCATCCATTGGACCCCTTATTTAAATTCTCCAAACGATACTGAAATAATAAAAACAAAATCCAAAGCTAAAATAGAGAAAATTCCTACATAATCGGAGGAGTGAATAGCTGTATCTGCTCTGCACGTCCAAACTCTAACCCTGGAACTGACGAGCACCTGAAAAATAAAGAAGTGGGTCAGGCCCACATGCAAGTCCTGATCTACTACAATCCAAACAGTAATCCGATATGCAGATACATCCTAGGAAGACTCAACAATATCTAGAGTAGTCAATATATGTATATAGTACACACTATAGGACGCTCGCTAGTCCAGTAGGTTTGTCTCAGCCTGAATAGAAGGCAACATGCGAATACGCACCCTAGGGTGGGCATGAGTACCTAGACCTACCAGGGAACAACACCTATGTCCAGTTATCCATCCTAGGCGATATACGCGCCCTAACCATGGTCCTGAGACTCAAGCTCATACCATGGCACATATAATAAATATATAAAGTCGATACTCCTCCTAATACATAACACCATCCATCTGTGTGATGGTCTGGTATATGTATATCCATCCGTCCTGAAACCATATTAAGTCATTCAAGTATTTTGTTGACATGACACAAGTAGGTGATGGACTTAACTCACAGGGTTAATCCATACCTTAATCCAAAGTAGGTAGGATTTAGTGTTTGACTAATCCATACCTAGTATGTCATCGTCCCATATCGGTACATACAATCCTCCAATTAACGAAGTTGACAAAAACAAAAATAAGTATTTATCAACCATACTCCAGAATTAGCATAAATATAGTTTAACATGTATATAACCAACTTATGCATTCAATATAAGATTTAGAATCCCAATTACAGTCCGTTAAATTGATAGAGTAGAATTACACAATCTACCTCTTCAAACAGTACCATAACTGATGCAATGTAAAATAGATTTTAACACCAGTTGATCCCAACTAAGCATGCATATAACTATACAACAGTATACTTATAACACAGCTGCAAAACATGATTTATAAATCCAAGTCATGCAGAGAAATGAAATTCCAAAAATAGTAGACAATAGAAATTAATTTTCAAATCATCCACCCACGGGTTCACTGTTTAATCTTAGCTTAATTCCGTTCTTAGTTCCTATTTGTAATTATACTTCCCAACATTTTTACAAGTCTTAAACATTAAATTACAACATCCAGTAGCCTTTAAATAATTTTAGAAAATCCAATTTCAGCCAAAAAGTCCCTAAAACTCAGTTCTGTGCGTTTTAAGATGGAGCAGGCTCTTTAAAAACTTTAAGCCTGGTCAAAACCATTTGGAGCCTGCTCTAAAACTTTTAGAGCCTTCTCTAAATCACTTAGAGCCGGCTCCAACTCTTCGGGAGCCGGCTCTAAGGGTTTTGGGAGCCTGCTCTCCCTCCCTTAGCAACCGTTGTCCGTTCCAGCTTTGTTTTCTCTGAGTCCGGTGATTACCAGAGCCTCTGTAACATGTTTTAATTTTTATTCTAGGTTCAATCTCAGTCCTAGGTACATATTTGAACCACTGATATTCAATGATAGCATGAATGGAACATAAGTTTAGAAGCAACGATCACAGAACCTTAGTCTGAAATTTTAAGCAACTCACAACAGATTAATTTGGTGACATTCAATACTGTGTTACTTACTTATACAAGGGTTTATTTAATGTCTCAGACTAATTCTCAAGCATAAATATATATTCATAACAAGAATTTAACACAAGATTCAAAAACAATCCGCAGCAAAATCAAGTAGCAGAAAATCAACAATTCTTGCAAAGCAGTTAATTCACGAGAGTAAATGAAATTCATACATGCATATAAAACTTGTTATAAAGTTTATTTAAGTCCATTTTATCCTTGTTTTAATCCCTGGAGTCTTAACTAAGTATGCACAGAACACAGATTAAAGGGATAGAGTGGAACATAGACTTGCCTTTGAATTTCAGATTTGAAATTCTAATTCACCGTCTCTGTGTGATATGTTTGTGTCCTACACTGTAGTTCCCCACTACCACGCTCCTTCCTCCTTGAGTTGCTTTGCTAATCACCCAAGTTCACTCTGTGTTTCCCTTAAATCTCTCTCTCTGTAATGTACGCAAACTCCCACTCTGTTACTTGCCTTTACAACTCTCTGTATCACCGTATACCTGAATATGGTGAATAGGATTTTCAGAAACCCTCGGCAGACGTATACCCATATATTTATAGAGTTATACCAAAACCCTAAATTAATTAAAGCCCTAACTAAATCCTAGTCGGCCCATAGAAGTTAATTAAAACCTGTGTCGGCTAATACGTGAATATACAGAAAACACAATCCTACTTTAAACCAATTTAATTAAATAAACCCCATTATCAATTAAGTCAAATAAAACATCATAAAACAATTTAATTTAAAACAATGTAATAAAAGAAAACCAAACAATTTAATCAATTAATTAAAACAAAAAAAACAAATTTAAATAACCATGGAAGAAACACACAATTAAAATAATTTAAATAAAAGATTAAACAATTAAATAAATGCCAGGACTATCCTTTTAAAATTAGGGGTATTATATTTTAGAACCTTGGTAATTAAATTAGCATGATTTAATTAAAGTTCTACTTTGTTGTTCCAACAACCTAATTGAGTTTTAGAATGGATATAGGTGATGACCATACCATGTCCTTTAACATGTATTAAATTGAGGTTATTTGGAATTGAATCGGAATCTAGAGAATTTAATTGTGTTTATCTATTTAAATTCTTTCAATTTGCTCCATGATCTAGTTGTGTTTTAGAAGTGGTTTCTATATTCAAATCGTGGACTTAAACTTGTTGTATATTCATTTGGTTATGTTTTGAACATTGGATAACATAGTTGCTATATTTGTATTCGTGATAATATGTTTTCCTTATTGAATATATTGATGCCTTGTGTAATGATTTGCACACTTCGTGTTTAACATCTTTCATGCATAGCGTGTAACGAATCGCACACTGAAGATTCGACATTCATCATATCATAGTAGTTGTGGATTTAGAGCATGTATTGTATAGGTTTCCATATTTGGTTGTGCTTAGTAGATAGTTGATTATCTTGCATATTCCTGTTGATATATGCGTTGTTGTACAACTTGTTGATTTTGGAAACTTGGGGATGTCGTTGTTTGACTATGGCTAGGACGTGGTTCTAGTACGGGGGATAGTCCCTCTATATGGTCTAGTGCGCACATAGGGAGGTTACCCATGGGCTAGTAACCCTAAAGTAACTATGTTGCCGGTCTGATCCGGCGTGACGTCCGAGTATCCACTTTGTTGATTTCGCATTTCATTTTCAAGTTGATAACTAGATGATGTTGTAACTTGTTGTTTCTTATTTGTCGTTCCATTTTAAGTTACAGGATGTTAACTTTGCGAAATTATGCTTTATGCGTTGTATTGGAAGTTCCAATGTTGGTTAAATTGCATCGATATTGAAAATCGTGTTTTAACGTTCTAATAAAGCTTAGGATTGATCCTATTGATTCATTTATAACATAGACGTTAGGTGGCATGAACCACTACTGTTATTTTGTGCTTTAGATTATAAGTTGATGGCTTTGAGAACTTAAACCTTGTTGCATTGTATAACATGCTCTTTTGTTGTTGAATTGCATGGATAATGTGATTCTTGTCAACTTGTATTCAAATATGCTTTTGTTATGTTGTATGGATTACTCTAGACCTAGTTCCATTGTATTGAAAATGCAATTCATGTTAATCTATGCTCAAGCATTCTTCTTGTCGTGTTCTTAGACTATCCCAACCATGATTCGTTTCATACACGTATGTATATCATGATTCTTGTTGCTTAGACTCTAAGGTAGCTTAGGATGCTCCCCGAGTTTCACTTGGACATAGACGTTAGGTAGCATGAACCCCTTTAACATGTTTCACCTTAAGGTGATAAATTTGTAAAATGCTAGGTCGATGCATGCTCATCTCTTATGAGTAGCTTTATGTTACTCACCCCTACGATACTGGGGCATATTTCAGGTACGAAGACTTGGTTCGTGACGCCTAGCATTCCTTGGATGTCGTGTAGCCTTCAAGTTTCCATTTCATGCAAATGTTAGCATGAAATGTCATTTTGTAGACTTATATGTCAAAATATGTATATTTGATTCCAAGTATGTAATGTGTACATAAGTGCACTCCTTTCAATGTATTTGACATGTATGAGACGAGGTCGGATGCCAATGACATGTATATTGTATTTTATGCAACTTTTTAACTTCATGAAATGTTATGAAAAACTTGAAAAATCGCAAGTCATTCCTTCACCACGGTTGCATCGGGTGTGGGAATTCCATTTTCATTCTTCTATAGGGTCTTATTAATCTTGTATGAAGTGTGGCCAAGGGCCAAACGGTCATTTGATCCCGTTTTGCATTTTTGGATTCCATGTTTTCCATTCCAAGTCCATTTTTGCCTTTTTGCCCGTTGGGGGGTCGGATTTTGCATCGGCTATATTTTTAAGCCATGGACCATTGTAGCGCGTCTAAATAGGTAAGTTACGTTTGCGTGCATAGTCGTTTCCTGGCAAAACCTCATCGTTTGTGTTTTGAGCCTCTTGTGAATTCATTTCGCATTTTTTTTGCATATTCTGATCTAGGGGCATTATGGACCTTTCACCTCAGTTTCATTTTCTTCTTTCCACAAGGTCGCTTAGAAAACGTGATTTTAGGGGGGGGTTTCTTTTTCGTGTTTTTTCAGAAAAGGTCGTCTTGGTATCGGAAATCGCCTACGAAGTTCAGTTCTCAGTTTTCAAAATAGCAGCTTTTTGGACCTCCATGACCAGATTTCATGGAGGGGTATTTCGGGCATTCTACGTTGCACGCGAGTCACGTAGGAAACTCATTTTTGAGGGGGGTTTTTTCTTTGTATTTTTGCAAAAAAGTTCATCTAGGCCTCCAAATTCAGCCTCCGTTCTGTCTTTTTTCTGAAAAAAATCACATAGCAGCTTTTGGGCTGCTGCTGGTAGCCATGTGTGCACCGGCGCGCGCGCATGGGCGTGCACATGGGGCTGTCGTGGCCCCTCGTCGGGCCGCCGCGACGTCATTTCTTCTTTTGGGCGTTTCTCCTTCGTCCGGACTCCGATTCATGTGAATTTTTTTTTGAACTTGACTAATTTTTCGCTGTCTTTCCAACAGTGTGCTCGGTTGCACCCAGTTCTTCTTGAATAATTACCAGTTTACCCTTTTTGCCTTAAGTGCTCGTTTTTCTTCGTCATGCCGTTTCTCCTTCGTTCGGACTCCGAATCATGCGATTCTTGAGTCCATCTTGATTAATTTTTCATTGTCCTTCCAGCAGTGTGCTCGGTTGCACCAGAATCTATAGTTTTCAGAAATGACTATTTTGCCCCTGGGGGCTTATTTGTCATATTTTCGATCTTTTACTTCCGCATCAGTTCTTGTTGAGTTCCACGACCTCATGGAAGGTCACTTTGACTTCTTAGAGTCTTGTTATCTGTTTTCGCTTCCGCATTCGGATCCGTTATCGGATCATCCTTATGGTTCATCACAAGACACGCTGGCCTAAAAACCAGGGTCGTCACAATAATTGAGATATATAGGTGGACTGACAAATAAGTCAAGATATGTATGTGATTAGATATGATGAGATATGTATGTGATTAGATATGGCTTTGATGATTTGATGTGTTGGTGGGCTGACAAATAAGTTAAGATACTTAACTTATGCCATTGTTAGATTTGGCTCTATTTATTGATGATGTATTTGATATATGTGTGTGTGTGTGTGTATTTGAGCCATGATACGAGCTTGAGGCCTCGGGATCAGTGGTTAGGACTGAGGTGTATATTGCCGGCAAAGATGAGTAGCTGAATATAAAAGATGTGTGTGCCCTGGTAGAGGGGGACTTGACCACCTAGTATGCGATTTTTCTTGAGAGATCCACTATCCGGTTGAGATTGCCCTATATGTCAAAAGGCGTCTTAGTGTGTGATGGCAATAATTTGTTACCACTTAAAATTAGCACTTGCAATAGCACATATATCAATGTAGAATAGGGCTATTATAAGGGTTTGTCGAACCACAAGAATTGCTAGTTTATGACAACCAAAGTTGTAAAATTACTTTTAGTTTGATATTGAAGAGATGATAGTTTGATTGAGTTGTCACTTTAAGCTACGAATTGAAAGTTAAGAAAAACAGAAATTAAGTGAACTTAAATGGAATTAAACTTAGAAAGAGAAATATAGGGACTTAAATACACCACAAACCTCATAAACATGCTCAATTGCAATATACTTGGGGAAGTAGCTATGTATATAACCATGATATGTGGCAATGTATGATTACCACATTCTTTTCAAGAATTTCATATAAGTAGGAATTAAGTATAGCCCATTAAAGGTTGGCATGCTTCCTCTACCTAAACTAGTGTGTAGATTAAAACATATTTTCTAAGTTTTGGATTATTAAATTTCTCAACATATATGGTATATGCACATGAAGGCAAAAATTAAGCTATAATCCATCAAAGGCGTCCCTAAGCTATGGACTATCAAATTCTTCACACAACATGCCATGAAAAACCATTTCATAGTCTTATCTTTATTCTCACTATAAAGATGCAAAGAATATAAATATGCACAACTGAAATCTAAGACAAGATGAACAATTCCACATATTTATTTATTTAAATGAAATCCAATTTACAATATGTATAAATCTCTAGACTATGAAATATGTCATATACATACATTATTCCCCAAATTAATATACAATCAAAGCATGTTTACTTGGAAGGGCTTTATCAACCCCTTAGGAAGGAAGTTAGTTCTTCATGGACATGGCAGCAGCTTCAGTGATTGAATGAGTAAAAGATGAATTCCACTCTAGCCCCATGAATGTAGAACAACACATGAACCTTAAGAAAATCCCCCATCTCTGCAATATATCCTTTTAATTAATAATTAATCTCCCTCCTTTTTAGCCTTTTACCCCCTCTTAATCCCAAAATGGGTTGCCAAACAACCCCAACCCGTCAAAATTCGAATTCCCTAGAAAAAGGGAACAAACTTTGACTAAAGATAAGTGGGATAACGTTGATACCCATAGGTTGGCGTCCGGACGCGAGGTTTGGTGTCCGGACGCGAGTACAGTGCACGGCGTCCGGATGCGAGAATTGGCGTCCAGACGCAAGGTGCCAAAATGCCTTGGCCTAAATGCAAATGTTTTGCATTTCTTCAGCTTTGGACCATTGAGTCATTATTCATCCAAATGCGTTGCTGAGAGTTTCCATAGGTCCATTGGAACCTCTTTTCTTGATCAGTCCTAAATGTTAAAACCTGAAATGCATTTGATCTTCAAAAACTCTTAAAGTCTTCTTTTTATTTCTTTTTGGAGAGTACACCTGAAAATAGACAAGAACACAAAAATGAAGATAATCTATATACAAAGACCAAATAAATGACTTAACGAATGCAATTAAGGGCGCTTAAATATACAATATTCTGCGCTTATCAGTGTGTATATGTATGTATCGACTATGTAGCTATTGCATGAGTTTAGCTAGGGATGTATTGATTATCGGTTCTCTGATCGGGTCGTAGTAGAGGGAACTTGTTTGTGGTCTTACCCACTATTTAATTTTCAGGTCCTCGGCAGTACCAGTCTTAAAGTTGTTCGTACAGATCAGAGATTGTTCATTTTCACTCTTCCATATCATCAATGTAGGATATTATTTCAGATTTATGTTATTCTTCAGACTTAGTAGTCATTTATTATTTCAGTAAACGTTATTTCAGTTATGGGATTTTATTAGGGGTCCTTATTATACGGATTCCCGAGTTATAGTTTGGAGGATTTTCAGTTGTGGTTATTTATAGAGGTTCATTATTATGGGATTCTTCTTAGAGATTATTATCTGAGGATTATTTATTTATTATTTAGTTTTCCTTTTCAGTGTTATTTATTTATTTATTCTTATTATCCATTTGTATTCCGTGCTTGTTTATTGTTAATTGTTTGATATCCCCCGATTTTGGGTGTGGACTTGACTAACCCATGTCTCTGAAATTAGAGGTATCACACCGATCGACTTTACAGCTCAGGATCCCTAACTGGTGCAAGTGATTGGTTCTGGATCGACACTAAGGGATTATTCTCAACGCTTGGGTGATCCTTAGGCTTCCAAGTTTGTGAAGACTGATGGATCTTTTGTGAAAGCAAATAACACGATATTCAAGAATGGGCCATATATTTTTCGAATGCCAAGAACTTATGGACTCCAAAAGATGTCCAATTTCAGAATGGTCTCACTAAGCACGATCTATTCGCTCGGATGCCCATTTATGCCATGAAGGTAAGATTTATTCTGCTCATTTTCCACTTGGTAGTTTTATTTTATTTCTATACTTTCTTTCCCCATTTCTGAACCATGGACTATACTCTTATCTTGGCAGAAAATATTTAGAGTGGCCTCATTGTGTCATGTTATGGAAGATTGGGAGCGTAATATGGCTGATCTGTTGGGTGAGAAGAACAGGATGACCATTGAGATGAATAATATGGTGGTTTAACATTAGGAGGCTGATTACAGATGCATAGAGATGTCTTATCAGTGGAAGATGAGAAGGCCGCTCGGGTGGTTGTTAAGAAGAATGTTGATGATCTGACTAATTGAGGAGAGTTTCAGGGAATGTCTGGACATGCTTGTATCTACTGGTGTCATTACTACTCCCCCTTCTGAGCCAGTGGTCCAGTCTTTTGATCTTTATGCTCCTATTAATGATACACCAACTGATGGGGTCGTTGTTCATACTTCTGATCTTTATCCTTAAGCTGAGCCAATCATGGTTAATCAATTCGATGTTGATTCTTCTACTTTTCAGCAAGAAAATACCCAATAGTTTCATTTTGTCATTTATCTCCATGTTTTGATCCAAGGTGTTTTTGTAATTCTTGGGCAATGCTTGTTGTTGTTAACTTGCCCCCATTAAAGGGGATTGTTTTGGAATTTTGTTAAGAATCCTTAATTTAAGCTTTTTTGTTCATATCTTTGTGAGAATATTCATCGTCACTTCATTTTATTACCTTTCTTGCAGCGCTCACTAACATAAATGTGTGTATAATGTCAGATTGGGTTACGTTTGACCCTTACTTTTTTTATGCTCCTCTATACCTTTGGACTTTTTGTCACTTGCCTTAATCTTTTTGGTCTCTTGACAATCGGATTCTCATGCCGTTATTACTTATTTTGATATTCTTTAGCAATTGACTTGATCTTACTGATCTCCTTGACAATTGACTTTCATGTCGTTGCCACTTCTTTTGATCGTACGGATATCCTTGACGATCGAATTTCATGCCATTGCCACTTGTTTTGATCTTACTGATCTCTGGCAATCGACATTTATGCCATTAACTCTTACTTTGATCTTTTTTAATCTCTTTGGCAATTAACTTTTATGTAATTGCCACTTGTGTTTGATCTTGTTGATCTCTTTCGCGATCAACATTTATGCCATTGCCACTTACTTTGATCTTTTCTAATCTCTTTAGCGATCGGCTTTTATGTCATTACCCCTTGTTTTGATCTTATTGATCTCTTTAGCGATCAAAATTTATGTCATTGCCACTTCTTTTTTATCTTATTGATCTCTTGGCAATCAGTTTTCATGTCGTTTCCACTTTTGTGCTTGCCACATGATTTGTTTTCTTTATTCTAGTTTAACTTTTCCAAAAATAAGGTGGCACTACCTGACTTGTCCCATTGGGACAAGTCGAGCATTCCTATCATTGTTTGGTGTTAGATCCTTGACCATATATTAACCCCCTATGCGTAATACTTTTCTTGGGTCCTTAGCCCTTACAAATATTGTCTTGTCGTTAACTGGAAGTAATGAAAAAAAAAATGAGTGAGGGCATTATTGGTAGTATCTTTTAAGATATGAGGCATTCCATGGTTTATCCACTTGCTTCAATTTAGATCCTCAAACTCATATGCCCCTTTTCCAAGACTTCAGTGATTCTGAATGGGCCATCTTGGGTACAAGGCCTACTTTTCTCTTTATGACCAATTCCCTTGAGCCGAAGTTTCTGTGTCACACTTTCTTAGTGTGGTTGTTCACTAGTGTTTGTTGATATGAGGCCATCCTGATTGCAGTCAACTTCCTTCATTCTTCCAGTAAATTAAGGTTGTGCTCGAGCGATCTATCATTGTTGGTGCTATCCTAGATCAAACTCTTGATGGTCAGAATAACATGCTCAGTGTGAATCACCACTTTAGTGCCATACGCCATGGCGAACGGACTTTCCCCGATCAGTCACCTCGACATTATTCGGTATCCCTACGGGACGTTCAGGAATTCTTGGGCCACTTTCCTTTCTTGTTTTTAAACTTCTTCTTGACACAATCAAAGATGATCCTATTAGTGATCTCCTTCTGTTCGTTTCCTTGTGGGTGGCTAACTGTAGCTGTTGATCACATATTCATTAAGGAATTTTTTTCATATTTATATTGTCTAAGTTCTTCCCATTATCCATAATGATGGATTTGGGGACTCTAAAACTGCAGATTATGTTGTTACAAATAAACCTTTTCATCCGAGTATGAGTTACCATGTGATATGGCTCTGCTTCCACCCACTTGGTGAAGAAATCAATTGTCAAAGACACATACTTGTTCTGCGATCTAACAGTTGGTAGAGGTCCACATCCATCTCCCAATGGGAAAACGACTAGGTGTTCGCCATCACGTTCAGATCCTTAGGTGGTTGGTGAATCAATTGTCCGAATCGTTGGCACTTGTCAAATCTCTTGGTGTACTCGTTAGCATCTCGGGTCATATAAGGCCAGATGTAACCTTGAGTTATGGCCTTGTGTGCTAATGATCGGCCTCTCGAGTGTTGCCACAGACTCCTTCATGGATCGCGCATAGAATCTATGATGGGGTTACACACTTTAGGTAGGGCCCGGACTAGGATATTATGTACAACTGACCATGGATGACCCCGTATTTTGTTGTGTTCATCCTTATCCTCCAGCCTCCTCTCTTTGCTTCGGAAATACTCCTTCCTTTATGTAGGTCATAATGAGATCGATCCAATTGGTTCACTTGGAGTTTTCCAGCTCTACTACATCAAACAAAATAATTCAAATATGTAAATGATAAAAAATTCCATGCAGAAAATGTGATATTGAAAATTGGGTTGTCTTGTATTAGTCTTCGGTTCGATTACTCTTATATAAAAAAAATCCTATAAATTGAATAATATATTAAAAATAGTAAATAAATTCTCAGAAGAATTAATTCTCCAAATGATTAATATACAATAATCAAGATCTTAAGAAAAAAAGAAATTAAAAGGAATTTTTTTTTATCATTAATATATATAAAATTTTAAAATTATAAATATAAAAAAGTCCAGTCAAAATTTAGTTTTTTGGATTGAATTCGGACTCTTAACACTTATTTTAACTAGAGGTGCGCACGGTCCGGTTCGGACTGGATTGAGAGTATTTTGGGACCAAACCATTTATAACGGTTTCACTATTTTTGAAACTAGACCGAACCATAATGTCCATGGAATCAAACCAAACCAAACCAAACCGCAAAAACGGGTTTGATTCGGTTCGGTTTGTCGATTTTAGTTGATTTTCTTTTTATTTTATTTTAATTTAGAGGGAGCAAAGTTTTTTTTTTTTATTTTAAAAAGAAAGAAAAAAAAAATCAACTAATATATAACACACAAAAAAAAGAATTTTAAGAAGAAATGAAGGAAAAAAAATTGAGATATATTTGAAAGGAAAGAATATTGAGATATACTTGAAAAGGGAAATTTGACTTTTTTAAAAAGAAATTTAAGGAATTTAAAGAACAAAAACAGAAAGGGGGCACGTGAGAACTTTACTTGATTTAAGTGTTCCAGCACGACTCTAAATCAGGATCGGATCGAAAAATTACGATTTCATAATTTTGGGTCCAGAACCATACCAAACCGCTATATAATCAGCCCAAATAGTACGATCCTGTCTGATTTTTCGAATTTTTTGAACACCCCTAATTTTAACCAAAATTAAGTTTTAATTAATATTTTGTTAAGTTCAATTGCAACCCAAATTTAACCGGATGCACTGTAGTCAGTCGTAGCACACACAAATCAAGCAACCAAACAGTGCGATAAGGGTAAACCCGTAATTGCAGCGAGTATTAAATTTTTGGTTTAAAATTTTAAATGAAAACTTATTAAACTAATAAATTGTAACAAAAAACAAAGGACCTTTTTAAAGTTTGTTCTCAGAGTGAAATGAGGTTTGGAATCCGGAGGTCAGACGAGAGATGGACTTCAGACATGAGAGAGAGAGAGAGAGAGAGCGAGAGCGAGAGAGGCGTTGTAAAAGGAAGGATCTGAGATAGTCTATAGAGCGCGCAAAAGAAGGTGAGCTTACATCTGATCTCCCCTTTTAGGGCACGTTCTACTCTATATATATGTGAATATGCCTCTGTTTTTCTGGTTGAATCTCCCACTGAGCCTCCCAAAATCTTTGCTTTTTCTTTCTAATTTACCAATTCCAAGGTTTGTACACCATATTCTTTCTGCAATTAACCCCTAACTGCATAATTTTCAGGTTTTTCAGTTGTTTCTGAATTTTGTTCAACTAAACCAGATTTCTTTTTGGGAAATCATTAACCTATTTTGATTAAGACCCCGAACTGTATAAATTTCTTTTTGGGAAAAATGGGTTTTCTAATTTGAGCTTGGTGATTGTGTTGATACAATTTTGATTCACAAATTGATGGAATTTTGGGCTGCTTATGAGGCTTAAGCTACATGTTGTTTCAATATTCTTGTGGAAAGTTCCTATATTGGGTCTCTTTCCCTATTTATGTAATCATGGTCTGATTGTGAGATTTATGGACTTTTGGGTAGTTTATTGGGTTAGGCCTATATGTTGTTGTTGGAGAAAGATTTCTTTTTATGGGTCCGTTTCAGTGCTCTTTGAAGCCTCACAGGTCGAAAATGGTGATTTTTTAGTGTCAATATATGTTCATATTTGTCCGTGTTGCATTGTCATATATAGGTTTCTAAATTTCACATGAATTCTCTGGGTATGAAATCTCAATAGTCGCAATGGTGTACTCCTTTTATTTCAATACATATACTCTAGTTTTTTCCCACATCAATCTTTGCCTTCCAACGCTTGAATTTCTGGAGACTATATAATTTCGTTGTTTATTATTAATTAGTTTTGTTTTGTGGATCTTCTACCTCTAGAGAAATCTGATGCAGTAAATGCCTTTTGTTGGGTTTTAGGACCCATGACCTATTGTTTTTCTTATCTTATCTTTTTTTTTTTTTTTTTTTTTTTTGGGTGTTATTTCAATCCCTCCTCTCTCTCTCTCTAAAAAATAGAAAAAAAAAAAAAAAAAAAATAGTGGATTTTGGATAATAAGAAGTGAGATTTGAACTTATTAGCATTATTGTTTTAAACTGAGGTTTAAGAATACAAAATTGATTCTTATTATCTACTGGTTCTGGCTACTTTAAGTCCATGTGAGGCTTTCTTTTATGGGAATCTTCTTTTCTTGCTTTGTGCTTTTCCACATCCATATCTTTCTCTTTTTTCCTTGGTCATTAAGCTTTGTAGAGAAATTTTGAACTAAAACACTCAAATGTTTTGTGCAGTTATATAGGCGTTCAAGTTTCTCTGATTTGTGGTGGCCACTCAGCGTAACTTCCTAAGTTAAAACTTTGGAATATAATTTATGCAACCATATTGGGAGAAGATATATAATTATATAAAATTCTGGTGGGTGTGGACGAACTGGGGTAAATGTCATTCCGCAGTATAGTTCGTGATGTAAGGGATGGTTTTGGAAGTTTATCAAGACGGAGCTTTGAGGTGAGGCTGCCTGGTCATCACCGGGGAAAATCTCATAGTGCAGTTCATGAGTTGCATGACCAGCCTCTGGTTGACCAGAACAGCCCTTGGGCTAGCCTCCCGCCAGAGCTACTCCGAGATGTGATTAAGAGGTTGGAGGCAAGTGAGATTACCTGGCCTGCTCGCAAGCATGTTGTTGCTTGTGCTGCTGTTTGCAGGTCATGGAGGGAAATGTGCAAAGAAATCGTCAAAAGTCCAGAGCTCTCTGGGAAGCTTACTTTCCCGGTCTCCCTGAAGCAGGTGGATCTTTCTGCTCTCTTGTCTTGCTCTTGGTATTGCCTAAATTTTTCTTAATCCAATCGCTATCCATAATCATAGAATCGTTCTTATGACAATAAAAATCAGATATGCACTTCATTAAATGAAGTGATTTTCTATAATAGTATTGGCAGCTGACAGTTCTCTGATTTATTTGTCTTAACAGCCTGGGCCTCGGGATGGAACCATTCAGTGCTTCATTAAAAGAGACAAATCTAAATTAACTTACCATCTTTTCCTTTGCCTTAGCCCTGGTAAATATTCTTACAAGTCACAACCATTTTTTTGCTACTTATTTGTGAGTTTTCATAAGCTTTACATGACCTGCCATGTTGGTAGGGATCTTAAAATTGAGTGTAATTAGATGGCCAATTCCTTCTCTTAATTTCATTGATGTGATTGTGTAGGCAAATAGCCCAATCATCTTCTTTAGTGATGCAATTCCATTGGCATTAGTTATGTTGGACTTCTTAAGTAAGTTTATTAATGCAATTTTGATGTGATATTTTGTAGCTCATGCATCTTTATGGCCTCATGTAGTAACTATAAAAGTAGATGCATCTTTACTCCCTACATTGTGGTATTGCTGTTGTAGTCCGACATAAGAAAATACTGGAATGTTGTGTTTATACATGTAATGTGTGCATGCACATTTGTTCTCTATGTATTTACCTTTCAGTTTAGATGATCAATTTACTACATAAATACTCTCAAAGATCATATTTTTAGATGATCAGTTTTCAGAGACTTGCAACAGAGAGCTATACAATTCTTAATATTAATTGTAGTTTTAGATCAGTTTTCAAAACTGTTAACCAAACAAATTTGCGTGATAGTGTTCTGGTCGTATTCGCACCATAACCATATCTCCTTCCTCAAATTCAGCAAACTTCCTCCACAAATCAGCTTGTGTTTTGTAAGTTTCATTGCAATTGCAATCTTCCTTTGAACTTCCGCATGGATGTCTCTGATATGCTTACTAAAAGCATCAGCTTCAGCACTAGGGCGTGCCACAATTGGTAAAGGCACTACTAAGTCAATTGGTTTCTGAGGACATAAACCTATCACAATCTCAAAGGGGCTGTGCCCTGTTCTGTTTACGGAACTGTTGTACGCGAATTAAGCCATAGGAAGAATCTGGTCCCAACTACTAATATGGTCACCAACAAGACAACGAAGCAATTCACCCAAGCTGCGATTAATGACCTCGGTTTGGCCGTCAGTTTGGGGGTGAAAAGAAGAGGAAAACTTCAGCCTTGTATTCAGCATCTTCCATAATGTGCGCCAAAAATAACTCATACACTTTGAATCTCGATAAAAAACAATGGTGTTTGGCAATCCATGAAGCCAAACAACTTCTTGAAAGAAAAGCTTGGCAATGTGTACAACATCGGATGTCTTGGAACACGGAATGAAGTTTGACATTTTTGAAAAACGATCCACGGTAACAAATATAGCATCATGACTTTGACTTGTTTTAGGCAACCTAAGAACAAAGTCCATGCTTAAATCTTACCACGGCTCATGAGGGATTGGGAGCGGCGTATATAAACCTGTATTTTCTTTCTTCCCTTGGATATTTGACAAGTTCTACAACGAGCAACAATTTTGACCACATCCCGTTTTAAACTTGGGTGGCAATGGTCTTATCTCTTCCAAATTGACCTGTTGCCCCACCAGCATGCTACTCCCATATCACATGTTCATGAAGAGACGTTTTAGGCAAACAAAGTCGAGTTCCTTTGAAGAGATAATCATCATGCACCGAATAATCAGGATATGTACCCTGCTGTCCAGCTATCAAATCAGCATGTATGACGCTAAAGTCTGTGCAAGATAAGTAGTCTCGTTAAGCATATCGAAAGTTCGAAACCAAGAACTTGGACAGCCATGGAGGCAAGAATATGAACAACTCGGCTAAGTGCATCGGCTGCCTTATTCTCAACACTAGCTTTATGTTTGATGACAAATGAGTACTCTTGCAAGAATGAAACCCACTTCCCATGTCGGTGGCTTAACTTCTTTTGGGAGTTAATATATTTGAGGGCCTTGTGGTCAGAATACAACATGAACTCCTTCAAAAGAAGGTAATGACGCCAGTAGCGAAGTGCTTGAATCACAGGGTAAAATTCTCTGTCATAAGTGGATTACCTTTGCTTTGCTTCATTAAGTTTCTCACTAAAATACGCAACTAGATGTCCTTCTTGACTGAGCACGCCTCCAATTCCAACCTGTGAAGCATCACATGCAACTTCAAACACTTTTGAGAAGTCTGGAAGGCACAAAACAGGAGCTGCTGTCATTCTTTTCTTCATTTCTTCGAAAGCTTGTGCTGCTACCTTTGTCCAAACAAACTGTCTGTTCTTCATACAATTGGTGATAGGAGCCATTATTGTGCTGAAATTTCTAATAAATCGCCAATAGAATGAAGCTAGCCCATGAAAACTCCGTGCTTCCTGCAATGTGCTGGGAATTGGCCAATCTAAAATCGCTTTTACTTTATTAGGATCAGCTTCTACCCCTTTGGAAGAAACAACGAAGCCCAAAAACACCACACTCGGCAACATGAAGAAACACTTCTTCAAGTTCATGTAAAGCCTCTCTTAGCGGAGAACTCTCATAACATGTTGAAGGTGGAAAATATGTTCCTCCCTCGTTTTGCTGTAGATTAAAATATCGTCTAAGTAAACAACCAGAAATCGACCAATAAAAGGCTGCAATACCTGAGTCATGAAGCGCATGAATGTACTAGGGGCATTGGAAAGACCAAATGGCATAACAAGCCACTCGTAGAGTCCATCTTTTGTTTTGAAAGCTGTCTTCCATTCATCCCTGGGCCTTATGCGAATTTGATGGTAGCCACATTTCAGATCTATCTTTGAAAGTATACAAGAACCAGCCACCATGTCTAGCAAATCATCGATTCGAGGAATAGGAAACCGATACTTGATTGTAATCTTGTTGATGCCACGACTTTCAACACACATGCGCCAACTACCATCCTTCTTTGGTGTGAGCAAAGCTAGGACAGCACAAGGACTTAAGCTTTCACGGATAAATCCGTTGGACAACAACTCATTAACTTGCCTATGAAGCTTAGCATGCTCTTTTGGATTCAAACGATAAGTTGGAAGGTTAGGCAATGGAGACCCCGGTACAAATTCAATCGAATGCTAGATATTACGTAAAGGAGGGAGTTCATTAGGGAGATGAATCTGAGAAATCTGACAGCAAGTTGGCGACCTCTGATGGCATTGAAGAATCATGAGCAGCAACAGTTTCTTTGATTTCCCTTGCCACAACAGCATATATAACACCCGTCTCTTTACTTTCCAATTGAAACCTCTTCTTGGAAAGAAGATGGAGGGACTTTTTCTTGCTTTTCGCATCATTTACAGCTTGTCCACCTTTATATTTTTCCATTTCAGCTGAAGACATAGGCTTCAAAATAATCTGTTTGTTGTTAAACAAGAAAGTGTATCTATTCTCCTTCCCACAATGGAACACATCTCAATCATAAATCCAAGGCCGCCCAAGGAGAATATGTGTCACTTTCATGGGAATTACATCACACTAAACAAAATCATTATAAGCTCCACAAGAGAAAGAAACGAGACAATGTTGAGTTACCGGAATAGAAGTATTATCTATCCACGCCACTTTGAATGGTTGTGGATGTGGTTGGACTGAAAGCTTGAGGCGCTCAACCGTGGATGCAGACACAACATTCATGCAACTTCCGCCATCAATAATGACCTCTCGAGCTTGATTCCCACAACGAACTAGCATTTGAAAAATAGATGTGTGTCGCCAATCTTCATCTTCAACTTTAGGGGCTGCAAGGATGTGCCTCACAACGGAGATTGATGGAGCATCTTCATCCTCTTCTAAATCGTCAGGGTTGTAGATCCCATAGTCAAACATGTTCCCATTATCCTCTCCCCCTTGTTTTTCTCGCTCTTCTTCATGCATTATCCCAATGTGTAAATTTTTCATTAGACATTGGTATGCCATGTGACCTGTTTCTCCACATTTGAAACATTTGAAGCACTTGTTATCCGTTCCACTACCTTTGCTAGCCGCAATACTATTCCCTTTAGGATCAGCCATGTTAGAAAAGGGCTGTTTTGATCCAGCATTTACACCATTCGGCTGTGCTGCTTCTGCTCATTCCATCACTGGACTTCTTGGGTGCTGCCTCCTAGGTTTGATATCCAGATCTTCGAGCCGTTGATAAGTCAGGTACTCCTCCATGTCCAATGCAACCTGAAAAGCATGTTCAACACCATATAATGACTGGCGAAGCAATTCCCTTCTGATATCAGACCTTAGACCAGCCTTGAATCTTGCAAGTGTTTGCCGTGGGTCTTCCACAACTTGACTTCTAGTCTTTAACTCGTCAAATCTTTGCATATATTCCACAACTGACATTCTGCCCTGCTTTAGATTGATAAGTTGATCACACAGCTTGTCATGGTAATTGGCCGGCATGTATTTCTCTCGAAGCTTTGACTTCATTTTGTGCCATTTCCTGATTGGTGGTTGTCCCAACCTCCTAATATCCCCTTCAACACCAGTCCTCCATATTTTTGCTAGGCCCACAAGCTTCATTCTAGCAAATCTCACTCTATGATCATCACTCATATCATACCAATCAAAATATTCTTCAATCGAAGCAAGCCAATCCGAAAATACAGTAGGATCAACCTTACCTTCAAAATCTCGCTTCTCCATTTTAATTTTCCTTGTGATATCCCTAGCGTTATCATGTGGCTCATGATAATTCACTCCCAGATTTCTCGGAAACTCAAACATTGGGTGTGGTGGTGGATCAGCCTTCACATTCTGCCTTTGTTGCACGTTTAAAGGATGTTGTTTCTCTTGACCACCTCCATCATTTGTACCGGATGCAGTTACTTGTTCACCAGAAGCAAAATTGTTACTAGTTTGACACATTTGAGCTTCTATCTCGTTGAATCGGACATTCAACCCGTTAAGCTGCTCCACAAGCTTTAATATCAGCTCATCTTGCTGATTACTACCCGATCTCTCATCTCTTGATTGTGTCAACATGATGTCAAATCAGGCTCTGATACCAAAAACTGATGTTGGACACAATAGCAGCCTTGAATAGATAAGAACTTAAAAGAATTCAGAGGCTGAGAGGTCTAAGGAGAAGTGGCTGGAAATTCAGAAAAACAAAGCTAAGGTTCAAGAGTTGTTAGTAGAGAAGATGGATTGAAAACAACAACAAAAAAAAACCTATTGGAATCACTCCAACAGGACCTAGGTATCACACCTAGAGAAGGCCTCACACCCTCGGAATTTGTGAATCTCTCACAAAGAAATCTCAAAGGATAATTTTATTCAATCATTCACTGCGTATTCAGAATTACACAGTATCCTTTTTATAATAACTGATGACCCTTGGATTACCCTACAATGGAGGTAATCAAAAGTTGACTCTAGCTTAATAAAGTAACAAATAACTTAATTGATGCAATTTAATCTAATTATGCAATTTACCAAAACAATGCAAATTCACCATAATTAATGCAATTACCAAAATAATGCAATTTGACCAAACCCCCCAATTATGCAAGACTCCAAGTGGACCCCCCATTGTCTAGCATGTGCCAAAGTAAGGTTTGAGCCTTACAACCCTCCTTGCCACGCCTTTTATGTACTTTAAAAGGCTGCTGCCACTGTTCTCTACCATCTCTCTTGTGTTGCGATAGATAACTCAATTCTGTTTCAATGCTTGCAAGTTATTTGATTGACTTTTTGTAACCTATTTATCAGCCAGGCTCTGCAATTAGCCTTGCAGTCGAAGTACTGATGTGACTGTTATCTGGGACAAAAACTAATTTCTTCTGTTAATTCAATTCATAAAAACCATCTGCAGACAGCTTAAACCAAGTCCACTGTGCTTATTAAAGCCAAATCTTCGGACATTCTAAAAGATGGATACTGCTGCTTGGGTGATGGTGCAATGACTGTGAATATTCATTAGCTTAAGCACAGCGCTAGAGTTAATCCGGTGGTTTTAGATCCAATCTTACAGAAATTTATAGAATCCAATACTCTTGCAATCAATGTTTCACCTTATTTTGTGTTGAGCAATGACAACTTAAATCTAATATCATGCTGTTATCGATACTTTGCTTTTGCAGCCTTGCTGGTTGAAAATGGAAAATTTCTTCTTTCTGCAAAACGAGTTCGGAGAACTACTTGCACAGAGTATGTGATCTCCATGGATGCGGATAACATATCAAGATCAAGCAGCACTTACATTGGAAAACTGAGGTAGGAGCATTCGTTAAGAAACTCATTTTAATTTTTTGAATGCTGTACTATCCTTAAATTTTGGGAATTGTTACATTAGTAATGATAGTTAAGAACAAGGAAAAAAAGTCCACTCTGTATTGAAATAATTTAGACAATAGAAAGAGGGAACAGGCTGGAAGTAATTCTGTCACCAACTGTTGGAATGCATTTAAGTTACCATGTATCTCTCTCTATCTCATCTTCCTTGGATTACATCGAAGTATTGTTTGATAGGTATGCCAACCTAGAAAGATTGGTGTCCATGTTTGACACATGTTGGACAAACCCTTAACATGGTATTGAGACATTTTAAATATGTATTATAAAAAAATAATTATAAATAAAAAGAAAGTTAGTTCAGGCACGTGGCTGACACTTTTTTTAATCCTCACCAATGTTTGAAGTGATGAATAGCGTAGAAAAAGAAGTGTGTTGCAAGAGATATAAAATTAATAAAAAAATATTCCGGATTTGTATTCGAAGTGAGAAATATAGGAGTGGATCTGGGACGAAAAGAGTCGTCGTCATACATATGTATACATGCACATTCACATCTATCCAAAGTACACACTCGTTCCTATATTCCATGTCCTTTCTAAGTTTTGGTTTATTCAGTGGGTGATCATAAATTATTAAGAATTTTAAGTTACAAATCATGTTTTAGCTATAAAATATAAGATCTCATTAACCAGTAACTTTATGCATAAAACTATGTTTCATTGTTGGAATGTTCTCACTGTATCCTTGTCCTTGAAATTTTGGCGTGTCAACGAGTTTGTACTGTTATCTCCATGTTCAGTATCTCCATTTCCATTCCTCTAATGGCAAGCTTTTGCTTAGTTTTACGAGATGGGGGTCGCTTTTTCTTATCTGTGTGAGCATCTCTTCAAGTAAATGCCTTTGTGGATATGTGGTCATGTTTTCATGATTGTAAATACCTGTACTTTTTTATTTTTTCCTCTCTATAAATGTTGTGTGGCCATATGTAGGAGTGCCAAAATTCGACACTACCTGCCAACACGTCATGAAGTTAATAGGTTTGGGTTGACCATAATCGTGTCAACCCGTATAAACGTTTAATTAATCGTGTTGTGTTTTTGAGTTTTACCCCATTTGACCCATTTAATTAATCACATCAGTTTTTTTTTTTTTAAAATAAAAAATAAAAAAATTAATCATGTCAATTTAACCCGATTAACCTATAACTTGTTTTAACCCAATTACTATGGACATTTTTGTTATTTTAGAATAACTCCAAATTGGGTCGTATCGTGTTACTTGTTTAATAAATAGCCGTGTTTTTATCAAGGTTTCTTAACACGATTATTAAATAGGTCGTGTTCGGGTTGACCATATAACATAATACTATTAGGTCGACATGACACAAATATGACCCACAAACACGAATTTATACCCTTAGTCATACGTACACATATTCTAAACATCGCTCCATTTTTTTAGGTGTTACCTCCTAGGAAGCATGGCCATGGGCACGATATGAATATGTCGTGTCAAATTCAAAAAAAGCAGGACGCACTCATCGTGGACACGGCTAACGTAAATATAAATTTTCATTTATATATCTATTAAAAAAGATAATTATAGAACTTTAATTAATTTATAATTTCTGTACTAAAGTTACAAAATTTAAAAGATGAAGCTATTTATTTATTTATTTTGACAAGTAATAATTGAATAAAAGGCGGTCGAAAGGGGAACATGTCCCTTATACAAAAGTGGAACCGGGATCTAAGGCCCCAAAGAATCCAAAAAAATGATTAAATCATCGGAGGAGGAGCAAGAACTCCTCTTCACATAACTAAAAAGAGAGTAAATGATATGAAGTTTCAGCGTCGCCGTGGACAACTCATTCCCTTCGAACATTCTGCTATTCCTCTCTTTCCAAATGCACCACCACGTGCAATGTGGAACTATCCTCCAGCAGTTGCGTACACTACTTCTCACACGACATCCCCTCCATGCATGAATCAGACCCTTAGAAGATCGAGGCATTACCCAAAGCATGCCAAATGAGCCAGGTATAAGATTCCAGCAGTCGTACGCCACGGGGGCAATGCAGGAGGATATGATCAACTGATTCACCATCTTGTTTACACACGCAACACCAATTAACGATACAATTACCTCTCTTCCTTAAGTTGTCAATTGTCAAGATCTTACCCCATACAGCAATCCATACAAAGAATGCCACTCTAGTTGGAGCCATAGAACGCCATATGATCTTCCATGGAAAATCAATGCTATCAAAGTTGGATAGGCATAGGAACAAGGATCGTACTTCGAATCGACCATGGGAAAAGGGGATCCACGTAAGATCATCACTACCTCTGCGCCTCCTGCCGATATAACAGATCCAAAAGAACACATACCTCGTCCATCTCCCAATCTTGAAAAGATTTCCGAAAGTGCACATCCCACGTAATCCCACTACTATCAAGTCGATAACAGTCAGCTACGTAGGCATGCCTATCAACTGCAGTACTGTATAATCTGGGAAAGGTACAAGATAATGGCTAGTCACCACACCATAGATCCTCCCAAAATCGAACACATCTACGATCACGAACTTTGAATCTGATGTGGGAAAAGAAAACATCCCTACCCTTTTGAATGAATTTCCACACACCAACTCCTCCCACAATAGAAATCGAACGAGTAGACCAACCGCCACTCTCCTTCCCAAAACGACATGAAACAAGCCTTCGCTAAGGGCGATGCCTTTCCCTCCCGAATCTCCATAACCATTTACCCAAGAGAGCTTGATTGAAGGGAACCAACCTCCTGATACCCAGACCACCCAACTTTATGGGCTTGCAAACTTGCTCCCATCTGACAAGGTGATACTTAAACTCTTCGCCCCTTCTGCCCCAAAGGAAATCCCTTTGGATCTTTTCAATCCTTTCGGCAATAGAGCATGAAATTTGGAACATAAATAAAAAATAAGTAGGAAGGCTCGATAAAGTGCTCTTTATGAGAGTAACTTCACCCCCACCCCCCCCCCCCCCCCCCCCCCGCGGCGGCGGGGACAGACATTGCTTCTACCATCCTGCCAATCTCTTCACATACCTGTCAATCACAGGATCCCAACTCCCCATTCTCCTAGAGGAAACCCTTAGGGGCAAACCCAAGTAAGGAATAGGAAAAGAACTCACCCTACACCCAAGGATTGCGGCTAAGGAGGAAATATCCTGAACATCCCCAATCGGGATAAGCATGCTCTTAGCCACGTTGACCTTTAGCCTAGAAACTGCCTGAAACAAGCCAAAATGCACCTCAAGTATCTAAGTTAAGACACATCAGCATCACAAAAACTAGGGTATCATCCGCAAATAGTAAATGAGAGATCTCCAACAAATTTACTAGATCTCTGCCCACCCTAAAGCCCTCGATAAGACCGAGATCCTCTGCCCTCCTCATAAGTCTGCTCAAACCCTTCATTACAATGAGAAAAAGGAAAGACAACAAGGGATCTCCTTATCTTAAACCCCGAGAACACCCAAAGAAACCAGCAGGAGACCCATTCACAAAAACAGAGAACTTTACACATGAAAGACATGTCTCTATCCATTTCCTCCATCTGCTTCCAAACCCCATTCTTTAAAGTTAGTATAGTAGGAAATTCCAATTCACATGATCATAAGCTTTTTCAATGTCAAGTTTGTAATCTGGAATCCACACATTCGCCTGTAATAAGAATTGAATCTAGTATTTGCCGTCCTCCGACAAAAGCATTCTGAGAGTCCGAAATAATCCCATCCATGACATCCCTCATCCTAAGAGCAAGAACCTTGGACATGAGCTTGTAAATGCAACCCACTAGGCTAATTGGTCTAAAATCTTTAATGTCAGAAGCACTGCCCTTCTTAGGGATAAGGGTAATGAATGAGGCATTTAACGACTTCTTAAAGACGCCGCTTGTAGAATGAAACTCCTGAAATGTACCCATCACCTCATTTCTCACCACCCCCCAACTTTCCATCAGAAACCGCATAGTAAACCCATCAATCCCCGGAGCTTTGTCCCCATTGCAACTTGATAAAGCCTTTAGAACTTCCTCTTCAGAAAAAGGAATCTCAAGCCCATCTCTATCCAACTCAGAAATAACCTCAAAATGGAAGCCATCAAGCATGGGTCTCCAAGCTAATGGCTCGGTGTAAAGCTTTTAATAAAAAAAAACGATCCCATTACGCACCTATTCCTCCCTCCACAACTCCATACCATCCACCCGAATATAAAAAAAGAATATATTATATTATATATGCTATTATTATCCTACATTTTCATTATAATTGTATTTTTTGGTTCATCGAATAGTATGACGTGTGTTTATTGTCATTTTTTCAAAGAAAAAGAAGTTTTGACATTTTGATTTACGTTCATAATATTGTTTACATTGTTTTATATAAGACTAAGAGTGTGGGATGTTTGGTCGAGCCTATAGAATGTGTTGACCAAGTGTTCAAAATAATAAACATTATTTTTTAATTATGGAGACATCCATGAAGTGTCAAACATGTGTCTAGGAGTGGCCATGAAGGTCTGACACGGACACGACACCTTAATAGAAGTGTTTGTGATTCTTAGATTACTTTTAGTTTCTGGTGATGCCACGAGTCCTTAATTGACCTTTAATTGTCTTGCCACTCATTAATGTCATACCTCCTTTTAAGTTTGCATTTCTTTGTGGGTATGTGTTACAAGTGGGACTTGTACCACATCGGATTCGGATGGAGAATTGGATGAGTATATATGGGTTGGGTGTTAGCCCCACCTAATAGCTTAAGCTTTTGGGTCGGATTGTGAAGCACCTGGTCCGTTACAGTTGGTATCAAAGCCAAACCCAGTTCTTGATTTGGTGCCACGCCAAGTGCTCGGTCCGGAAGAGTCTGGTTTTGCCTCCCCGGGTAGGCAGGGTGGCCTAACCGCAACGAGGGCATTGCGAGTTCAGGTGAGAGAAAATGTTGCAAGTGGGACTTGTCCCACATCGGATCCGGATGGGGAATTGAATGGGTATATATGGGTTGGGTGTTAACCCCACCTAATAGCTTAAGCCTTTTGAGTCGGATCGCGAAGCACCCGGCCCGTTACATTATTCTTATTGGCTACTCTACATTTTATACAATTGAGAGACAAATCTATAAAATACTATAATTTTCTATCTACACGTAACCGTCGTAATATCTTAATATACAATTTTCAATAAATATGTGTTTGGTTGTGTTTTATTGTTCGCTGTAAATCTGTTTTGGATATTGCATTTGAGATTCTTGTCTTTGTTCTTTTCAGGTCAAATTTTCTTGGAACCAAATTCATAATTTATGACACACAGCCTCCACACAATAGTTCTCACATTTCCCCTCCAGGCCGTACAAGCCGTAGGTTCTACTCTAAAAAAGTGTCTCCAAAGGTTCCTACTGGGAGCTACAATATTGCCCAGGTCGCATATGAGTTGAATGTGCTAGGCACAAGGGGACCACGCAGGATGCACTGCATTATGCACTCAATCCCTACCTCAGCCCTGGATCCAGGTGGCAATGTCCCAGGCCAGCCTGAGCTCCTCCCTCGCCTCATTGAAGATTCCTTCAGGAGCATCTCTTTCTCCAAATCAATTGACAACTCAACGGAGTTCAGTAGCTCCCGGTTCTCGGACATTGTTGGGATACGTGAGGAAGAAGATGAAGGGAAGGACAGACCTCTGGTTCTAAAGAACAAGTCGCCAAGATGGCATGAACAATTGCAGTGTTGGTGCCTTAACTTCCGGGGGAGGGTAACTGTGGCATCAGTGAAGAATTTCCAGCTGATTGCTGCTACGCAGCCTGCTGCTGGTGCATCAACACCATCACAGCTGCCTCAGTCTGACCATGACAAGATTATCTTGCAGTTTGGTAAGGTCGGCAAGGATATGTTTACCATGGATTATCGATACCCTCTATCTGCATTTCAAGCTTTTGCCATCTGTTTGAGCAGCTTTGACACCAAATTGGCTTGTGAATAGAAGAAGAAAAAAGAATTATGGTATGAAATTTGTGATTTAGTTGGTAATGTTTTTCCTTTCTAGAGATGCATAGATTGAGGTGGTTGTATGCAGTGTTAAAACTCAGATGAGTGTTTCATAACACGTTGTCGGACCTTTAGCTACGAAACAGTCTTTGCATATATTAATTTCCTTGTTCTCTTTTTTCTGGTTTAACCGCTTGGGTTGGTTTGTATTGAATTATTCGGAACTATTGTCCCATTTTATGTGCTTTAAAGGAAACACTTTAAACTTAAAAGGAGATTGGTAACTTCATTTGCCCTTCAATTCGATGGAGATCTATGCTTAACCAGGTGGTCCAATTCCGAGTCTTCCTGGCATTGCACCTGGGTTGGAATGGTCTGAGCTTGGTCTATTGCAGTGTGGCCTTGGCATTACATGAAGCCCCAAGTGACTTGTTCAATTCTTTAGAGCATCTGCAGTGGACTCTGGGAACCCAATTTCATCGAGCAAAAAGGCCCAATTGAGCTGCATCGGGCTCGCGGTAATTGGGCGGGCCCACAAAGGAAATACTGTGAGCCCACAAGGGTTCGCGGAATAGCTCGAGCCCGATTGCGAAATTTTTTTTATTTTTTATTTTTGCAAAAATGTCTGGTTTTTTAAAAAAGAATATGGCCGCATAATAGCTTTTTGGACAAAAATCCAAAATGGGTCTTTGTGTTTTTTAAAAAATAAAATAAAATTCATTAAATAAAAAATATATTATTTAGGCACTCTTTATCCAAAAAAAAATTGATTTGGCCCAAAAAAAAAATCAAAAAACCTGTTTTTATTTTATTTTATTTTATTTTTTTATTTTTATTTTTTTCCTCAAAAATTGATTTTTAAAAAACTTTAAAAAAAAAAATTTTAAATTCAATTCTCTTCAGAAATACCCCAACTTCATCAAATCATGACATGTCATAATAAACCACAATTTCATCATTTTTAATCTTAAAAAACCATTACAAAATGCAACATAAATTAAACGTCTTCATCACAATAGCGGTTCCACAAATTTTTCATTAAATCATTCCCCAACCGCGTATTTGTGGAAACAGTTTATATATATATATATATATATATATATATTTTGGAGAGCGGAAATCCGGAGAGCTTGATGGAGTGCCTGTTTTTGGAGAGCGAAAGTCTGACATGATTCTTGAAAAAGTTGAAGTGACATTTTTGGAGAGTTAAAATCTGAAGAGGCTGGCGTGGATGCTCTTAGTTAATGAGTGGTAGATACCCTTTGTTCAATGGGACCACCTAGCTTGTGACTTGGATGCCAAATCCCGTATGTCACAACTAACACTAATAAACTAAGGGGAAAAAAAAAAGTAACACTGGTAATTTCTACATCAATTGACATACCCCAACCTAATTTACACTATTTAATAAATTGAACAAATTAGAATGTATCTAACCATCTGTATTAACCTCATTCAAACATGACATCATTATACATTAGAGTACCTGGTTAACAGTTTATAATTTAAAACAAATTATAAGCCTGTTATGCAAATTCTGACAAACTAAATTGTTAACGGCAAGTTACATTATTAAATTCTACTACAATATTTACATCTTAAACAAAAGACATTCCATTGTTCCTTTCCCCATTCATACTCAAGATTCTAGACCTGCCTAACCTTGTACCTGAAAATATAGATATGGAAGGAGTGAGCTTAAAGCCCAGAGAATGCAACATTACTACATCAGAGTAATATAAACAAATATTATCTGATAACTTCAATTAAACTTCGTAACATATAACTTCCAACTTTACAGGCATTAAAATATAGTACTCTTCTTCTAAGCCAAAGTGTGGACCTTATATAGTATAGTATTCTCTTTCTAGGCCAGAATATGGACCTTATTTAAATATAGTATTCTCTTTCTTGGCCAGAGTATGGACCTTATATAATATTTTACTCTCCTTCCAAGCCAGAGTATAGACCTTATATAATATAATCAAGTTATATATATGCATCTTCATTTCACATAAACAGCTTCAATACTTCAATTTAACATATTCAAGTGCAAAACTTCCAGTGAGTATACTCACCTTGGCTACTCCCCAAATTATTCACTTTTCCCTTGGTATTGTTGAAATTGTCTGCTCCTTCTCTTTGCCTGAACAAAATTGAAATTACATCATACCCATTTCTAAAGAAAAATAAATCACAATAATCACGTCCATTATAAACCTCAAACTTTATACAAAATTATAACTAAAATTCTAATCACAACCCTTTATACAAACTCTCCATTTCATAATTCCATCTAACCACCCATTACTAATTTCATACCTGATTTAGGTCAACTAAGTAAATAAATACAATTTATACAATATTCATAACTATGTTATACTTATTTATAAGAGAATTTAATAATAGTCTTCACTTCTAAAATAAAGTCCTAATAAACAAATATAAATAAAATTGTCATCACAATCATTTATTGTGATGATCCTGGATTTTTCAACCTGTATCCTGTGATGACCTGAACCGGATCCGAGATGCGGAAGAAAAAAATAAAACAATGGTCTTAAGAGACACAACACATCCCTAAGACGCCGATGTGACACTCAATGAGGTCACGAAACCCAAGGGGTTTAAATGCGGAAGCAACATTTAAAAAACGAACAAGAATGGACCTAGGTGTAAAAACATCATTTCTAGCTTAAAAGTGGGAGCCACCGAGCACACCATTGGAAAGACAACGAAAAATTAATAAACTTAGACTCAAAAATCGTTTGATTCGGAGTCAGGATGAAGAAGATATGGCTAACGGAAGAAACAGGGGAAAAAACGGTCAAAAAGTCAACCTAAGACCATCTAACCGGTCAGGAGACCCTTTCTAACCGGTTAGAAAGCAAAAACCAGTGACCAACTCACTGCCCACGCTTATCTAACCGGTTACGAGATTCACCACCCGTACACTTGACCCTGTACACTTGTACTACAACTCAGCAAAAACCTGGCAGCAGGGGTTTTTCCTGAAAAAATGGGATTTTGAGGCCCTAGATGAAATTTTCAGGAAAAAAACAAAGAAGAAACCCCACTCAAAATTGAGTTTTCTACGTGACTCTTGAGAAAAATCGAAGAATACGCACTGTGAAATACCCAAAATGCCCTCCCAAGAAAACTGGTCTAGAGGGTCCAAAAAGCTGCTAAATGGAAAAATAGAAGCTGAACTTTGCAATCGATTTCCGATACCAAGATGGCATTTTCTGAAAAAACACGAAGAAGAAACCCCCCCTAAAATCACATTTTCTAAGTGACCATGTGAAGAACAGAATTTATTTCACAAATAAAATTTCCAAAATACCCTTAGGTTAGATTATGCAACAAAAGTGTAAAATGAGTCCGTAGGAGGCTCATTTCACCAAAGAAGAAGTTTTGTCCGGAAACGACCATGCACGCAAACATAACTTACCTAATAAGATGTGCTACAATGGTCTATGGCTAAAAAATATGGCCGATACAAAATATGACCCCCCAACGGCCAAAATGCCAAAAATGAAGTTTGGAATGAAAATTTGGAATTTAAAATCTTGAAATGACTTCAAAATACCGTTTTGCCTTTGGCCACACCTCATACATGTTTAATGAATTCTAGATAACGATTTCATACACAATGCACGCTCTAGTGCAAAATAGCATATTAAAACGCATGATTTTCATATAATCTCATTAAGGGCAAAAATTTAACATCCATGATACAAATGTAATTCCAAAAGAAGTTTGGCCCTTGGCCTCATGTCATATACATAAAATGAGAATCAAAAGTGTGCTTAGGCACACGTTACTAGTTTAGAATCAAATATACACATTTGACATATAAAGCTACAAAGGCATTCCAAGCCAATCTTAACAAAATGGAAGTCTTCAAGTCCACAAGTCATCTAAGCATAATGGGAGTCTCAACTTTAATTCTTGTACCTGAAATATGCCCCAGTATCGTAGGGGTGAGTAACATAAAGCTACTCGTAGGAAATGAGCATGCATCGACCTACGTTTTACAAGTTTGCATGATTTAATTATTGTGGTTCATTCCACCTAACGTCTATGTCAAAGGTGAGGCTCAAGGAGCATCCTAACTACCTAAGATCATTTCTAGCATCAATCACCTCATTCATGCAATTTTAACAACATAGGGTCATGCTTACACAAAGCAACAACATAGGAGCATGCTTACACAAAGCAACAACATATAGATTCTCAAGGTAATCAACTTGAAATCTAAAATGTAACATCAACTAAATATAACAATTTAGCATAACTTATAAATATTACATGTAACAACAATGTCCCAAGACTCCAAAATAAACTAAATAAGTTCATAACTTATACATATTACTACTACATAGTAACAAGTTAGCAATATAACTCTCAATTGTGTGCATAATAAGCATTTCATATCCATAATGCTATGAAATCACAAGCCAACAATATATTCATATTAGAAACATACTCTCATGAATATAAATTTAACAACAATGCTCTTCAATGCATATAACACAATCAAGTGAATACATCACAAGTCTAAATCCATGATCTTAAAATAGAAACAATTTCTAAAATATGATTAGATCCATAGATAACAAGATAGAATTTAATTACATCAAAATAATTAAACTCTCTAGATTTCAAATCATTTCCAAATGACCTCATTTTAACATATGATAAAAGACATATCATGGTTATTACCTATATTCACACAAAATCTTAATTAGGCCCATGAAATCACAAAATAGATTTTAATTAATTCTCTTAATTAAAGCCTCTAGATTTTCAAACTCAACCAAATGCTCTCAAATTAAAGTATGTTAACAAACATGCCAAAACTTAATTTAGAAGCATAATACAACTCAATTTCATGCAAGGTACGACCATGAACTTTAATCTTTCACAAAAGATAAATATTAATTAAAAAGTGCAATTCTTATTTAATTAATCCAAATTTAATATATGTTAACCAACACATTAAAACAAGATTTTCTAGCATGCCACAATTCAAATCCAAGTTACACATCATCATGAATTTTAAATCTTATACAAAGAAATAAAAATTACTAACTTTCTAAATTTGATACAAGGTATACAAATATGTTATATAATTATGGCAAACACACAATACAACACACAAATAATCCTAAAACATTCCCTACCTCCATTTGAGATGAAATCTCAAATCCCCACCAAAATAAATCGGCTCCGAATCCAATGAAACTCCTAGGTTTTGTCGGGGACAACACCACGAACATGAATCCCAAGAAAGCCTCATAAAAAACACAACTTGACTCTAAACCCGAACTCAAGAAATGGCCAAAACGAGATTCCAATCGGTTGGAATCGAAGGCTTCGCCGAGGGGAACAATAAACATAAAGGCATCACCACTTTTTAGTGAGGGGAGGAAGCTCAAAAGAAGAGAGAGAAGATGGCAGCCATGGGAGGAGCTTGGACTGGCCATGAGAGAGGAGAGAGAGAAAAATCTGATTTTTCATCTATTAACCCCCTATTTATAAAAAAACTCAAAAAGTGCGCCGAACGGGCCCCGCCGGGTCTGAAAAAGTGAAATTTGAGCAGACGTGCTCAAACGGAAAAAATCCATGAACAAAAATGATTCCAAATGAGAAAATATGAATAACAGAAGAAACGACGTCGAAAACCGAGTTCCGAGCAGAGAGTTATACCCAAAACAAGTTTGGCGCAAACTAGGGCCAGAAACCCTGAAATTGGAAAACATCATCCAGGAGGAAATTCTAAGAGTCCACAACTCAATAAAATATGAAAATGAGTCCCATACGAGGATCCAGGCTCAAAACAAGGCATTGAGCAATAACTTTCATTAATTGCACAATGGCCCCTCCAAAAAGTGGGAACTGCGAAACTGCCTCAGAATGAAAATATCTTCCAAACGATATTTTCTTATATACCCCTGAAATAAAATATCTTCAAAAGATATTTATGAAAAACACCCCAAGAAAAGAAAAAGTTTCCAAAGAACTTGCATTTATGCCCCTATGGGCACCAGGAGCAACCAGAGTACTTTCTTACGAAAGTAAAGATACGTATCTCATAGAAATCATTGAGAATGAAGATATGTGAAGTCAGAAACCAACTCCGAACACAAGAAGTATGGTTAGGCAAACAGAGTGACAAACGAGGAAAAGACGAAATAGGGAAAAAGACAAAATAGGGAAAATGACGAAAAGTGAATAGTGTCGAAAAACGAAAAATGTGGAAACGACTCGGTCCTCAAAGGAAGTTGTCAATCCACAGAAAAGAGTCTCGGAAATCACTCCAGAGCACTCAAGATGACACTAAGCAACATGAAACCAAACTTAGAAGGGAAAAGACAACGGAAAAAATTTATCCGAAAAATTCGGGTCATTACATTTATATAAAATCTCAACCTAAGAGTTTAAAGAGTAATAATTATATTAATTCATACAATTTAATAATTAAACTTTCAATTGAGAAACTTTCTACTTTCAGTATCTGCAATTTAGCAAAGGGAATTGTTCCCTTCAGAACTTGATGTATCCGACAAGTACAGTTACACGAATTCTTGACCAAATCTTCCTATTCTCTTCCTTCTCTTTCTTGCATCTCTCTTCTCGTACGAAAATTCTTCTCTTCTTTTGTTTTTCTCCCCCCTTTCTGTTTTCTCTCTTTCTCTCTTTTTTTCTCTTACACGAATTTCCCTTCTTTCCTCTCTGTTTTTCTATTAAAAAAACTATTATATCATTTGTACAATCAGCAGATCCAGAAGGTTTCAAAGGTAAGCTTCAATACCGTTATTAATTTCTTTACACCACGTGTCACTTCAGTGTTCAATTTGTTTTTCCTTTTTCGTGACTCATGTGAGCTGGTTAATAACAGCTTCCAAAGGAAGCTTGTAGAACTCATTATATCTATACATACAAGTGTAGGTGTGATGCGTTTTAAACTTGTCTCAGTAGTTTACACATACATATATATGTACTATATACTCGGTCAAACTACAAAGCTTATATGATAAGCTTTAAATGAAAATATATTATTATAATAATATAAATTAGAGTTATTCTTCTAACCATCACACCTTCCACCACTTAATAGTTTCAGCCAAACACATACAACTTAGTATACATACCCATTTTTATGATATTCCCACCAACACAAACATATCACCTATTCCACTACCATTAGTTATATTATTACCATTTTTAATTGGGTGTTAATAATAAGCTTGACACAAAATATAAACTTCACAAAATAAACTACTCCATACAATATTCATATATAAATCATGTCAAATTAAAATTAAATTATGCTAACGAAATTAATTTTTTTATCGGGGTCTTAGAATTCTTCCCCCCTTTAATTAATTTCGTCCTCGAAATTAAAATGCATGAAACATACCGAACAAATGGGGATATTGCATTCTCATAGTTTCCTCACTTTCCTAAGTTGCTTCTTCAACTATTTGACTCCTCCACAAAACCTTTACCAGTGGTATAGTTTTATTTGGAAGCACTTGTTCTCGGCAATCCAAAATCTGTACCAATTCCTCTACATAAGTTAAGTCTTCCTTCAACTCTATCGGTTCCGCAACTAAAACATGAGATGGATCCGATATATACTTCCAAAGCATAGACACGTGGAAAACGTCATGTAATCTTGATAATTCTTTTGGTAATTCCAACCGGTACGCCACTGCTCCTATCCGTTCTAGAATTTTGTAAGGTCCAATGTACCTGGGACTTAATTTACCTTTCTTTCCAAACCTCATAATACCCTTTCAAGGAGAAATATGAAGAAAAACAAAATCACCAACTTCAAACTTCAAATCCCTTCTTTTTTGCACATCCACGTAACTTTTCTGTCTATCCTGTGCTACTTTCATAGGCTGCTGAATTACCTTCACTTTTTCTGTTGTAAGTTCAATTAATTCTGGACCCAATAACTTTCTTTCACCCACCTCACTCCAACATAATGGAGTTCTACATTTCCTTCCATGCAATGCTTCATACGGTGCCATCCCAATAGTAGACTGATAACTATTGTTATAAGCAAATTCAATCAACGGTAAATAATCATCCCAACTACCTTTGAAATCCAGCACATAAGCTCTCAACATATCTTCCAAAATCTGAATGGTTCGTTCTAACTGCCCATCTGTCTGCGGGTGAAAAGTTGTACTGAACTTCAAAGAAGTTTTCATGGGTTCATGCAAACTACACCAAAATCTAGAAGTGAACTTCGGATCCCTATCACAAACAATAGAAACCGGAGCCCCATGCAAACATATGATCTCATTAACATACAAACGAGCATATTCCTTTGTAGAATAAATAGTTTTTACTGCCAGAAAATGAGCTGATTTTGTTAATCTATCAACTATCACCCAAATGGAGTCATGTCCCCGTTTTGATCTTGGAAGTCCTGTCACAAAATCTATTGTTAAATGTTCCCATTTCTATTATGGAATTGGAAACGGCTGCAACAACCCCGCTAGTTTTTGATGTTCAGCTTTCACTCATTGACATACCAAACACTTAGCTACAAATTCTGTAATTTCCTGCTTCATATTGTTCCACCAATAGTATTCCTTCAAATCCCTCTACATTTTAGTACTACCCGGATGCATAGCATATATAGAATTGTGGGCTTCATCTAAAATATCTTTCTTCAAAGAAACATCATTTGGAACACAAATTCGACTTTTAAAGTATAAAGTCCCATCATCCCTAATTGTAAATTCAGTTTGCATACCTTCTTGAGCTTCCTTTCTTTTCTTATCCAAGAATACATTATGATTTTGCAACTCCTTAATTTGATCAAACAACAAAGGTCTCACCGTAACATGTGCAAAGAATGCTCCTTTATTAGTAACTGTCAGTTCAACTCCCATCAATTTCAACTCCATAATATTTGCCACCTATGCACACTGTACACAAGATAGTCTCCCTGAAGACTTCCTACTCAAAACATCTACTACTACATTGGCTTTTCCAAGATGATGGTGAATATTACAATCATAATCTTTAATTAACTCCATCCAACGCCTCTGTCTCAAATTTAAATCCTTCTGTGTAAACAAATACTTCAAACTCTAATGATCAGTGAATATTTCACAAATCTCACCATACAGATAATGCCTCCACTACTTCAAAGCAAAAACAATAGTAGCTAACTCCAAGTCATGTGTAAGATAATTCAATTCATGATTCTTCAATTGTCTAGAAGCATATGCAATTACCTTGCCATTCTGCATCAAAACACATCTCATACCCTGATGTGAAGCATTAGTGTAAATTACAAAACCTTCACCACCACATGGAATAGTTAACACTGGGATTGACGTTCACTTTTTCTTCAATTCTTTAAAACTTCTTTGGCATTCCGCACTCCACACAAACTTTACTTCCTTCTGGGTCAACTTCGTTAATGGCAATATAATACTAGAAAACCCTTGAATGAACCTTCTACAATTACCTGCCAATCTCAGAGAACTTCTGATTTCTGTCACATTAGTAGGCCTTTCCTATTTCACCACTGCTTCCACTTTTGACGGGTCAACATAACTACCATCCCTAGATACCACATGCCCCAAAAATACAACTTTATCAAGCCAAAACTCACATTTGCTGAACTTCGCAAAAAGTTGTTCCTCTCGTAAAATCTAAAGCATAATTCTTAAATGTTTTTCATGTTCATCCACACTATGAGAATATATCAAAATATCATCGATAAAGACAATAACAAAAGAGTCAACATACAGATGTTATACTCGATTCATCAAATCCATAAATACCGCTGGAGCATTGGTTAACCCAAAAGGCATTACCAAAAACTCATAATAGCCATATCGAGTTCGGAAAATAGTTTTAGAAATGTCACTATCCTTTACTTTCAACTGGTGATATCCTGACCTCAAGTCAATCTTAGAAAATACATTTGCCCTTTGCAACTGATCAAACAGATCATCAATTCGTGGCAATGGATTCTTGTTTCTGATGGTTACTTTATTTAATTGTCTGTAGTCAATACATAACCGCATAGTACCATCCTTCTTCTTAACAAATAACACCGATGCACCTTACGGTGAAATATTAGGTTGAATGAAGCCCTTATCCAGTAAATCTTTCAACTGTATCTTTAATTCTTTTAATTATGCTGGTGCTATTCGATATAGAGCAATAGAAATTGGAGTTGTTCCCAGTACTAACTCAATGGTAAAATCTACCTCTCTGTCCACTGGCAACCCTAGTAATTCTTCTGGAAACACATTTGTGAATTCCCTTACCACTGGTACATTTTCAAGTGTTACATCTTTATTTTCAGTATCAACTACATAAGCCAGGTAACCTGACAACCTTTCTTCAACAACTTTCTAGTTTGTATAGCTAAAATGAGATAGTTCGGAATAATATTTCTTTCCCCAATAAATCTGAACTCTAGCTCCCCTGTATCTGAAATACAGTTTCTTTTTGGAAACAATCTATTGAAGCATGATACACAAATAACCAATTCATACCCAAAATGATATCAAAATCTGGTATGTTCAACAGTATCAAATTCACTTTTAACTGTCTTATCTCCCAATTGCAATACACAATCCCGATATTCATTTACAACCACTACCACTTCCCCCATTGGTGTAGAAATAAACAATTTACTATCTAGTGATGAAAGTGGTTTACCCAAATACATAGCAATAGATGATGCAACAAATGAATGTGTTGAGCCGGGATCAATAAACACAGTAACATTTCTACCCAAAATAGAAAGTGTACCTGTCACCACTTCTGGGGTTGCTTGAGCATCCTGAAGTGTTATAGCAAACACTCTTCCTTGAGCTTGTGAACCATTTGTAGCACCCTTACCTCCTATTGACGAACTTCTCTATGCAAAACCTCTACCAGAACCAGCAACACTACCCACTGAGGTCACTCCTGTCAACATAGGATAGTTTCTCTTCCGATGACTTGGGTGATGGCAATGATAACACTCTTATGCTTTCAATACAGGACAATCCTTCTTTTAGTGACCTTCCCTTCCATACTAAAAACACCCCCTGCCAGTACCACGTCTTCGAAAGCTACCTTGTTGTACATATTGTTGTTCGGAAAACCCTTGACCTATTCTAACACTTGTTGTCTGCCCTTGAGATTCACTACCCCTTCCCCTTCCATACCGCAACTTTTGACCTCCCTAACTTGAAATTCCTTCACCTCCTCTTAATTGTGATGGTTCAGATCTATTTCTTTTGTATCGTTCCCTTCTTTCTTGTAATTCTTTCACATCCTTTTTGGTAATCATGGCTTTATTCACCAGTCTATTATAATTTGTTTCCTCAAAAACTGAAATTCTGGACTTATTAGCAGCCTCTAAACCATCTTGGAATATTGTACATTTATCTTCTTCATTCTGTACAAACTTAGGTCAAACCTCGATAAAGTTATAAACCTAGCTTCATAATCAAATACAGACATTTTATCTTGTTTTAGGAGAATAAACTCCCGCTCCTTCTCCTTTCTGTAAATTGGAGGGAAATAATTCTCATAAAAAGATTTAACAAATGGATTCCAGAATATCACCTCTTTTTCTCATGGAGTAAGCAATAAATGTTTTGTTGTGTTCCACCAATAACTAGCTTCATTTTTGAACATAAATGTAGCTAAGTTCACTTTCTGGTCTTCTGCTGCACCAATCACTGCAAATATTGATTCCATTCTTCTTACCTACCCCTCTGCTTCTTCTGGTTTGGTAGTACCTGAAAATTTTGGTGGTGTTATCTTTATAAACCTCTCATAATCCGAACCTTGTTTTCCTTTCTGTTGCCTTTCCAGCCTTTCTTGCATTATGATTTGACTTGCCATAAATTTTTCCTTATGTTATGCCAAGTTTGTTATAGCCTTCTCCATTTTTTGCATACTAATTAACTGCTCCTATTCTCTTCCCATGTCACCTTGAATAGGTTGTTCTATTTCAGCTTTAATAGGAACATAAGTGGCTTCTCCCTTAGTTCCATGATAACCATTTTCCCCTTCCATTACTTTTTATCTGCAATGAATCTCAAATATAACAACATATATATATGATATATAATCACCACATATATTTGTTAGTATAAAATCAAGTCAAATAAATGACTCTACTATACACTTCCTACCACCACTGCCAGTCTAGACTCTTACTACCTCTAGAACCTAGAAAACCTAGGCTCTGATACCAAAAACTGACACACCCCAACCCAATTTACACTATTTAATCAATTGAACAAATTGGAATGTATCTAACCATCTGCATACCTGCTTAACAGTTTACAATTTAAAACAAATTATAGGCCCATTATGCAAATTCTGACAAACTAAATCGTTAATGACAAGTTACACTATTAAATTCTACTACAATATTTATATCTTAAACAAAAGATGTTCCATTGTTCCTTTCCCCATTCACACTCAAGATTCTAGACCTGGCAATAGCGACCCAACCTTGTACTTGAAAATATAGATATGGAAGGAGTGAGTTTAAAGCCAAGTGAATGCAACACTACTACATCAGAGTAATATAAACAAATATTATCTGATAACTTCAATTAAACTTCTTAACATATAACTTCCAGCTTTACAAGCATTAAAATATAGTACTCTCCTTCTAGGCCAGAGTATGGACCTTATATAGTATAGTACTCTCCTTCTAAGCCAGAGTATGGATCTTATTTAAATATAGTACTTTCCTTCTTAGCCAAAGTATGGACCTTATATAATATTTTACTCTCCTTCCAGGCCAGAGTATGGACCTTATATAATATAATCAAGTTATATATATGCATCTTCATTTCACATAAACAGCTTCAATACTTCAATTTAACACATTCAAGTGTAAAACTTCCAGTGAGTACACTTACCTTGGCTACTCCCCAAATTATTCACTTATCCCTTGGTATTGTCGAAATTGTCTGCTCCTCCTCCTTGCCTGAACAAAATGGAAATACATCATACCCATTTCTAAAGAGAAATAAATCACAATTATTACTTCCATTATAAACCTCAAACTTTATACAAAATTATAACTAAAACTCTAATCACAGCCCTTTATACAAACTCTCCATTTCATAATTCCATCTAATCACCCATTACTAATTTCACACCTGATTTAGGTCAACTAAGTAAATAAATACAATTTATACAGCATCCATAACTATGTTATACTTATTTCTAAGAGAATTTAATAATAGTCTTCACTTCTAAAATAAATTCCCAGTACACAAATATAAATAAAATTGTCATCACAATCATTTATATAAAATCTTAACCTAACAGTTTAAAGAGTAACAATTGTATTAATTCATACAATTTAATAATTAAACTTTCAATTGAGAAACTTTCTACCTTCATTATCTGCAATTTAGCAAAGGGAATTGTTCCCTTTAGAACTTGATGTATCCGACAAGCACAGTTACACGAATTCTTGACCAAATCTTCCTATTCTCTTCCTTCTCTTTCTTTCCTCTCTCTTCTCGTACGAAAATTCTTCTCTTCTTTTGTTTTTCTCCCCCCTTTCTGTTTTCTCTCTTTCTCTCTCTTTTTCTCTTGCACGAATTTCCCTTTTTTCCTCTCTGTTTTTCTATTAAAAAAACTATTATATCATTTATACAATCAGCAGATCTAGAAGGTTTCAAAGGTAAGCTTCAATACCCTTATTAATTTCTTTACACCACGTGTCACTTCAGTGTTCAATTTGTTTTTCCTTTTTCGTGACTCATGTGTGCTGGTTAATAACAGCTTCCAAAGGAAGCTTGTAGAACGCATTATATCTATACATACAGGTGTAGGTGTGATGCATTTTTAACGTGTCTTTGTAGTTTGCCCATACATATATATGTACTATATACTTGGTCAAACTACAAAGCTTATATGATAAGCTTTAAATGAAAATATATTATTATAATAATATAAATTAAAGTTATTCTTCTAACTATCACACCACTTATTAGTTTCAGCCAAACATGTACAACTTAGTATACATACCCATTTTTATGATATTCCCACCAACACAAACATATCACCTGTTCCACTACCATTAGTTATATTATTACCATTTTCAATTGGGTGTTAATAATAAGCTTGACACAAAATATAAACTTCACAAAATAAACTACTCCATACAATATTCATATATAAATCATGTCAAATTAAAATTAAATTATGCCAACGAAATTAATTTTTGTATCGGGGTCTTACATCAATGTTCTCAAATGAGAGAGAATCAAAATCCTCTCTGGTGAACCTTTCTAACTTTAAGATAGTTAATTTTTGAGTTTAAAATTCAGGGGAAAAAAAAGAAAAAAAAGAAAGAAAAAAAGAACAATACTTGGGTGATCACCAGTGAAAATGTACACCGTTTTAGACCAATAACAGATGGACATGTCTTCTTTAATTATTAAATTAGATATGGTGGGGGTACATACTCACTTACTGAATAGAGATGGTAGATACTATTGGGGTCTACCCACGTTATACATTTCACAATATACGTAATGTGATGTGAGGACGGTGATAAACTTTTATCTTCTAGTTATCTCATACGAGAGATGGTTAGAGGATTTCTTTCATTGTATTTTGAAAGGGTGTGACTCTTGTATAAGATGACTACTTTCATTGTATATAAAAAGGACACATGTGTTGAAAAAGTTGAGATTGAGAGATTAAGTTTTCCTTGTGAGTGATTGGGGAATGTGAAGAGTTGAGGGTGTTGAGTGATCTCTGGTTGTAATTCTCTATCCTTATACATTTAACAACCGAGTGGAAATTTTGTTCTCCGTGAATGTAAGCGTGTTTTTGCCGAACCACATATATCTCTTGTGTGTGTTCCCCAAGTGATTTGTTTATGTAAATGGTTGGTTATTTGCTGCGTGGGTAATTGTTTATTATTATTTCCTAAGAATTGTTTTGGACTTCGTTCAATTATGTGTAGCTGGTATAGGAAAAGCCAATACTGCGTGTGGATTTGCAAGTAAAAGTCTCACGCATTGAGATTTGTGAACTCTGCCCAAGGGGGAGCCAAGGACTTGAAGAGGTTTAGACTCGGCGGGTCTGCTTGGTGATTTCTCTTCCTCGTGGGTGGTGGGGTAGATTGTTGGGGTCCACCCACGTTATACACGTTATAATATACGTAATGTGATGTGAAGATGGTGATAAACTTTTATCTTCTGTGTGTTGTTTTTCAATTTTCCATTTTTCGGGCATTTTTTGAATTTTCGGATTTATTTATTTTCTCGTCTCATTTTATGTGCCACGTTCCGAGAATGGGTTGGGACATTTATTTGAGTTTAGGACTCTTAGAAATGTGTTTTGGGGTCACTATGGCATTTTTCAAATTTTCGGGCCGAGAGGTCCCGGATGGGTCCCGCACCCAAATTTTTCGTGCTCGGGATTATTTTTTGATCTCATTGCATTTCATATATTATTAATTGGAGTGTACTTATGTAATTATCTGCTTAATTGTATCATTTGTAGCATGTTTAGTGTGTATATATACATAGAAAGACAAATTAGACTTTTGGTGGGTTAAGTGAACCCCACTTTGACTAAGGCTTTATATAAGGGCCAAATGACCATATTTTCTGCATCTTTTCTCCCCACCACCAGCCGAGACCTCCCATTTCACTCTAAACTTTTTCTCTCTCCAAATCTACAAGCTTCAAGGTTTGATTTCATCTTCTTCTACTAAGAATTGGACTTTCCTGGCAAAGTTAATGAGCAACTAACTTCTTATGTTGGACTCTCAGTCTTCGGGCCTTCTTCCTTTTGGGCTTGACTTAATCCGGTGGATCTCTGGTGTTGGGCCTGTGGCATTAGTCTTCGAGCTTGGGCTTGAACTTGTTGCCCAACCCGATGCTTTTGTCTTGGGTCAGACCCGGTCCACTCTACTTTCGGTATCCTCAACTGCCCTCATAATTACTCCCTAATAAATTAGGGGGTAATTATTAATGGCTGCAAATCATGACTTTGACGACTCAAGAAGATCTCTTGGGAAAAAGGCGGTTGGACTTACAAGCGATGCCTTGAGATTCAAAAAACCCATCGCTTTCCTGACGCTTCGGCCTTCGAGCTCACTTTGTCTTTATAAGCCTCAAGGATGCCCCCACATTCCTCTTTACCGTCTCCATCTTGCCTTGCTGTTAGACGAATCCTTGCTTGTCCCTTTCGAATCAAATCAAATCTCTTCCGGCGAAATCTTGTGAAAGCTCCTTTTCTAGCGATCTCGCAGTGTTCTTTGAAGTTTCCAGTCTTTGAGGTTAGTTTCCCTTCTATTTCTTCTTTCTAGGGATTTGCTTTACTTTCCTAAAGTTCTTGTTCACTTTCATCATGACAATCGACTTAGACATCCTTCGCATGAAACTTAATCTCCCTAGTGATGTTCAAATTAGAATATGCCCGAAGGATGTAGACGTTAGAACTGGTACGGGTCTCCTTCTCGGCGAAGTTCTATTTTCCCATCTTCATCTTAACGTCATTAGGTTCCCTCTGCACCCCTTCTTCAACTATGTTTTTAATAGATTAGGGATTTCCCCTCTGCAGGTAAATCTAAATTTCCTTAGAATCATATCCGTTATGCTACTTCTGACCTATGACAGAGGTCTAGATCTTGATCTCATAGATCTTCTCCTTTGTTACAAGGTTAACAAAATCCGAATTGAGGAACCATTCTACCACTTCTACCCATTTGACAAGAAGTCCATATGTAAGGACACAATCAAGTCTGAGAAGGGTTAGAGAAAGAACATAATAGGGGTTAGGTGGGCCTGGTCTTCGACTGCTGCAAAGGATTATCCAATCCTGAGCGCCTTTGGCGTGTGCTCTGTTTCTTTGTATAAGAAATACAAAACTCATAAGAACGATTGTCCCTGTGAAACTTGTATTCCTCGCTTTTGCACTTTCTTATGCCGTTCCCTGGGCATTCCTTGTAATGACTTGAGTTATGGTGTTTGTAGGGAAAGGGTTAATTACCTAAAGACGTACATTTTGAACAACATCTCTTCCTACTCAGACCTCCTTACTTCAGATAACCTTTCTGCCCTTTCAGTCCTCGGCAACGCAATGAGTTAGCTCAAGATCCCATCCTTTGGTAGGAAGAAGAACCCCCCAAGGACCACTGATGCTTCTGCTGCTACCTTTTCTCCTGTCTCGGTATCTTCTTCTGCCACTATCTCTGGTACTTCCCCTCCTATTAATCCGACCGTGGTAACTGCAAACCCAGTCATCAACATTCTGCCTACCAATCCAAGCACAACTTCCTTAGTCAGCAACCCTTCGAGCGCTACCACTGTTGTTACTCGTAAAAAGGAGAGAGGGAAGAGGCCTCTGCCTGAGGGTACATCTAATCCAGATGGTGTCCTTCCAAGCAGAATGGTTCGCACCTCTGGGCCGAATACGCTCGTGTCTCCACCAACCAGGCCCCCTCCACCCTCTGGGTCTGTCACAGCCAATGCTTCTGCCTCTGTAGTGGTGCCATGGAGTCCTTGGTTCGTCCGAGCAGACGGGATAAGTGTGAAACCGAGCGAGACAATGTTCAGGGATGGTCCTACTGCCATGGCATACTACAGGAATATGTGAACTCCCAAGGACATTGAAGTGGCCAAAGGCTTGTCTCAAAAGGAAGTGTTTAGCCACTTCCCCTTATCTGCCATGGCGGTATCTGTTTTCCCCTTTAATCACCAAATATTTTCATAGTCTCTTCCTTTGATCCCTTCTGACCATGCACTTGATTTAACCAGTATTCATGCATATCTCTGCAGACCTTATTCGGTATGATGGCCATGCAGAAGCAAGTGGAGTTGGGGAATGCCAAGGTTCGTAAGTTTTCTGATGGCCTTGATGCGGCCAAGAAGGAGAATAAAATCATCAGCGCCAAAAATACCGAGCTGGTGGTTCAGCTTGACAAGGTTGAGAAAGAGAGAGACGCTCTGAAAAGGAGGCAGACACTCTCCATGATGAGAAGGACACTCTGCAAATCGAGAAGAGTGTCTGGCACACTGAGCGTGACTCACTTAAGGCTGAGAAGGGTGAACTTCAACGCCTGCTTAGTGATGAGCAGACCGCCCGAATGGCTTTCGAAAAGAGGGCCTTGGAAGAGTGTGACGCCCTGCTTAACATTATTGGCAAAGTGTATGGCGGTATGATGGCTCTTCATACACGCTTTTCCAGGGTAGGTGTCCTCAGGTATGCACAGGGGTTCCGAGAGGGTTACACCGACCGCGTTCCTGCTGAAGGACAAACCGGTTCTACTCCAGATGAGGTTGATAAGGAGTTGGACATTGATCCTCTGGGAACCTATGTTGACCCAGGTTCCAATCCTGCTGAGCATATTTTTGATGAGTGTCAGGAGATTGCTTCTTCCAGGGTTACTCCTACTCCCACTACTGATCAGCCTTTGGACGTGCCTCCTCTATCCACCCTGGTCCCTTCTGCAACCACCATCGAGGTTGAGACTCAGCAGATCAATTCTGTTATTCAGTTTGACTCTCCTCTTCATGAAGATGGGGTGACCAATGGTGGCGAAGAGACAAGTCAACTTAACTAGGAAGGTGATGGACCAGAGGCAGCCAGTTAGGGGTCTCCTGTTGCCACTATATATATATATATATATATATATATATTTTGTATTCATATCATCTATATACTTCATAGGTTGTAACCTCAAAAATTTCTTTTATAAATGAGATGGCAAATTTTTGGCTGAACTTTGTTCCAAATTTTTTTTTATTTTTATTTTATTATTGATTACACCTGCTCGTCAGTAACAACAATTAATTCCATATTCAGTTTCGGCAAGTTCTTGGCGTTCGGCTCATAGTGCCAGCTGCCACTAACTTTCCAGAGTGGTTGGCGCTTGGCTAGAATGCCACTTGCCACTGTCACTTTTTATTTTTGGCAAGTTTTTGGCGTTCGGCTCATAGTGCCAGCTGCCACTAACTTTTCAGAGTGGTTGGCGCTCGGCTAGAATGACACTTGCCACTGTCACTCTTTATTTTTGGCAAGTTTTTGGCCTTCGGCTCATAGTGCCAGCTGCCATTAACTTTTTAGAGTGGTTGACGCTCGGTTGTAATGCCACTTGCCACTGTCACTCTTTATTTTTGGCAAGTTTTTGGCGTTCGGCTCATAGTGCCAGCTGCCACTAACTTTTCAGAGTGGTTGGTGCTCGGCTAGAATGCCACTTGCCACTGTCACTCTTTATTTTTGGCAAGTTTTTGGCGTTCAGCTCATAGTGCCAGCTGCCACTAACTTTTCAGAGTGGTTGGCGCTCGGCTAGAATGCCACTTGTTATTGTCACTCTATATTTTTTGGCAAGTCTTTGGCGTTCGACTTATAGTGCCAGCTGCCACTAACTTTTCAGAGTGGTTAGCGCTCGGCTATAATGCCACTTGCCACTGTCACTCTTTATTTTTGGCAAGTTTTTGGCGTTCGGCTCATAGTGCTAGCTGCCACTAACTTTTCAGAGTGGTTGATGCTCGGCTATAATGCCACTTGCCATTGTCACTATTTATTTTTGGCAAGTTTTTGGCGTTCGGCTCATAGTGCCAACTGTCACTAACTTTTCAGAGTGGTTGGCGCTCGGCTAGAATGCCACTTGCCACTGTCACTCTTTATTTTTGGCAAGTTTTTGGCGTTCGGCTCATAGTGCCAGCTGCCACTAACTTTTCAGAGTGGTTGACGCTCGGCTAGAATGCCACTTGCCACTGTCACTCTTTATTTTTGGCAAGTTTTTGGCGTTCGGCTCATAGTGCCAGCTGCCACTAACTTTTCAGAGTGGTTGGCGCTCGGCTAGAATGCCACTTGCCACTGTCACTCTTTTGTTTTTTTTGGCAAGTTTTTGGCGTTCGGCTCATAGTGCCAGCTGCCACTAACTTTTCAGATTTTTAAACATTCAATTTTTTCATAGGAAGATAGCTCTTTATAGATTTTAAAATTTCATACATTCATGTGTACACAATTTGAAAATGAACAATGATAAAATTGGAACTCGATTTTCTATTGATAATACCTTTTTAGAGATGTAGCATTCCATGGCTTGTTGACCAGCTTCCAGCCATGGTTTCTAAGGTGTAAGCTCCCTTTCCTAAGACTTCTGCAACTCTATATGGGCCTTCCCAAGGTGCCACCATTTTCTAAACCATTCGTACCTTCTTCTTCAGAACCAGATCACCTGGTGTAAAGTCTCTGTGCTTTACCTTTTTGTTATGGCTATTCATAAGTGTCTGTTGGTAGGATGCGAGCCTTACTGCCGCTGCATCTCTCTTTTCCTCCAACATATCGAGGTTTGACCTCAACATACTGTTGTTATGCTCTCGGCTCCATGCCAAGCTTCAGATAGTCGGAACCAAGTGTTTAACCGGCATAACTGCCTCGGTACCATACGCCATGGAGAATGGGCTTTCTTCGGTCGGTCGCCTTGGGGTCGTTCTATAAGCCCATAAGACATTCGGCAGTTCATCTAACCATTTTCCTTTCTGATCTTCTAGCTTTTTTTTGATGCAAGCAAAGATTGTTCTATTCGTGATTTCTGCTTGTCCATTGGCCTGGGGGTGACTTACTGCCGCCAGCTTTTGATTAATTCCATATTCCTCCAACAACTCTCTTACTTGCTTGCTGTCAAGGTTGGTCCCATTATCCATGACGATTGACCTCGAAACACAAAAATGGCAAATAATATTACTCCAAATGAACCGTCTCACATGAGTCTAAGTCACGCTCGCGTATGGCTCTGCTTCTACCCACTAAGTAAAGTAATCTATAGCCAGCAGCACATATTTGTTTTGAGCTCTTGCAGTTGGCAGAGGACCAACCACATCCATCCCCCATTGTGCGAAAGGCCATGGTGTGGCCATTACGTGCAACTCTTCAGGTGGTTGGTGGATCAATCACCATGCTCTTAGTAAGGTTAAACCTGGTAAGGAAAGCTTGGAGACGCTCGTCCTCATGCTGCTTCATTGTGAATAGGCTCGAAATGTCCTTTGCTGGATGTTTATTTCCATAATATTGGCTTATTAACCGGTCACACAAGCTTCAGAAACTATCGACTGAGCCCCTCAGCAGGTTCTTGAACCAATTGAGCGCTGGTCCAGCTAGACTTGTAGGGAAGCACTTGCACATCAATGAATCATTCTCAGTGTTCAGAGCCATTTTCAACTGGATGTGATATACATAATCAATCGGATAGGTCGTCCCGTCGAACAGAATGAAAACGGGCATGGAAAATTTCCTCGGACTCGGAGCATTCAGAATTTCATCGGTAAACGGCGAATCAACCGTTCGAGCTGCTGAACGGAGGGCTTAATTTTCCCTCTGGAACCCCACGGTTGCTCTCTGATCTATAGATCTCATTTCTAAGCTTCGATAGTCGAGCATCGCCATGGAAGGCCGATAAGTCGGATCGAATGATCTTTCCTCAATAAACTCTTTGTGCCACGGCGGTATAGCTTTGTGGCGATTAAACTCCATTGCTTCTTCTCAGCTGAGCATTTCTTGATGTGGATCGAAAGTCATGGCTTCGTTTCGCCTGATCTGTTCACGCCGTGGACACACGTGAGTTGATCCTTCACGATCGTCAACACGACGAGGATTTGGCGGCAAATTATTTAGCTGGACCTCCTCACGGTGAAGATCAGTCTGATTGTTCCCTACCTCCTCACCGTGATGTGCCGCATCGGTACGTACAACTTCTCCTCCTGCCGGGAGCGATCGCGGAATCACCGGAACTTCTTGACGCTGCATTTTAGTCCTTAGATCTGCATTCTCTCTCCTGAGAGCTTCGATCATGCTCATTAACTCATCAAGTTTCATTTGCTGGACATTCTCTACCGTATTGGAGTTCTTAGCCCCAGTCATCATTCCAGAATGGAGCAAAGGCATGAATCATAAATTCTAAGTTAGATATGAGTCTCGCTGACACGAATCACATCAGATCTGGACTCAAATTTTACGAGTTATGTTCTCCATTCGATAGATTAGAGCTTTTCTAGCGTCTGAGCTTGCTGGATCGAGCCGCGATAGAGTGAATCATAGCTGTGTAAACCTAACGCCAATTTCTCAAAATCAATCAAGAACTTCTCAAGAGCAAACCGCAATCTCTTAGATCTGGATTAAACTTCTAGAAATCAAGGTTCGTCGTCACCAATCAGTCTGAATCAACATGACATTGATCAAATAAGAATCAACCTTCAACGCTTCCCACAGATGGCGCCAATTGTAAATGCAAGAAAATATCACTCCTCATTTCTCTAATATCTCTTTCTACAATTTTTCTCTCTCCCTTTTTTCTATATCTTCTATGCCTATTTATAGGCAATTACAAGTGTTATAACTAACTTCTTATGTTGGACTCTCAGTCTTCGGGCCTTCTTCCTTTTGGGTTTGACTCAATCCGGTGGATCTTTGGTGTTGACCCTGTGGCATTAGTCTTTGAGCTTGGGCTTGAACTTGTTGCCCAACCCGATGCTCTTGTCTTGGGTCAGACCCGGCCCACTCTACCTTCGGTATCCTCAGGGACACCTTGGCAATTCCAAAAATTTAGGGATTTTTAGGGCTTTGGCTTGATTTGTTGAAGTAGGGGTTTCTAAAGCCTACAACCTTTGATTTTTTGTGAGTTATTCTCTTATATATGTGCTATAGCATGTATAAATTATGATTTTGAAGCATGACATCTATGTTTATGTGATATGATGTGTGGAATTACATGCTTACGTGAGCTATTATGAAGTTATATGCCTAATTGATATTGCTTTATGAATTATAAGCTTAAATTGCCATGATTGAGAAATTGATTGCATGAGAATTGTTGTATTACTTATTATCAAAGCATGCAAGTATAGTTGTGGTTCAAATGCATGAATTTCATGTTAGCATGACATGGGAATGCATGTAACATTCATGCATTGGTATTGGGGTTGAAATGGGAAATTGATTTTTGAAATGAAAAAAAATTGGTTTGGGAAAGATTTTTGAAAGGAAGTTTGTGAAAATCAGACGACAAAGGGTTACCTTGTGTCCGTGGTGTTAATGACATCTAGAGGGAACGTAGGGAGACTGCCCTATGCATAATTGAGTTACCTTAGCCCCAAATGACGCTAAGGAGTTACCTTAGGTCAGGGATAGTTAGCCAACCTCCTCTCGTGGCATTGGGGATTCACCCCGGGCCGGGTTACATTAACGGTTTGATGGTTATGGTGTTGGAAAGGATTTTAAAAAATGGGGAGAGACATTGGCATTGCATTGACATTGCATTTACGGGATTTGGAGTACATGATGATTATTTGTTTCCCAAAATTAAGCATGATCATCTTTCTTTATATTCTATGCTTTGTGTTGGATTCATGTAACGACCCTGTATTTTTTAACCCAGTGTGCCCTGTGATGACCCAAACCGGATCCAAGATGCGGAAGCAAAAGAAGCAAAATGGCCTCAAGAGATGTACGCCATCCCTAGGCACCACGAGGACTCCCTATGAAGCCACGGAATTCAAATGAATAAAGTGTGGAAGCAAAGCAAAGACAAGTCCTTAGAGATGTACATCATCCCTAGAGCATAATAATGGACTCTCAAAGAATTTTGAGACTCAACAGAAACAAAATGAAGAGAAGGGCATCAAAACCCTACAAGAGAAGAGCTAGGGGTAAAATGGTCATTTTACCCTAAGAGGAAGGAATTTAACTTTCAACAAGTCAAATTAGATCTAAAACATCCTAAAACATCCATTGGTAACTTCACATGAAGTCCCAAGGCCAAGGGAAGAGAAATCCCAGATGAACCCTATCCCGGTTCAAACCAAATCCGGCACCCTCTCACTAAAACAAGGATATCTTGAGTTAGGAGAAAAAATCTGAAACTAAAACTGGTACATTGGAAAGACAACAAAAAATTAATGAATTTAGACTCAAGAATCACCTGGTTCAGAGTCCGGACGGAAAAGATATCAAGTCCCGAAGTCGAAGGAAGGAAAACCCTATCCCGGTTCGAACCAAATCCTTACACTACTTCACTAAAACATGAATAAATTGAGATACAAATGGAATCTAATGCTCTAATTGGTACCATTGGAAATCTTATTTTGACTCGGTCAGTTTAGACTTAAGAATGGACCAATTCGGAGTTAAAATGAGTGAGATATGGCCCGTTGAAAAAAAGTGTCTGGAGTAGGAACAGTACCTGCGGGGGCCCGCCAATTGGGAATGCATGTAAAAAAAGTGTTTGGAAAAACATAAAAAGGAAAATCCCCCTAAAATCACATTTTCTATGTGATGGAGTTGAGAACGGAATTTATTTCCCAAAGGAAATCCCCAAAATGCCCTTAGATCAGTTTAGGCTCAAAACGGCGAAAATACAACTTTGCACCAAGCATACATTTGACCCCAAATGCACTTCTAAGCTGAAACAAAAATGCACGCACACGTAATAAGTGATTTTGAGCGTGCGGGAATGGTCCGCGGCTCCCGGAAATGGCCGAGTCAAAATCCGACCCCCCCAACGGCCAAAAGGGCAAAAATGAACTTGAAATGGAAATTTTGAAATCCAAAATTAACGAATGACCTCAAATGGCAGTTTGGCCCTTGGCCACACCTCATACATGACTAATGAGATCCTACGAAAGAATCAAAATGGAATTCCCACACCCGATGCAAACATGTTGACGCAATGACTTGGCATTTTTCAATAATTCCACAATATTTCATGAAGTCATAGATTACATAGGATACAAAATACATGTCATTGGCCTCTGGCCTCATCTTATACAAGTCAAATACATTATAAAAAGTGTACTTATGTACACACTACATAAATGGAATCAAATATACACATTTTGACAACTGAGGCTACAAATGGCATTTCAAGCCAACCTTTACAAAAATTAAAGCCTTCAAGTCAACTACCATCCGAGTAATGATGAATATCACGCACCAAGTCTTCATACCTGAAACAGCCCCCCAGTAACTTCGGGGTGAGTAAACAAGTTTACTCATAGAGGATGAGCATGCATCGACTCGATTTCTTTAGAGATTTTTAGGACTAACATGATACAATTCAAAAGAGTCATGCCACCTAACGTCTACATCAAGGTGAGACTCAGGGAGCATCCAAAGTTACTCATGCAATTGAGATAAACTACAGCATACAAGCATACATGCTCAAGTATACTAAGCAATGTTAAAACATGTTATACAACGTACAAGCATACATTTCCAAGTATACTAAACCATATTAAGACAAGTCATGCAATGTCTAAGCATATTTACACAAGTATGCATTTTATATGAAAATCTCATAAATTAAGTATACTGACACAAGTATACTAAGCTAATAGGATTGCACATATGACAAGTATACATAGCACAAGTATACTAAATACAATTTAAACTCGTGGAGCAAGTATACAAGTTCAAGTATACTGAATAGGATTCAAATATCCAAGTAAGCATTAATTCTCAAGCTACAAGTAATCCATGATTAACAACTTGAAATTAAATGCGAAATCAAATAGTGGAAAGACTATGACATGTGGTCGCTAGACCAAGCAAGTATTTTCGGGTAATTACGACCCACAAGGTACTACCTAGTGCGCACTTATGACTTAGAAGACTCTTGTCTCCGTACTAGAGCCAAACCCTAGCCATTACATAATTTATGTCCTCACAAGCTTTCCAAAATCAACAAGTTCAACACTTATACAAAATCAAATGCAAGTTACCACATTCCATGCACAAGTAAGGTTGAATCCACACAATTCATGTCCTAGAATTCAAGTCTAAGTAGTATACGACAAGTCATGTCCTCAATATGCAATTTATACACTAGGCAAGAATGTTTTTACAATAATTGAGCCACATTACCATCCTAAGCCACAAGTACTAAATAAGTTTCAATTTAGTAACTAGCTTCCAAGGTAAACAATTGTAATATTCTAACAAGTTATATACCTACACAAGATATATGTAAACAAGCCATTCAAGTCAATGATATTCCATATCATGCTAAGTCCAATTACCATGTTAAGGAGCCATAAGTACGAATTGTACATCAAGTTAGTAGCATGCTCATAAGGTAATTTAAATACCACATTTTAAGATATTTTCAACCTAATCATGGAAAGTCTCTAGATTTCAAATCTATTCCAAATAATCTCAAATTAATATATGTTAAGTACTAAGTCATGGTCATACCTTATATCAAGTCTAAAATGGAATACAAGCCAAACACAATTTACTAGAATTTAAATCAAATTAAATCCATTTAATCTCCTGATTTGAAAACTCATCTAAATCATTCCAAAGTAATATATATCAAATATCAACTCATGGCCATGCCATTTACCAAGTCTAAAATAAGTTATATACAAGCTATGATAAATCTCTAATTTCTCAAATTAACAAAAGTCATGCATACAACTTATATTTCATACAAGAGTAAGAAAAACAACTTAGAAAAATAAATTATAACACCCCTTACCTTACTAGAGAAGAGTCTCTCTAGAATCCAAGGCAAATCAACACAAAATGACAAACCCTTCAAGGGTTATGTAGAGGAGGATGAGGGGAACAAAAAGTGTTCCAAGCTTCATGGTCTAAGGTGAGTGGAAGGCTATAAAAAACAAGATCAAGGCCAAAGGTTTCAAGCTCCATCCATGGAGGCTAGGGTTTTCTTTACAAGAGAGGGAAGATATAGAAATTAAGTGTGAAAGAATATGAGTGGAGGAAATAGAAATCCTTCACTCACTATGTGGTCTTACACCAAGGTCAACACACACAAGTCTTGGTCAATTGCACAAAAACCCTCCTTAACAACATAGTTCCAAAGTGGCCCAAAAAATAATTGCAAGACAAAATTTGGTGCCTACACTTATCATAAATCCAAGGCTCCATCCTAGGCTTAATCTCAAACCTACACTTGTCAACCATCCAAGCCAACAAGTGCACCAATCCTAGGCCAACAAGTGCACCAATCCTAGGCCAACAAGTGGGTGAATCTCCACCCTCCACATGTCATCATCCAAGGCATCAAAGTGTCTCCACATAAATGTCAACAAGTGGACCAATGAGAGTGTGACACTTGTCACATTTTCCGAAAATTGCAAAAAGGTTCTTTTTGAAAATATCTTCCAAATTAAATTACAAAATGGTCCCTAAAATGAAAAATAATTACTTTACAGTAATTACACAAAAACTCCAAAAGTTTAGAATATTACAAAAAGGTTATGCGTCTATACCCTTTACAAGAAAAGTAAACACTTAACATGCTCTTCTACAAAAGTGAAAATACACATAGCATGGAATTTAAATATCATGGATGCATGCAAAACCGGAATCAAATCCGAACACGAAAAGTGAGGTTAGGCCAATAAAGTGACAACAGAGAAAAAGACGAAAGGTGAATAGTGTCACAAAAGTGAAAATGTGAAAATGACTCGGTCCTCAAAGGAAGTCGTCAATCTATGGAAAAGAGTCTCGGAAACCATCCCTGAGCACTCAAGATGACACTAAGTGACGAGAAACTGAACTCAGAAAGGAAAAGATCAACGGAAAAAAAAATATCCGTGAAAATCTGAGAAAAAGAAAGGAAAGAAAATAATCGGGTCATTACAATTCACGAGATCATTAAGTAGTGCGTTTTAGGCACCTCCTACTGAGCCGTTGTGTTCACCCCTTATTATCATTTTCAGGAACCGGAAAGGAGATAATGGACGACTCACAACATCTCCCGTGATAGCCCTGTGGTCTTCTTTTGTAGACTAGGCCGTTAGTCTATTTTGAAGTTCTAATTTTGATGTAAATGAAGTACTTGCTAAAGTCATATAATCTCTTTTGCTACAAACTTGTATTTGACCGGCCTTTGTATTTATTTTTAGGATAGAAATAGTCTTGACACCATCCTTGGGTCTTTTGCGGTCTCATTAGGATTTCTAATCCTATGTAAGGCCTTAAGGCCATATTGTAATGTAACCGGACTCATTTTGAATTCAATTGATGTATTAAGCTCATTTATATTTTAAATCAAATTCATGGAAGTTTAATTGCGTTGTATGCTATCAAATGCATGATTTTTGGGATAGGTTTAGACCATATTTAAGGTCACAAATGGACCAACGAGGGTGCCGAGGACTTAAACTAATAAAAACACGCCTTAAAGGCCAAAGAAGTGAAAACTGGTCGATGTGTGGAGGCCCAGACATTGATCGGTATCTAGGCAGTGGCATTTTCTGGGGTGCAGGGCTAAACCGGTCAACGTGAAGTTGCACACATCAACCGATTTAGTTGAACCATTCGACGTGTACCCTGCACACATCGACCGGTTCCTGTTGCTTCCCCAGTTTTCATTTCTTATTCTCTCGTGTCCAACCTCAACCCATTTGACGATGCCATGGTGTACTACAAACCTTATAATGATGTATGAATCATATTTCAATATTAGAAATGACTGTAATACCCGTAGATAACCTCGGGTTCGGTTAAGGACCCGGATAGTGATCCGGACCCCCGGGTTTGGGTCGTGACATGTTGATGTGTACCCTGCAAACGTCGAAAGATTCCTGTTGCTTCCCCAGTTTTCATTTCTTCTTCTCTCATGTCCAACCTCGACCCATTTGAAAATGCCATGGTGTACTAAAAACCTTAGAATGATGTATGAATCATATTTCAACATTTGAAATGACCATAATGCCCTTAGATAACCTCAGGTTCGGTTAAGGACCCATATAATGATCCAGATCCCCGGGTTTGGGCCGTTACAAACTTGGTATCAGAGCTATGTTTCGAAAACCATTAGGATGACGGGTAGAGGCTTACCTAAGTTTGTGTGTAAGTTGATGTGAAAGGTTTACGTGATTATGTGTTAAAGTGTTCCTGATTTGCAAGCATGCTTACTTGTTTATGTGATGACGAGTTTAATTGCTTAAATTTGACGTATTTGTTAGCATTGCCATGTTTGTTAGAAGTGGTATGTCCCATGTGTAGGAAAGGTGTTTAATTGACTTCATTTCATGTTAAGTTATTTATGTGAGGACATCATTCTCGGGCGGACTTTTGCATCATTGGTATTGACTCATTTTCTCATCTTATAGCGCTATGCCACCGCGAAAGGAACCACGAGGAGTTGGCTCCAGGCCAACTAGAGGTGATGTTGGGGAAAATTCTAACTCTAATCCCGTGGAGCAAGTGGATAAGGACACACTTCTGGGGACTTAGTTCCTCTGAGAGGTGTTCCCCCTAGAAGAGATGATGTTGAGGCACCCGTTGACGAGGGTGAAGGTTCGGTTAAGAAGACCCTAACCACTTTGTTGCAAGACGTTCTGCAGGCTATGGTTGCATCTGTTTCGCAACTAATGCCACAACCGGTACAATAATATTTGGTTCAACTGGAAGAGACGGAGTTGGAGAAATGTCTCAAGTTGATTTATAGGTTTGACAAGTTGATGCCTATGATGTTTGAGGGTGGTCCAGACCCTATGGTTGCAGATGATTGGTTTGATCAAGTGGAGGGAGAAGCATTTGTTGACTATAGGTGTGCTAAATGATCACTTGAAGATCTTGGCCACTTATAATTTTTCTAAGGACACAAAGCTTTGGTGGAAGTTGGTTTCCAACCGGCATAATGTTGAGGCTAAAGATTGGGATACGTATAAAAATTTGTTCTATGACAAGTACTTCCCGATAACTAAGAGATGGGAACTAAGGAGGGAGTTTGATCTCTTTATTTAGGGCACTATGACGGTGACAGAGTACGAGAACAAGTTCACATCTTTTTCTCTTTCTCGCTTTGCTCCCGACTTAGTGAGAGATGAGGTGATGTGTCTATTTTTCAATTATAAAAGACCACTCGCAATATAACGAATCCTTTACAGGATAGCGCTACGTTGAGGGTGTTAAACCTTAGGAACTATGGTGGATTATCAAGTTTAAAATTAATTACAATTTTAATTTAGAGAAAAATTGGGTTTGTAATGACCCGGTCTTTTTCTTTCCTTTCATTCTTCTCAAATTTTTATGGATATATATATTTTTTTCCCGTTGTCTTTCCTTTCTGAGTTTGGTTTCTCGTTGATTAGTGTCGTCTCGAGTACTTTGGAATGATTTTCGAGACTCGTTCTTGTGGATTGACAACTTCCTTTGAGGACCGAGTCATTTCCATATTTTCACTTTTTAGACACTAGTCACTTTTCGTCCTCTTCCCTATTTCGTCTTTTTCCCTATTTTGTCTTTTCCCCGTTTGTCACTTTGTTGGCATAACCACACTTCTTGTGTTCGGAGTTGGTTTTTGACTTCACGTATCTTCATTCTCAGTGGTTTCCATGAAATACGTATCTTTACTTTCGTAGTAAAGTACTCTGGTTGCTCCCGGTGTCCATAGGGGCATGGATGCACAGTTCTTTGGAATCTTTTTCTTTTCTTGGGGTGTTTTTCATAAATATCTTTTGAAGATATTTATTTCAGGGGTTTTTAAGAAAATATCTTTTTGGAAGATATTTTCATTCTGGGGCAGTTTCGTAGTTTTCACTTTTTGGAGGGGCCATTGTGCAATTAATGAAAGTTATTACTCAATGTCTTGTTTTGAGCCTGGATCCTTGTATGGGATTCATTTTCACTTTTTGTCAAGTCATGTACTCTTGGAATTTCCTTCTAGTCGATGTTTTCCAGTTTCAGGGTTTTTGGCCCCGGTTTGCGCCAAATTCGTTTAGGGCATAACTTTCTAATCGAGATTCAATTTTTGACGTCGTTTCTTTCGTTGTTCATATTTTCTCATTTTGAATCTTTTTCGTTCACGGAGTTTTGCCGTTTGAGCGCGTCTACTCGAATTTCACTTTTCCGGACTCGGCAGGGCCCTTTAGGGGCATTTTTTGAGATTTTCTATAAATAGGAGCACTTAAGAGAAAATATCAGATTTTTCTCTCGCTCTCCTCTCTCTTGGCCGGATCTCATGGCAGCCATGGCTTCCATGCTTCTCTCTTCTTTTCCGGTCATTTCTCTTGGTTGAAAAGGTGTAGTACCTTTGTATTTATTGTTCCCCTCGCTGTGCTCTACCTTTCCCCCTTATTAGAACTCAATTTTGGCCATTTCTTGAGTTTGGGTTTGAGGTCAAGATGTGATTTTGATGGGACTTTCATGGGGGTTATGTTCACGGCGTTGTCCCCGACAAAACCTAGTAGTTTCGTCGGATTCGGAGCCGACATTTTGATGATTTTTGAGATTTTCATCTCAAATTGAGGTAGGGAGTGTTTTAGGATTATTTGTGTGTTGTATTATGTGTTTCCCATGATTATACAACCTATATGTTTGCCTTGTATCAGATCTAGAAAGTTAGTAATTTTTATTTCTTTGTATAAGATTTAAAATTCATGATGATGTGTAACTTTGATTTAGATTGTGGCATGCTAGAAAGTTTAGTTTTAGTATGTTGGTTAACATATATTAAATTGGGATAAATTAAATAAGGATTGCACTTTTTAATTAATATTTATCTTTTGTGAAAGATTAAAGTTCATGGCCGTACCTTGCATGGAATTGACTTGTGATATGCTTTAAAATTATGTCTTGGCATGTTGTTTAACATACTTTAATTTGAGAGCATTTGGACAAGTATGAAAATCTAGAGATTTTAATTAAAATGATTAATTAAAATCTAATTAAGGTTTCCATTGGCCTAATTAAGTGTTTAACTTGATATTTGTGATAACTATGACTTATGTTCTAGCATATGTTAATTTGGAACCATTTGATGTTGTTTTAGAAGTTAGGGATTTGATTATCATGATTTAATTAAATTCCACTTTATTGTTCTTATGGCTTAATTGAGTTTTGATGTGGTGTATGTAATGACCATGCTATATTGTTTATCATGTATTAATTGGAGGCCATTTGATTGAGATTTAAAACATAGGGAATTTAATTAGTTTATTGATTAAATTCCGTTTCTATTGTATTATTGATTAACTCATGTATTTGACATTGATAGTATGCTTAAAGTATGACTTTTGACTTATAATGAATTTATGAGTTTATGTTTTCAATATTGGGTTATATTGTTATAGCGTGTAATGAATTGCATTCTGAAGATTCGACATTGTCATCCTATAGTAATTGTGGATTTAGAGCATGTATTGTGTGGTTACAATCTACTTGTGCATGGAAGGTGACTTCGTGCATTATATAAATCATGTATAAGTTGTGAACTTATTTGGCTTATTTTGGAATCACTTGGGACATTGTTTTGTCAGATGGCTAGAGTTTGGCTCTGGTACGGGGACGTGAGTCCTCTAAGTCAAAAGTTCGCGCATTGGGTAGGCTGCCTGGGGGTTAGTAGCTCCAAATTAGCCCTAAGAAGTTCGCACATTGGGTAGGCTGCCTGGGGGTTAATAGCTCCAAATTTGCCTTGTCTCGGTGGAAATCTGAGCTTTAATGTCCAAGTCTTCCACTATTTGTTTTCGCATTCAATTCCAAGTTTACAATCATGTTTATATTGTGACTTGTGGTTTTGGCAATCGGCGATTTGATGTTGTTAAGTACATCTATACTAAATTGTTATATTTAGTTGATTTCACACTTTTAGATTTCTATTTGATAACTTAGAGAATCTATGTCTTGATGTGTGGTATTAGATATTCTAATTATACTAGATTGCTATATTTAGTTAATTTAGCATTTAGATTTCAAGTTGATAACTTTGAGAATCTATATCTAGTTGCTTTGTGTAAGCATGTTTCTATCTAGTTGCTTTGTGTAAGCATGTTATATCTTGTTGCTATGTGTAGCATGCTCTTGGGTTGTTGAATTTGCATAAAGGATGTGTTTTATGCTAGAAATGATCTAGGGTAGCTTAGGATGCTCCCGGAGTCTCATCTCGACATAGACGTTAGGTGGCATGAGCCCCTTTAACATGTTTCACCTTAAGGTGATGAAATTGTAAAATGTAGGTCTATGCATGCTCATTTCCTACGAGTAGCTTTATGTTACTCACCCCTACGATACTGGGGCATATTTCAGGTACAGGACACGAGATTGGAGTTTTGCACTTGTTTTGGGTGAATGGCAGAGTTGAAGTTTCTTTAGAAGCTTTCTTGTTCACATGCGAGTGTTGGCATGTTTGGTTTTACTTATGAAATGTCGTCTTTCTAACTTTGAGGTTTAACATGTCAAATGTTGTAAATGAACTGTAATAAGGCCATAGGCCTTTGCAGCATAATTAAAATGTCATTTTACATTTGCATGTATGCTCACATCATCATAAGGTAGCATTTAATGAAGTTTAATCATAAAATGGGGGATTTAAATGAGACTTACAGTCCATTTTCAGAAATTGTGCCTAGCAGGTTCATTCTCAGCATTTCAACCTATTTCGGTTGACCGGTGGGTTGTTTCGGTCGACCGGTGGGTTGTTTCGGTCGACCGAACCTCCTCGAATTTCATTTGAAAAATAAAATTCCAATTCCAGTAGCCATTTTCACTATTTGAGGTTATTTCAGTCGACCGGTTCTCTATTTTGGTCGACCGAACTGAGGGTTCATTTCCTTCTTCTTTTTGGTTCATTTCGGTAGACCGATGCTCCATTTCGGTCGATCGAAATGGAGCTGCCTTGTAGGTTTTGTTTGGTTGGTTGATTCTTCGGGCCTATATCATTTCATTTGTTCCTACAAGCTTTTGTTAATCTTGTTTAAGCCATTTGATAGTGTACTTAGTCTAGTTTGAACTAGATTTTGTTTCCTTTGGTTGTCATCGGTGCCATAGGGTATCATTTGACCTTTCATTCTAGTTTTTGCTTCCGCATTTTGGATCCGTTATTGGGTCAACTTTTGGTTCATCACTGACGCACCGGGTTGAAAAACTTGGGCCGTCACAGGGTTTGTTATGATGATGTTCCAATAGCGTGAAAACAATGTGAGCTAATTAAATAAACTAAGATCAAAGGAAGAAGTACTCAGGGATTGATTTCACCACAAACCTCATAATATGGTCAATTGATTCAACCTTAAGGATTTCAATATGTATGTATAAACCCAATTAATTAAGGAATTAAATGAATTAACATTCTATTCAATTCAGTTTTTAAGAAGATAAATCATGATTGTTTGTTAAGAATAACCTATCTTCGATTTGCACGAATTATCTACCTATCTACTATAAACTAATTTGCAGAATAATTCTTCTTCTCTAAGCATAAATGTTATATCCCTAATTTTAAAAGGATAGTTTCGGTATTTATTTAGTTGTTTTAATTGCAATTTTATTTAATTACTTGTTTATTTGGCTATTTGATTAAGTGTTTAATTGAATTTGTAATTAAATTTTTATTGAATTAAATGATTAGTTGAAAGTATATGCTTAAATGTTTTATTTGAAATAATATATTTAATTGATGTGTTATTTATTTGTAATTAATTGTAAATTAAATAATTAAATGCTTATTTTGTTTTATTTTATTTTATTTTAGTTTATGGATGTGGTTAGTAGTAATGGGCCAACCAATTAGGTTCCATGGACTACTTGGATAGGAGGTTTAATAGGTGCGAATAATTACCTAGGGATAGTTGTATATGTATGTATGTATGTATGTATATGTATATATATATATATAAGGAAAGTAATTTATTAATTATTATTATGATAACATTAGTATTATTAAATAATTTGATGTATGTATTTTATATATTTATATAATAAGGATATACATAGATTATATACGTAACATATTTTTAGTTACGTTTTTTAATTATTTTTTCTTTATTAAGTTGACTTGGAATGGGAAAATGAGTAGGGTTATTATTTAGCCTATAAATATATAACTATAGGCTTGTAAAAGGGGGTTAGAAATACATCACGTAATATATTTTAGAGAGAAAGAGAGAAAGAAGGAAGAAGAAGGAAGAGGAAGAGGAAGAAGGAGGTTAGGGTTTTTATCAAATTCCTAAAGGCAAATTCTTATTCTACACTTCTCTTTTGATCTGTGATCTATATATCTTTAGTATAACTTTAAGAATGTTTAAAGAACAATTAAAATTGGAATCTATAATTTAATTGATCTAGAACATAGGTTTTATGTATTTTGTTCATAATTATTCTTGTTGTATAAATTGATAAATTCATGAATTTGATCTGGTTTCTTTATGTATTTTTATGTATTTTAAATGATATAATTTCATACTTGTGTATTGATGGAACTTAGTAACATGCCTTAGAATCCTTAACAATGAAGAACGAGTTCACAGTAGAATTTCTGGGCTGATTCGCATAACAGTGCTCGATCCGTTGTTATAGTGCTCGAGCCTTAGAAGCAAAGCTTGGGCCATAGGTGAAAAGCTCTGGCCTTGGATGCAAAGCTTGAGCTATTGATGTAAAGCTCAAGCCATGGACAGAAAGCTTGAGCTATTGATGAAAAGCTTGAGCCATGGACAGAAAGCTCGAGCTATTAATGAAAAGCTCGAGCTATGGATAGAAAGCTTGAGCTGTTAGGATGAAAGCTTGAGCCTTACCTGGGGAATTTTCGTAAACAGTGTTAAATTAATCTTAATTTATTTTGAGGGGTCCTGGACATTAAATAGGGACTAGGTATGAGTTTAAATAAATTTTAAATAGACTGGATTATAACGATGCATGCTATTGGAATGTTTTAAAGAATGAATGGATTTAATCTTTTTAATTTGTTCTAACAATTGAGATTAAATGTTCAGCATGAATTGTAATTAGAGAATGCTTACTTGATTGTGAAATAAAATATTAGCATGTTTAAGATTCGGTTTGTGTAGGATACATGATGTAGGAAGCATAAAGAAATTATAAGTCATTCCGAGTTTGTGATAGCATGATATTCTATTATTATGTTAATATCTGAATTATTTGATGTATTATTTTATTTGTTACATCAATTATTAGATTGTATGGATGTATTGCACCAGTATGGGATGGTGGCATTTTAGGGACGAATTAACTTATCAGTTAAGTCATACCTATTTTTGTATAGGGGAATGGATTGACTAAAATGTTAAGTCCGACTTATATTCGTGTCAGGTCAACTGAACAAGTTGGATGATACATAGTGGTTTACTTTATATTGGATAGGATGGATGATATATATATGTGTGTGTGTGTGTGTGTGCGCGCGCCATGATATGAGCTTGAGTCTCAAGATCAGTGGTTAGGGTGCATATATTGCCAGGGATGTGTAGCTAGATATAATGTAGTTGTGTGCCCTTGTAGGTCTAGATACTCATGCCCACTATATGTGCGTTGTGCATGTTGTCTACTATTTAGGTTGAGGCAACCCTATAGTCTAGTAAGGTTCCTTTAGTGTGTATATGTATTTATGGACTATGTAGTTATTACATGGGTTAGCTATAGATGTGTAGTTCCACCGATCTCTATTTGGGTTGTCGTAGAAAGAACTTGTTCGTGGGCCTGACCCATTATTATTTTTCAGGTGTTCGTCAGTTTTAGATATAGAGCTTGTTCATGTTGAGCAAAGACAGTCCACATCATTCTTCCGATTCTACGCAGGATTCTTTTTTATGTTTTAGTTTCGGGTTATATTTCATTTGAGTTATTTCAGTTGGGATATTATTAGGGGTCTACTAGATGGATTCCCGAGTTATAATGATATTGGAGGCTTTGAATATTTCATTTGGAGGATTATTTATTTATTAATTTAAGAATTTATTATTTAGTTTCTTTCCACTTATTTATTTATTCTTAATTCATTTTGTATTCTGTGTTCGATTAAATACTTTAATTGTTTGATATCCCTCGGATTTGTGCTCGGACTTGATCACCCATGGCTCTAGAATCGAGGGATATCACAATAAACTATCAAAACATTCATTCATAAAAACAGTTTAAGCATCATTGCATGATCACTATTCTTATTGTTAAGAGAAGCCTTTAGTCGCCAATCTCAAACAACAAGAATCGTTCGGATTTGATTAAAGTAAAATCAATTCTAAGACAAGATATTAATTTCATAAAAAATATATATATATTCATTAAACTCCAATGATTGGAAATCCTAAGTCAATTGCTTTTAATCATGCAATCAAAATACATAAATAATGAAAATCCCCAAAGTTAAAAAACAATCAAACCATATTATTCGGATTCGGGTTACATCAATGCCCTAAGATTGAGATGAGTTTAGCTACCCATGGAGAGGGAGGATGTCTTCATTGATGTTGTAGAAGCCATCTTCATGGACAACTAAAAACTCCTTTGAAACTTCTTCTTTAATCTTCAAAAACCTAAAAGCTGTCGCGAGATCTGAAAGTTACCAGAGAGAGAAAAGGATGAGCTATCTTAATGTGTCTTCTCAGCTTCTTTTATAGTGGAGAATAAGTCTTAATCCCCTTTGGATAAATTTTACAGTTTTTGGGAACAATTGGGCCTACAAAGAAACAAATAGGGGTGATTTTACATTATTCCCACATGTATTTTTAACTTCCAGGAGGTTTATGCTCGAGCACAAAACTTTATGCTCGAGCACAATTTTAATACTTAGTTTTTTAGTTTCTTTCAATTTCAAGTATCGAAACAGGTCAACAAGGGTTTCCCATACGCTTGCATGTGTTGGATCCAAGCCTCCGTGTGTGCTGGCACGTTCTTATTGGCTGAGCTCATGCGTTATTGTAAGCGCGACCGCACTGGATCCATCACTCATCAAGCCGCATCTTAACCATTCAGATCTGCGCGCACTGTAGTGCTATGTATTGTGCTGCACCAGATCTCATACCACCAACTGCCCTTGCCGGTCACCGAAAAATCATCGCTGGTAACTGGATTCTTCACCGGAAGTTCCATAAAATTTTTAAAAAATCCCAGAATATTCTAAAAATTCCAGAAGCCTTAACTTACCTTCTTAGGCTATAATTAAAGCTTAAAGGTTAATCTTAAAATATATACAACACACACACACACACACACACACACACACATATATATATATATAACAATTAAAATCCAAAAATTCTGAAAAATATAATAATTCTCATGGTTTTTTAAAATTCTGATTTAACAATGATTTAATCAACAAATTATAACCTGAAGTTTTGATTGTAAGATTATTTATTAATTGTGTGGCCCGCATGATTTGGACATGTGATATATTTCATTAATTAGTGGTTAAGTAAATAGATATCAAATTAATATTATATTATTTGGTCAACTTATTAATTACCTTTTTGGTAATTGGTACGGTCGTGTCGTAACAACCCAACTTGCTATAAAAGTGTGGCCAAGTTTAAATTTATAAAGAGCCACTACAACCTCTAACTACTTATATAGCTAGGGTGAGTAGGGATCGTCCCAAGGGATTAAGATCAATATGATATGAAAACAAGATCGGATTAATAGGTCGAATGATCAAAAGATTGTTTGTTGGTTAATTAAACTACTATGTAAATTGTAATACCCCTAATTTTAAAATGATAGTCTCGGCATTTTTATTATATTTTATGGCATTTTTATTTTAATTAATTGCTTAAATGTTTAATTGTTTTTATTTTAGTGAGTTGTTTGGTTAATTGTTTTATTTTATTTAAATTTTTTGCTTAATTGTTTTATTGAATTGTGTTTTTGTGTACTTAATGATATGCTTACGTGGTAATTTAACTAAGTTATTTTTCTTTTATTATTAAATGCTTATGTGGAATTTAATTGGTTGTTTTATTAAGTGTTTAATTAGGGTTTTGTATTTATCTTTTAAGAAATCACGTTGAGGGTTTTAGCCGACTTTTAATTAGCTTGGAATTAGGATTAGGGTTTTCATTAACATCTATAAGTATATGAGTTGTGTCTGCCTAAGGTTTTAAGACACAAATTCAGTTTTGTTGACATCTATAAGTGTATGAGTTGTGTTTGCCTAGGGTTTTAAGACACACATTCAGATTTGAGAACATGGAGAGTTTTGTGAGACTCGGGAGAAGCAAAGAGAGGAGAACAAGGGTTTAGCTTGGACTAAGGCTGAACCAAGGAAGGATTAAAAGGGGTTGTTCGTGTGTTGAACCAAGGAGGAAACAGAAGAGTTGGAACAGTAGGAATTGCCAATAGTTTAGGAAGACAACGGTGTAAGTTTCAGACTAAGACTTAAAGGCAAGTTCTATTCCTAACTCTCTCCCTTTGACTTGTGTTCTTTACATGCCTAACACAATTCCAGGAATAAATAAGTGTTAAATCAATGTGGTTTGCAAGTTAGGTTCAATTAAAACAGTATGGGTTTACATGAATTGGTAATTGCTTGTTTGTAAATTTTCTTACATAATTCATGTTTTAATTGATGTCGATTAATGAATAAAGAATTTAATTAATTATGGAACACATTGGGACCTAGTTCAGACATCTAGGAACCTTAGGAAAGGAGGACAGAGGAATTGGAATTCTTGAGAGAAGGAAACGATGGAGAATAGCAGGAGTGGAGGCGGCTCAATCTTTAATGGAGGTGGCTCCTTTGATATTTTTAATTTTTTTTAGCGTTCCAGTGAGTTTCTGGCTACTGTGAATGGATTTTGAGGTTTTAGACTTCACTTAGGAACTGCTAGGGTAGGATTTGAATGGTTTAGAAGGACAAGTTCAAATCCAGAATGAGTACTAAGCTTTTCATTGTTAGAAATTCAAACGTTATGGAATTTCATAACAAACTATGCATACTGATCTTGATTATGGACTTTTAAATTGCTTGTATTTATTTTAGTAGTTTTCTGGCAATGATTATACAATTCTAATCATGTATCAGTGGTATAAAGCGAGCATGCTAAAATCTATATTTTTATTGTGCTTGTTCAGGATTAATTGATGATTAAATTTTAGCTTTTATTGCATCAATTGTTGGACTGGTAATTAAAGCATGATAGTTTGCCTATGTTTATTATGCTTTCCCTGGAATTAATTGATAGGTACGTTTATTTATATTCTGTCAATTATATGGATTCTGTGGATAAATTTGATATTTACATATACTATCTGTATTGTCAAATATTGGATTCTGTGGAGTAGTATTAAATAAGCATGTTAGTTCATACATTTCTATTATGCTTACTCTGAATTAGTTGATGTCTACATTTATTAACTGTATTATCAACAGCTGGATGTTTAGATTGTATGCACCGGTATGGGATGGTGGGATACTAGGGACGGATTAGTTTCAAAATACTACATCTTACCAATACGGAATAAGGGAATGGATTATAAAATAAATCCTACTTATATTTAAGTCAGATTAGTTGAAACAAAGTTGAATGACTAACTAGATTACTTGCTATGGATATGTAAGTCTGTGCAGCCGAACAAGCTGAACGGCTTACTGGATTTCCTATGGATGGATAGGATAGGACTTTAAATATATTTTTATGGTACTGCGATATGAGCTTGAGTCTTAGAGTCGACGGTTAGGGAGCGTATATGCAGTAGGATGCGTAGCTGGTTATGTTGGTTGAGGTATACCCTGTTAGGCTTAGGTACTCATGCCCACTCAGGTACATTTTGCATGTTGTCTTCTATTCTGGTTGAGGCCCTCTTCATAGTCCAGTGAGAGTCTCGTAGTGTGGATATATATAAGTACGGACTACATAGCTATTGTTGAGTTGTTTAGGATATACATGGGGTATCGAGTCTTTGTTTGGATTGTAATAGGATAGAACTTATTCGTGGGCCTGACCCACTTCTATTTTTTAGGTATTCGCCAGTTCCAGTTTTAGACCTGATCGTGTTGAGCAGAGACTATCACTCACTCTTCCGACGACGTAGGACTTCTCTCCATGGTTTACTTCGGATGTTCTTTTAGTAGTTTCATTTTAGTTTGGTTTTTTATTAGGGGTCTACTAGAGATGGATTCCCGAGTTGTTTTAAATTATTAGAGGTTTTGGATTATTGGATTTTAACATTAACACTTTGAGGATGTCATTTAATTAGTATTCTTTTCAGCCTTAATTTTTATTTCTTAATTCAATTTTGTATTCCGTGTTCGTTTTAAATTATTAATTATTTGATATTCCCTCGGGTTTGGGCTTGGGCCTGATCAACCCATGTCTTGGATTCAAAGGGTATCACAGTTGGTATCAGAGCACTCCAGGTTCAAGTGTCTCTAGTGTATTTCATATTAAGACTTTCGTGTAGCGTTTTCTCTTGATTAGAGCTTAAGTTTAGGATTCATCGTATTCCTTTACGGTTCATTTAGAAAGTACTGATGTCAAGTTTATTTTATAATTTCAGACTGTTTGGCATTAGGAAAAGGATGTGGTCCGCGATGAAAGCAAAGAAGGACCCACAGAAGAAGAAGGTTACTCCGACGATTCCCTTACGAAGGTCGACCAAGAAGGTGGAATTGGAGACCAAGGAATTGGTTCCAATAGGAGTTACTTCGGAGTATAAAGCAAGGAAGGTTTTGGGTGTGCGAGATTGGCCACCATACTGTGTACCTAACACAACTTCGGTGGTACTCGAAGCTGAGCCAAACGGAGAGGAAGACCCCGAAGAAGATTAGGATGGAGGAAATACCGGAGCATCCGAGATGAGGGCATCGATGTTCAAGGAGGAATGCTCTTTTAAGAGTAATTTTATTTACTAGTAGTAGTGGAGATATTACTAAAAGCGTGGTACATATTTAATCACGTACACTAATATTTTGTTAAAGAATATTTTACAATTATTTGTTTGACAGTTTATGATTTGGAAAAGTTCTTAATAAAGTGAACTAGCGGTTTTGGCTCTCTTTATTGTGTTTTGTGAAAGCATTTTTGTGATATATACACATATGGTGTTATTAGACTATATTGGGATGTGTATGTTGCGATAATAGATGATTATCACAGTGGAGTGATTGGGGTTTTTGAACAGGCAAACAAATACTTGCTTGTAAGTACATTGTGTTGAGACAAGATGATTACCAAGGAGTTTATAAAAGAACTTGTGTAAATCAATATGGTAGGTTTGGTTTAGAAGGAAGAATTCCCAGGATAGAATGATAATCTAAAATGGGACGATTTCGGAGCATTTTTGTTTTACCTTATGTGTTTTTCTCTACGAAGTATTCAGAAACATTGGATTTTTATAGTTTGGTTGGTGACACACGTATGCAATAGACCTCAGGGAATTTCTACACCCTATTGGTAATACAACCATTTTACATGAGAGTGATGAGCCTATGACACTAGATATTGGTAGACTCAGATTTCTAACCAATCTTTTGGTCCTGGACATGCACACTTATGACGTGATACTTGGGATGGACTAGTTATCTCACTACCATGCCAAGTTAATTGTTTTGGATAGGTCTATTGTGTTCACCATACATGGTTAGGATATTTTACATAGTTGCTATGCCACGTTCTAACGGGGTTACTAGCACTTGTTTGTTCCATCTGGAGGAGGAAACGGAGGAAGGGATTACTGTATCTTTGGATAGTATACCAATTGTACAGGGTTTCTTGGATGTTTTTTAGGAGATTCCAGGGTTGCCACCTAGTCGAGAGATCGATTTTTGTGATTGACTTAGCACCAGGCACTACACCAATTGCTAGGTCACTGTATAGGATGGCACCAATGGAGATGCAAGAGCTGAGGGATCAGATTCAGCAATTACTTAGCCAGGGTTTTATTCGCAGGAGTACTTCACCCTAGGGAGCACCGGTTTTGTTTATGAAGAAGAAGGATGGTTCACTTCACCTGTGTATAGATTATAGAGAGTTGAATAAGGTTACTATTCGGAATAAGTACCCTTTGCCTAGGATTGATGATCTTTTTGATCAGTTGAAGGGAGCTACCTACTTCTCTAAGATTGATCTGCGGCCTGGATATCATCAACTTCGGGTTCGTGAACAGGATGTTTCTAAGATAGCGTTTCTCACTAGATATGGGTCTTATGAGTTTCGTATCATGTCGTTCGGACTGACTAATGCACCAACAGTTTTCATGGGCTTAATGAACAGAGTCTTTAGGGCTTATTTGGATCAGTTTGTCATTGTCTTCATTGATGATATCTTGATCTATTCTAAGTCAGAGGATGATCATGTTAGATATCTTTGGATTGTCTTGCAGATGCTTTGTGAGCACTAGTTATACGCCAAATTCGAGAAGTGTGAATTTTGGCAGCGGGAGGTGAAGTTTCTGGGTCACGTGGTGTCAGAAAGGGGAATAACGGTGGATCCAGCCAAGGTTTCAGTAGTGGTTGTGTGGGGACAGCCTGCTTCACCTACCGAGATTCAGAGTTTCCTCGGATTGGCAGGATATTAATGGTGGTTCATCTAGGGGTTCTCTAAGATAGCCAGACCACTCACTCATTTGACTAAAAAGGGTGTACAGTTCGTGTGGGATGAACATTATCAGAAAGCTTTTGATGAGCTGAAGACTAAGTTGACTTCTGCACCAGTTTTGTCTACCCCATAAAGCGGGATAGAGTATCTTGTCTACACAGATGCTTCTTTGTAGGGTCTTAGATGTGTTTTGATACAGGAGGAGTAACTGATTTCGTATGGATCTTGTAAACTTAAGCCTCATAAGCTTAATTATCCAACACATGATTTGGAGTTGGCAGTTGTGGTCTTTGCCTTACGTATTTGGAGGCATTATCTGTTGGGTGAGTCCTTCAGATTATTTAGTGATCACAAGGGTCTGCAGTATTTGTTCACTCAGTGGGAGCTGAATATGAGACAGCGCTGATGGTTAAAGTTTGTGATAGACTATCACCTCTCTATACAGTACCATCCAGGGAAAGCGAATGTGGTGGCACTCAGTCGCAGACTTGTTGCTAGTCTTTCTGCTCTATTCACTACTGAGTGGAATGCTTTGAGGATGGTGGATGAGTTGTCGGATGCTTTCATAGCTTGCATGGTAGTTACGCCTTCTATTATTCACAAGGTTTTGAAGGCACAACTCACAGATCAGCAGTGTATTGACAAAAATTACAGAGATAACTTCTGGGGAGGTCCCATTTTACTATGTTGGGGCGGATGGAGGTTTGAGGTATAAGGGACGGTTAGTGGTACCTTCTGCTGATGATTTGAGGAAGGATATGATGACTGAGACTCATCATTCTGAGTTTTCTGTTCATCCAGGAGGTGACAAGATGTATCAGGATATGAAGCGGCAGTTTTGGTGGGCAGGTATGAAGAGGGACATTGCTCTTTTTCTTTCTCAGTGTAGTACTTGTCAGATGGTCAAGATTGATCATCAGAGGCCGCCAGGAGCTCTACAGTCACTACCGATACCGGAGTGGAAATGGGAGAGCATTTCTATGGATTTTGTGGAGGGATTGCCTAATTCTTTTAAGGATCACAATTCTATTTGGGTAATTGTGGACAGATTGACTAAATCAGCTCATTTTTTGCCTACTTGCACTGACTTCACTTTAGAGCAGTTGGCGAGACTTTACATTTTAGAGATTGTAAAGTTGCATAGAATTCCGTTGTCTATTATATCGGACAGGGATTTAAGCTTTTTGTTAGGATTTTAGAAGAGTTTTCTGCAAGCTTTGGGTACAGAGTTGCATCTTAGCACTGTTTATCATCCTTAGACTGATGGACAGACTGAGAGAGTGAATCTGATCATGGAGGATATGCTTAGGTCGTGTGTTCTTGATTTCAAAGGCCACTGGGAGGATTATTTGCCACTTGTGGAGTTTGCATATAACAATAGTTTCCAGAAAACTATTGGTATGGCACCATTTGAGGTATTGTAGGGCCGACCGTGTCGATCACCTGTTTGTTGGATGGAGGTTGGTGAGAGTAGATTTTTGGGTCCTGAGTTTATTAAGGATACTTCTGAGAAGATCGCTCTTATTAGGGATCGCGTGCGCACTGCCCAGAGTAGGCAAAAGAGTTATGCCGATCGTGGCACTCGTGCTTTGGAGTTTTAGGTTGAAGATCGGGGTATGCTCAAAGTGTTTCCTATGAAAGAAGTAATATGCTTTTGGAAGAAAGGGAAGTTGTCACCGCGGTTTTTCGGTCCATTCATGATTACGGATCGAGTTAGAGCTGTAGTTTATCTGTTGGCACTTCCGGATAATTTGGATCGTGTACACAATATGTTCCATGTTTCCATGTTGCGGAAATTTTTGCGAGATGAGGATCAGTATCAGCATATCGATATTAGGGAGATTGACTTATAGCCAGATGCAACTTATTTGGAGCCACTGTGTTGTATTGTCGACCGTTGGGATCAAATCCTTCGTAATAAGGTTATCCCTTTATTGCGTGTTTAGTGGAGTCATCACAATAAGGCTGAGTCTACTTGGGAACGGGAGGATGTGATTCGCTCGCAGTTTCCTGAAATATTGGAAGAAGGTAAGAGTGAATTCTGAGGACGGAATTCCTTTTGTTAGGGAGGAAGAATGTAATACCCCTAATTTTAAAAGGATAGTTTCGGCATTTTTATTATTATTTTATGGCATTTTTATTTTGATTAATTGCTTAAATGTTTAATTGTTTTTATTTTAGTGAGTTATTCGGTTAATTGTTTAATTTTATTTAAATTCTTTACTTAATTATTTTATTGAATTGTGTTTTTGTGTACTTAATGATATGCTTACGTGGTAATTTAATTGAGTTATTTTTCTTGTATTATTAAATGCTTATGTGGAATTTAATTGGTTGTTTTATTAAGTGTTTAATTAAGGTTTTGTATTTGTCTTTTAAGAAATCACGTTAAGGGTTTTAACTGACTTTTAATTAGCTTAGAATTATGATTAGGGTTTTCATTGACGTCTATAAGTATATGAGTTGTGTCTGCCTAGGGTTTTAAGACATATATTCAGTTTCATTGACGTTTGTAAGTATATGAGTTGTGTCTGCCTAAGGTTTTAAGACACACATTCAGTTTCGAGAACAGAGAGAGTTTTGTGAGACTCGGGAGAAGCAAAGAGAGGAGAACAAGGGTTTAGCTTGGACTAAGGCTGAACCAAGGAAGGATTAAAAGGGGTTGTTCGTGTGTTGAACCAAGGAGGAAACAGAGGAGTTGGAACAATAGGAATTGCCAACAGTTTAGAAAGACGACAATGTAAGTTTCAGACTGAGACTTAAAGGCAAGTTCTATTCCTAACTCTCTCTCTTTGACTTGTGTTCTTTACATGCCTAACACAATTCCAGGAATAAATAAGTGTTAAATTAATCTGGTTTGCAAGTTAGGTTCAATTAAAACAATATGGGTTTACATGAATTGGTAATTGCTTGTTTGTAAATTTTCTTGCATAATTCATGTTTTAATTGATGTCGATTAATGAATAAAGAATTTAATTGATTTTGTAACACATTGGGACCTAGTACAGACATCTAGGAACCTTAGGAATGGAGGACAGAGGAATTAGAACTCGCCGGAGACGGAAACGATGGAGAATAGCAGGAATGGAGGTGGCTCAATCTTTAATGGAGGAGGCTCAATCTTTAATGGAAGAGACTCAATCTTTAAATGGAGGCGGCTCCTTTGATATTTTTAATTTTTTTTTAGCGTTCCAGCGAGTTTCTGGCTACTGTGAATGGATTTTGAGGTTTCAAACTTCACTTAGGAAATGCTAAGGTAGCATTTGAATGGTTTAGAAGGACAAGTTAAAATCCAGAATGAGTAATAAGCTTTTTATTGTTAGAAATTTAAATGTTATGGAATTTCATAACAAACTATGCATACTGATCTTGATTATGGACTTTTAAATTGCTTGTATTTATTTTAGTAGTTATCTAGCAATGATTATACAATTCTAATCATGTATCAGTGGTATAAAGCGAGCATGCTAAAATCTATATTTTTATTGTGCTTGTTAAGGATTAATTGATGATTAAATTTTAGCCTTTATTGCATCAATTGTTGGACTGGTAATTTAAGCATGATAGTTTGCTTATGTTTATTATGCTTTCCCTAGAAATAATTGATAGGTACGTTTATTTATATTCTGTCAATTATATGGATTCTGTGGATAAATTTGATATTTATATATACTGTCTGTATTGTCAAATATTGGATTCTGTGGAGTAGTATTAAATAAGCATGTTAGTTTATACATTTCTATTATGCTTACTATGGATTAGTTAATGTCTACATTTATTAACTGTATTATCAACTGTTGGATGTTTGGATTGTATGCACCGGTATGGGATGGTGGCATACTAGGGACGGATGAGTTTCAAAATACTACATACTACCTATACGAAATAAGGGAATGGATTATAAAATAAATCCTACTTATATTTAAGTCAGATTAGCTGAAACAAAGTTGAACGACTAACTGGATTACTTGCTATGGATATGTAAGTCTGTGCAGCTGAACAAGCTGAACGGCTTACTGGATTTCTTATGGATGGATATGGTAGAACTTCTAATATATTTTTATGGTACCGCGATATAAGCTTGAGTTTCAGAGTCGACAGTTAGGGAGCGTATATACAGTAGGATGCGTAGTTGGCTATGTTGGTTAAGGTATATCCTGTTAGGCTTAGGTATTCATGCCCACTCAGGTGCGTTTTGCATGTTGCCTTCTATTCAGGTTGAGACCCTCTTCATAGTCCAGTGAGAGTCTCATAGTGTGGATATATATAAGTACGGACTACATAGCTATTGTTGAGTTATTTAGGATGTACATGCGTATCGAGTCTTTGCTTGGATTGTAGTAGGATAGAACTTGTTCGTGGGCTTGACCCACTTCTATTTTTCAAGTATTCGCCAGTTCCAGTTTTAGACCTGATCGTGCTGAGCAGAGACTATCACTCACTCTTCCGACGACGTAGAACTTCTCTCCATGGTTTACTTTGGATGTTCTTTTAGTAGTTTCATTTTAGTTTGGTTTTTTATTAGGGGTCCACTAAAGATGGATTCCCGAGTTGTTTAAACTATTAGAGGTTTTGGATTACTGGAATTTAACATTAACACTTTAAGGATGTTATTTAATTAGTATTCTTTTCAGCCTTAATTTTTATTTCTTAATTCAATTTTGTATTCCGTATTCATTTTAAATTATTAATTGTTTGAAATTCCCTCAGGTTTGGGCTTGGGCTTGATCAACCCGTGTCTTGGATTAGAAGGGTATCACATAAATGAATTCAATACTAAACAACTAAAGTAAATAAAAGGGTAGAGAATAAGAGAAAGAGGTCTTGGAATCTAGAGGTCACCACTAAACATCACCATTCTAGACATTCAATGTGTCATGAATGAGGGGAAACATGTGTTACAATTCAAAGAGGTGAGATTTATTGAATCAACAAGCATAGATTGACTAATTAAGCATACATTGTCTAGACAACCTAGTGAATAGCACAATATATCAAACTAAGCCATTAATCCTTCCTTTAAGCTCACAATCAACACACTAACAAGTTAGAGAATTATACTACTTGCATTCATAAGTATGGAACATCAAACAACAAGCATGGATTGTCCTCACACCTAAGAAAATAAAGCAATTACACTACTTTTAAGTTAAGGACATGAAAATTAAACTAAGGTAGAGGCACAATCTATCAAGAAATGAGTATGAACCATCAAACAAACCACAAGAGTATTCTATTTAAGCATTATGCCTTGACAATCTCTAGATTCATAGCGTCAATACACATAGATATGCATCAATATCACAAAATCAAGAGATAAACACATGACCATCTACTCTAACATACATAGACATATGGATAGAATGAAATGATCAATTGGAAGTATTAATCAACACAAATCATTATAAGAACAAGATTTATATATAAATCAAGTGTTAAGACAACATTACAACATAAATCCCCTCAAAATAAAAGGCATTAAGGTCTAGAAGGCATGCTTAGGGCTAACTCTAGCCACAAGAAGATGTTTAGCCACTCATTGATGTAGTCATCCAATCCTTAAGGGCCATCTCCATGGTAGGAATGCTCTTCTTCTTGATGGAAACCCTAGAAGAATAGAAGAACTCCCAAAATGATGTGTCTCTAGTCTCTAGCCTCTCCTCCTCTCTTTTATTAGTCTCTAAGTATGTATGTGAATGAATTGTTGCTCTTAAAATGGCTCAAAATCCTTATATAGGTAGCTCAAGTGTCACACCCAATGGTCTAGACTCGTGCACTAGGGTCCCTTCAATGATTGCACCATGAGCCATCTTTGAATGAGCTGGACTCTGTTTTAATTTAGACTTGAGGAGGTTCGATCGATCGAGTTAAGATAAGATCGATCGAACTGTGGCCAAATCCATCGAATTTAGGCCAGATCGATCAATCCTTGGCAGTGCCTTTTTGGAATAAGACAAATCTGAGATATTTTTAGGATATTTTAGGAAAAAGACCAAAGTGTTAGGTATAGATAAGATCAAGGAAGTTCCATCGATCTGAAGAAAGTTAGATTGATCAAAGATGGAAATTATTTGAGGATAAGGACAATGAGTCTGATCCATCTTGGTGAGGTGAGATCGATCAATGTGAGATCGATCGAAAATATTCCTGATCGATCAAAGATTGCTGATTTCCACCACTTTGATTCCACTTTACTCCATTCTTCCATTCAGCTTGAGATTGCTTCTTTTATGCTTTAATTTAACTGAATTGACTTATTTTGGGGGTAAGCACCTAAAAAGGGTAATAACATGAAATTAGTCTAAAACTAAAAAAGTAAGATAGATAAAAGTCCTAGAATACTCAAGCTTAAGGGGTTTAAATGCGTACTTTTCAGCGCTCATCAGTAAATAATTATTGGGGAAGTATTTTCCTATTTATTCCTTACTTTGATGGAAAATGGAATTACAGTTATTAAAAAGAAAACTAGTCCTCTCTCAGCCTTTATAAAAGTACATATATCCCATCAATTGTGTACGCTAATGAAAACAACACGTATAATATTTATGTGTACGAAAGGCCAAGAGAGAGAAACCAGTTTTCACGCTTTACCTATTGTTTGGAGTTGCAGCTTAGTTCGTTGTTAAAGGATCTCGACGTTGGACTTGATCTCAACAAGGTTTGTAATTACAGATCGATGTATTTATATCTAACTACATATATTTATACTTTATAGGAATGTGAAAATAATTGAAATTCTAAGATCATTGGGATTCTTGTTTATTTGTGATTCATGGTTTGCATGAATAAATTATAGGTTACATGTGGTATCAGAGCTTACAGTTTATGAACTCATTATTTTCCACTATTGATTGCATAAATAATATATATAAGGTGTGATTAGTCTCTTGTGTATGTTTGATCAGTTTGTTTGCCAAACAATTTATTTTGGCCTGCTACCTTGATTTTCGAGCCTAATATTTGTTTGAAAATAATTTGCTCAAACATGAATACATATATGTATAATAAGACGAAGAAGTTTTCTTTTCTTGCATGATTTTGAAAAAGGAATTTGTGTATTATTATATATAATTTTTACTGTCATTATGGATCAATTTTGTGAATACCAAACAATTTAGTTTAGTTTGGGTATTATGTTTTTCAAGTCTGATTGAATTGCGTAGAAATAAAAACTTGAACCAGATGCATGTATAATTGGTTTATATATATTTTCATATATTGAAAATATATAAGACTGTACTGGTATCTATGAATTTTAGACACCCACTGACTTATGTATTTATTGATTGAATTTGTCAAGTATGTGTATTTATTTATTTAATTAAAAAAAAAATTTAAATTTCTGAAATGATTTGTGAGTTTAGAAATTTAATTTAATTTTATTGGACATGCAAATAAATTATTGTTTTATACCCAAACATACATACATAAAGAAGAATAAATTTTAAATAGATTCAATTATGATCTCTAAGTCGGAAAATAAAAAATATATATATATTTTTATTATATATATAAAGTAAAATGATATTTTTATTGAATTTTCGGACTATGAAGTTTCTGGGATCGAAAGGAATTTGAGGGTTAGAAAGGAAGCTAATAAAGTGACCTAATTATAATGGTCGATGAATATTAATTTTAGTAGTAAACATCAATTAATGATGAATTAGTCACTACCTAATTTAATATTCATATTATGTAAAAGTTGGCAGCTGCTAAAGTGGCCTAACCATAATAGTTGATGAATATTAATTTTAGTAGTACACATAATTGCAATATTTTATGAATTATTGATACTTATGATTTCTTGTGATATTCATGAATATTGAGTTTATTTGACCATGAGAAATAATTTTCCAAAGGGAATTGATTTTCAAGTGATTAAATAAAAATTAAGGGGTTGTATGTATTTTTTAATTAGGTAGATATAAGATATCCAAAGGTAACTTATCTGTTTAATTAAATAATGCATCACCAATAAAGGTATACATATAAATATACGTAAGCATCATTATTAGTATTTTATAATTACCACCTAAAGGGGTACTATAGTTATACATTGTATTTATATTCTAAGTTATATATACGTGTTGTTATCTCAAAACATTATTGTTGTGAGCATTTTATTTTATTATGTTTCTTTATTACATCCCTTAATTCGTATGTTACATCTGTTTTGATTCTTAATAGGACTAACTTCTCATAATGTAATGACTAAGTTAAGCATTATGGTTATGCGAATAATTATTCGCTATAATGATAGTGCTAAGGAATATTTGACTAGAAGAATATTTTCATATTGTAGATAAATATCTAAAATGAAAATTATTGATTGACATCACTACTATGCATTTTAGTTACTACTCGTATCATGTATGAGCATGTTTTTGAGATGACTAATATTGCTGCAAAGTTGAGAACCTTAGGAATGATTATTAATGGAAATTTTCTTATTCAATTTATTCTCAATTTTTCGTCTACTAGTATGGGTCATTTCGAATTAACACTATAAGACAAGTGGAAAGTGAATTAATTGACCATTATGTTAATTTTAGAAGGAGACAATTAAAATTTTAAAAACAAGGTAATCATTAGCTCATCTCATGACTCAAGAAGTTAGAAAGAAATTTGGAAAAAAGCTTGAAATGACATTAAGTGAGCAACACCCAAAATTAAAAGATCTATTAAAAGAAAGGAATGTAATAATGCAAAAAGTGTATTTATGTATTGAACACTTTTAGAAAGATTACATAAAGAATGATTCGAAAAAGAATAGTAAGCCTTTGGCTTTTGTATATTTCGAATCACTTGTTGATATTGCTTCTAATACATGATAGGTTGACTTAAGTACTAATATTTATGTTCTAATAGATGCAAGGATTTCTTATGACCTAAATCATAAATTCAAATGAGAATTTCTTATTTATGAGAATTGGAAAAAAGTTTTGTTAAAACCATTGAGACATTTTTTTTAGTCTTAAATAATGGATTTTATTTAAATTGTTTTAAACTCTTTATATTTTTTAATTTCCCATAATTTGATTTTATTTCAAAACATTATGTTAATGATTTTTCCTTTAAATTTGATGATGATATTTATTTGAGAAATTCTAATTTGTGAGTTATGGTATTTTTGTTAATAATTTTTGTAAATTCAAACTTGATAGTTTATTTATTAAAACCTTTTTGGCCTTGCATCATAATGTTAGAATTAAGCGTAACTCAATTAATGAAAATTCATTTATCTTGTGGCATAAAAGACTGAGACAATATTCATTGAAAGGTTAAAAAAATTAGTAAAGGGTGTGATTCTTCTGAATCTAAACTTTACTGATTTTGGTGTATGTATGGATTGTATTAAGGGTAAACAAACCAAATATACAAAGAAATGAGTAACAAGAAGTACAGAGCTTCTTGAAATTATTCATACAGACATTTGTAGACCTTCTGATATTCCATCTTGTGGTGGAGAAAAGTATTTTATCGCCTTTATAGTTGATTTTTCACGTTATGAATGTATCTATTTGTTGCATGAAAAATCTCAAGCAGTGGGTACTTTTGAAGTATACACAAATAAGGTTGAAAAATAACTAGATAAAAAAGTGAAAATAATAAGGTTATACAGAGGTGGTGAATATTATGGAAAGTATGATGAAACGGGCCAATGTCTTTGACCGTTGGACCATTTGCTAAACTACTTAAATGTATGGCATTTGTACTCAATACACTATGCCAAGCATGCCACAGCAGAAGCGTGTAGCTGAAAGGCGTAATTGTACTCTTATGGATATGGTTAGGAGTATGTTAAGTAATTTATTGTTACCCATAATCTAAAGGGTACAAGTTTTACTATCCTAAACATAGTACCAGAATTGTTGAAACCAGAAATGTCAAATTAATTGAGAATGGTGAAATCATGGGGGTGATAAAAATAAGAATGTGATCATTCAAGAAGTTAGGGTACAAATTCCTTTAACCATAACATATAAGGAAAAAAATTATTCATTCAGTTATTGAACCATATAACAACAAAGAATAATTGAATGATCAACAATTACTCTATGATGAGTTGTCACCAATGAATAGATTATAGAAGAATAACATTAAGAAAATCTCAAAGAGAAATGAGATATTGTAACGCCCCAAATTTTTTTCTAAATAAAATCCTCGATTTCATTAAATCAAAATACCTCATAAAAGACAGCCAGGATCTCAAAAGAAATGAAATATCCTTTATTGATACAACAATCAATTTCCTCAATTAAATAAGACAACATCTTAAATTAATTAAATTGATACTAAATCAATTTCCTCAAATAAATACATAAAAATTTCTAAATAAAATAATTTAATTCCTCAACTCCTACTCTTCCACCTAAACCCGCTACTAAAAATCCTCAAGTATCCTCGGTACCTGAAACTGTAGGGGGTGTGACAGTAAGAAAAACCATAACAATGATTTCAAGAAGTTTCATGCAAAATTAATTTCACAAAAATATACATATACATTTAAACAAAAATACGTATATGCAAATTAAACAAAAGAGTAATTATAAAATATTTGAAACAAATCATCCAAGCCATTCAAGGTATGATGATCCCTACTCTGTAAAAAATGAAATATATCACTGGACCGTTAACTTTCGAAGCCTTTTCGCCTTTTCTGTCCAACTCGGCACTCTCTATGCTTCTCTCTATTTTTCCTCAATTTCCTTCTCTATTATTTTCTGATTAGTGCACCAAACATTCCTTTTATAGCCAAATGCATTCCACCGACACTAACAGTATCATCTCATGCATCAAAAATCAAATATCAAATATAAAAAAAAATCATTACATGTGGACCAGTCACCTTATCACTCCACTCTCGGCAGCCACCTGCTCTTCCTCATCTCTATCTTCATTTTTCTATTACACAGCACACACTACATGTATACGCACTTGGTCAAAAGAAAGTTGGCAAAACAAATCAATTAGTGGGTCCCATGAATAACTTTTCCATTACTTTTCTCTTTTCACTTAGCCGACCTGATCCATTTTCCTTGCTTTTGTCGACAGCAGCCCACCATCCATCAAATGCCGTCATACATTTATATATATATAATATATAAACAAAAAATCAAAATCCAATTACATCATTGGTAGGACCCGCAAAATATCACAATACCGCTTCCTTTTCTTCTCCTATGTCGTCCAAGTGTTGTCCCCCTATAACAGATTACATATATATATATATATATATATGCAATGAAATAAACCATAATTTATCATCAAATGGGACCTGCAAACAAAAACCATCTAATTTTTCTCTTCATTTCCTTCCCAGTTCGTGCTGTATATATATAGTGTTGGTTTGAGAGATAAAGAGAAGGCAGCACGAACTGGGAAGGAAATGAAGAGAAAAATTAGATGGTTTTTGTTTGCAGGTCCCATTTGATGATAATTATATATATAGAATGTATAAAATATATCAAAACCAAAATCAATCCATTAATACCATATAATAAGATCCGCCAATAAACCACTACAATTATTTTCCCCTTCAATTTTTAACCGCCTTCTCTCATCATGATAATTAAAATCATGAAATGAAATTAAAACTAAATAAAAACTATAGTCTCTAATTTAAAATAATCAATCTCCATAATAAATCTCCAATGGATAAGCCTTAAATCATAATTAATCAAATTAATTATGACAACAAAAATTAAACCCATTAAATCTTTCTATTGGGTAAATCTCTAAATAAAGTGGGACCCATGCCATTAGAACTTAATTTTTCTTTCTCTTTTTTTCTCAATTCGGCAGCCCCTCATCCATCCAACCGATGCACCTAATGTATATATAATATATATATATACAATTGAAACAAAACAATTCAAACCCTTAAAAAAACTTCTAGTGGGCCCCACAATTAACCATCACAATTCTCCATTTTCACTCTATTTCAGCTGCTCCATTCTTGGATAATCAGATTATAAAATATATCATGCATATATATAAAATAAGAAACAAACAAAATCAAAACCATTTCTCTTCCCACTAATTTCGCTGGTCTCTTAAACATCACCCAAGGTACAAAATATATGTATATATCATTATACATACAAAGGGAATAAAATAAATCAAGGTATTTAAATGCCTTCAAGTGGGATCCAAAAATTACTATAACCATTTCTCATTTTCCCATCAATTCGGCTACTAGTGGCATCTCCTTCACATGCAAAATATATATATATATATGTAACAAAAAAATCAAACCCATTAAATCATTTAAGTGGGTAAATCATCAATTTAAAATTAAATAATCAATTTCTAACAACTAAAATTTATGAGATAAAAATAATTTAAATTCTTAAAAATTTGGGTTGTTACAGATACGCTATTCCAAATGACTTTTTGATGTATCTGCAAGAATCTGATTTTGATAGTAATAATTTTATATATTCACAAGCCATTGACAGTAATAATTTTACTAAATGGATTAGTGCCATGAATGAAGAGTTTATAAAAAAACCTCCTCTACAGTATCTAAGAAGGATTCTCTTGAAATATCATGGCATTAGTAGTTTATTATGATTTAGAGTTACATCAAATGGATGTGAATACAAATTTTATAAATGGAAGTTTAGAAGATGAAGTCTATATGATCAACCTGAAGGCTTCACATTAGAGGGTAAAGAATATATGATTTATAAACTTAAGATGTCGATATATAGACTTAAACAAGCTTCCTGACAATGGTATATTAAGTTCAATAATACAATTATTTCTTTTTGGTTTTAAGGAAAATACTGTTGATCGGTGTATATACCAAAAGGTTAGTGGGAGTAAGTTTATATTTCTGATTCTATATATTAATGATATTTTGTTTACTAGTAGTGATCTTAGTTTATTATATGAAACTAAAAGTTATCTCTAAGAACTTTGAAATGAAAGATATAGATGAGGCATCCTACGTGAAAGGAATAGAAATATTCCATAATAGATTACATGGATTTTTAGGATTGTCTCAGAAAACATATATATTGAAAAAATTCTAGAAAGATTTGGCATGGAATGTTGTTCAACCAGTATTGTTCCATACATAAAAAGGGATAAATTCAGTCTAATGCAATCCCAAAGAATGAGTTAGCTAGAAGGTAAAAAAATGAAAAATATTCTTTACGCATATATTGTGGAGTTTGATGTATATACAAGTTGGTATGGGATAAAAGATTATATGCTCACACTTAGGAAAACATTTTTATGAATATGTGAATAATAATTAGTTCACAATTGGTTATTTGTTCCTTTTGACTGGAGGAACAATATTATGAAAAAATGGAAAATAATTTATTATTACTTTGTCTATTATGAATTTTTATTTGTAGTATGCTTTGAGGTTACAATTTATGGTTGCAGAATTTATTTCATGATTTGGAATTATGGGTACCATTTTCAGATTGCTGAAAATTTATGCTGCAATTGTTGATCTTCTTGTATAAAAAATTATAGGTATTCTAAAGTTGAAATACTTTATCATTTAAGAAGATGTTTAGAAACATCGAGTGCCTATTGAACATATAAGCACACAACTTATGAGTGCAATCTATTAACGAATGGACTACCACTCAAGACATTTATGGGACATGTTGAAAGAATGGGTCTTAAATGTAGTCAATGATAATTATTTTTTAATTGTGGATTGTTTAACAGTGCTTATATATATTTGACATTTTACGCTCATTAAATGTGTTTATAATATTTCCTATTAATTAATGTACATGTGCGTATTACTTTAATAAATGGTAATAGGAATAGTATTGGAAAAAACATTATTGTTAGATCGTTAGTGATACTTCTCATTTATAGACTATGTTAAATAGGTTACTAGTGTTGTGGTACATGGAAGGGACTGTGTCATTTTGTGATATATAACCGCTATGACTCGCATTGGTAGTTTATTTACTATGGTATTTATGATGACCAACTTAAGGACTTAATCTGATTTATAGTGTACACTAATGACTATTTTACTAAACCACTATAGAAGTTATCATATGAGCCAAGTGGGAGAATGTAAGATTATTTATTAATTGTGTGGCCCACGTGATTTGGACATGTGATATATTTCATTAATTAGTGGTTAAGTAAATAGATATTAGATTAATATTATATTATTTGGTCAGCTTATTAATTACCTTTTTGGTAATTAATTATTGGGGAAGTATTTTCATATTTATTCCTTACTTTGATGGAAAGTGGAATTACGGTTATTAAAAGGAAAACTAATCATCTCTCAGCCTTTATAAAAGTGCATATATCCCATCAATTATGTACGTTAATAAAAACAACACGTATAATATTTATGCGTGTAAAAGGCCAAGAGAGAGAAATCAGTTTCCATGCTTTACCTATTGTTTGGAGTTGCAGCTTAGTTTGTTGTTAAAGGATCTCGACGTTGGACTTGATCTCAACAAAGTTTGCAATTACAGATCATAGTATTTATATCTAACTATATATATTTATGCTTTATAGGAATGTGAAAATAATTAAAGTTCTAAGATCATTGGGATTCATGTTTATATGTGATTAATGGTTTGCACGAATAAATTATAGTTTACATTGATACCCAAGGTGAAAGATTTATAGGTTCTAAGAGGAGAAATAGAAAAGAACTCACCTGAAGGTTTCGAAATGAAACCGATGTCTCAAGCCTTATTTGTCTCTTCCAATTTTGACAGCCTCCTTGTCGCCAATATTGTCCTCTTTCTCTGATCCAACATCCTCTTTGTTAGCATTCCCTTCTTCTTCTTCTTCTTCTTCTTCTTTCTCTCTGCCTCTCTTATTTTTCTAACGGCGAAAACCTTTTTAATAATATAACCTTATGTATATATATAAACAAATGTATACCCTAATCCTATTTCTACTATGACTAGCCAATTTAAATATATAATAATAATCTTAAATAATATATATATTATATTATATATATATATATTAAATGTAAGACCCGGATTTTTTGGATAAATTTTTTCTGTTGTCTTTTCCCTTCTGAGTTTGGTTTCTTGTCGATTAGTGTCATCTCGAGTGCTCTGGAGTGATTTCCGAGACTCTTTTCTATAGATTGAAAACTTCCTTTGAGGACCGAGTCAATTCCGCATTTTTCGTTTTTCGACACTATTCACTTTTTGTCTTTTACCTATTTTGTCTTTTTCCCTATTTCATCTTTTCTCCGTTTGTCACTCTGTTTGCGTAACCACACTTCTTATGTTCGGAGTTGGTTTCTGACTTCACGTATCTTCATTCTCAATGATTTCTATGAGATACGTATCTTTACTTTCGTGAGAAAGTACTCTGATTGCTCCCGGTGCCCATAGGGGCATAAATGCAAAGTTCTTTGGAAACTTTTTCTTTTCTTGGGGTGTTTTTTATAAATTTCTTTTGAAGATATTTTATTTCAGGGTTATCTAAGAAAATATCTTTTGGAAAATATTTTCATTGTGGGGCAGTTTCGCAGTTTTCACTTTTTAGAGGGCCCATTGTGCAATTAATGAAAGTTATTGCTCAATGCCGTGTTTTGAGCCTAAATCCTCGTATCGGATTCATTTTCACATTTTGTCGAGTCGTGGACTTTTAGAATTTTCTCCTGGGCGACGTTTTCCAGTTTCAGGGTTTTTGGCCCCGATTTGCGCTAAACTTGTTTTGGGCATAACTCTCTGCTCGGGATTCGATTTTCAACGCCGTTTCTTTCGTTATTCATATTTTCTCATTTGGAATCTTTTTCGTTCATAGTTTTTTGCCGTTTTAGCACGTCTGCTCAAATTTCACTTTTCTGGACGAGGCGGGGCCCGTTCCGGGCACTTTTTGAGTTTTTTTTATAAATAGGAGGTCTTAGAAAGAAAAATCAGATTTTTCTCTCTCTCTCCTCTCTTATGGCCGGTCCAATTTCCTCCCATGGCTGCCACCTTCTCTCTCCTCTTTTGGACTTCTTTCCTTCATTAAAAAGTGGTGATGCCTTTATGTTTTTTGTTCCCCTTGGCGAGGCCTTCGATTCCAACCGATTGGAATCTCATTTTGGCCATTTCTTGAGTTCGGGTTTGAAGTAAAGTTGTGTTTTTGATGGGGCTTCCTTGGGATTCATGTTCGTAGTGTTGTCCCCGACAAAACCTAGGAGTTTCGTCGGATTCGGAGCCGATTTATTTTGGTGGGGATTTGAGATTTCATCTCAAATGGAGGTAGGGAATGTTTTAGGATTTTATATGTGTTGTATTAAGTATTTTTCATATTTATACAACCTATATGCATGCCTTGTATCAAATCTAGGAAATTTGAAATATTTAATTCTTTGTATAAGATTTAATTTTCATGATAATGAGAAATTTGGATTTGAATTGTGGCATGGTAGAAACTCTTGTTTTAATATGTTGGTTAACATATATTAAATTGGGATTAATTAAATAAGAATTGCTCTTTTTAATTAATATTTACCTTTTGTGAAAGATTAAAGTTCATGGCCGTACCTTGCATGAAATTGAGTTGTATTATGCTTCTAAATTGAGTTTTGGCATGTTTGTTAACATACTTTAATTTGAGAGCATTTGGTTGAGTTTGAAAATTTAGAGACTTTAATTAAGAGAATTAATTAAAATCTAATTTTGTGGTTTCATGGGCCTAATTAAGCTTTTGTGTGAATATATGTAATGATCATGATATGTCTATTAGCATATATTAAATTGGGGCCAATTAGAAATGATTTGAAATCTAGAGAGTTTAATTATTTTGATGTAATTAAATTCTATCTTGTTTATCCATGAATCTAATCATGTTTTAGAATTTGTTTCTATTTTAAGAGTATGGATTTAGACTTGTGATGTATTCACTTGATTGTGTTATATGCATTGAAGAGCATTGCTGTTAAATTTATATTCATGAGAGTATGTTTCTAATATGAATATATTGTTAGCTTGTGAATTCATAACATTATGGATATGAAATGCTTATTATGCACTATTGGGAGTTAAATTGCTAACTTGTTACTATGTAGTAGTAATATGTATAAGTTGTGAACTTATTTGGCTTATTTTGGAATCTTGGAACATTGTTGAGTTGAGATGGCTAGGGTTTGGCTCTAGTACGGGGACGTGAGTCCTCTAAGTCATTGAGATAGTGCGCACTTAGGGTGGTCTTCCCTGCAGGTTAGTACCTGGAATAACCATTGAGATCTCGGCAGAATTCCGAGCGTGATGTCCAAGTCTTCCACTATTTGTTTTCGCATTCAATTCCAAGTTGACAATCATGTTTACCTTGTTGACTTGTGGTTTTGGCTATTGGCGATTTTGATGTTGTTAAGTACATCCATACTAAATTGCTATATTTAGTTGATTTCACACTCTTAGATTTTTAGTTGATAACCTAGAGATTCTATGTCTTGATGTGTAGTATTAGATATTCTAATTATGCTAAATTGTTATATTTAGTTGATGTTGCATTTTAGACTTCAAGTTGATAACTTTGAGAATCTATATGTTGTTGCTTTGTGTAAGCATGCTCCTATGTTGTTGCTTTGTGTAAGCATGCTCCTATGTTGTTGCTTTGTGTAAGCATGCTCTTATGTTGTTGCGTTGTGTAAGCATGACCCTATGTTACTAAAATTGCATGAATGAGGTGATTGATGCTAGAAATGATCTTAGGTAGCTAGGATGCTCCTTGAGTCTCACCTTTGACATAAACGTTAGGTAGAATGAACAACAATAATTAAATCATGTAAACTTGTAAAACGTAGGTCGATGCATGCTCATTTCCTACGAGTAGCTTTATGTTACTCACCCCTACGATACTGGGGCATATTTCAGGTACAAGAGTTAATGTTGAGACTCCCATTATGCTTGGATGACTTGTGGACTTGAAGATTTCCATTTTGTGAAGATTGGCTTAAAATGCCTTTGTAGCTTTATATGTCAAATGTGTATATTTGAATCTAAACTTGTAATGTGTGCCTAAGCACACTTTTTGATTCTCATTTTATGTTTATGACATGAGGCCAAGGGCCAAACTTCTTTTGGAATCACATTATTGTCATGGATGTTGATTTTTGCCTTTAATGAGATTATATGAAAATTCATGCGTTTAAGTATGCTATTTTGCACCGGAGCGTGGATTATGTATGAAATTCGTTATCTAGAATTCATTTAACATGTATGAGGTGTGACCAAAGGCCAAACGGTATTTTGAAACCATTTCATGATTTTAAATTCCAAGTTTTCATTCCAAACTTCGTTTTTGGCATTTTGGCCGTTGGGGGGTCATATTTTGTATCGGCCATATTTTTGAGCTATGGACCATTGTAGCACATCTTATTAGGTAAGTTATGTTTGCGTGCATGGTCGTTTCCGGGCAGAGCTTCTTCTTTTGTGAAATGAGCCTCCTACAGACTCATTTTACACTTTTGTTGCATAATCTGACCTAAAGGTATTTTGGGAATTTTCTTTGAGAAATAATTTCGTTGTTCATATAGTTGAATAGAAAATGTGATTTTAGGAGGGGTTTCTTCTTCGTGTTTTTTCGGAAAATGTCATCTTGGTACCGGAAATCGTTCAGGAAGTTCAACTTTCTGTTTTCCATTTAGCAGCCTTTTGGACCCTCTGGACCAGTTTTTTTGGGAGGGCATTTTGGGTATTTCACAGTGCATATTTTTTGATTTTTTTAGTAAGTCATGTAGAAAACTCAATTTTGAGGGGGGTTTCTTCTTTGTGTTTTTCCAGAAAATGTCATCTAGGGTATCAAAATTTCATTTTTTTCGGGAAAAACCCCTGCTACCAGGTTTTTGGGTTGCACCTTACTGGCCTCTTCACATGTAACCGGTTAGATGACTTGGGGCAGTGTCTTGGTCGTGTTTTTTGGTTTCCTAACTAGTTATGAAGGCTTGGTAACCGGTTAGATGGTCATGGGTTGACTATTTTGACCGTTTTGCCCCTATTTCTTCCGTTAGCTATATCTTCTTCATCCGGACTCCAAATCAAGTGATTCTTGAGTCTAAATTCATTAATTTTTTGTTGTCTTTCCAATGGTGTGCTCGGTGACACCCACTTTTAAGCTAGAAATGATGTTTTTGCCCCTAGGTTCATTCTTGTTCATTTTTGAAATGTTGCTTCCGCATTTGATTCCTTTGGGTTCCGCGACCTCGTTGAGGGTCACATTGGCATCTTAGAGTCATGTTGTATCTCTAGAGACCATTGTTTGTCTTTTGCTTCCACATTTCGGATCCGTTATTGGGTCATCTTTTGGTTCATCACTGACGCACTGGGTTGAAAAACTTGGGCCGTCACATTAGAAGTTATATAATATAAATATATATATATATATATAATTATATATATATATATATATATATATATATATATACATATATAATTATGCAAAAATAATCATTTAAATATCTTCATAACCATGGGCCCTTATTAATTAACCTAACAAGGCTTCATTCAAGCCCAATACAACATACATTGGTTCAACTTCCCATAAACCCAATCCAATTAACTTAAATAAATAAAATAATTAAATTAAATATATTAATTACAAACAATTCACAATTAAACCACACAAGCATAAACATGCACATAGTCAAATAAACAACCTAATCATGGCATTCCACAAAGCAAAACATCATATCAAATTAACAAGTAAAATACGAAATATAATTTAATTAAAATAAGATAATTAATCAGAACACCCAATTAAATAAAACAAATCATTTAAAATAAAATAAAAGCAATTAATCCCAATAAAATCAAACAAATCATTTAAAATAAAATAAAAATAATTAATCTCAATAAATAATTCCTTTAAAATATAGGGATATTACACGTTTAGAGGCTTGAATATGCAATATTCATCGTTTATCATAAGGAGGACAAGACTCGAAAGTTTGCTTTTGGCCTTTATCAAAGTGTACATGGAGGCGGTGGAGAAAGCCTTGATGATAGAGGTAGAAGTAAAAAATAAGAATGCGAATTGGGAATAGTGGAAGCAAAAAAGAAATGTGGGGCCATCATCCGAAGGGCACACGTGGAAGAAGCATAAGGGTGGTTCATCTCACTTTCAGGGACAACAGCCTGCATTATCCACTCCCACTACTTCTATGTCAACTGCAGTTAGGAGTGGAGTCGTTTATTTTCAATGTTAGCAGCTTGGGCATACAAGTCTGAGTGTTTACAGTTGTCTGCTAGGATAGGAGCTTACTTTGGTTGTGACCAGCAGGGCAATAAGGCAAGGGATTGTCCACGTAGGACTGGAGGCACAGGTATTGGTAGATGGTTACAGCAAAGGCCGACACAGTTGGCTACAATTCAGTTAGGTTTCAGACCACCATCACCACCACAACCTGTTGTGTCTTCTCAGGGTTCATGACCAATTAAAAGGGATACTCCTACTACGACCACACAACAGTCGAGTATTCAGGTTGGCGGTTCATAGGCATAAGCACCATAAGGTCGTGTCTATGCAATTGTCCTAGCCGACACATTATCTGGTCCATTAGTTCTCTGAGGTATATTCCCAGTGTTTGGTCCTTGGGCCTATGTGTTGTTTGATTTGGTGCATCCATTCTTTTATCTCATCTTCATTTACACTTGCATCGAGATTAGAGGTCAGTTACCTAGATCGGGCGTTGAGCATTGATACGCCAGTTGGGGTTTCATTGTCTTTGAGGTAAGATGTGAGGGATTGCACCATTGCGATAGCCGAACCGATGCTTGTGTTTGACTTTATCCTTCTTAGGATGGCTAGCTTTGATGTTATTCTCGGGATAGACTGGTTAGCTGTTTTTCGAGTTACGATCGATTGCTTCCGAGGTAGAGTCACAGTTTGCACTCCCGAGGAAGATTATTTTTTCTTTGTGGAAGATCGGAGTGATTCCCACACTTTGGAATTTTATAGGATTCGTGTTCGAAATCATTGTGATTACTTCTTGGCTAGTCTTTTAGTCGAAGAAGTGGATGTTGTGGAGGAGATTTATCCAGCAGTTGTTTGTGACTTCCCTTGGATGTTTTTCTGGAAGATTTGTTTCTATACACATAAATCCTTAAGAAATTTGGCATAAGATAGAATTTGCTTTATGGCATTGAGAAGAGGAATGTTGATCTTTACTTGCCTAAAGATTTCCAACTTATCCTAAATTTTGTCACCCTTGTTTCCAAAGTGTGTGGACTCTTTGAGACATTGAGGATAAGGAGCCTTGGGTTCATAAGATGTCTCAACACTTGGGATTGGCGGATTTGGAATTTTCGGAATGATTTTCAGATTTTTTGGGGAACTTGAATCCTTGGGAGCAAGAATTTCAGTCTCTTCCCTAACCTTGTTATTCACAACTCTTCCACTCCGAAGGGTGGTGATTGCATGGACTTGTTCATGATGTTGTCTACTTGGATAAGGGAGTTCATCAATCACAAATTTCCCTTTCAGGTTTACCATGGTTTGAGCTAGAAGTTTACCTAGTCCCTTTTATGAAGTTGATTCATAGAAATAACCAATTATCCCAGTTATGTTTCAATTTTAGCTATTGGTTGGGAGTGAGTATTGTGATGGCCTTGGTTTTTCAAGCTACTGCGTCCTGTGATGAACCGAAGATTGACCCGATAACGGATCCAGATGCGGAAGCAATAAAATAAGACAACGGTCTCCCAAGGCACAACACACCTCTAAGACACTTTGATGACCTTCCATGAGGTCGTGGAACTCAATAAGAACTGACGCGGAACCAAAAGATCGGAAATATGACAAATAAGCCCGAGGGGCAAAATAGTCATTTTACATAAAAATGACATCCCTAGAATGTATATTATTCCCGAGACACATCCATGACTTCCCGTGAAGTCATGAAATTCAAAAGAAAGTAGCGGAAGTGAATTACAAGAAAACCGGACAAAAATAGCTCCAAGGGCAAAATTGTTATTTTTGAAAATATAAAATTGGGTGCTACCAAGCACACCACTGTGAAGACAACGAAAAGTTAATCAAGTTAGACTCAAGAATCACTTGATTCGGAGTCCGGATGGAAGAGAAAAGTTAAAACAAAGTTTTGACATCGCTGCGGCCGTGAATAGTGTTTTGACAGCAATTAATAGTAGCCTAGGATAAATGTTGAAATTCGTGTGCCGTTTTGAGGTACTAAACGATGTTTTCTAGAAAAACACGAAGAAGAAACCCCCCTCAAAATAACTTTTACAAGCTGATCATGTCGAAAGAAAATTTCATTTTTGACGTGAAATCCCCAAAATGCCTTCATAACAGACTTTTTATAATAGTGCATATGCGCACAGGAAATCAAATTTGACGCGGGGTTTTTGAGACTGAGACGGCATTTTCTGAAAAAATACAAAGAAGAAACCCCCCCTAAAATCACGTTTTCTACCTGACCATGTCAAAATAAGAAAATAAAATACGCAGTGAAATGCCCAGAATGCCCCCAAGAAAATTAGGTCAATGGTGCCTAAAAGCTGCTATAGAGACTTCTGAATTCTGCCATAACTAAGAGCAAAAACAGGGCCCTTAACGACATTTTATGGAAAAACATGAAAAAGAAATCCCTCCCAAAATCAAATTTTCTACCTAGCCGTGCAAGAGAAAATGAAAAAAAACACAATATAAAATGCCCAAAATGCCCCTAGATTAGTAAAGGGTTAAAAATTCAGAAAATGCATCTTTGCACCAGGTATGCATTTGACCCTAAATGCATTTCTAGGTTGAAATGAATGTGCACGCAAGTGTAATAAATGAATCTAAGCACGTGGGAATGGTTTGCGGCTCTCGAGAAGGCCCCGACTTAAAATCCGACCCCCCAACTGCCAAAAATGATAAAAATGAACTTGGAATCGAAATTTTGAAAACTGAAAATATAAAATGGTATCAAATTACCATTTGGCCCTTGGTCACACTTCATACATGATTAATGAGACCTTATGGAAGAATAAAAATGGAATTCCCACACCCGATGCAAATATGGTGAAGCAATAACTTGGGATTTTTTCAATATTTCATAATATTTCTTGAAGTCAAGAATTACATAAGATGCAAAATAAATGTCATTGGCCTCCGGCCTCATCTCATTCAAGTCAAATATATCGCAAAAGATGTAATTATGTACACAGTACATATATGAAATTAAAGACACAAGTTTTGACATATAAGACTACAAAATGACATTTTATGCTAACATTTGCATGAATGGAAAGTCAAAAACTACATGTCATCCAAGGAATGATGAGCATCACGAACCAAGCCTTCGTACCTGAAACAAATCCTCAGTAATTTCAGGGTGAGTAACATAAAGCTACTCGTAAGAAATGAGCATGCATCAACCTAGCATTTTACAAAATTATCACTTTAAGGTGAAACAAGTTAAAGAGGCTTATGCCACCTAACGTCTATGTCAAGATGAGACTCGGGGAGCATCTTAAGCTACTCACACAATTGAAATGAACAACGGCATACAAGTTGTAATACCCCTAATTTCAAAAGGATAGTCTTGGTATTTAATTTATTATTTAAATTGTTTTTAATTGGTTAATTGTTTTTTGGCGTGTTTATTTGCATTAATTGACAACTTGTTTTATTTAAGTGAATTGTTTTATTTAATGGTGTGTATGTAAATTAATTAATTGTTAAATTGTATTTTATTTTTCTGTAATTACGTTAATTGAATTTTTGGTATTTTATTTCATTGGAATAATTGTGTGAGTAAGTTAAATGTGTTAATTGAAATTTAGGATTTTGTTTTATTTTTCTTCACGTTATAGCCGACTTAGTTCTCCGTCTCATATTACACTTGGCTTAGGTTTAAGGGTGGTCTATAAATATATGTATTAAGTTCTACCTAGGGTTTTAGAACCCTATTCACGACAGTGGAGGCAGAGAGAGAATAGAGGAGGGATTACAGTAGTCGAATTTCGCCAGAGAATTTAGGAAGACGACGGTGTAAGGTTTCAGACTGAGACCTAAAAGTAAGTTCTAATCCTAACTCTCTTCCTTTGGCTCGTGTTCTTTACATATCTAACATAACTTCAGGAATAAATAAAGATTAAAATTAATCTGGCTTGCATGTCTTAGATGTTTTAAACTGAACGTATTAACTCATAATTTAATTCATGTAAATTAATGTATAAAGAATTTAATTAGTCTGGAACACGTTAGGAAACACTAGAAGTAATCTGGTTTATAGGGTTGAGTGCTTTAAACTGTAGGTGTTCAGGGGTGGCTAATCGCTTAGTTTAAATTCTTTTTGCATAATTCATGTTTTAACTAATGTCGGTGATTGAATAAAGAATCTAATTGTTTCTGGAACATGCTGGGATCTAATTTAAACATCTAGGAACCCTAAGAATGGAGGATAGACGTCTGGGAAGTCGCCGGACTTGAAGACGAAGAGGGAACAGGAAGAGAGCCGGCTCCCGTTGGAAGGGAACAGGCTCCCCGAATCCAAGAACAGGCTCCCTCAAGGAGGGAGCCAGCTCTAAGACCTTTGGACCAGGCTCCCTTGAATTCTTTTTATTTTTCAGCTTTTCGGCGACTGTTTTGGCTACGGTGCTTGGATTTTGGGATTTTCAGATTCAGGTAGAAGCTGTATTGGAGTGTTTGGAGATGTTCTAAGCTTGATTAAAATCTCTGAGAGAAGAATTATGCAAAATAAAACAATTTTGTTTTTAATGCCACAGTAGACAATGTTTAAATAAATCAGTTTACTGTTTCTGGATGAAAGGATTTCAAATTGCTTAAATTTTGGGATAGCAGTTCTTAGTAATAAAATTCTCAGTTAATTCTGTCCCAGTGTTATAAAAATAAGCGTGTGGATTTATATATTCTAGTATGCTTATTTGGAACTAAGTTGGTTTATGGTTTTCTGGGTGGAAATGATTGCAAGTTATTTAATTTTAGTATTGAAATTCTCAGTGATGATTTTCAGTAAATCACGTTTCAGTATTATAAAAATAAACCTATGAACGTTTATATTATGATTATGCTTTATTAGAATTAATTGGTTTACATGTATGACATATAGTATCAATTATTGGACATTGTAAAGTAGTATCGATTAAGCCTGTTAATTTACAACATTTTATCTTGCTTAATATGGAACAATTGATGTTTATACTTAATGTTTTATTATCGATTGTGGAATATAAGAATTAGTTGATAGTTACATTTATTATTTATTCTATCAACTGCTGGATGGATTGGATTGTATGCACCGGTATGAGACGGTGGCATACTAGGAATGGTTTAGCTCAAATTGCTAAGTCTTACCTATTTTGGAATAAGGGTATGGATTAAAAAAATAGAATCCTCCTTATATGTAAGTCTGTGCGGCTGACCAAGCTGAACGACTAACTGGATTTCTTATGGATGGATAGGATCAGACTTTAAATATATTTTTATGGTACCGCAATATGAGCTTGAGCCTCAGAGTCGACGGTTAGGGAGCGTATATGCAATAGGATGCGTAGCTGGATATGTTAGGTTGACATATACCCTATTAGGCTTAGGTACTCATGTCCACTCAGGTGCGTTTTTGCATGTTGCCTTCTATTCAAGTTGAGACCCCCTGCATAGTCCAGTGAGAGTCTATAGTGTGGATATATATATATATATATATATATATATATATATATATATGGATTATATAGCTATTATTGAGTTGGTTAGAATGTACATACGTATCGAGTCTTTGTTTGGATTATAGTAGGATAGAACTTATTCGTGGGCCTAACCTACTTCTATTTTTCAGGTATTAGCCAGTTCCAGTCTTAGACCTGATCGTGCTGAGCAGAGACTATCACTCACTCTTACGACGATGTAGGACTTCTCTACGTGGTTTAACTTTGGATATTCTTTCAGTTATTTACATTTCAGTTTAGATTTTTATTAGGGGTCCATTTGGAGGGATTCCCGAGTTGTTAAACTGTTGGAGGTTTTGGATTTTAAGTATTTAATTTTAAAGGATTATATTTTAGAGATCTTTCAGCTTTTAATTATTTATTTCTTAATTCATTTTATAATCTGTGTTCATTTAAAATATTAATTGTTTGATATTGCCTCGGGTTTGGGCTTGGGCCTGATTAACCCATGTTTCGGATTCGAGGGGTATCACACAAGTATACATGCTCAAGTACACCAAACCGTATTAAAACATGATACATGACATACAAGCATACATGTTCAAGTACCCTTAAATCGTGTTAAGCAAGATAAGCAATATTAACATACATACACAAGTGTTCGATATATGTAGAGTACTCATAAATCAAGTATAGAAGCACAAGTATAGTATGCTAAATGAAATACGTAAGACAAGTATACATGGCACAAGTATACTAAATGGAATTTAAACTCATGGAGCAAATATACAAGTTCAAGTATACTAAATAGTACTCAAATACCCAAGGTAAGCATCAATTCTCAAGTTACAAGTAAACCATGATTAACAACTTGAAATTAAATGCGAAATTAAATAGTAGAAAGACTAGGACACGTGGTCATAGACCAAGTAAGTATTTTCAGGTAATTACGACTTACAAGGTACCACCTAGTGCGCACTTATGACTTAGAAGACTCTTGTCTCCGTATTAGAGCCAAACCCTAGCCATCACCTATATTTTGTCCTTACAAGTTTTTCAAAATCAATAAGTTCAAAACTTATACAAAAATCAAATGCAAGTTACCACATTCCATGCGCAAGTAAGGTTGAATCCACACAAACTAAGCAAGAATATTTTACAACAATTGAGCCACATTACCATCCTAAGCCACAAGTACTAAATAAGCTTCAATTTAGTAACTAACTTTCAAGGTAAACAATTGTGATATTCTAACAAGTTATATACCTACACAAGATATATTTAAATAAGTCATGCAAGACAATGATATCCTATATCATGCTAAGTCCAATTCCTTGATTTAAACATAGAAATAATTTCAAAGACATAGTTAAATCCATGGAACAAGTAGATAGAATTTAATTAGCTAAAATAATTAAATTCTCTAGATTTCAAATCAATCCCAAATAATCTCAAATTAATATATATTAAGGGACATGGCATAGTCTTCACATATATCACATCAAATATCGAATCAAGTGATTAAAACACTTAAAAAATTAATTAAGCTCACTAATTAATTTTCTCTAGATTTCCAAATAACTCCAAATGTCCTCAATTTTATATAGATTAAAGAACATACCAAGGCCTATTTTAATATTACATTACAATTTAATTTCATACTTGTTACAACGATGTGAATTTATCTTTCACAAAAGATAAATATTAAATAAAATTTGCATTTCTTATTCAAATGCTTCCAATTTAATATATGTTGATATACATATCAAGGCCTAATTTACTAGCATGCCACAATTTAATTATAAGGTACACACCTTAATGAGAATTAAATCTTAAACATAGAAAATAATTAAATTAAATTCTAAAACTTGAATAAAGGCATGCTTACAAGTTGTATATGCTTATATAACAATCAATACAATATGAATATAAACCTAATACATCCCCTACCTCAATTTGAGATGAAAATCTCAAAAGCCACCAAAATGAAATGGTTCCGAATCCGACAATACTTCGGGGTTTTGTCGGGGACAACGCTGTGAACATTAAACTCCAAGGATGACCTACCAAAATCCTAACTTGACCTCAAACCCGAACTCAAAAAATTGCCAAAAATGGGTTCTAATAAGGGGGAAAGATGCGCGTCGTCAAGACAAACACAAAACGCAAAGGCACTATGACTTTTTAACAAAGGGAAGGAGGTTTAATTAAGAGAAGAAGGGTGTCAGCCCCCCTTAGGCTGCCATGGCAGCTGCTAGTCGTGCATGAAGAGAGGAGAAGGTCAAAAATGAAATGTCTCACCCACCTTTTGTAGGAAAACACTAAAAGTGCCCCGAAAGGGCCCCGCCGGGTCCGAAAAAGTGGAATTTGAGCAGATGCGCTCATATGATAAAACTATGTGAACGAAAAAGAACCAAAATGAGAAAATATGAATAACAGAAAAAACAACATCAAAAACTGAGTCCCGAGCAGAGAGATATGCCCCAAACAAGTTCGGTGACAACTAGGGCCAGAAACCCTGAAACAGGGGGAAAACGACCAGAAGGCAATTCTAAGAGTACACGACTCGATGAAAAGTGAAAATGAATCCTGTACAAGGATCCAGCCTCAAAACGAGGCATTTTTGTAATAACTTTCATTAATTGCACAATGGCCCCTCCAAAAAGTGAAACTACACTAATGGTCCAAAATGAAAATATCTTATAAAAATATTTTCTTAAAAACCCCTAAAATAAAATATCTCCAAAAGATATTTATAAAAAACACCCCAAGAAACAAAAATGTTTCTGAAGAACTTAGCATCCATACCCCTATGGACACTGGGAGCAACCAGAGTACTTTCGTACAAAAGTAAAGATACGTATTTCATGGAAATCACTTAGAATGAAGATACATGAAGTCAAAAACTAACTCCAAACACAAAAAGTGAGGTTATGCCAACAAAGTGACAAACGGGGAAAAGATAAAATATGGGAAAGGACGAAAAGTGAATAGTGTCAAAATCGAAAAATGTGGAAATGACTCGGTCCTTAAAGGAAGTTGTCAATCCAAAGGAAAGAGTCTCAGAAACCATTTTCGAGTACTCGAGATGACACTAAGTGATGAAAAATTGAACTAAGAAAAGAAATTTCAATGAAAAAAATTCATCCGTAAAATTCTGAGGAAAAATGAAAGGAAGAAAATGACCGGGTCATTACAAGTATTGACTAATTGCACTGTTGATTGCATGCCATTAAGGGCGGCCATAATTTGCTTGTTAGTGTTCAATATCTCATCCAATTGGATGGGTGGAGAGGAGCAGAATTTGGACTTTAAGAGCTTTAATTATATAGAGGAGGACGATAGCTTATAGAAGCTTGGAATGGTTAGCTTATGGGTTGAACATTAGATTGATTTGGTTACCCATGACTTTGGATGCTGAATTTTGTGGGGCTGGTTGCCTCCACGAAAAATTCGGGTAATCTCTCCATCCCAGATTGTATGTATTGGAGTACGGATTGTGTCTAGGATAAGAGAACATGGCATTGGCCTGTACTTGCGTAGCACCAGAAAATTGCTCCGGTGTGGGGTAATCTTCTTTATGATGAAAAGTGTTTGTGCATGATGCACACATAGCACTTGATGAAGAATTTTGAGAAAACGTCAAAGGGAACTCGAATAAATTTAACTCAAAACTCTCATTTTCTTTCAATGATTCAACTTTTATACATTAACATGGTTCAGTGACATAATAAGCACCTTTGTTGAGGTATTTCCATTCAAACATTCAATTTTTAGTCATTAAGACGGTCTTCTCGACTTCATAGGTAATTCGAATAAGTTAAACTCAAAACTTTCATTTTCTTTCAAAGATTCCATCTTTATACATTAAAAAGGTCTAGTGACATAGTAGGTACCTTGATTAAGCTAATTTTATTCAATGATTCTGTCTTTACTCATTAAAACACTCTTCATGACGTCAAAGGGATCTCAAATAAATTTAACTCGAAACTCTCATTTTCGTTGAAAGATTTAATCTTTATAAATTAAAATCATCTAGTGACATAAAAAGTACCTTGATTGAGATAATTTCATTCAAAGATTCAATCTTTACTCATTAAAACACTCTTCGAGACGTCGAAGGGATCACGAAAAAGTTTAACTCAAAACTCTCGTGTTCTTTCAAAAATTTGATCTTTATACATTAAAATGGTCTAGTGGCGTAATAGGTACCTTGATTTGAGGTATTTTCATTCAAAGATTCAATCGTTACTCACAAAAATACTCTTCGCGACTTCACACGTAACCCGAATAAGTTAAACTCAAAACTCTCATTTTCTTTCAAAGATTCAATCTTTATACATTAAAAAGGTCTAGTGACAAATTACGAACCTTGATTAAGGTAATTTCATTCAAAGATTCAATCCTTACTCATTAAAACACTATTCGTCACGTCAAAGTGTTCTCGAATAAGTTTAACTCAAAACTCTCATTTTTTAACAAAGATTTAATCTTTATACATTAAAATGATCTAGTGTCATAATAGGTACCTTGATTGAGGTATTTTCATTCAAAGATTCATTCTTTGATCATTAAAACACTCTTCGGGACTTCATACGTAACCCGAAGATGCTAAACTTAAAACTCTCATTTTCTTTCAAAGATTCAATCTTTATACATTAAAACAGTCTAGTGACATAATAGGTATCTTGATTGACGTAATTTCATTCAAACATTCAACCTTTACTCATTAAAAACTCTTCGTGACGTCAAAGGAATCTCAAATAAATTTAACTCAAAACTCTCATTTTGTTTAAAGGATTCGACCTTTATACATTTAAAAAGGTCCAGTGACATAATAGGTACCTTGATTGAGGTAATTTCATTCAAAGATTCAATCTTTTCTCATTAAAACACTCTTCGTGATGTTAAAGGGATCTCGAATAAGTTTAATTCAAAACTCCTATTTTGTTTCGAAGATTCAATCTTTACACATTAAAATGGTTCAGTGAAATAACAGGTACCTTGATTGAGGTATTTTCTTTCAAAGATTCAATCCTTGATCATTAAAACACTCTTCGGAATGTCAAAGGGAACTCGAATAAGTTTCTCTCAAAACTCTCATTTTCATTCAAAGATTTAATTTTTAGTTATAAAAACACCCTTCGCGACTTCATAGGTAACTCAAACAAGTGAAACTCAAAACTCTCATTTTCTTACAAAGATTCAATTTTGATACACTAAAAAGTTCTCGTGACATAATAGATATTTCAATTGAGGTAATTTCATTCAACTCTTTACTCTTTAAAACACTCTTCGTGATGTCAAAGTGATCTCAAATAAGTTTAACTCAAATCTCTCATTTTCTTTCAAAAATTCAACCCTTATACATTAAAATGGTGTAGTGAAATAATAGGAACCTTGATAGAGGTACTTTCATTCAAAGATTCAATCGTTGATCATTAAAACACTCTTCGGGACGTCAAAGGTAACTCGAATTAGTTCAACTGTCAACTCTCATTTTCTTTCAAAGGTTCAATTTTTATACGTTAATAAGGTCTATTGACATATAGGTACCTTTATTGAGGTATTTTCATTCGAAGATTCGATCTTTACTTATTAAAACACTCTTCGGGATGTTAAAGGGATCTCGAATAAGTTTGACTTAAAACTCTCATTTTCATTCAAAGATTCAATCTTTAAAAATTAAAAAGGTCTAATTACATAATAGGTACCATTATAGAGGTATTTTTTTTAAAGATTCAATCTATAGTCATTAAAACACTCTTCGCGACATCATAGGAAACTTGAATAAGTTAAACTCAAAACTCTCACTTTCTTTCAAAGATTCAATCTTTATACAACAAAAAGGTCTAGTGACCTAATAGGTAACTTGTTTGAGGTAATTTCATTCAAAGATTCAATCTTTAGTCATTAAAATACTCTTCGTGACGTCAATGGGATATCGAATAAGTTTAACTCAAAACTCTAATTTTCTTTTAAAGATATAACTATATACGTTAAAAGGTCGAGTGACATAATAGGTACCTTGATTTAGGTATTTTCATTCAAAGATTTAATCTTTACTCATTAAAACACTCTTCGGGACGTCAAAGGGAACTCGAATAAATTTAACTCAAAACTCTCATTTTCTTTCAAAGATTCAATCTTTATACATTAAAATGGTCCAGTGACATAATAAACACTTTTGTTGAGGTATTTTCATTCAAACATTCAATCTTTAGTCATTAAGACGGTCTTCGCGACTTCATAGGTAACTCGAGTAAGTTAAACTCAAAACTTTCATTTTCTTTCAAAGATTCCATCTTTATACATTAAAAAGGTCTAGTGACATAATAAGTACCTTGATTAAGCTAATTTTATTCAATGATTCTGTCTTTACTCATTAAAACACTCTTCATGACGTCAAAGGGATCTCAAATAAATTTAACTCGAAACTCTCATTTTCGTTGAAAGATTTAATCTTTATAAGTTAAAATCATCTAGTGACATAAAAAGTACCTTGATTGAGATAATTTAATTATAAGATTCAATCTTTACTCATTAAAACACTTTTCGAAACGTCAAAGGGATCACGAAAAAGTTTAACTCAAAACTCTCGTGTTCTTTCAAAAATTGTATCTTTATACATTAAAATGGTCTAGTGGCGTAATAGGTACCTTGATTTGAGGTATTTTTATTCAAAGATTCAATCGTTACTCATTAAAACACTCTTCGCGACTTCATACGTAACCCGAATAAGTTAAACTCAAAACTCTTATTTTCTTTCAAAGATTTAATCTTTATACATTAAAAAGGTCTAGTGACAGATTAGGAACCTAAATTGAGGTAAATTCAGTCAAAGATTCAATCCTTACTCATTAAAACACTCTTCGTCACACCAAAGTGTTCTCGAATAAGTTTAACTCAAAACTCTCATTTTTTTAACAAAGATTTAACCTTTATACATTAAAATAGTCTAGTGACATAATAGGTACCTTGATTGAGGTATTTTCATTCAAAGATTCATTCTTTGATCATTAAAACACTCTTCGGGACTTCATACTTAACCCGAAGAAGTTAAGCTCAAAACTCCCATTTTCTTTCAAAGATTCAATCTTTATGCATTAAAACGGTCTAGTGACAAAATAGGTATCTTGATTGAGGTAATTTCATACAAACATTCAATCTTTACTCATTAAAAACTCTTCGTGACGTCAAAGGGATCTCGAATAAATTTAACTCAAAACTCTCATTTTGTTTAAAGGATTCGACCTTTATACATTTAAAAAGGTCCAGTGACATAATAGGTACCTTGATTGAGGTAATTTCATTCAATGATTCAATCTTTTTTCATTAAAACACACTTCGTGATGTCAAAGAGATCTCGAATAAGTTTAACTCAAAACTCCCAATTTCTTTCGAAGATTCAATCTTTACACATTAAATGGTTTAGTGAAATAACAAGTACTTTAATTGAGGTATTTTCATTCAAAGATTCAATCTTTGATCATTAAAACACTCTTCGGAACATCAAAGGGAACTCAAATAAGTTTATCTCAAAACACTCATTTTCATTAAAAGATTCAATCTTTAGTTATAAAAACACCTTTCGCGACTTCATAGGTAACTCGAACAAGTGAAACTCAAAACTCTCATGTTCTTACAAAGATTCAATCTTGATACACTAAAAAGTTCTCGTGACATAATAGATACTTTGATTGAGGTAATTTCATTCAACGATTCAATCTTTACTCATTAAAACACTCTTCGTGACGTCAAAGTGATATCGAATAAGTTTAACTCAAATCTCTCATTTTCTTTCAAAGATTCAACCCTTATACATTAAAATGGTCTAGTGAAATAATAGGAACCTTGATAGAGGTATTTTCATTCAAAGATTCAATCTTTGATCATTAAAACACTCTTCGGGACGTCAAAGGGAACTCGAATTAGTTCAACTGAAAACTCTTATTTTCTTTCAAAGATTCAATTTTTATACGTTAATAAGGTCTACTGACATATAGGTACCTTTATTGAGGTATTTTCATACGAAGATTCGATCTTTAGTCACTAAAATACTCTTCGCAACTCCAAACGTCACTCAAATAAGTAAAACTCAAAACTGTCATTTTCTTTCAAAGATTTAATCTTTATACATCAAAAAGATCTAGTGACATAATAGGTACCTCGATTCAGGAAATTTCATTCAAAGATTTAAACCTTACTCATTAAAACACTCTCCGTGACGTCAAAAGAATCTCGAATAAGTTTAACTCAAAACTCTTATTTTCTATCAAAGATTTTATCTTTATACATTAAAATGGTCTAGTGACATAAAAGGTACTTTGATTAAGGTATTTTCATTCAAAGATTCAATATTTACTTATTAAAACACTCTTTGGGTCCTCAAAGGGAACTTGAATATGTTTTGCTCCAAATTCTCATTCTCTTTCAAAGATTCAATCTTTATACCTTAAAAAGGTCTAGTGACAAAATCGGTACCTTGATTGAGTTGAATTTTTTCAAAGATTCAATCTTTGCTCATTAAAACACTCTTCGGGACGTCAAAGGGATCTCGAATAAGTTTAACTTAAAACTCTTATTTTCTTTCAAAGATTTAAACTTTATACATTAAAATTGTCTATTGACATAATAGGTACCTTGATTGAGGTATTTTCATTCAAAGATTCAATCTTTACTCATTAAAATACTCTTCGGGACGTTAAAGGGATCTCGAATAAGTTTGACTCAAAACTCTCATTTTCATTCAAAGATTCAATCTTTAGAAATTAAAAAGGTCTAATGACATAATAGGTACCTTTACAGAGGTATTTTTATTCAAAGATTCAATCTTTAGTCATTAAAACACTCTTTGCGACTTCATAGGTAACTTAAATAAGTTAAACTCAAAATTTTCACTTTCTTTCAAAGATTCAATCTTTATATAATAAAAAGGTCTACTGACCTAATAGGTAACTTGTTTAAGGTAATTTTATTCAAAGATTCAATATTTAGTCATTAAAATACTCTTCGTGACGTCAATGGGATATCGAATAAGTTTAACTCAAAACTCTAATTTTCTTTTAAAGATATAACTATATACGTTTAAATGGTCGAGTGACATAATAGGTACCTTGATTTAGGTTTTTTCTTTCAAAGATTTAATCTTTACTAATTAAAACACTCTTCGGGATGTCAAAGGGAACTCGAATAAATTTAACTCAAACCTCTCATTTTCTTTCAAAGATTCAATCTTTATACATTAAAATGGTCCAGTGACATAATAAGCACCATTGTTGAGGTATTTTTATTCAAACATTTAATCTTTAGTTATTAAGACGGTCTTCGCGACTTCATAGGTAACTCGAATAAGTTAAACTCAAAACTTTCATTTTCTTTTAAAGATTCCATCTTTATACCTTAAAAAGGTCCAGTGACATAGTAGGTACCTTGATTAAGCTAATTTTATTCAATGATTCTTCTGTCTTTACTCATTAAAACACTTTTCATGACGTCAAAGGGATCTCAAATAAATTTAACTTGAAACTCTCATTTTCGTTGAAATATTTAATCTTTATAAATTAAAATCATCTAGTGACATAAAAAGTACCTTGATTGAGATAATTTCATTCAAAGATTCAGTCTTTACTGATTCAAACACTCTTCGAGACATCAAAGGGATCACGAATAAGTTTAACTCAAAACTCTCGTGTTCTTTCAAAAATTTGATCTTTATACATTAAAATGGTCTAGTGGCGTAATAGGTACCTTGATTTGAGGTATTTTCATTCAAAGATTCAATCGTTACTCATTAAAACACTCTTCGCGACTTCATACGTAACCCGAATAAGTTAAACTCAAAACTCTCATTTTCTTTCAAAGATTCAATCTTTATACTTAAAAAAGGTCTAGTGACAGATTAGGAACCTTGATTGAGGTAATTTCATTCAAAGATTCAATCCTTACTCATTAAAACACTCTTCGTCACGTCAAAGTGTTCTCGAATAAGTTTAACTCAAAACTCTCAATTTTTTAAGAAAGATTTAATCTTTACATATTAAAATGGCCTTGCGACATAATAGGTACCTTGATTGAGGTATATTCATTCAATGATTTAATCTTTAGTTATAAAAACACCCTTCGTGACTTCATAGGTAACTCGAACAAGTGAAACTCAAAACTCTCATTTTCTTACAAAGATTCAATCTTGATACACTAAAAAGTTCTCGTGACATAATAGATACTTTGATTGAGGTAATTTCGTTCAACTCTTTACTCATTAAAACACTCTTCGTGACGTCAGAGTGATCTCGAATAAGTTTAACTCAAATCTCTCATTTTCTTTCAAAGATTCAACCCTTATACATTAAAATGGTCTAGTGAAATAATAGGAACCTTGATAGGGGTATTTTCATTCAAAGATTCAATCTTTGATCATCAAGACACTCTTCGGGACGTCAAAGGGAACTCGATTTAGTTCAACTGAAAACTCTCATTTTCTTTCAAAGGTTCAATTTTTATACATTAATAAGGTCTACTGACATATAGGTACCTTTATTGAGGTATTTTCATTCGAAGATTCAATCTTTAGTCACTAAAATACTCTTCGCAACTCCATACGTCACTCAAATAAGTAAAACTCAAAACTGTCATTTTTTTTTAAAGATTCAATCTTTATACATTAAAAAGGTCTAGTGACATAATAGGTACCTCGATTCAGGTAATTTCATTCAAAGATTTAAACCTTACTCACTAAAACACTCTCCGTGACGTCAAAAGAATCTCGAATAAGTTTAACTCAAAACTCTTATTTTCTATCAAAGATTTTATCTTTATACATTAAAATGGTCTAGTGACATAAAAGGTACTTTGATTAAGATATTTTCATTCAAAGATTCAATCTTTACTTATTAAAACACTCTTTGGGTCCTCAAAGGGAACTTGAATATGTTTTACTCAAAATTCTCATTCTCTTTCAAAGATTCAATCTTTATATCTTAAAAAGGTCTAGTGACATAATCGGTACCTTGATTGAGTTGATTTTTTTCAAAGATTCAATCTTTGCTCATTAAAACACTCTTCGTGACGTCAAAGGGATCTCAAATAAGTTTAACTCAAAACTCTTATTTTCTTTCAAAGATTTAAACTTTATACATTAAAATTGTCTATTGACATAATAGGTACCTTGATTGAGGTATTTTCATTCAAAGATTCAATCTTTACTCATTAAAACACTCTTCGGGACGTTAAAGGGATCTCGAATAAGTTTGACTCAAAACTCCCATTTTCATTTAAAGATTCAATCTCTAGAAATTAAAAAGGTCAAATGACATAATAGGTACCTTTATAGAGGTATTTTTATTCAAAGATTCAATTTTTAGTCATTAAAACACTCTTTGTGACTTCATAGGTAACTTAAATAAGTTAAACTCAAAACTTTCACTTTCTTTCAAAGATTCAATCTTTATATAATAAAAAGGTCTACTGACCTAATAGGTAACTTGTTTAAGGTAATTTCATTCAAAGATTCAATCTATAGTCATTAAAATACTCTTTGTGACGTCAATGGGATATCGAATAAGTTTAACTCAAAACTCTAATTTTCTTTTAAAGATATAACTATATACGTTAAAATGGTCGAGTGACATAATAGGTACCTTGATTTAGGTATTTTCATTCAAAGATTTAATCTTTACTCATTAAAACACTCTTCGGGACGTCAAGGGGAACTCGAATAAATTTAACTTAAAACTCTCATTTTCTTTCAAAGATTCAATCTTTATACATTAAAATGGTCCAGTGACATAATAAGCACCATTGTAGATGTATTTTTATTCAAACATTCAATCTTTAGTCATTAAGACGGTCTTCGCGACTTCATAGGTAACTCGAATAAGTTAAACTCAAAACTTTCAATTTGTTTCAAAGATTCCATCTTTATACATTAAAAAGGTCCAGTGACATAGTAGGTACCTTGATTAAGCTAATTTTATTCAATGATTCTGTCTTTACCCATTAAAACACTCTTCATGACGTCAAAGGGATCTCAAATAAATTTAACTTGAAACTCTCATTTTCGTTGAAATATTTAATCTTTATAAATTAAAATCATCTAGTGACATAAAAAGTACCTTGATTGAGATAATTTCATTCAAAGATTCAACCTTTACTGATTAAAACACTCTTCGAGACGTCGAAGGGATCACGAATAAGTTTAACTCAAAACTCTCGTGTTCTTTCAAAAATTTGATCTTTATACATTAAAATGGTCTAGTGGCGTAATAGGTACCTTGATTTGAGGTATTTTCATTCAAAGATTTAATCGTTACTCATTAAAACACTCTTCGCGACTTCATACGTAACCCGAATAAGTTAAACTCAAAACTTTCATTTTCTTTCAAAGATTCAATCTTTATACTTAAAAAAGGTCTAGTGACAGATTTGGAACCTTGATTGAGGTAATTTCATTCAAAGATTCAGTCCTTACTCATTAAAACACTCTTCGTCACGTCAAAGTGTTCTCGAATAAGTTTAACTCAAAACTCTTATTTTTTTAACAAAGATTTAATCTTTACACATTAAAATGGTCTTGCGACATAATAGATACCTTGATTGAGGTATTTTCATTCAATGATTTATTCTTTAGTTATAAAAACACCCTTCGCGACTTCATAGGTAACTCGAACAAGTGAAACTCAAAACTCTCATTTTCTTACAAAGATTCAATCTTGATACACTAAAAAGTTCTCCTGACGTAATAGATACTTCGATTGAGGTAATTTCGTTCAACTCTTTACTCATTAAAACACTCTTCGCGACGTCAGAGTGATCTCGAATAAGTTTAACTCAAATCTCTCATTTTCTTTCAAAGATTCAACCCTTATACATTAAAATGGTCTAGTGAAATAATAGGAACCTTGATAGAGGTATTTTCATTCAAAGATTCAATCTTTGATCATTAAAACACTCTTCGGGACGTCAAAGGGAACTCGAATTAGTTCAACTGAAAACTCTCATTTTCTTTTAAAGATTCAATTTTTATACATTAATAAGTTCTACTGACATATAGGTACCTTTATTGAGGTATTTTCATTCGAAGATTCGATCTTTATCACTAAAATACTTTTCGCAACTCTAAACGTCACTCAAATAAGTAACACTCAAAACTGTCATTTTCTTTCAAAGATTCAATCTTTATACAATAAAACGGTCTAGTGACATAATAGGTATCTTGATTGACGTAATTTTATTCAAACATTCAATCTTTACTCATTAAAAACTCTTCGTGACGTCAAAGGAATCTCGAATAAATTTAACTCAAAACTCTCATTTTATTTAAAGGATTCGACCTTTATACATTTAAAAAGGTCCAGGGACAAAATAGGTACCTTAATTGAGGTAATTTCATTCAAAGATTCAATCTTTTCTCATTAAAACAATCTTCGTGATGTCAAAGGGATCTCGAATAAGTTCAACTCAAAACTTCCATTTTCTTTCGAAGATTCAATCTTTACACATTAAAATGGTTCAGTGAAATAACAGGTACCTTGATTGAGGTATTTTAATTCAAAGATTCAATATTTGATCATTAAAACACTCTTCGGAAAGTCAATGGGAACCTGAATAAGTTTCTCTCAAAACTCTCATTTTCATTCAAAGATTCAATCTTTAGTTATAAAAACACCCTTTGCGACTTCATAGGTAACTGGAACAAGTGAAACTCAAAACTCTCATTTTCTTACAAAGATTCAATCTCGATACACTAAAAAGTTTTCGTGACATAATAGATACTTCGATTGAGGTAATTTCATTCAACTCTTTACTCTTTAAAACACTCATCGTGACGTCAAAGTGATCTCGAATAAGTTTAATTCAAATCTCTCATTTTCTTTCAAAGATTCAATCCTTATACGTTAAAATGGTCTAGTGAAATACTAGGAACCTTGATAGAGGTATTTTCATTCAAAGATTCAATCTTTGATCATTAAAACACTCTTCGGGACGTCAAAGGGAACACGAATTAGGTCAACTGAAAACTTGTTTGAATCTTTATACCTTAAAAAGTCTAATGACATAATCGGTAACTTAATTGAGGTGATTTTTTTTCAAAGATTCAATCTTTGGTCATTAAAACACTCTTCGTGACGCGAATGGGATCTTGAATAAGTTTAACTCAAAACTCTCATTTTCTTTCAAAGATTTAATCTTTATACATTAAAATTGTCTATTGACATAGTAGGTAGCTTGATTGAAGTATTTTCATTCAAAGATTTAATCTTTAGTCATTAAAACACTCTTCACAACTTCATAGGTAACTTGAATAAGTTAAACTCAAAACACTCACTTTCTTTCAAAGATTCAATCTTTATACAATAAAAAGGTCTAGTGACCTAATAGGTAACTTGTTTGAGGTAATTTCATTCAAAGATTCAATATTTAGTCATTAAAAAACTCTTCGTGACGTCAATGGGATATCGAATAAATTTAACTCAAAACTCTAATTTTCTTCTAAACATATAACCTTATACGTTAAAATGGTCGAGTGACATAATAGGTACCTTGATTTAGGTATTTTCATTCAAAGATTTAATCTTTACTCATTAAAACACTCTTTCGGACGTCAAAGGGAACTCGAATAAATTTAACTCAAAATTCTCATTTTCTTTCAAAGATTCAATCTTTATACATTAAAATGGTCCAGTGACATAATAAGCACCTTTGTTGAGGTATTTTCATTCAAACATTCAATCTTTAGTCATTAAGACGGTCTTCGCAACTTCATAGGTAACTCGAGTAAGTTAAACTCAAAACTTTCATTTTCTTTCAAAGATTCCATCTTTATACATTAAAAAGGTCTAATGACATAGTAGGCACCTTGATTAAGCTAATTTTATTCAATGATACTTTCTTTACTCTTTAAAACACTCTTCCTGACGTCAAAGAGATTTCAAATAAATTTAACTCGAAACTCTCATTTTCGTTGAAAGATTTAATCTCTATAAATTAAAATCATCTAGTCACATAAAAAGTACCTTGATTGAGATAATTTCATTCAAAGATTCAATCTTTACTCATTAAAACACTCTTCGAGACGTCAAAGGGATCATAAATAAGTTTAACTCAAAACTCTTGTGTTCTTTCAAAAATTGTATCTTTATACATTAAAATGGTCTAGTGGCGTAATAGGTACCTTGATTTGAGGTATTTTCATTCAAAGATTCAATCGTTACTCATTAAAACACTCTTCGCGACTTCATACGTAACCCGAATAAGTTAAACTCAAAACTCTCATTTTCTTTCAAAGATTCAATCTTTATACATTAAAAAGGTCTAGTGACAGATTACGAACCTTGATTGAGGTAATTTCATTCAAAGATTCAATCATTACTCATTAAAACACTATTCGTCACGTCAAAGTGTTCTCGAATAAGTTCAACTCAAAACTCTCATTTCTTAATAAAGATTTAATCTTTATACATTAAAATGGTCTAGTGACATAATACGTACCTTGATTGAGATATTTTTTTCAAAGATTCAATCTTTGCTCATTAAAACACTATTCGTGACGTCAAAGGGATCTCGAATAAGTTTAACTCAAAACTCTCATTTTCTTTCAAAGATTTAATCTTTATACATTAAAATTGTCTGTTGACATAATAGGTACCTTGATTGAGGTATTTGCATTCAAAGATTCAATCTTTACTCAATAAAACACTCTTCGGAATGTTAAAGGGATCTCGAATAAGTTTGACTCAAAACTCTCATTTTCATTCAAAGATTTAATCTTTAGAAATTAAAAAGGTCTAATGACAGAATAGGTACCTTTATAGAGGTATTTTTATTCAAAGATTCAATCTTTAGTCATTAAAACACTCTTTGCGACTTCATAGATAACTTGAATAAGTTAAACTCAAAACTCTCACTTTCTTTCAAAGATTCAATCTTTGTACAATAAAAAGGTCTAGTGACCTAATAGGTAACTTGTTTGAGGTAATTTCATTCAAAGATTCAATCTTTAGTCATTAAAATACTCTTCGTGACGTCAATGGGATATCGAATAAGTTTAACTCAAAACTCTAATTTTCTATTAAATATAAAACTATATACGTTAAAATGGTTGAGTGACATAATAGGTACCTTGATTTTGGTATTTTCATTCAAAGATTTAATCTTTACTCATTAAAACACTCTTCAAGACGTCAAAGGGAACTCGAATAAATTTAACTCAAAACTCTCATTTTATTTCAAAGATTCAATCTTTATACATTACAATGGTTCAGTGACATAATAAGCACCTTTGTTGAGGTATTTTCATTCAAACATTCAATCTTTAGTCATTAAGATGGTCTTCGCGACTTCATAGGTAACTCGAATAAGTTAAACTCAAAACTTTCATTTTCTTTCAAAGATTCCATCTTTATACATTAAAAAGGTCTAGTGACTTAGTAGGTACCATGATTAAGCTAATTTTATTCAATGATTCTCTCTTTACTCATTAAAACACTCTTCATGACATCAAAGGGATCTCAAATAAATTTAACTCGAAACTCTCATTTTCGTTGAAATATTTAATCTTTATAAATTAAAATCATCTAGTGACATAAGAAGTACCTTGATTGAGATAATTTCATTCAAAGATTCAATCTTTACTGATTAAAACACTCTTCGAGACGTCAAAGGGATCACGAATAAGTTTAACTCAAAACTCTCGTGTTCTTTCAAAAATTTGATCTTTATACATTAAAATGGTCAAGTGGCGTAATAGGTACCTTGATTTGAGTTATCTTCATTCAAAGATTCAATCGTTACTCATTAAAACACTCTTCGCGACTTCATACGTAACCCGAATAAGTTAAACTCAAAACTCTCATTTTCTTTAAAAGATTCAATCTTTATACATTAAAAAGGTTTAGTGACAGATTAGGAACCTTGATTGAGGTAATTTCATTCGAAGATTCAATCCTTACTCATTAAAACACACTTCGTCACGTCAAAGTGTTCTCGAATAAGTTTAACTCAAAACTCTCATTTCTTAACAAAAATATAATCTTTATACATTAAAATGGTCTAGTGACGTAATAGGTACCTTGATTGAGGTATTTTCATTCAAAGATTCAATCTGTGAAAGTTAAAACACTCTTCGGAACGTCAAAGGGAACTCGAATAAGTTTCTCCCAAAACTCTCATTTTCATTCAAAGATTCAATCTTTAGTTATAAAAACACCCTTCGCGACTTCATAGGTAACTCGAACAAGTGAAACTCAAAACTCTCATTTTCTTACAAAGATTCAATCTTGATATACTAAAAAGTTCTCGTGACATAATAGATACTTTGATTGAGGTAATTTCATTCAACGATTCAATCTTTACTCATTAAAACACTCTTCGTGACGTCAAAGTGATCTCGAATAAGTTTAACTCAAATCTCTCATTTTCTTTCAAAGATTCAACCCTTATACATTAAAATGGTCTATTGAAATAATAGGAACCTTGATAGAGGTATTTTCAATCAAAGATTGAATCTTTGATCATTAAAACACTCTTCTGGACGTAAAAGGAAACTCGAATTAGTTCAACTGAAAACTGTCATTTTCTTTCAAAGATTCAATTTTTATACGTTAATAAGGTCTACTGACATATATGTACCGTTATTGAGGTATTTTCATTCGAAGATTCGATCTTTAATCACTAAAACACTCTTCGCAACTCCTTACGTCACTCGAATAAGTAAAACTCAAAACTATCATTTTCTTTGAAAGATTCAATCTTTATATGATAAAAAGGTATAGTGACATTATAGGTACCTCGATTCAGGTAATTTCATTCAAAGATTTAGACCTTACTCATTAAAACACTCTCCGTGACGTCAAAAGAATCTCGAATAAGTTTAACTCAAAACTCTTATTTTCTATCAAAGATTTTATCTTTATGCATTAAAATGGTCTAGTGACATAAAAGGTACTTTGATTGAGGTATTTTCATTCAAAGATTCAATCTTTACTTATTAAAACACTCTTTGGGTCCTCAAAGGGGACCTGAATATGTTTTACTCAAAATTCTCATCCTCTTTCAAGATTCAATCTTTATACCTTAAAAAGGTCTTGTGACATAATCGGTACCTTGATTGAGATGATTTTTTTCAAAGATTCAATCTTTGCTCATTAAAACACTCTTCGCGACGTCAAAGGGATCTCGAATAAGTTTAACTCAAAACTCTCATTTTCTTTCAAAGATTTAATCTTTATACATTAAAATTGTCTGTTGGCATAATAGGTACCTTGATTGAGGTATTTTTATTCAAAGATTCCATCTTTGCTCATTAAAACACTCTTCGGAACGTTAAAGGGATCTCGAATAAGTTTAACTCAAAACTCTCATTTTCATTCAAAGATTCAATCTTTAGAAATTAAAAAGGTCTAATGACATAATAGGTACCTTTATAGAGGTATTTTTATTCAAAGATTCAATCTTTAGTCATTAAAACACTCTTTGCGACTTCATAGATAACTTGAATAAGTTAAACTCAAAACTCTCATTTTCTTTCAAAGATTCAATCTTTATACAATAAAAAGGTCTAGTGACCTAATATGTAACTTGTTTGAGGTAATTTCATTCAAAGATTCAATCTTTAGTCATTAAAATACTCTTCGTGACGTCAATGGGATATCGAATAAGTTTAACTCAAAACTCTAATTTTCTTTTAAAGATATAACTATATACGTTAAAATGGTCGAGTGACATAATAGGTACCTTGATTTAGGTATTTTCATTCAAAGATTTAATCTTTACTCATTAAAACACTCTTCGGGATGTCAAAGGAAACTCGAATAAATTTAACTCAAAACTCTCATTTTCTTTCAAAGATTCAATCTTTATACATTAAAATGGTCCAGTGACATAATAAGCACCTTTGTTGAGGAATTTTCATTCAAACATTCAATCTTTAGTCATTAAGACGGTCTTCGCGACTTCATAGGTAACTCGAATAAGTTAAACTCAAAACTTTCATTTTCTTTCAAAGATTCCATCTTTATACATTAAAAAGGTCTATTGACTTAGTAGGTACCTCGATTACGCTAATTTTATTTAATGATTCTGTCTTTACTCATTAAAACACTCTTCATGACGTCAAAGGGATCTCAAATAAATTTAACTCGAAACTCTCATTTTCGTTGAAAGATTTAATCTTTATAATTTAAAATCATCTAGTGACATAAAAAGTACCTTGATTGAGATAATTTCATTCAAAGATTCAATCTTTACTCATTAAAACACTCTTCGAGACGTCAAAGGGATCACGAATAAGTTTAACTCAAAACTCTCGTGTTCTTCCAAAACTTTGATCTTTATACATTAAAATGGTCTAGTGGCGTAATAGGTACCTTGATTTGAGGTATTTTCATTTAAATATTCAATCGTTACTTATTAAAACACTCCTCGCGACTTCATACGTAACCCGAATAAATTAAACTCAAAACTCTCATTTTCTTTCAAAGATTCAATCTTTATACATTAAAAAGGCCTAGTGACAGATTAGGAACCTTGATTGAGGCAATTTCAATCAAAGATTCAATCCTTACTCATTAAAACACTCTTCGTCACGTCAAAGTGTTCTCGAATAAGTTTAACTCAAAACTCTCATTTCTTAACAAAAAGGGGTCTCGAATAAATTTAACTCAAAACTCTCATTTTATTTAAAGGATTCGACCTTTATACATTTAAAAAGATCAAATGACATAATAGGTACCCTGATGGAGGTAATTTCATTCAAAGATTCAATCTTTTATCATTAAAACACTCTTCGTGATGTCAAAGGGATCTCGAATAAGTTTAACTCAAAACTCCCATTTTCTTTCAAAGATTCAATCTTTACACATTAAAATGGTTTAGTGAAATAATAGATACTTTGATTGTGGTAATTTCATTCAAAGATTCATTCTTTGAGTGACATCATCGGTACCTTGATTGAGGTGATTTTTTTCAAAGATTCAATCTTTGCTGATTAAAACACTCTTCGTGACGTCAAAGGGATCTCGAATAAGTTTAACTAAAAACTCTCATTTTCTTTCAAAGATTTAATCATTATACATGACATAATAGGTACCTTGATTGAGGTATTTTCATTCAAAGATTCAATCTTTACTCATTAAAACACTCTTCGGAACGTTAAAGGGATCTCGAAAAAGTTTGACTCAAAACTCTCATTTTCATTCAAAGATTCAATCTTTAAAAATTAAAAAGGTCTAATGGCATAATAGGTACCTTTATAGAGGTATTTTTATTCAAATATTCAATCTTGAGTCATTAAAACACTCTTTGCGAATTCATAGTTAACTTGAATAAGTTAAACTCAAAACTCTCACTTTCTTTCAAATATTCAATCTTTATACAATAAAAAGGTCTAGTGACCTAAAAGGTAACTTGTTTGAGGTAATTTCATTCAAAGATTCAATATTTAGTCATTAAAATACTCTTTGTGACATCAATGGGATGTCGAATAAGTTTAACTCAAAACTCTAATTTTCTTTTAAAGATATAACTGTATAATTAAAATGGTCTAGTGACATAATAGGTACCTTGACTGAGGTATTTTCATTCAAAGATTCATTCTTTGACCATTAAAACACTCTTCGGGACTTCATACGTGACCCGGAGAAGTTAAACTCAAAACTCTCATTTTCTTTCAAAGATTCAATCTTTATACATTAAAACGGTCTAGTGACAAAATAGGTATCTTGATTGAGGTAATTTCATTCAAACATTCAATCTTTACTCATTAAAAACCCTTCGTGACGTCAAAGGGATCTCGAATAAATTTAACTCAAAACTCTCATTTTGTTTAAAGGATTCGACCTTTATACAATTAAAAAGGTCCAGTGCTATAATAGGTACCCTGATTGAGGTAATTTCATTCAAAGATTCAGTCTTTTCTCATTAAAACACTCTTCGTGATGTCAAGGGGATCTCGAATAAGTTTAACTCAAAACTCCCATTTTCTTTCAAAGATTCAATCTTTACACATTAAAATGGTTTAGTGAAATCACAGGTACCTTGATTGAGGTACTTTCATTCAAAGATTCAATCTTTGATAATTAAAGCACTCTTCGGAACGTCAAAGGGAACTCGAATAAGTTTCTCCCAAAACTCTCATTTTCATTCAATGATTCAATATTTAGTTATAAAAACACTCTTCGCGACTTCTTAGGTAACTCGAACAAGTGAAACTCAAAACTCTCATTTTCTTACAATGATTCAATCTTGATACACTAAAAAGTTCTCGTGACATAATAGATACTTTGATTGGGCTAATTTCATTCAACGATTCAATCTTTACTCATTAAAACACTCTTTGTGACGTCAAAGTGATCTCGAATAAGTTTAACTCAAATCACTCATTTTCTTTCAAAGATTCAACCCTTATACATTAAAATGGTTAACTGAAATAATAGGAACCTTGATAGAGGTATTTTCAATCAAAGATTCCATCTTCGATCATTAAATCACTCTTCCGGACGTCAAAGGGAACTCGAATTTGTTCAACTGAAAGCTCTCATTTTCTTTCAAAGACTCAATTTTATACGTTAATAAGGTCTACTGACATATAGGTACCTTTATTGAGGTATTTTCATTCGAAGATTCGATCTTTAATCACTAAAACACTTTTTGCAACTCCATACCTCACTTAAATAAGTAAAACTCAAAACTATCATTTTCTTTTAAAGATTCAATCTTTATACGTTAAGAATGTCTAGTGACATAATAGGTACCTCGATTCAGGTAATTTCATTCAAAGATTTAAACTTTACTCATTAAAACACTATCCGTGACGCCAAAAGAATCTCGAATAAGTTTAACTCAAAACTCTTATTTTCTATCAAAGATTTTATCTTTATACATTAAAATGGTCTAGTGACATAAAAGGCACTTTGATTGAGGTATTTTCATTCAAAGATTCAATCTTTACTTATTAAAACACTCTTTGGGTCCTCAAAGGGAACTTGAATAAGTTTTACTCAAAATTCTCATTCTCTTTCAAGATTCAATCTTTATACCTTAAAAAGGTCTAGTGACATAATCGGTACCTTGATTGAGGTGATTTTTTTTCAAAGGTTCAATCTTTGCTCATTAAAACAGTCTTCGTAACGTCAATGGGATCTCGAATAAGTTTAACTCAAAACTCTTATTTTTTTTCAAAGATTTAATCTTTATACATTAAAATTGTCTATTGACATAATAGGTACCTTGACTGAGGTATTTTCATTCAAAGATTCAATCTTTACTCATTAAAACACTCTTCGGAATTTTAAAGGTATCTCGAATAAGTTTGACTCAAAACTCTCATTTTCATTCAAAGATTCAATCTTTGATCATTAAAACACTTTCGGGACGTCTAAGGGAACTCGAATTAGTTCAACTAAAAACTCTCATTTTCTTTCAAAGATTCAATTTTTATACGTTAATAAGGTCTACTGATATATAGGTACCTTTATTGAGGTATTTTAATTCGAAGATTCGATCTTTAGTCACTAAAACACTCTACGAACTCCATACGTCACTCAAATAAGTAAAACTTAAAACTATTATTTTCTTTCAAAGATTCAATCCTTATACGTAAAAAAAGGTCTAGTGACATAATAGATATCTCGATTCAGGTAATTTCATTCAAAGTTTTAAACCTTACTCATTAAAATATTCTTCGTGACGTCAAAAGAATTTCGAATAAGTTTAACTCAAAACTCTTATTTTCTATCAAAGATTTTATCTTTATACATTAAAATGGTCTAGTGACATAAAAGGTACTTTGATCGAGGTATTTTCATTCAAAGATTCAATCTTTACTTATTAAAACACACGTTGGGTCCTCAAAGGGAACTTGAATATGTTTTACTCAAAATTCTCATTCTCTTTCAAGATTCAATCTTTATACCTTAAAAAGGTCTAGTGACATTATCGGTACCTTGATTGAGGTGATTTTTTTTTCAAAGATTCAATCTTTGCTCATTAAAACACTCTTCGTGACGTCAAAGGGATCTCGAATAAGTTTAACTCAAAACTCTCATTTTCTTTCAATGATTTAATCTTTATACATTAAAATTGTCTATTGACATAATAGGTACCTTGATTGAGGTATTTTCATTCAAAGATTCAATCTTTACTCATTAAAACACTCTTCGGAACGTTAAAGGGATGTCGAATAAGTTTGACTCTAAACTCTCATTTTCATTCAAACATTCAATCTTTAGAAATTAAAAAGGTCAAATGACATAATAGGTACCTTTATAGAGGTACTTTTATTCAAAGATTCAATCTTTAGTCATTAAAACACTCTTTGCGAATTCATAGGTAACTTGAATAAGTTAAACTCAAAACTCTCACTTCTTTCAAAGATTCAATCTTTATACAATAAAAAGGTATAGTGACCTAATAGGTAACTTGTTTGAGGTAATTTCATTCAAAGATTCAATCTTTACACATGAAAATATTCTTCGTGACGTCAATGTAATGTCGAATAAGTTTAACTCAAAACTCTAATTTTCTTTTAAAGATATAACTGTATACGTTAAAATAGTCGAGTGACATAATAGTTACCTTGATTTTGGAATTTTCATTCAAAGATTTAATCTTTACTCATTCAAACACTATTTGGGACGTCAAAGGGAACTCGAATAAATTTAACTCCAGACACTCATTTTCTTTCAAAGATTCAATCTTTATACATTAAAACAGTCCAGTGACATAATAAGCACCTTTGTTGAGGTATTTTCATTCAAACATTCAATCTTTAGTCATTAAGACGGTCTTCGCGACTTCATAGGTAACTCGAATAAGTTAAACTCAAAATTTTCATTTTCTTTCAAAGATTCCATCTTTATACATTAAAAAGGTCTAGTGACTTAGTAGGTACCTCGATTAATCTAATTTTATTCAATGATTCTGTCTTTAATCATTAAAACACTCTTCATGACGTCAAAGGGATCTCAAATAAATTTCACTCGAAACTCTCATTTTCGTTGAAAGATTTAATCTTTATAAATTAATATCATCTAGTAACATAAAAAGTACCTTGATTGAGATAATTTCATTCAAAGATTCAATCTTTACTCATTAAAACACTCTTTGAGACGTCAAAGGGATCACGAATAAGTTCAACTCAAAACTCTCGTGTTCTTTCAAAAATTTGATCTTTATACATTAAAATGGTCTAGTGGCATATTAGGTACCTTGATTTGAGGTATTTTCGTTCAAAGATTCAATCGTTACTCATTAAAACACTTCTTCCGACTTCATACCTAACCCGAATAAGTTAAACTCAAAACTCTCATTTTCTTTCAGAGATTCAATCTTTATACGTTAAAAAGGTCTAGTGACATATTAGGAACCTTGATTGAGGTAATGTCATTCAAAGATTCAATCATTACTCATTAGAACACTCTTCGTCACGTCAAAGTATTCTCGAATAAGTTTAACTCAAAACTCTCATTACTTAACAAAGATTTAATCTTTATACATTAAAATGGTCTAGTGACATAATAGGTACCTTGATTGAGGTATTTTCATTCAAAGATTCATTCTTTGATCACTAAAACACTCTTCGGGACTTCATACATGACCCGAAGAAGTTAAACTCAAAACCCTCATTTTCTTTCAAAGATTCAATCTTTATACATTAAAACGGTCTAGTGACAAAATAGGTATCTTGATTGAGGTAATTTCATTCAAACATTCAATCTTTACTCATTAAAGACTCTTCGTGACGTCAAAGGGATCTCGAATAAAATTAACTCAAAACTCTAATTTTGTTTAAAGGATTCGACCTTTATACATTTTAAAAGGTCCAGTGACATAATTGGTACCCTGATTGAGGTAATTTCATTCAAAGATTCAATCTTTTCTAATTAAAACACTTTTCGTGATGTCATGGGGATCTCGAATAAGTTTAACTCAAAACTCCCATTTTCTTTCAAAGATTCAATCTTTACACATTAAAATGGTTTAGTGAAATCACAGGTACCTTGATTGCGGTATTTTCATTCAACGATTTAATCTTAGATCATTAAAACACTCTTCGGAACGTCAAAGGGAACTCAAGTAAGTTTCTCTCAAAACTCTCATTTTCATTCAAAGATTCAATCTTTAGTTATAAAACCACCCTTCGTGACTTCATAGGTAACTCGAACAAGTCAAACTCAAAATTCTCATTTTCTTACAAAGATTCAATCTTGATATACTAAAAAGTTCTTGTAACATAATAGATACTTTGATTGAGGTAATTTCATTCAACGATTCAATCTTTACTCATTAAAACACTCTTTGTGACGTCAAAGTGATCTTGAATTAGTTTAACTCAAATCTCTCATTTTCTTTCAAAGATTCAACCCTTATACATTAAAATGGTCTAGTGAAATAATAGGAACCTTGATAGAGGTATTTTCAATCAAAGATTAAATCTTCGATCATTAAAACACTCTTCGGGACGTCTAAGGGAACTCGAATTAGTTCAACTGAAAACTCTCATTTTCTTTCAAAGATTCAATTTTTATACGTTAATAAGGTCTACTGACATATAGGTACCTTTATTGAGGTATTTTCATTCGAAGATTCGATCTTTAATCACTAAAACACTCTTCGCAACTCCATACGTCACTCAAATAAGTAAAACTCAAAATTATCATTTTCTTCCAAAGATTCAATCTTTATAAGTTAAAAATGTCTAGTGACATAATAGGTACCTCGATTCAGGTAATTTCATTCAAAGATTTAAACCTTACTTATTAAAACACTCTCCGTGACGTCAAAAGAATCTCGAATAAGTTTAACTCAAAACTCTTATTTTCTATCAAAGATTTTATCTTTATACATTAAAATGGTCTAGTGACCTAAAAGGTACTTTGATTGAGGTATTTTCATTCAAAGATTCAATCTTTACTTATTAAAACACTCTTTGGGTGCACAAAGGGAACTTGAATATGTTTTTCTCAAAATTTTCATTCTCTTTCAAGATTCAATCTTTATACCTTAAAAAGGTCTAGTGACATAATCAGTACCTTGATTGAGGTGATTTTTTTCAAAGATTCAACCTTTGCTCATTAAAACACTCTTCGTGACGTCAATGGGATTTCGAATAAGTTTAACTCAAAACTCTAATTTTCTTTCAAAGATTTAATCTTTATACATTAAAATTGTCTATTGACATAATAGGTACCTTGATTGAGGTATTTTCATTCAAAGATTCAATCTTTACTCGTTAAAACATTCTTAGGAACGTTAAAGAGATCTCGAATAAGTTTAACTCAAAACTCTCATTTTCATTCAAAGATTCAATCTTTAGAAATTAAAAAGGTCTAATGACATAAGAGGTACCTTTATAGAGGTATTTTTATTCAAAGATTCAATCTTGAGTCATTAAAACAATCTTTGCGACTTCATAGGTAACTTGAATAAGTTAAACTCAAAACTTTCACTTTCTTTCAAAGATTCAATCTTTATACAATAAAAAGGTCTAGTGACCTAATAGGTAACTTGTTTGAGGTAATTTCATTCAAAGATTTAATCTTTAGTCATTAAAATACTCTTCGTGACGTCAATTGGATATCGAATAAGTTTAACTCAAAACTCTAATTTTCTTTCAAAGATTCAATCTTTATACTTTAAAACGGTCCAGTGACATAATAAGCACCTTTGTTGAGGTATTTTCATTCAAACATTCAATCTTTAGTCATTAAGACGATCTTCGCGACTTCATAGGTAACTCGAATAAATTAAACTCAAAACTTTCATTTTCTTTCAAAGATTCCATCTTTATACATTAAAAAGGTCTAGTGACTTAGTAGGTACCTTGATTAAGCTAATTTTATTCAATGATTCTGTCTTTACTCTTTAAAACACTCTTCATGACGTCAAAGGGATCTCAAATAAATTTAACTCGAAACTCTCATTTTCGTTGAAAGATTTAATCGTTATAAATTAAAATCATCTAGTGACATAAAAAGTACCTTGATTGAGTTAATTTCATTCAAAGATTCAATCTTTACTCATTAAAACACTCTTCAAGATGTCAAAGGGATCACGAATAAGTTTAACTCAAAACTCACGTGTTCTTTCAAAAATTTGTTCAACTGAAAACTCTCATTTTCTTTCAAAGATTCAATCTTTATACGTTAATAAGGTCTACTGACATATAGGTACCTTTATTGAGGTATTTTCATTCGAAGATTTGATTTTTAATCATGAAAACACTCTTCGCAACTCCATACGTCACTCAAATCAGTAAAACTCAAAACTATCATTTTCTTTCAAAGATTCAATCTTTATACATTAAAAAGGTCTAGCGACATAATAGGTACCTCGATTCAGGTAATTTCATTCAAAGATTTAAACCTTACTCATTAAAACACTCTCCGTGACGTCAAAAGAATCTCGAATAAGTTTAACTCAAAACTCTTATTTTCTATCAAAGATTTTATCTTTATACATTAAAATGGTCTAGTGACATAAAAGGTACTTTGATTGAGGTATTTTCGTTCAAAGATTCAATCTTTACTTATTAAAACACTCTTTGGGTCCTCAAAGGAAACTTGAAAATGTTTTACACAAAATTCTCATTCTCTTTCAAGATTCAATCTTTATACCTTAAAAAGGTCTAGTGACATAATCGGTACCTTGATCGAGGTGATTTTTTTCAAAGATTCAATCTTTGCTTAATAAAACACTCTTCGTGACGTCAATGGGATCTCGAATAAGTTTAACTCAAAACTCTTATTTTCTTTCAAAGATTTAATCTTTATACATTAAAATTGTCTATTGACATAATAGGTACCTTGATTGAGGTATTTTCATTCAAAGATTTAATCTTTACTCATTAAAACACTCTTCGGAATGTTAAAGGGATCTCGAGTAAGTTTGACTCAAAACTCTTATTTTCATTCAAAGATTCAATCTTTGATCATTAAAACACTCTTCAGGACGTCAAAGGGAACTTGAATTAGTTCAACTGAAAACTCTCATTTTCTTTCAAAGATTCAATTTTTATACGCTAGTAAGGTCTACTGACATATAGGTACCTTTATTGAGGTATTTTTATTCGAAGATTCGATCTTTAGTCACTAAAACACTCTTCGCAACTCCATACGTCACTCAAATAAGTAAAACTCAAAACTATCATTTTCTTTCAAAGATTCAATCTTTATACGTAAAAAAATGTCAAGTGAAATAATAGATATCTCGATTCAGGTAATTTCTTTCAAAGATTTAAACCTTACTCATTAAAACACTCTCCGTGACGTCAAAAAAATCTCGAATAAGTTTAACTCAAAACTCTTATTTTCTATCAAAGATTTTATCTTTATACATATAAATGGTCTACTGACATAAAAGGTACTTTGATTGAGGTATTTTCATTCAAAGATTCAATCTTTACTTATTAAAACACTCTTTGGGTCCTCAAAGGGAACTTGAATATGTTTTACTCAAAATTCTCATTCTCTTTCAAGATTCAATCTTTATACCTTAAAAAGGTCTAGTGATATAATCGGTACCTTGATTGAGGTAATTTTTTTTTCAAAGATTCAATCTTTGCTCATTAAAACACTCTTCTTGACGTCAAAGGGATCTCAAATAAATTTAACTCGAAACTCTCATTTTCGTTGAAAGATTTAATCTTTTTAAATTAAAAACATCTAGTGACATAAAAAGTACCTTGATTGAGATAATTTCATTCAAAGATTCAATCTTTACTCATTAAAACTCTCTTCGAGATGTCAAAGGGATCACGAATAAGTTTAACTCAAAACTCTCGTGTTCTTTCAAAAATTTGATCTTCATACATTAAAATGGTTTTGTGGCATAATAGGTACCTTGATTTGAGGTATTTTCATTCAAATATTCAATCGTTACTCATTAAAACACTCCTCGCGACTTCATACGTAACCCGAATAAGTTAAACTGAAAACTCTCATTTTCTTTCAAAGATTTAATCTTTATACATTAAAATGGTCTAGTGACATAATAGGTACCTTGATTGAAGTATTTTCATTCAAAGATTCATTCTTTGACCATTAAAACCCTCTTCGGGACTTCATACGTGACCCAGAGAAGTTAAACTCAAAACTCTCATTTTCGTTCAAATATTCAATCTTTATACATTAAAACGGTCTAGTGACAAAATAGGTATCTTGATTGAGGTAATTTCATTCAAACATTCAATCTTTACTCATTAACAACTCTTCGTGAAGTCAAAGGGATCTCGAATAAATTTAACTCAAAACTCTCATTTTATTTAAAGGATTCGACCTTTATAAATTTAAAAAGGTCCAGTGACATAATAGGTACCCTGATTGAGGTAATTTCATTCAAAGATTCATTCTTTTCTCATTAAAACACTCTTCGTGATGTTAAGGGGATCTCGAATAAGTTTAATTCAAAACTCCCATTTTCTTTCAAAGATTCAATATTTACACATTAAAATGGTTTAGTGAAATCCCAGGTACCTTGATTGAGGTATTTTCATTCAAAGATTCAATCTTTGATCATTAAAACACTCTTCGGAACGTCAAAGGGAACTCGAATAAGTTTCTCTAAATACTCTCATTTTCATTCAAAGATTCAATCTTTAGTTAAAAAAACACTCTTCGCGACTTCATAGGAAACTCGAACAAGTGAAACTCAAAACTCTCATTTTCTTACAAAGATTCAATCTTGATACACTTAAAATTTATCGTGACATAATAGATACTTTGATTCAGGTAATTTCATTCAACGATTCAATCTTTACTAATTAAAACACTCTTCGTGACGTCAAAGTGATCTTGAATAAGTTTAACTCAAATCTCTCATTTTTTTTCAAAGATTCAACCCTTATACATTAAAATGGTTTAGTGAAATAATAGGAACCTTGATAGAGGTATTTTCAATCGAAGATTCAATCTTTGATCATTAAAACACTCTTCGGGACGTCAAAGGGAACTCGAATTAGTTCAACTGAAAACTCTGATTTTCTTTCAAAGATTCAATTTTTATACGTTAGTAAGGTCTACTGACATATAGGTACCTTTATTGTGGTATTTTCATTCGAAGATTCGATCTTTAATCACTAAAACACTCTTCGAAACTCCAGATGTCACTCAAATAAGTAAAACTCAAAATTATCATTTTCTTTCAAAGATTCAATCTTTATACGTTAAAAATGTCTAGTGACATAATAGGCACCTCGATTTAGGTAATTTCATTCAAAGATTTTAACCTCACTCATTAAAACACTCTCCGTGACGTCAAAAGAAGCTCGAATAAGTTTAACTCAAAACTCTTATTTTCAATCAAAGATTTTATCTTTATACAATAAAATGCTCTAGTGACATAAAAGGTACTTTGATTGAGGTATTTTCATTCAAAGATTCAATCTTTACTTATTAAAACACACTTTGGGTCCTCAAAGGGAACTTGAATATATTTTACTCAAAATTCTCATTCTCTTTCAAGATTCAATCTTTATACCTTAAAAAGGTCTAGTGACATAATCGGTACCTTAATTGAGGTAATTTTTTTTCAAAGATTCAATCTTTGCTAATTAAAACACTCTTCGTGATGTCAATGGGATCTCGAATTAGTTTAACTCAAAACTCTTATTTTCTTTCAAAGATTTAATCTTTATACATTTAAATTATCTATTGACATAATAGGTACCTTGATTGAGGTATTTTCATTCAAAAATTCAATCTCTACTCATTAAAACACTCTTCGGAACGTTAAAGGGATCTCGAATAAGTTTGACTCAAAACTCTCATTTTTATTCAAAGATTCAATCTTTGATCATTAAAACACTCTTCGTGACGTCAAAGGGAACTCGATTTAGTTCAACTGAAAACTCTCATTTTCTTTCAAAGATTCAATTTTTATACGTGAATAAGGTCTACTGACATATAGGTACCTTTATTGAGGTATTTTCATTCGAAGATTCGATCTTAAATCACTAAAACACTCTTCGCAACTCCTTACGTCACTCAAATAAGTAAAACTTAAAACTATCATTTTCTTTTAAAGATTCAATCTTTAAACGTTAAAAATGTCTAGTGACATAATAGGTACCTCGATTCAGGTAATTTCATTCAAAGATTTAAACCTTACTCATTAAAACACTCTCCGTGACGTCAAAAGAATCTCGAATAAGTTTAACTAAAAACTCTTATTTTCTATCAAAGATTTTATCTTTATACATTAAAATTGTCTAGTGATATAAAAGGTACTTTGATTGAGGTATTTTCATTCAAAGATTCAATCTTTACTTATTAAAATACACTTTGGGTCCTCAAAGGGAACTTGAATATGTTTTACTCAAAATTCTCATTCTCTTTCAAGATTCAATCTTTATACCTTAAAAAGGTCTAGTGACATCATCGGTACCTTGATTGAGGTGATTTTTTTCAAAGATTCAATCTTTACTCATTAAAACACTCTTCGTGACGTCTAAGGGATCTCGAATAAGTCTAACTCAAAACTCTCATTTTCTTTCAAAGATTTAATCTTTATACACTATAATTGTCTATTGACATAATAGGTACCTTAATTGAGGTATTTTTATTAAAAGATTCAATCTTTACTCATTAAAACACTCTTCGGAACGTTAAAGGGATCTCGAATAAGTTTGACTCAAAACTCTCATTTTCATTCAAAGATTCAATCTTTAGAAATTAAAAAGGTCTAATGACATAATAGGTACCTTTATAGAGGTATTTTTACTCAAAGATTCAATCTTTAGTCATTAAAACAATCTTTGTGACTTCATAGGTAACTTGAATAAGTTAAACTCAAAACTCTCACTTTCTTTCAAAGATTCAATCTTTATACAATAAAAAGGTCTAGTGACTTAATAGGTAACTTGTTTGAGGTAATTTCATTCAAAGATTCAATCTTTAGTCATTATAATACTCTTCGTGACGTCAATGGAATGTCGAATAAGTTTAAGTCAAAATTCTAATTTTCTTTTAAAGATATAACTATATACGTTAAAATGGTCGAGTGACATAATAGGTACCTTGATTTAGGTATTTTCATTCAAAGATTTAATCTTTACTCATTAAAACACTCTTCGGGACGTCAAAAGGAACTCAAATAAATTTAACTCAAAACTCTCATTTTCTTTCAAAGATTCAATCTTTATACATTAAAATGGTCCAGTGACATAATAAGCACCTTTGTTGAGGTATTTTCATTCAAGCATTCAATCTTTAGTCATTAAGAGGGTCTCCGCGACTTCTTAGGTAACTCGAATAAGTTAAACTCAAAACTTTCATTTTCTTTCAAAGATTCCATCTTTATACATTAAAAAGGTCTAGTGACTTTGTAGGTACCTTGGTTAAGCTAATATTATTCAATGATTCTGTCTTTACTCATTAAAACACTCTTCATAACGTCAAAGGGAACTCAAATAAATTTAACTCGAAACTCTCATTTTCGTTGAAAGATTTAATCTTTATAAATTAAAATCATCTAGTGACATAAAAAGTACCTTGATTGAGATAATTTCATTCAAAGATTCAATCTTTACTCATTAAAACACTCTTCGAGACGTCAAAGGGATCACGAATAAGTTTAACTCAAATATCTCGTGTTCTTTCAAAAATTTGATCTCTATACATTAAAATGGTCTAGTGGCGTAATAGGTACCTTGATTTGAGGTATTTTCATTCAAAGATTCAATCGTTACTCATTAAAACACTCTTCGCGACTTCATACGTAACCTGAATAAGTTAAAGTCAAAACTCTCATTTTCTTTCAAAGATTCAATCTTTATACATTAAAAAGGTCTAGTGACAGATTAGGAACCTTGATTGAGGTAATTTCATTTAAAGATTCAATCCTTACTTATTAAAACACTCTTCGGGACTTCATACGTGACCCGGAGAAGTTAAACTCAAAACTCTCATTTTCTTTCAAAGATTCGATCTTTATACATTAAAAATCTCTAGTGACAAAATAAGTATCTTGACTGAGGTAATTTCATTCAAACATTCAATCTTTACTCATTAAAAACTCTTCGTGACGTCAAAGGGATCTCAAATAAATTTAACTCAAAACTCTCATTTTGTTTAAAGGATTCGACCTTTATACATTTAAAAAGGTCCAGTGACATAATAGGTACCCTGATTGAGGTAATTTCATTCAAAGATTCATTCTTTTCTCATTAAAACACTCTTCGTGATGTCAAGGGAATCTCGAATAAGTTTAACTCAAAACTCCCATTTTCTTTCATAGATTCAATCTTTACACATTAAAATGGTTTAGTAAAATCACAGGTACCTTGATTGAGGTATTTTCATTCAAAGATTCAATCTTTGTTCATTAAAAACTCTTCAGAACGTCAATGGGAACTCGAATAAGTTTGTCTCAAAACTCTTATTTTCATTCAAAGGTTCCATCTTTAGTTATAAAAACACCCTTCGCGACTTCATAGGTAACTCGAACAAGTGAAACTCAAAACTCTCATTTTCTTACAAAGATTCAATCTCTAATGACATAATAGGTATCTCGATTCAGGTAATTTCATTCAAAGATTTAAACCTTACTCATTAAAACACTCTCCGTGACGTCAAAAGAATCTCGAATAAATTTAACTCAAAACTCTTATTTTCTATCAAAGATTTTATCTTTATACATTAAAATGGTCTAGTGACATAAAAGGTACTTTAACTGAGGTATTTTCATTCAAAGATTCAATCTTTACTTATTAAAACACTCTTTGGGTCCTCAAAGGGAACTTGAATATGTTTTATTCAAAATTCTCATTCTCTTTCAAGATTCAATCTTTATACCTTAAAAAGGTCTAGTGACATAATCGGTACCTTAATTGAGGTGATTTTTTTTCAAAGATTCAATCTTTGCTCATTAAAACACTCTTCGTGACGTCAATGGGATCTCGAATAAGTTTAACTCAAAACTCTTATTTTCTTTCAAAGATTTAATCTTTATACATTAAAATTGTCTATTGACATAATAAGTACCTTGATTGAGGTATTTTCATTTAAAGATTCAATCTTTACTCATTAAAACACTCTTCGGAACGTGAAAGGGTTCTCGAATAAGTTTGACTCAAAACTCTCACTTTCATTCAAAGATTCAATCTTTGATCATTAAAACACTCTTCGGGAGGTCAAAGGGAACTCGAATTAGTTCAACTGAAAACTCTCATTTTCCTTCAAAGATTCAATTTTTATACGTGAATAAGGTTTACTGACATATAGGTACCTTTATTGAGGTATTTTCATTCGAAGATTCGATCTTAAATCACTAAAACACTCTTCGCAACTCCTTACGTCACTCAAATAAGTAAAACTTAAAACTATCATTTTCTTTTAAAGATTCAATCTTTAAACGTTAAAAATGTCTAGTGACATAATAGGTACCTCGATTCAGGTAATTTCATTCAAAGATTTAAACCTTACTCATTAAAACACTCTCCGTGAAGTCAAAAGAATCTCGAATAAGTTTAACTCAAAACTCTTATTTTCTATCAAAGATTTTATCTTTATACATTAAAATGGTCTAGTGATATAAAAGGTACTTTGATTGAGGTATTTTCATTCAAAGATTCAATCTTTACTTATTAAAATACACTTTGGGTCCTCAAAGGGAACTTGAATATGTTTTACTCAAAATTCTCATTCTTTTTCAAGATTCAATCTTTATACCTTAAAAAGGTCTAGTGACATCATCGGTACCTTGATTGAGGTGATTTTTTTCAAAGATTCAATCTTTACTCATTAAAACACTCTTCGTGACGTCAATGGTATCTCGAATAAGTTTAACTCAAAACTCTCATTTTCTTTCAAAGATTTAATCTTTATACACTATAATTGTCTATTGACATAATAGGTACCTTAATTGAGGTATTTTCATTCAAAGATTCAATCTTTACTCATTAAAACACTCATCGGAACGTTAAAGGGATCTCGAATAAGTTTGACTCAAAACTCTCATTTTCATTCAAAGATTCAATCTTTAGAAATTAAAAAGGTCTAATGACATAATAGGTACCTTTATAGAGGTATTTTTACTCAAAGATTCAATCTTTAGTCATTAAAACAATCTTTGTGACTTCATAGGTAACTTGAATAAGTTAAACTCAAAACTCTCACTTTCTTTCAAAGATTCAATCTTTATACAATAAAAAGGTCTAGTGACCTAATAGGTAACTTGTTTGAGGTAATTTCATTCAAAGATTCAATCTTTAGTCATTAAAATACTCTTCGTGACGTCAATGGAATGTCGAATAAGTTTAATTCAAAATTCTAATTTTCTTTTAAAGATATAACTATATACGTTAAAATGGTCGAGTGACATAATAGGTACCTTGATTTAGGTATTTTCATTCAAAGATTTACTCGTTACTCATTAAAACACTCTTCGGGACGTCAAAAGGAACTCGAATAAATTTAACTCAAAACTCTCATTTTCTTTCAAAGATTTAATCTTTATACATTAAAATGGTCTAGTGACATAATAAGAACCTTTGTTGAGGTATTTTCATTCAAACATTCAATCTTTAGTCATTAAGATGGTCTTCGCGACTTCATAGGTAACTCGAATAAGTTAAACTCAAAACTTTCATTTTCTTTCAAAGATTCCATCTTTATACATTAAAAAGCTCTAGTGACTTTGTAGGTACCTTGGTTAAGCTAATTTTATTCAATGATTCTGTCTTTACTCATTAAAACAATCTTCATGATGTCAAAGGGATCTGATATAAATTTAACTCGAAACTCTCATTTTTGTTGAAAGATTTAATCTTTATAAATTAAAATCATCTAGTGACATAAAAAGTACCTTGATTGAGATAATTTCATTCAAAGATTCAATCTTTACTCATTAAAACACTCTTCGAGACGTCAAAGGGATCACGAATAAGTTTAACTCAAAACTCTCGTGTTCTTTCAAAAATTTGATCTTTATACATTAAAATGGTCTAGTGGCGTAATAGGTTCCTTGATTTGAGGTATTTTCATTCAAAGATTCAATCGTTACTCATTAAAACACTCTTCGCGACTTCATACGTAACCTGAATAAGTTAAAGTCAAAACTCTCATTTTCTTTCAAAGATTCAATCTTTATACATTAAAAAGGTCTAGTGACAGATTAGGAACCTTGATTGAGGTAATTTCATTCAAAGATTCAATCCTTACTCATTAAAACACTCTTCGTCAGGGCAAAGTGTTCTCGAATAAATTTAACTGAAAACTCTCATTTCTTAACAAATATTTAATCTTTATACATTAAAATGGTCTAGTGACATAATAGGTACCTTGATTGAGGTATTTTCATTCAAAGATTCATTCTTTGACCATTAAAACTCTCTTCAGGACTTCATACGTGACCCGGAGAAGTTAAACTCAAAACTCTCATTTTCTTTCAAAGATTCGATCTTTATACAATAAAAATCTCTAGTGACAAAATAGGTATCTTGACTGAGGTAATTTCATTCAAACATTCAATCTTTACTCATTAAAAACTCTTCGTGACGTCAAAGGGATCTCAAATAAATTTAACTCAAAACTCTCATTTTGTTTAAAGGATTCGACCTTTATACATTTAAAAAGGTCCAGTGACATAATAGGTACCCTGATTAAGGTAATTTCATTCCAAGATTCATTCTTTTCTCATTAAAACACTCTTCGTGATGTCAAGGGAATCTCGAATAAGTTTAACTCAAAACTCCCATTTTCTTTCATAGATTCAATCTTTACACATTAAAATGGTTTAGTGAAATCACAGGTACCTTGATTGAGGTATTTTCATTCAAAGATTCAATCTTTGTTCATTAAAAACTCTTTGGAACGTCAATGGGAACTCGAATAAGTTTGTCTCCAAACTCTCATTTTCAATCAAAGGTTCCATCTTTAGTTATAAAAACACCCTTCGCGACTTCATAGGTAACTCGAACAAGTGAAACTCAAAACTCTCATTTTCTTACAAAGATTCAATCTCTAATGACATAATAGGTATCTCGATTAAGGTAATTTCATTCAAAGATTTAAACCTTACTCATTAAAACACTCTCCGTGACGTCAAAAGAATCTCGAATAAATTTAACTCAAAACTCTTATTTTCTATCAAAGATTTTATCTTTATACATTAAAATGGTCTAGTGACATAAAAGGTACTTTGACTGAGGTATTTTCATTCAAAGATTCAATCTTTACTTATTAAAACACTCTTTGGGTCCTCAAAGGGAACTTGAATATGTTTTACTCAAAATTCTCATTCTCTTTCAAGATTCAATCTTTATACCTTAAAATGGTCTAGTGACATAATCGGTTCCTTAATTGAGGAGATTTTTTTTCAAAGATTCAATCTTTGCTCATTAAAACACTCTTCGTGACGTCAATGGGATCTCGAATAAGTTTAACTCAAAACTCTTATTTTCTTTCAAAGATTTAATCTTTATACATTAAAATTGTCTATTGACATAATAAGTACCTTGATTGAGGTATTTTCATTTAAAGATTCAATCTTTACTCATTAAAACACTCTTCGGAACGTGAAAGGGATCTCGAATAAGTTTGACTCAAAACTCTCATTTTCATTCAAAGATTCAATCTTTGATCATTAAAACACTCTTCGGGACGTCAAAGGGAACTCGAATTAGTTTAACTGAAAACTCTCATGTTCTTTAATAGATTCAATTTTTATACGTTAATAAGGTCTACTGACATATAGGTACATTTATTGAGGTATTTTCATACGAAGATTCGATCTTTAGTCACTGAAACACTCTTCGCAACTCCATACGTCACTCAAATAAGTAAAACTCAAAACTATCATTTTCTTTCAAAAATTCAATCTCTATACGTAAAAAAAGGTCTAGTGACATAATAGATACCTTGATTCAGGTAATTTCATTCAAAGATTTAAACCTTACACATTAAAACATTCTCCGTGACGTCAAAAGAATCTCGAATAAGTTTAACTCAAAACTCTTATTTTCTATCAAAGATTTTATCTTTATACAATAAAATGGTCTAGTGACATAAAAGGTACTTTGATTGAGGTATTTTCATTCAAAGATTCAATCTTTACTTATTAAAACACACTTTGGGTCCTCAAAGGGAAGTTGAAAATGTTTTACTCAAAATTCTCATTCTTTTTCAAGATTCAATATTTATACCTTAATAAGGTTTAGTGACATCATCGGTACCTTGATTGAGGTGATTTTTTTCAAAGATTCAATATTTGCTCCTTAAAACACTCTTCGTGACGTCAAAGGGATCTCGAATAAGTTTAACTCAAAACTCTCATTTTCTTTCAAAGATTTAATCTTTATACATTAAAGTTGTCTATTGACATAATAGGTACCTTGATTGAGGTATTTTCATTTAAAGATTCAATCTTGACTCATTAAAACACTCTTCGGAACGTGAAAGGGATCTCGAATAAGTTTGACTCAAAACTCTCATTTTCATTCAAAGATTCAATCTTTAGAAATTTAAAAGGTCTAATGACATAATAGGTAAATTTATTGAGGTATTTTCATTCAAAGATTCAATCTTTACTTCTTAAAACACACTTTGGGTCCTCAAAGGGAACTCGAATATGTTTTACTCAAAATTCTCATTCTCTTTCAAGATTCAATCTTTATACCTTAAAAAGGTCTAGTGACATAATCGGTACCTTAATTGAGGTAATTTTTTTTCAAAGATTCAATCTTTGCTAATTAAAACACTCTTCGTGACGTCATTGGTATCTCGAATTAGTTTAACTCAAAACTCTTATTTTCTTTCAAAGATTTAATTTTTATACATTAAAATTGTCTATTGACATAATAGGTACCTTGATTGAGGTATTTTCATTCAAAAATTCAATCTCTACTCATTAAAACACTCTTCGGAACGTTAAAGGGATCTCGAATAAGTTTGACTCAAAATTCTCATTTTCATTCAAAGATTCAATCTTTGATCAATAAAATACTCTTCGGGACGTCAAAGGGAACTCGAATTAGTTCAACTGAAAACTCTCATTTTCTTTCAAAGATTCAATTTTTATACGTTAATAAGGTCTACTGACATATATGTACCTTTATTGAGGTATTTTCAATCGAAGATTCGATCTTTAATCAGTAAAACACTCTTCGCAACTCCATACGTCACTCAAATAAGTAAAACTCAAAACTATCATTTTCTTTCAAAGATTCAATCTTTAAACGTTAAAAATGTCTAGTAACATAATAGGTACCTCGATTCAGGTAATTTCATTCAAAGATTTAAACCTTACTCTTTAAAACACTCTCCGTGACGTCAAAAGAATCTCGAATAAGTTTAACTCAAAACTCTTATTTTCTATCAAAGATTTTATCTTTATACATTAAAATGGTCTAGTGACATAAAAGGTACTTTGATTGAGGTATTTTCATTCAAAGATTTAATCTTTACTTATTAAAACACACTTTGGGTCTTCAAAGGGAACTTGAATATGTTTTACTCAAAATTCTCATTCTCTTTCAAGATTCAATCTTTATACCTTAAAAAGGTCAAGTGACATCATCGGTACCTTGATTGAGGTGATTTTTTTCAAAGATTCAATTTTTGCTCATAAAAACACTCTTCGTAACGTCAAAGGGATCTCGAATAAGTTTAACTCAAAACTCTCATTTTCTTTCAAAGATTTAATCTTTGTACACTAAAATTGTCTATTGAAATAATAGGTACCTTAATTAAGATATTTTCATTCAAAGATTCAATCTTTACTCATTAAAACACTCATCGGAATGTTAAAGGGATCTCAAATAAGTTTGACTCAAAACTCTCATTTTCATTCAAAGATTCATTCTTTAGAAATTAAAAAGGTCTAATGACATAATAGGTACATTTATAGAGGTATTTTTACTCAAAGATTCAAACTTTAGTCATTAAAATGCTCTTTGCAACTTCATAGGTAACTTTCTTTTAAAGATTCAATCTTTATACAATAAAAAGGTCTAGTGACCTAATAGGTAACTTGTTTGAGGTAATTTCATTCAAAGATTCAATCTTTAGTCATTAAAATACTCTTCGTGACGTCAATGGGATGTCGAATAAGTTTAACTCAAAACTCTAATTTTTTTTTAAAGATATAACTATATACGTTAAAATGGTGGAGTGACATAATAGGTACCTTGATTTAGGTATTTTCATCCAAAGATTTAACCTTTACTCATAAAAACACTCTTCGGGACGTCAAAGGGAACAGGAATAAATTTAACTCAAAACTCTCATTTTCTTTCAAAGATTCAATCTTTATACATTCAAATGGTCCAGTGACATAATAAGCACCTTTGTTGAGGTATTTTCATTCAAACATTCAATCTTTAGTCATTAAGACGGTATTCGCGACTTCATAGGTAACTCGAATAAGTTAAACTCAAAACTTTCATTTTCTTTCAAAGATTCCATCTTTATACATTAAAAAGGTCTAGTGACTTAGTAGGTACCTTGATTAAGCTAATTTTATACAATGATTCTGTCTTTACTCATTAAAACACTCTTCATGACGTCAAAGGGATCTCAAATAAATTTAACTCGAAACTCTTATTTTCGTTGAAAGATTTAATCGTTGAAAGTTTAACTCAAAACTCTCGTGTTCTTTCAAAAATTTGATCTTTACACATTAAAATGGTCTATTGGCGTAATAGGTTCCTTGATTTGAGGTATTTTAATTCAAAGATTCAATCATTACTCATTAAAACACTCCTCCAGACTTCATACGTAACCCGAATAAGTTAAACTCAAAACTCTCATTTTCTTTCAAAGATTCAATCTTTATACATTAAAAAGGTCTACTGACAGATTAGGAACCTTGATTGAGGTAATTTCAATCAAAGATTCAATCCTTACTCATTAAAACACTCTTCGTCACGTCAAAGTGTTCTCGAATAAGTTTAACTCAAAACCCTCATTTCTTAACAAAGATTTAATCTTCATACATTAAAATGGTCTAGTGACATAATAGGTACCTTAATTGAGGTATTTTCATTCAAAGATTCATTCTTTGACCATTAAAACACTCTTTGGGACTTCATACGTGACCCGGAGAAGTTAAACTCAAAACTCTCATTTTCTTTCAAAGATTCAATTTTTATACATTAATAAGGTCTACTGACATATAGGTACCTTTGTTGAGGTATTTTCATTCGAAGATTCGATCTTTAATCACTAAAACACTCTTCGCAACTCCATACGTCACTCAAAGAAGTAAAACTCAAAACTATCATTTTCTTTCAAAGATTCAATCTTTATACGTTAAAAATGTCGAGTGACATAATAGGTACCTCGATTCAGGTAATTTCATTCAAAGATTTAAACCTTACTCATTAAAACACTCTCCGTGACGTCAAAAGAATCTCGAATAAGTTTAACTCAAACTCTTATTTTCTATCAAAGATTTTATCTTTATACATTAAAATGGTCTAGTGACATAAAAGGTACTTTGATTGAGGTATTTTCATTCAAAGATTCAATCTTTACTTATCAAAACACTCTTTGGGTCCTCAAAGGGAACTTGAATATGTTTTACTCAAAATTCACATTCTCTTTCAAGATTCAATCTTTATACCTTAAAAAGGTCTAGTGACATAATCGGTACCTTGATTGAGGTAATTTTTTTTCAAAGATTCAATCTTTGCTCATTAAAACACTCTTCGTGACGTCAATGGGATCTCGAATAAGTTTAACTCAAAACTCTTATTTTCTTTCAAAGATTTAATCTTTATACATTAAAATTGTCTATTGACATAATAGGTACCTTGATTGAGGTATTTTCATTCAAAGATTCAATCTTTACTCATTAAAACACTCTTCGGAACGTTAAAAGGATCTCGAATAAATTTGACTCAAAACTCTCATTTTCATTCAAAGATTGAATCTTTGATCATTAAAACACTCTTGGGGACGTCAAAGGGAACTCGAATTAGTTCAACTGAAAATTCTCATTTTATTTCAAAGATTCAATTTTTATACGTTAATAAGTTCTACTGACATATAGGTACATTTATTGAGGTATTTTCATTCGAAGATTTGATCTTTAGTCACTTAAACACTCTTCGCAACTTCATATGTCACTCAAATAAGAAAAACTCAAAACTATTATTTTCTTTCAAAAATTCAATCTTTAGATGTAAAAAAAGGTTTAGTGACATAATAAATACCTCGATTCAAGTAATTTCATTCAAAGATTTAAACCTTACTCATTAAAACATTCTCCGTGACGTCAAAAGAATCTCGAATAAGTTTAACTCAAAACTCTTATTTTCTATCAAAGATTTTATCTTTATACATTAAAATGGTCTAGTGACATAAAAGGTACTTTGATTGAGGTATTTTCATTCAAAGATTCAATCTTTACTTATTAAAACACACTTTGGGTCCTCAAAGGGAACTTGAATATGTTTTACTCAAAATTCTCATTCTCTTTCAAGATTCAATCTTTATACCTTAAAAAGGTCTAGTGACATCACCGGTACCTTCATTGAGGTGATTTTTTTCAAAGATTCAATCTTTGCTCATTAAAACACTCTTCGTGACATCAAAGGGATCTCGAATAAGTTTAACTCAAAACTCTCATTTTCTTTCAAAGATTTAATCTTTATACATTAAAATTGTCTATTGACATAATTGGTACCTTGATTGAGGTATTTTCATTCAAAGATTCAATCTTTAATCATTAAAACACTCTTCGGAACGTTAAAGGGATCTCGAATAAGTTTGACTCAAAACTCTCATATTCATTCAAAGATTCAATCTTTAGAAATTAAAAAGGTTTAATGACATAATAGGTACCTTTATAGAGGGATTTTTATCCAAAGATTCAATCTTTAGTCATTAAAACACTCTTTGCGACTTCATAGATAACTTGAATAAGTTAAACTCAAAACTCTCACTTTCTTGCAAAGATTCAATCTTTATACAATAAAAAGGTCTAGTGACCTAATACGTAACTTGTTTGAAGTAATTTCATTCAAAGATTCAATCTTTAGTCATTAAAATACTCTTCGTAACGTCAATGGGATGTCGAATAAGTTTAACTCAAAACTCTAATTTTCTTTTAAAGATATAACTGTATACGTTAAAATGGTCGAGTGACATAATAGGTACCGTGTTTAGGTATTTTCATTGAAAGATTTAATCTTTAATCATTAAAACACTCTTCGGGACGTCAAAAGGAATTCGAATAAATTTAACTCAAAACTCTCATTTTCTTTCAAAGATTCAATCTTTATACATTAAAACGGTCCAGTGACATAATAAGCACCTTTGTTGAGGTATTTTCATTCAAACATTCAATCTTTAGTCATTAAGATGGTCTTCGCCACTCCATAGGTAACTCGAATAAGTTACACTCAAAACTTTCATTTTCTTTCAAGGTTTCCATCTTTATACATTAAAAAGGTCTAGTGACTTAGTAGGTACCTTGATTAAGCTAATTTTATTCAATGATTCTGTCTTTACTCATTAAAACACTCTTCATGACGTCAAAGGGATCTCAAATAAATTTTACTTGAAACTCTCATTTTCGTTGAAAGATTTAATCTTTATAAATTAAAATCATCTAATGACATAAAAAGTACCTTGATTGAGATAATTTCATTCAAAGATTCAATCTTTACTCATTAAAACACTCTTCGAGATGTCAAAGGGATAACAAATAAGGTTAACTCGAAACTCTCGTGTTCTCTCAAAAATTTGATCTTTATACATTAAAATGGTCTAGTGGCGTAATAGGTACCTTGATTTGAGGTATTTTCATTCAAAGATTCAATCGTTACTCATTAAAACACTCCTCGCGACTTCATACGTAACCCGAATAAGTTAAACTCAAAACTCTCATTTTCTTTAAAAGATTCAATCTTTATACATTAAAATGGTCTAGTGACAGATTAGGAACCTTGATTGAGGTAATTTCATTCAAAGATTCAATCCTTACTCATCAAAACACTCTTCATCACGTCAAAGTGTTCTCGAATAAGTTTAACTCAAAACTCTCATTTCTTAACAAAGATTTAATCTTTATACATTAAAATGGTCCAGTAACATAATAGGTACCTTGATTGAGGTATTTTCATTTAAAGATTCATTCTTTGACCATTCAAACACTCTTCGGGACTTCATACGTGACCCGGAGAAGTTAAACTCAAAACTCTCATTTTCTTTCAAAGAGTCAATCTTTATACATTAAAACGGTTGAGTGACAAAATAGGTATCTTGATTGAGGTAATTTCATTCAAACATTCAATCTTTACTCATTAAAAACTCTTCATGACGTCAAAGGGATCTCGAATAAATTTAACTCAAAACTCTCATTTTGTTTAAAGGAATCGACCTTTATACATTTAAAAAGGTCCAGTAACATAATAGGTGCCCTGATTGAGGTAATTTCATTCAAAGATTCAATCTTTTCTCATTAAAACACTCTTCGTGATGTCAAGGGGATCTCGAATAAGTTTAACTCAAAACTCCAATTTTCTTTCAAAGATTCAATCTTTACACATTAAAATGGTTTAGTAAAATCACAGGTACCTTGATTGAGGTATTTTCATTCAAAGATTCAATCTTTGATCATTAAAACACTCTTCGGAACGTCAAAGGGAACTTGAATAAGTTTCTCTCAAAACTCTCATTTTCATTCAAAGATTCAATCTTTAGTTATAAAAACACCCTTCGCGACTTCATAGGTAACTCGAACAGGTGAAACTCAAAACTCTCATTTTCTTACAAAGATTCAATCTTGATACACTAAAAAGTTCTCGTGACATAATAGATACTTTGGTTGAGATAATTTCATTCGACGATTCAATCTTTACTCATTAAAACACTCTTCGTGACGTCAAAGTGATCTCGAATAAGTTTAACTCAAATCTCTCATTTTCTTTCAAAGATTCAACCCTTATACATTAAACTGGTCTAGTGAAATAATAGGAACCTTGATAGAGGTATTTTTAATCAAAGATTAAATTTTTGATCATTAAAACACTCTTCGGCACGTCAAAGGGAACTCGAATTAGTTCGACTGAAAACTCTCATTTTCTTTCAAAGATTCAATTTTTATACGTTAATAAGGTCTACTGATATATAGGTACCTTTATTGTGGTATTTTCATTCGAAGATTCGATCTTTAGTCACTAAAACACTCTTCGCAACTCCGTACGTCACTCAAATAAGTAAAACTTAAAACTATCATTTTCTTTCAAAGATTCAATCTTTATACGTAAAAAAAGGTCTAGTGACATAATAAATGCCTCGATTCAGGTAATTTCATTCAAAGATTTAAACCTTACTCATTAAAATATTCTCCGTGACGTCAAAAGAATCTCGAATAAGTTTCACTCAAAACTCTTATTTTCTATCAAAGATTTTATCTTTATACATTAAAATGGTCTCGTGATATAAAAGGTACTTTGATTGAGGTATTGTCTTTCAAAGATTCAATCTTTTTTTATTAAAACACACTTTTGGGTCCTCAAAGGGAACTAGAATATGTTTTACTCAAAATTCTCATTCTCTTTCAAGATTCAATCTTTATACCTTAAAAAGTTCTAGTGACATCATCGGTACCTTGATTGAGGTGATTTTTTTTCAAAGATTCAATCTTTGCTCATTAAAACACTCTTCGTGACGTCAAAGGGATCTTGAATAAGTTTAACTCAAAACTCTCATTTTCTTTCAAAGATTTAATCTTTATACATTAAAATTGTCTATTGACATAATAGGTACCTTGATTAAGGTATTTTCATTCAAAGATTCAATCTTTACTCAATAAAACATTCTTCGGAACGTTAAATTGATCTCGAATAAGTTTGACTCAAAACTCTCATTTTCATTCAAAGATTCAATCTTTAGAAATTAAAAAGGTCTAATGAAATAATAGGTACCTTTATAGAGGTATTTTTATTCAAAGATTCAATCTTTAGTCATTAAAACACTCTTTGCGACTTCATAGGTAACTTGAATAAGTTAAACTCAAAACTCTCACTTTCTTTCAAAGATTCAATCTTTATACAATAAAAGGTCTAGTGACCTAATAGGTAACTTGTTTGAGGTAATTTCATTGAATGATTCAATCTTTAGTGATTAAAATACTCTTCGTGACGTCAATGGGATGTCGAATAAGTTTAACTTAAAACTGTAATTTTCTTTTAAAGATATAACTGTATACGTTAAAATGGTCGAGTGACATAATAGGTGCCTTGATTTAGGTATTTTCATTCAAAGATTTAATCTTTACTCATTAAAACCCTCTTCGAGACGTCAAAGGGAACTCGAATAAATTTAACTCAAAACTCTCATTTTTTTTTCAAAGATTCAATCTTTATACAATAAAACGGTCTAGTGACATAATAAGCACCTTCGTTGAGGTATTTTCATTCCAACATTCAATCTTTAGTTATTAAGACGGTCTTCGCGACTTCATAGGTAACTCGAATAAGTTAAACTCAAAACTTTCATTTTCTTTCAAAGATTCCATCTTTATACATTAAAAAGGTCTAGTGATTGAGTAGGTACCTTGATTAAGCTAATTTTATTCAATGATTCCGTCTTTACTCAATAAAACACTGTTCATGACGTCAAAGGGATCTCAAATAAATTTAAGTCGAAACTCTTATTTTCGTTGAAAGATTTAATCTTCATAAATTAAAACCATCTAGTGACATAAAAAGTACATTGATTGAGATAATTTCATTCAAAGATTCAATCTGTACTCATTAAAACACTCTTCGAGATGTCAAAGAGATCACGAATAAGTTTAACTCAAAACTCTTGTGTTCTTTCAAAAATTTGATCTTTATACATTAAAATGGTCTAGTGGCGTAATAGGTACCTTGATTTTAGGTATTTTCATTCAAAGATTCAATCGTTACTCATTAAAACACTCCTCGCGACTTCATACGTAACCCGAATAAGTTAAACTCAAAACACTCATTTTCTTTCAAAGATTCAATCTTTATGCTTTAAAAAGGTATAGTGACAGATTAGGAACCTTGATTGAGGTAATTTCATTCAAAGATTCAATCCTTACTCATTAAAACACTCTTCGTCACGTGAAAGTGTTTTCGAATAAGTTTAACTCAAAACTCTCATTTCTTAACAAAGATTTAATCTTTATACATTAAAATGGTCTAGTGACATAATAGGTACCTTGATTGAGGTATTTTCATTCAAAGATTCATTCTTTGACCATTCAAACACTCTTTGGGACTTCAGACGTGACCCGGAGAAGTTAAACTCAAAACTCTCATTTTCTTTTAAAGATTCAATCTTTATACATTAAAACGATTGAGTGACAAAATAGGTATCTTGATTGAGGTAATTTCATTCAAACATTCAATCTTTACTCATTAAAAACTCTTCGTGACGTCAAAGAGATCTCGAATAAATTTAACTCAAAACTCTCATTTTGTTTAAAGGATTCGACCTTTATACATTAAAAATGGTCCAGTAACATAATAGGTACCCTGATTGAGGTAATTTCATTCAAAGATTCAATCTTTTCTCATTTCAAAACTCTTCGTGACGTCAAAGGGATCTCGAATTAATTTAACTCAAAACTCTCATTTTTTTTTAAAGGATTCGACCTTTATACATTTAAAAAGGTCCCGTGCCATAATAGGTACCCTGATTGAGGTAATTTCATTCAAAGATTCAATCTTTTCTCATTAAAACACTCTTCGTGATGTCAATGGGATCTTGAATAAGTTTAACTCAAAACTCCCATTTTCTTTCAAAGATTCAATCTATACACATTAAAATGGTTTAGTGAAATCACAGGTACCTTGATTGAGGTATTTTCATTCAAAGATTCAATCTTTGATCATTAAAACACTCTTCGGAACGTCAAAGGGAATTCGAATAAGTTTCTCTCAAAACTCTCATTTTCATTCAAAGATTCAATCTTTAGTTATAAAAACATCCTTCGCGACTTCATAGGTAACTCGAACAAGTGAAACTCAAAACTTTTATTTTCTTACAAAGATTCAATCTTGATACACTAAAAAGTTCTCGTGACATAATAGATACTTTGATTGAGGTAATTTCATTCAACGATTCAATCTTTACTCATTAAAACACTCTTCGTGACGTCAAAGAGATCCCGAATAAGTTTAACTCAAATCTCTCATTTTCTTTCAAAGATTCAACCCTTATACATTAAAATGGTCTAGTGAAATAATAGGAACCTTGATAGAGGTATTTTCAATCAAAGATTCAATCTTTAATCAATAAAACACTCTTCGGTACATCAAAGGGAACTCGAATTAGTTCGACTGAAAACTCTCATTTTCTTTCAAAGATTCAATTTTTATACGTTAATAAGGTCTATTGACATATAGGTACCTTTATTGAGGTATTTTCATTCGAAGATGCGATCTTTAATCACTAAAACACTCTTCGCAACTCCTTACGTCACTCAAATAAGTAAAACTCAAAACTATCATTTTCTTTCAAAGGTTCAATCATTATACGTTAAAAATGTCTAGTGACATAATAGGTACCTCGATTCAGGTAAATTCATTCAAATATTTAAACCTTACTCATTAAAACACTCTCCGTGACGTCAAAAGAATCTCGAATAAGTTTAACTCAAAACTCTTATTTTCTATCAAAGATTTTATCTTTATACATTAAAATGGTCTAGTGACATAAAAGGTACTTTGATTGAGGTATTTTCATTTAAAGATTCAATCTTTACTTATTAAAACACTCTTTGAGTCCTTAAAGGGAACTTGAATATGTTTTACTCAAAATTCTCATTCTCTTTCAAGATTCAATCTTTATATCTTAAAAAGGTCTAGTGACATCATCGGTACCTTGATTGAGGTGATTTTTTTCAAAGATTTAATCTTTGCTCATTAAAACACTCTTCGTGACGTCAATGGGATCTCGAATAAGTTTAACTCAATACTCTTATTTTCTTTCAAAGATTTAATCTTTATACATTAAAATTGTCTATTGACATAATAGGTACCTTGATTGAGGTATTTTCATTCAAAGATTCAATCTTTACTCATTAAAACACTCTTCGGAACGTTAAAGGGATCTCGAATAAATTTGACTCAAAACTCTCATTTTCATTCAAAGATTCAATCTTTAGAAATTAAAAAGGTCTAATGACATAATAGGTACCTTTATAGAGATATTTTTATTCAAAGATTCAATCTTTAGTCATTAAAACACTCTTTGCGACTTCATTGGTAACTTGAAAAGTTAAACTCAAAACTCTCACTTTCTTTCAAAGATTCAATTTTTATAAAATAAAAAGGTCTAGTGACCTAATAGGTAACTTGTTTGAGGTAATTTCATTCAAAGATTCAATCTTTAGTCATTAAAATACTCTTCGTGACGTCAATGGGATGTCGAATAAGTTTAACTAAAAACTCTAATTTTCTTTTAAAGATATAACTGTATCGGTTAAAATGGTCGAATGACATAATAGGTACCTTGATTTAGGTATTTTCATTCAAAGATTTAATCTTTACTCATTAAAACACTCTTCGGGACGTCAAAGGGAACTCGAGTATATTTAATTCAAAACTCTCATTTTCTTTCAAAGATTCAATCTTTATACAATAAAACGGTCCAGTGATATAATAAGTACCTTCGTTGAGGTATTTTCATTCCAACATTCAATCTTTAGTCATTAAGACGGTTTTCGCGACTTCATAGGTAACTCGAATAAGTTACACTCAAAACTTTTATTTTCTTTCAAAGATTCCATCTTTATACATTAAAATGGTTTAGTGACTGTGTAGGTACCTTGATTAAGCTAATTTTATTCAATGATTCCGTCTTTACTCAATAAAACACTCTTCATGACGTCAAAGGGATCTCAAATAAATTTAACTCGAAATTCTCATTTTCGTTGAAAGATTTAGTCTTTATAAATTAAAATCATCTAGTGACATAAAAAGTACATTGATTGAGATAATTTCATTCAAAGATTCAATCTTTACTCATTAAAATACTCTTCGAGATGTCAAAGGGATCACGAATAAGTTTAACTCAAAACTCTTGTGTTCTTTCAAAAATTTGATCTTTATACATTAAAATGGTCTAGTGGCGTAATAGGTACCTTGATTTGAGGTATTTTGATTCAAAGATTCAATCGTTACTCATTAAAACACTCCTCGCGACTTCATACATAACCCGAATAAGTTAAACTCAAAACACTCATTTTCTTTCAAAAATTCAATCTTTATACATTAAAAAGGTCTAGTGATAGATTAGGAACCTTGATTGAGGTAATTTCATTCAAAGATTCAATCCTTACTCATTAAAACACTTTTCGTCAGGTGAAAGTGTTCTCGAATAAGTTTAACTCAAAACTCTCATTTGTTAACGAATATTTAATCTTTATACATTAAAATGGTCAAGTGACATAATAGGTACCTTGATTGAGATATTTTCATTCAAAGATTCATTCTTTGACCATTAAAACACTCTTCGGGACTTTATACGTGACCCGGAGAAGTTAACCTCAAAACTCTCATTTTCTTTCAAAGATTCAATCTTTATACATTAAAACGGTCTAGTGACAAAATAGGTATCTTGATTGAGGTAATTTCATTCAAACATTCAATCTTTACTCATTAAAAACTCCTCGTGACCTAAAAAGGAATCTCGAACTAATTTAACTCAAAACTCTCATTTTGTTTAAAGGATTCGACCTTTATACATTTAAAATGGTCTCGTGCCATAATAGGTACCCTGATTGAGGTAATTTCATTCAAAGATTCAATATTTTCTCATTAAAACACTCTTCGTGATGTCAATGGGATCTTGAATAAGTTTAACTCAAAACTCCCATTTTCTTTCAAAGATTCAATCTTTACATATTAAAATGGTTTAGTGAAATCACAGGTACATTGACTGAGGTACTTTCATTCAAAGATTCAATCTTCGATCATTAGAACACTCTTCGGAACGTCAAAGGGAACACGAATAAGTTTCTCTCAAAACTCTCATTTTCATTCAAAGATTCAATCTTTAGTTATAAAAACATCCTTCGCGACTTCATAGGTAACTCGAACAAGTGAAACTCAAAACTTTAATTTTCTTACAAAGATTCAATCTTGATACACTAAAAAGTTCTCGTGACATAATAGATACTTTGATTGAGGTAATTTCATTCAACGATTCAATCTTTACTCATTAAAACACTCTTCGTAACGTCAAAGAGATCCCGAATAAGTTTAACTCAAATCTCTCATTTTCTTTCAAAGATTCAACCCTTATACATTAAAATGGTCTAGTGAAATAATAGGAACCTTGATAGAGGTATTTTCAATCAAAGATTCAATCTTTGATCAATAAAACACTCTTCGGGACGTCAAAGGGAACTCGAATTAGTTCAACTGAAAACTCTCATTTTTTTTCAACGATTCAATTTTTCTACGTTAATAAGGTCTATTGACATATAGGTACCTTTATTGATGTATTTTCATTCAAAGATTCGATCTTTAATCACTAAAACACTCTTCGCAACTCCTTACGTCACTCAAATAAGTAAAACTCAAAACTATCATTTTCTTTCAAAGGTTCAATCTTTATACGTTAAAAATGTCTAGTGACATAATAGGTACCTCAATTCAGGTAATTTCATTCAAAGATTTAAACCTTACTCATTAAAACACTCTCCGTGACGTCAAAAGAATCTCGAATAAGTTTAACTCAAAACTCTTATTTTCTATCAAAGATTTTATCTTTATACATTAAAATGGTCTAGTGACATAAAAGGTACTTTGATTGAGGTATTATCATTCAAAGATTCAATCTTTACTTATTAAAACACACTTTGGGTCCTCAAAGGGAACTTGAATATGATTTACTCAAAATTCTCATTCTCTTTCAAAATTCAATCTTTATACCTTAAAAAGGTCTAGTGACATCATCGGTACCTTGATTAAGGTGATTTTTTTCAAAGATTCAATCTTTACTCATTAAAACACTCTTCGTGACGTCAAAGGGATCTCGAATAAGTTTAACTCAAAGCTCTCATTTTCTTTCAAAAATTTAGTCTTTATACATTAAAATTGTCTATTGACATAATTGGTACCTTGATTGAGGTATTTTCATTCAAAGATTCAATCTTTACTCATTAAAACACTCTTCGGAACGTTAAAGGGATCTCGAATAAGTTTGACTCAAAACTCTCATTTCTATTCAAAGATTCAATCTTTAGAAATTAAAAAGGTCTAATGACATAATAGGTACCTTTATAGAGGTATTTTTATTCAAAGATTCAATCTTTAGTCATTAAAACACTCTTTGCGACTTCATTGGTAACTTGAATAAGTAAAACTCAAAACTCTCACTTTCTTTCAAAGATTCAATTTTTATAAAATAAAAAGGTCTAGTGACCTAATAGGTAACTTGTTTGAGGTAATTTCATTCAAAGATTCAATCTTTAGTCATTAAAATACTCTTCGTGACGTCAATGGGATGTCGAATTAGTTTAACTCAAAACTCTAATTTTCTTTTAAAGATATAACTGTATCGGTTAAAATGGTCGAGTGACATAATAGGTACCTTGATTTAGGTATTTTCATTCAAAGATTTAATCTTTACTCATTAAAATACTCTTTGGTACGTCAAAGGGAACTTGAATAAATTTAACTCAAAACTCTCATTTTCTTTCAAAGATTCAATCTTTATGCATTAAAACGGTCCAGTGACATAATAAGCACCTTTGTTGAGGTATTTTCATTCAAACATTCAATCTTTAGTCATTAAGATGGTCTTCGCGACTTCATAGGTAACTCGAATAAGTTAAACTCAAAACTTTCATTTTCTTTCAAAGATTCCATCTTTATATATTAAAAAGGTCTAGTGACTGAGTAGGTACCTTGATTAAGCTAATTTTATTCAATGATTCTGTCTTTACTTATTAAAACACTCTTCATGACGTCAAAGGGATCTCAAATAAATTTAACTCGAAACTCTCATTTTCGTTGAAAGATTCAATCTTTATAAATTAAAATCATCTAGTGACATAAAAAGTACCTTGATTAAGATAATTTCATTCAAAGATTCAATCTTTACTCATTAAAACACTCTTCGAGATGTCAAAGGGATCACGAATAAGTTTAACTCAAAACTCTCCTGTCCTTTCAAAAATTTGATCTTTATACATTACAATGGTCTAGTGGCATAATAGGTACCTTGATTTGAGGTATTTTCATTCAAAGATTCAATCGTTACTCATTAAAACACTCCTCGTGACTTCATACGTAACCCGAATAAGTTAAACTCAAAACTCTCATTTTCTTTAAAAGATTCAACCTTTATACATTTAAAAGGTCTAGTGACAGATTAGGAACCCTGATTGAGGTAATTTTATTCAAAGATTCAATCCTTACTCATTAAAACACTATTCGTCACGTCAAAGTATTCTCGAATAAGTTTCACTCAAAACTCTCATTTCTTAACAAAGATTTAATCTCTATACATTAAAATGGTCTAGTGACATAATAGGTACCTTGATTGAGGTATTTTCATTCAAAGATTCATTCTTTGACCATTAAAACACTCTTCGGGACTTCATACGTGACCCGAAGAAGTTAAATTCAAAACTCTCATTTTCTTTCAAAGATTCAATCTTTATACATTAAAACGGTCTAGTGACAAAATAGGTATCTTGATTGAGGTAATTTCATTCAAACATTCAATCTTTACTCATTAAAAACTCTTCGTGACGTTAAAGGGATCTCGAATAAATTTAACTCAAAACTGTCATTTTGTTTAAAGGATTTGACCTTTATACATTTAAAAAGGTCCAGTAACATAATAGGTACCCTGATTGAGGTAATTTCATTCAAAGATTTAATCTTTTCTCATTAAAACATTCTTCGTGATGTCAAGGGGATCTCGAATAAGTTTAACTCAAAACTCCCATTTTCTTTCAAAGATTCAATCTTTACACATTAAATTGCTTTAGTGAAATCACAGGTACCTTGATTGAGGTATTTTCATTCAAAGATTCAATCTTTGATCATTAATACACTCTTCAGAACGTCAAAGGGAACTCGAATAAGTTTTTCTCAAAACTCTCATTTTCATTCAAAGATTCAATCTTTAGTTATAAAAACACCCTTCGTGACTTCATAAGTAACTCGAACAAGTGAAACTCAAAACTCTCATTTTCTTACAAAGATTCAATCTTGATACACTAAAAAGTTCTCGTGACATAATAGATACTTTGATTAAGATAATTTCGATCGACGATTCATTCTTTACTTATTAAAACACTCTTCGTGACGTTAAAGTGATCTCGAATAAGTTTAACTCAAATCTCTCATTTTATTTCAAAGATTCAACCCTTATACATTAAAATGGTCTAGTGAAATAATAGGAACCCTGATAGAGGTATTTTCAATCAAAGATTCAATCTTTGATCATTAAAACAATCTTCGGGACGTCTAAGGGAACTCGAATTAGTTCAACTTAAAACTCTCATTTTCTTTCAAAGATTCAATTTTTTTACGTTAATAAGGTCTAGTGACATATAGGTACCTTTATTGAGGTATTTTCATTCGAATATTCGATCTTTAGTCACTAAAACACTCTTCGCAACTCCATACGTTACTCAAATAAGTAAAACTCAAAACTATCATTTTCTTTCAAAGATTCAATCTTTATACGTAAAAAAAGGTCTAGTGACATCATAAATACCTCGATTCAGGTAATTTCATTCAAAGATCTAAACCTTACTCATTAAAACACTCTCCGAGACGTCAAAAGAATCTCGAATAAGTTTTACTCAAAACTCTTATTTTCTATCAAAGATTTTATCTTTATACATTAAAATGGTCTAGTGACATAAAAGGTACTTTGATTGAGGTATTTTCATTCAAAGATTCAATCTTTACTTATTAAAACACTCTTTGTGTCCTCAAAGGGAACTTGAATATGTTTTACTCAAAATTCTCATTCTCTTTCAGGATTCAATCTTTATACCTTAAAAAGGTCTAGTGACATAATCGGTACCTTGATTGAGGTAATTTTTTTTCAAAGATTCAATCTTTGCTCATTAAAACACTATTCGTGACGTCAATTGGATCTCGAATAAGTTTAACTCAAAACTCTTATTTTCTTTCAAAGATTTAATCTTTATACCTTAAAATTGTCTATTGACATAATAGGTACCTTGATTGAGGTATTTTCATTCAAAGATTCAATCTTTACTCTTTAAAACACTCTTCGGAACGTTAAAGGGATCTCGAATAAGTTTGACTCAAAACTCTCATTTTCATTCAAAGATTCAATCTTTAGTAATTAAAAAGGTCTAATAACATAATAGGTACCTTTATAGAGGTATTTTTATTCAAAGATTCAATCTTTAGTCATTCAAACACTCTTTGCGACTTCATTGGTAACTTGAATAAGTTAAACTCAAAACTCTCAGTTTCTTTCAAAGAATCAATCTTTATAAAATAAAAAAGGTTTAGTGACCTAATAGGTAACTTGTTTGAGGTAATTTCATTCAAAGATTCAATATTTAGTTATTAAAATACTCTTCGTGACGTCAATGGGATGTCGAATAAGTTTAACTCAAAACTCTAATTTTCTTTTAAAGATATAACTGTATACATTAAAATGGTCGAGTGACATAATAGGTACCTTGATTTAGGTATTTTCATTCAAAGATTTAATCTTTACTCATTAAAACACTCTTCGGGACGTCAAAGGGAACTTGAATAAATTTAACTCAAAACTCTCATTTTCTTTCAAAGATTCAATCTTTATGCATTAAAACGGTTCAGTGACATAATAAGCACCTTTGTTGAGGTATTTTCATTCAAACATTCAATCTTTAGTCATTAAGACGGTCTTCGCGACTTCATAGGTAACTCGAATAAGTTAAACTCAAAACTTTCATTTTCTTTCAAAGATTCCATCTTTATATATTAAAAAGGTCTAGTGACTGAGTAGGTACCTTGATTAAGCTAATTTTTTTCAATGATTCTGTCTTTACTCATTAAAACACTCTTCATGACGTCAAAGGGATCTCAAATAAATTTAACTCGAAACTCTCATTTTCATTGAAAGATTTAATCCTTATAAATTAAAATCATCTAGTGACATAAAAAGTACCTTGATTGAGATAATTTCATTCAAAGATTCAATCTTTACTCATTAAAACACTCTTCGAGATGTCAAAGGATCACGAATAAGTTAAGTTCAAAACTCGACTGTTCTTTCAAAAATTTGATCTTTATACATTAAAATGGTCTAGTGGCATAATAGGTACCTTGATTTGAGATATTTTCATTCAAAGATTCAATCGTTACTCATTAAAACACTCCTCGTGACTTCTTACGTAACCCGAATAAGTTAAACTCAAAACTCTCATTTTCTTTAAAAGATTCAACCTTTATACATTAAAAAGGTCTAGTGACAGATTAGGAACCTTGATTGAGGTAATTTCATTCAAAGATTCAATCCTTACTCATTAAAACACTCTTCATCACGTCAAAGTGTTCTCGAATAAGTTTAACTCAAAACTCTCATTTCTTAACAAAGATTTAATCTTTATACATTAAAATGGTCTAGTGACATAAAAGGTACCTTGATTGAGGTATTTTCATTCAAAGATTCAATCTTTACTTATTAAAACACACTTTGGGTCCTCAAAGGGAACTTAAATATGTTTTACTCAAAATACTCATTCTCTTTCAAGATTCAATCTTTATACCTTAAAACGGTCTAGTGACATCATCGGTACCTTGATTGAGGTGATTTTTTTCGAAGATTCAATCTTTGCTCATTAAAACACTCTTCGCGACGTCAAAGGGATCTCGAATAAGTTTAACTCAAAACTCTCATTTTCTTTCAAAGATTTAATCTTTATACATTAAAATTGTTTATTGACATAATAGGTACCTTGATTGAGGTATTTTCATTCAAAAATTCAATCTTTACTCATTAAAACACTCTTCGGAACGTTAAAGGGATCTCGAATAAGTTTGACTCAAAACTCTCATTTTCATTCAAAGATTCAATCTTTATAAATTAAAAAGGTCTAATGACATAATAGGTACCTTTATAGACGTATTTTTATTCAAAGATTCAATCTTTAGTCATTAAAACACTCTTTGTGACTCTATAGGTAACTTGAATAAGTTAAACTCAAAACTCTCATTTTCTTTCAAAGATTCAATCTTTATACAATAAAAAGGTCTAGTGACCTAATAGGTAACTTGTTTGAGGTAATTTCATTCAAAGATTCAATCTTTAGTCATTAAAATACTCTTCGTGACGTCAATGGGATGTCGAATAAGTTTAACTCAAAACTCTAATTTTCTTTTAAAGGTATAATTGTATACGTTAAAATGGTCGAGTGACATAATAGTTACCTTTTTTTTGGTATTCTCATTCAAAGATTTAATCTTTACTCATTAAAACACTCTTCGGGACGTTAAAGGAAACTTGAATAAGTTTAACTCAAAACTCTAATTTTCTTTTAAAGATGTAACTGTATACGTTAAAATGGTCGAGTGACATAATAAGTACCTTGATTTAGGTATTTTCATTCAAAGATTTAATCTTTACTCATTAAAACACTCTTCGGGACGTCAAAGGGAACTCGAATAAATTTAACTCAAAACTCTCATTTTCTTTCAAAGATTCAATCTTTATACATTAAAATGGTCCAGTGACATAATAAGCACCTTTGTTGAGGTATTTTCATTCAAACATTCAATCTTTAGTCATTAAGACGGCCTTCGCGACTTCATAGGTAACTCGAATAAGTTAAACTCAAAACTTTCATTTTCTTCCAAAGATTCCATCTTTATACATTAAAAAGGTCTAGTGACTTAGTAGGTACCTTGATTAAGCTAATTTTATTCAATGATTCTATCTTTACTCATTAAAACACTCTTCATGACGTCAAAGGGATCTCAAATAAATTTAACTCGAAACTCTCATTTTCGTTGAAAGATTTAATCTTTATAATTTAAAATCATCTAGTGACATAAAAAGTACGTTGATTGAGATAATTTCATTCAAAGATTCAATCTTTACTTATTCCAACACTCTTCGAGATGTCAAAGGGATCACGAATAAGTTTAACTCAAAACTCTCGTGTTTTTTGAAAAATTTAATCTTTATATATTAAAATGGTCTAGTGGCGTAATAGGTACCTTGATTTGAGGTATTTTCATTCAAAGATTCAATCGTTACTCATGAAAACACTTCTCGTTACTCCAAACTCTCATTTTCTTTCAAAGATTCAATCTTTATACCTTAAAAAGGTCTAGTGACAGATTAGAAACCTTGATTGAGGTAATTTCATTCAAAGATTCAATCCTTACTCATTAAAACACTCTTCGTCACGTCAAAGTGTTCTAGAATAAGTTTAACACAAAACTCTCATTTCGTAACAAAGATTTAATCTTTATACATTAAAATGGTCTAGTGACATAATAGGTACCTTGATTGAGGTATTTTCATTCAAAGATTCATTCTTTGACCATTAAAACACTCTTCGGGACTTCAGACGTGACCCGGAGAAGTTAAACTCAAAACTCTCATTTTCCTTTAAAGATTCAATCTTTATACATTAAAACGGTTGAGTGACAAAATAGGTATCTTGATTGAGGTAATTTCATTCAAACATTCAATCTTTTCTCATTAAAACACTCTTCGTGATGTCAATGGGATCTTGAATAAGTTTAACTCAAAACTCCCATTTTCTTTCAAAGATTCAATCTTTACACATTAAAATGGTTTAGTGAAATCACAAGTACCTTGATTGAGGTATTTTCATTCAAAGATTCAATCTTTGATCATTAAAACACTCTTCGGAACGTCAAAGGGAACTCGAATAAGTTTCTCACAAAACTCACATTTTCATTCAAAGATTCAATCTTTAGTTATTAAAACGACCTTCGCAACTTCATAGGTAACTCGAACAAGTGAAACTCAAAACTCTCATTTTCTTACAAAGATTCAATCTTGTACACTAAAAAGTTCTCGTGACATAATAGATACTTTGATTGAGGTAATTTCATTCAACGGTTCAATCTTTACACATGAAAACACTCTTCGTGATGTCAAAGTGATCTCGAATAAGTTTAACTCAAATCTCTCATTTTCTTTCAAAGATTCATCCCTTATACATTAAAATGTTCTAGTGAAATAATAGGAACCTTGATAGTGGTATTTTCAATCAAATATTTAATCTTTGATCATTAAAACACTCTTCGGGACATCAAAGGGAACTCGAATTAGTTCAACTGAAAACTCTCATTTTCTTTCAAAGATTCAATTTTTATACGTTAATAAGGTCTACTGACATATAGGTACCTTTATTGAGGTATTTTCATTCGAAGATTCGATCTTTAATCACTAAAACATTCTTCGCAACTCCATACGTCACTCTAATAAGTAAAACTCAAAACTATCATTTTCTTTCAAAGATTCAATCTTTATACGTTAAAAATGTCAAGTGACATAATAGGTACCTCGATTCGGGTATTTTCATTCAAAGATTTAAACCTTACTCATTAAAACACTCTCCGAGACGTTAAAAGAATCTCGAATAAGTTTAACTCAAAACTCTTATTTTCTATCAAAGATTTTATCTTTATATATTAAAATGGTCTAGTGACATAAAAGGTACTTTGATTGAGGTATTTTCATTCAAAGATTCAATCTTTACTTATTAAAACACTCTTTGTGTCCTCAAAGGGAACATGAATATGTTTTACTCAAAATTCTCATTCTCTTTCAGGATTCAATCTTTATACTTTAAAAAGGTCTAGTGACATAATCGGTACCTTGATTGAGGTAATTTTTTTTCAAAGATTCAATCTTTGCTCATTAAAACACTATTCGTGACGTCAATTGGATCTCGAATAAGTTTAACTCAAAACTCTTATTTTCTTTCAAAGATTTAATCTTTATACCTTAAAATTGTCTATTGACATAATAGGTACCTTGATTGAGGTATTTTCATTCAAAAATTCAATCTTTACTCATTAAAACACTCTTCGTAACGTTAAAGGGATCTCAAATAAGTTTGACTCAAAACTCTCATTTTCATTCAAAGATTCAATCTTTGTTCATTAAAACACTTTTCGGGACGTCAAAGGGAACTCGAATTAGTTCAACTGAAAACACTCATTTTCTTTTGAAAATTCAATTTTTATACGTTAATAAGGTCTACTGACATATAGGTACCTTTATTGAGGTATTTTCATTCGAAGATTCGATCTTTATTCACTAAAACACTCTTCGCAACTCCATACGTCACTCAAATAAGTAAAAACTCAAAACTATCATTTTCTTTCAAAGATTCAATCTTTATACGTAAAAAAAGGTCTAGTGACACAATAGATACCTCGTTTCAGGTAATTTCATTCAAAAATTTAAGCCTTACTCATTAAAACATTCTCCGTGACGTGAAAAGAATCACGAATAAGTTTAACTCAAAACTCTTATTTTCTATCAAAGATTTTATCTTTATACATTAAAATGGTCTTGTGACATAAAAGGTACTTTGATTGAGGTTTTTTTATTCAAAGATTCAATCATTACTTATTAAAACACACTTTGGGTCCTCAAAGGGACCTTGAATAAGTTTTACTCAAACTCATTAAAGCACTCTCCGGGACGTCAAAGGGAACTCGAATAAGTTTAATTCAAAACTCTCAATTTCTTTCAAAGATTCAATCTTTATACATTAAAACGGTCCAGTAACATAATAAGCACCTTTGTTGAGGTATTTTCATTCAAACATTCAATCTTTAGTCATTAAGACGGTCTTCGCGACTTCATAGGTAACTCGAAAAAGTTAAACTCAAAATTTTCATTTTCTTTCAAAGATTCCATATTTATACTTTAAAAAGGTCTAGTGACTTAGTAGGTACCTTGATTAAGCTAATTTTATTCAATGATTCTGTCTTTACTCATTAAAACACTCTTCATGATGTCAAAGGGATCTGAAATAAATTTAACTCGAAACTCTCATTTTCGTTGGAAGATTTAATCTTTATAAATTAAAATCATCTAGTGACATAAAAAGTACCCTGATTGAGATAATTTCATTCAAAGATTCAATCTTTACTCATTAAAACACTCTTCGAGACGTCAAAGGGATCACGAATAAGTTTAGCTCAAAACTCTCGTGTTCTTTCAAAAATTTGATCTTTATACATTAAAATGGTCTAGTGGCGTAATAATTACCTTGATTTGAGGTATTTTCATTCAAAGATTCAATCGTTACTCATTAAAACACTCCTCGCGACTTCATACGTAACTCGAATTAGTTAAACTCAAAACTCTCATTTTCTTTTAAATATTCAATCTTTATACATTAAAAAGGTCTAGTGACTGATTAGGAACCTTGATTGAGGTAATTTCATTCAAAGATTCAATCCGAACTCATTAAAACACTCTTCGTCACGTTAAAGTGTTCTTGAATAAGTTTAACTCAAAACTCTCATTTCTTAACAAAAATTTAATCTTTATACATTAAAATGGTCTAGTGACATAATAGGTACCTTGATTGAGGTATTTTCATTCAAAGATTCATCTTTGACCATTAAAACACTCTTCGGGACTTCATACGTGACCCGGAGAAGTTAAACTCAAAACTCACATTTTCTTTCAAAGATTCAATCTTTATACATTAAAACGGTCTAGTGACAAAATAGGTATCTTGATTGAGGTAATTTCATTCAAACATTCAATCTTCACTCATTAAAAACTATTCGTGACGTCAAAGGGATCTCGCTTAAATTTAACTCAAAACTCTCATGTTGTTTAAAGGATTCGACCTTTATACATTTAAAAAGGTCCAGTGACATAATAGGTACCCTGATTGAGGTAATTTCATTCAAAGATTCAATCTTTTCTCATTAAAACACTCTTCGTGATGTCAAGGGGATCTCGAATAAGTTTAACTCAAAACTCCCATTTTCTTTCTAAGATTCAATCTTTACACATTAAAATGGTTTAGTGAAATCACAAGTACCTTGATTGAGGTATTTTCATTCAAAGATTCAATCTTTGATCATTAAAACACTCTTCCGAACGTCAAAGGGAACTCGAATAAGTTTATCTCAAAACACTCATTTTCATTCAAAGATTCAATATTTAGTGATAAAAACACCCTTCGCGACTTCATAGGTAAATCGAACACGTGAAACTCAAAACTCTCATTTTCTTACAAAGATTCAATCTTGATACACTAAAAAGTTCTCGTGACATAATAGATACTTTGATTGAGCTTATTTCATTCAACGATTCAATCTTTACTCATTAAAACACTCTTCGTGACGTCAAAGTGATCTCGAATAAGTTTAACTCAAATCTCTCATTTTCTTTCAAAGATTCAACCCTTATACATTAAAATGGTCTAGTGAAATAATAGGAACCTTGATAGAGGTATTTTCAATCAAAGATTCAATCTTTGATCATTAAAACACTCTCCGGGACGTCAAAGGGAACTCGAACTAGTTCAACTGAAAACTCTCATTTTCTTTCAAAGATTCAATTTTTATACGTTAATAAGGTTTACTGACATATAGGTACCTTTATTGAAGTATTTTCATTCGAAGATTCGATCATTAATCACTAAAACACTCTTCGCAACTCCATACGTCACTCAAATAAGTAAATCTTAAAACTATCATTTTCTTTCAAAGATTCAATCTTTATACGTTAAAAATGTCTAGTGACATAATAGGTACCTCGATTCAGGTAAGTTCATTCAAAGATTTAAACCTTACTCATTAAAACACTCTCCGTGACGTCAAAAGAATCTCGAATAAGTTTAACTCAAAACTCTTATTTTCTATCAAATATTTTATCTTTATACATTAAAATGGTCTAGTGACATAAAAGGTACTTTGATTGAGGTATTTTCAATCAAAGATTCAATCTTTACTTATTAAAACACACTTTGGGTCCTCAAAGGGAACTTGAATATGTTTTACTCAAAATTCTCATTCCCTTTCAAGATTCAATCTTTATACCTTAAAAAGGTCTAGTGACAAAATCGGTACCTTGATTGAGGTGATTTTTTTCAGAGATTCAATCTTTGCTCATTAAAACATTCTTCGTGACGTCAATGGGATCTCGAATAAGTTTAACTCAAAACACTTATTGTCTTTCAAAGATTTAATCTTTATACATTAAAATTGTCTATTGACATAATAGGTACCTTGATTGAGGTATTTTCATTCAAAGATTCAATCTTTACTCATTAAAACACTCTTCGGAGCGTTAAAGGGATCTCGAATAAGTTTGACACAAAACTCTCATTTTCATTCAAAGATTCAATCTTTGATCATTAAAACACTCTTCGGGACGTCAGAGGGAACTCGAATTAGTTCAACTGAAAAAGCTCATTTTCTTTCAAAGATTCAATTTTTATACGTTAATAAGGTCTACTGACATATAGGTACCTCTATTGAGGTATTTTCATTCGAAGATTCGATCTTTAGTCACTAAAACACTCTTCGCAACTCTATACGTCACTCAAATAAGTAAAACTCAAAACTATCATTTTCTTTCAAAGATTCAATCTTTATACGTAAAAAAAAGTCTAGTGACATAATAGATACCTCAATTCAGGTAATTTCATTCAAAGATTTAAACCTTACCCATTAAAACATTCTCCGTAACGTCAAAAGAATCTCGAATAAGTTTAATTCAAAACTCTTATTTTCTATCAAATATTTTATCTTTATACATTAAAATGGTCTAGTGACATAAAAGGTACTTTGATTGAGGTATTTTCAATCAAAGATTCAATCTTTACTTATTAAAACACACTTTGGGTCCTCAAAGGGAACTTGAATATGTTTTATTCAAAATTCTCATTCTCTTTCAAGATTCAATCTTTATACCTTAAAAAGGTCTAGTGACATCATCGGTACCTTGATTGGGGTGATTTTTTGCAAAGATTCAATCTTTGCTCATTAAAACACTCTTCGTGACGTCAAAGGGATCTCGAATAAGTTTAACTCAAAACTCTCATTTTCTTTCAAAGATTTAATCTTTATACATTAAAATTGTCTATTGACATAATAAGTACCTTGATTGAGGTATTCTCATTCAAAATTCAATCTTTACTCATTAAAACACTCTTCGGAACGTTAAAGGGATCTCGAATAAGTTTGACTCAAAACTCTCATTTTCTTTCAAAGATTCAATCTTTAGAAATTAAAACGGTCTTTACTTATTAAAACACTCTTTGGGTCCTCAAAGGGAACTAGAATATGTTTTACTCAAAATTCTCATTCTCTTTCAAGATTCAATCTTTATACCATAAAAAGGACTAGTGTCATAATCGGTACCTTGATTGAGGTGATTTTTTTCAAAGATTCAGTCTTTGCTCATTAAAACACTCTTCGTGACGTCAATGGGATCTCCAATAAGTTTAACTCAAAACTCTCATTTTCTTTCAAAGATTTAATCTTTATACATTAAAATTGTCTATTGACATAATAGGTACCTTGATTGAGGTATTTTCATTCAAAGATTCAATTTTTACTCATTAAAACACTCTTCGGTACGTTAAAGGGATCTCGAATAAGTTTGACTCAATACTCTCATTTTAATTCAAAGATTCAATCTTTGATCATTAGAATAGTCTTCGGGATGTCAAAGGGAACTCGAATTAGTTCAACTGAAAACTCTCATTTTCTTTCAAAGATTCAATTTTTATACGTTAATAAGGTCTACTGACATATAGGTACCTTTATTGAGGTATTTTCATTCGAAGATTCAATCTTTAGTCACTAAAACACTCTTCGCAACTCCATACGTCACTCAAATAAGTAAAACTTAAAACTATCATTTTCTTTCAAAGATTCAATCTTTGATCATTAAAACAGTCTTCGGGACATCAAAGGGAACTCGAATTAGTTCAACTGAAAACTCTCATTTTCTTTCAAAGATTCAATTTTTATACGTTAATAAGGTTTACTGACATATAGGTACCTTTATTGAGGTATTTTCATTCGAAGATTCGATCTTTAATCACTAAAACACTCTTCGCAACTCCATACGTCACTTAAATAAGTAAAACTCAAACCTATCATTTTCTTTCAAAGATTCAATCTTTATACGTTAAAAATGTCTAGTGACATAATAGGTACCTCGATTCAGGTAATTTCATTCAAAGATTTAAACCTTACTTATTAAAACACTCTCCGTGACGTCAAAAGAATCTCGAATAAGTTTAACTCAAAAATCTTATTTTCTATCAAAGATTTTATCTTTATACATTAAAATGGTCTAGTGACATAAAAGGTACTTTGATTGAGATATTTATATTCAAAGATTCAATCTTTACTTATTAAAACACACTTTGGGTCCTCAAAGGGAACTTGAATATGTTTTACTCAAAATTCTCATTCTCTTTCAAGATTCAATCTTTATACCTTAAAAAGGTCTAGTGACATCATCGGTAGCTTAATTGAGGTGATTTTTTTCAAAGATTCAATCTTTGCTCATTAAAACACTCTTCGTGACGTCAAAGAGATCTCGAATAAGTTTAACTCAAAACTCTCATTTTCTTTCAAAGATTTAATCTTTATACATTAAAATTGTCCATTGACATAATAGGTACCTTGATTGAGGTATTTTCATTCAAAGATTCAATCTTTACTCATTAAAACACTCTTCGGAACGTTAAAGGGATCTTGAATAAGTTTGACTCAAAACTCTAATTTTCATTCAAAGATTCAATCTTTGATCATTAAAACACTCTTCGTGATGTCAAAGGGAACTCGAATTAGTTAAACTAAAAACTCTCATTCAAACATTCAATCTTTAGTAATTAAGACGGTCTTCGCGACTTCATAAGTAACTCGAATAATTTAAACTCAAAACTTTCATTTTCTTTCAAAGATTCCATCTTTATACATTGAAAAGGTCTAGTGACTTAGTAGGTACCTTGATTAAGCTAATTTTATTCAATGATTCTTTCTTTACTCATTAAAACACTCTTCATGACGTCAAAGGGATCTCAAGTAAATTTAACTCGAACCTCTCATTTTCATTGAAAGATTTAATCTTTATAATTTAAAATCATCTAGTGACATAAAAAGTACCTTGATTGAGATAATTTCATTCAAAGATTCAATCTTTACTCATTAAAACACTCTTCGAGACGTCAAAGAGTTCACGAATAAGTTTAACTCAAAACTCTCGTGTTCTTTCAAAAATTTGATCGTTATACATTAAAATGGTCTAGTCGCGTAATATGTACCTTAATTTGTGGTATTTTCATTCAAAGATTCAATCGTTACTCATTAAAACAGTCCTCGCGACTTCATACGTAACCCGAATAAGTTAAACTCAAAACTCTAATTTTCTTTCAAAGATTCAATCTTTATACATAAAAAAGGTCTAGTGATAGATTAGGAACCTTGATTGAGGTAATTTGATTCAAAGATTCAATCCTTACTCATTAAAAAACTCTTCGTCACGTCAAACTATTCTCGAATAAGTTTAACTCAAAACTCTCATTTCTTAACAAAGATTTAATCTTTATACATTAAAATGGTCTAGTGACATAATAGGTACCTTGATTGAGGTATTTTCATTCAAAGATTCATTCTTTGACCATTAAAACACTCTTCGGGACTTCATACGTGACCCGGAGTAATTAAACTCAAAACTCTCATTTTCTTTCAAAGATTTAATCTTTATACATTAAAACGGTCTAGGAACAAAATAGGTATGTTGATTGAGGTAATTTCATTCAAACATTAAATCTTTACTCATTAAAAACTCTTCGTGACGTCAAAGGGATCTCGAATAAATTTAACTCAAAACTCTCATTTTGTTTAAAGGATTCGACCTTTATACTTTTAAAAAGGTCCAGTGACATAATAGGTACCTTGATTGAGGTAATTTCATTCAAAGATTCAATCTTTTCTCATTAAAACACTCTTCGTGGTGTCAAGGGGATCTCGTATAAGTTTAACTCAAAACTCCCATTTTCTTTCAAAGATTCAATCTTTATACATTAAAATGGTTTAGTGAAATCACAGGTACCTTGATTGAGGTATTTTCATTCAAAGATTCAATCTTTGATCATTAAAACACTCTTCGGAACGTCAAAGGGAACTCGAATAAGTTTCTCTCAAAACTCTCATTTTCATTCAAAGATTCAATCTTTAGTTATAAAAACATCCTTCGCGACTTCATAGGTAACTCGAACAAGTGAAACTCAAAACTCTCATTTTCTTACAAAGATTCAATCTTGATACACTAAAAAGTTCTCGTGACATAATAGATACTTTGATTGAGGTAATTTCATTCAACGATTCAATCTTTACTCATTAAAACACTCTTCGTGACGTCAAAGTGATCTCGAATAAGTTTAACTCAAATCTCTCATTTTCTTTCAAAGATTCAACCCTTATACATTAAAATAGTCTAGTGAAATAATAGGAACCTTGATAGAGGAATTTTCAATCAAAGATTCAATCTTTGATGTTTAAAACACTCTTCGGGACGTCAAAGGAAACTCGAATTAGTTCAACTGAAAAAACTCATTTTCTTTCAAAGATTCAATTTTTATGCGTTAATAAGGTCTACTGACATATTCGATCTTTAATCACTAAAATACTCTTCGCAACTCCATACGTCACTCAAATAAGTAAAACTCAAAACCATTATTTTCTTTCAAAGATTCAATCTTTATACGTTAAAAATGTCTAGTGACATAATAGGTACCCCGATTCAGGTAATTTCATTCAAAGATTTAAACCTTACTCATTAAATCACTCTCCGTGATGTCAAAAGAATCTCGAATAAGTTTAACTCAAAACTCCTATTTTCTATCAAAGATTTTATCTTTATACATTAAAAAGGTCTAGTGACATAAAAGGTACTTTGATTAAGGTATTTTCATTCAAAGATTCAATCTTTACTTATTGAAACACTCGTTGGGTCCTCAAAGGGAACTTGAATACGTTTTCCTCAAAATTGTCATTCATTTTCAAGATTCAATGTTTATACCTTAAAAAGATCTAGTGACATAATCGGTACTTTGATTGAAGTGATTTTTTTCAAAGATTCAATCTTTGCTCATTAAAACATTCTTCGTGACGTCAATGTGATCTCGAATAATTTAACTCAAAATTCTTATTTTCTTTCAAAGATTTAATCTTTATACATTAAAATATTCTATTGACATAATAGGTACCTTGATTGAGGTATTTTCATTCAAAGACTCAACCTTTACTCATTAAAACACTCTTCGGAACGTTAAAGGGATATCGAATAAGTTTGACTCAAAACTCTCATTTTCATTCAAAGATTCAATCTTTGATCATGAAAACACTCTTCGGGACGTCAAAGGGAACTCGAATTAGTTCAACTGAAAACTCTCATTTTCTTTCAAAGATTCAATTTTTATACGTTAATAAGGTCTACAGACATATAGGTACCTTTATTGAGGTATTTTCATTCGAAGATTAGATCTTTAGTCATTAAAACACTCTTCGCAACTCCATACGTCACTCAAATAAGTAAAACTCAAAACTATCATTTTCTTTCAAAGATTCAATATTTATATGTAAAAAAAGGTCTAATGACATAATAGATACCTCGATTCAGATAATTTCATTCAAAGATTTAAACCTTACTCATTAAAACATTCTCCGTGACGTCAAAAGAATCTTGAATAAGTTTAACTCAAAACTCTTATTTTCTATCAAAGATTTTATCTTTATACGTTAAAATGGTCTAGTGACATAAAAGGTACTTTGATTGAGCTATTTTCATTCAAAGATTCAGTCTTTACTTATTAAAACACACTTTGGGTCCTCAAAGGGAACTTGAATATGTTTTACTCAAAATTCTGAATCTCTTTCAAGATTCCATCTTTATACCTTAAAAAGGTCTAGTGACATCATCGGTACCTTGATTGACGTGATTTTTTTCAAAGATTCAATCTTTGTTCATTAAAACACTCTTCGTGACAAAGGCATCTCGAATAAGTTTAACTCAAAACTCTTATTTACTTTCAAAGATTTAATCTTTATACATTAAAATTGTTTATTGACATAATAGGTACCTTGATTGAGGTATTTTCATTCAAAGATTCAATCTTTACTCATTAAAACACTCTTCGGAACGTTAAAGGGATCTCGAATAAGTTTGACTCAAAACTCTCATTTTCATTCAAAGATTCAATCTTTAGAAATTAAAAAGGTCTAATGACATAATAAGTACCTTTATAGAGGTATTTTTATTCAAAGATTCAATCTTTAGTCATTAAAACACTCTTTGCGACTTCATAGATAACTTGAATAAGTTAAACTCAAAACTCTCACTTTTGTTTCAAAGATTCAATCTTTATACAATAAAAAGGTCTAGTGACCTAATAGGTAACTTGTTTGAGGTAATTTTATTCAAAGATTCAATCTTTAGTCATTAAAATACTTTTCGTGACGTCAATGGGATGTCGAATAAGTTTAACTCAAAACTCTTATTTTTTTTTAAAGATATAGCTGTATAATAGGTACCTTGATTTAGGTATTTTCATTCAAAGATTTAATTTTTACTCATTAAAACACTCTTCGGGACGTCAAAGGGAACTCGAAAAAATTTAACTCAAAACTCTAATTTTCTTTCAAAGATTCAATCTTAATACATTAAAACGGTCCAGTGACATAATAAGAACCTTTGTTGAGGTATTTTCATTCAAACATTCAATCTTTAATCATTAAGACGGTCTTCGCGACTTCATAGGTAACTTGAATAAGTTAAACTCAAAACTTTCATTTTCTTTCAAAGATTCCATCTTTATAAATTAAAAAGGTTTAGTGACTTAGTAGGTACCCTGATTAAGCTAATTTTATTCAATGATTCTGTCTTTACTCATTAAAACACTCTTCATGACGTCAAAGGGATCTCAAATAAATTTAACTCGAAACTCTCATTTTCATTGAAAGATTTAATCTTTATAAATTAAAATCATCTAGTGACATAAGAAGTACCTTGATTGGGATAATTTCATTCAAAGATTCAATCTTTACTCATTAAAACACTCTTCGAGACGTCAAAGGGATCATGAATAAGTTTAACTCAAAACTCCCGTGTTCTTTCAAAAATTCGATCTTTATACATTAAAATGGTCTAGTGGCATAATAGGTACCTTGATTTGAGGTATTTTCATTCAAAGATTCAATCGTTACTCATTAAAACACTCCTCGCGACTTCATACGTAACCCGAATAAGTTAAACTCAAAACTCTCATTTTCTTTCAAAAATTCAATATTTCTACATTAAAAAGGTCTAGTGACAGATTAGGAACCTTGATTGAGGTAATTTCATTCAAGTATTCAATCCTTACTCATTAAAACACTCTTCGTCACGTCAAAGTGTTCTCGAATAAGTTTAACTCAAAACTCTCATTTCTTAACAAAGATTTAATCTTTGTATATTAAAATGGTCTAGTGACATAATAGGTACCTCGATTGAGGTATTTTCATTCAAAGATTCATTCTTTGGTCATTAAAACACTCTTCGGGACTTCACACATGACCCAGAGAAGTTAAACTCAAAACTCTCATTTTCTTTCAGAGATTCAATCTTTATACATTAAAACGGTCTAGTGACAAAATAGGTATCTTGATTGAGGTTGTTTCATTCAAATATTCAATCTTTACTCATTAAAAACTCTTCGTGACGTCAAAGGGTTCTCGAATAAATTTAACTCAAAACTCTCATTTTGTTTAAAGGATTCGACCTTTATACATTTATATAGGTCCAGTGACATAATTGGTACCCTGATTGAGGTAATTTCATTCAAAGATTCAATCTTTTCTCATTAAAACACTCTTCGTGATGTCAAGGGGATCTCATATAAGTTTAACTCAAAACTCCCATTTTCTTTCAAAGATTCAATCTTTATACATTAAAATGGTTTAGTGAAATCACAGGTACCCTGATTGAGGTATTTTCATTCAATGATTCAATCTTTGATCATTAAAACACTCTTCGGAACGTCAAAGGGAACTCGAATAGGTTTCTCTCAAAACTCTCATTTTCATTCAAAGATTCAATCTTTAGTTATAAAAACACCCTTCGCGACTTCATAGGTAACTAGAACAAGGGAAACTCAAAACTCTCATTTTCTTACAAAGATTCAATCTTGATACACTAAAAAGTTATCGTGACATAATAGATACTTTGATTGAGGTTATTTCATTCAACGATTCAATCTTTACTCATTAAAACACTCTTCGTGACGTCAAAGTGATCTCGAATAAGTTTAACTCAAATCTCTCATTTTCTTTCAAAGATTCAATACTTATACATTAAAAAGGTCTAGTGAAATAATAGGAACCTTGATAGTGGTATTTTCAATCAAAGATTCAATCTTTGATCATTAAAACACTCTTCAGGACGTCAAAGGGAACTCGAATTAGTTCTACTGAAACTCTCATTTTTTTTCAAAGATCCAATTTTTATGCGTCAATAAGGTCTACTGACATATAGGTACCTTTATTGAGGTATTTTCATTCGAAGATTCGATCTTTAATCACTAAAACACTCTTCGTAACTCCATACGTCACTCAAATAAGTAAAACTCAAAACTATCAATTTTTTTCAAAGATTCAATCTTTGTACGTTAAAAATGTCAAGTGACATAATAGGTACCTCGATTCAGGTAATTTCATTCAAAGATTTAAACCTTACTCATTAAAACACTCTCCGTGACGTCAAAAGAATTTCGAATAAGTTTAACTCAAAACTCTTATTTTCTATCAAAGATTTTATCTTTATACATTAAAATGGTCTAGTGGCATAAAAGGTACTTTGATTGAGGTATTTTCATTCAAAGATTCAATCTTTATTTATTAAAACACTCTTTGGGTCCTCAAAGGGAACTTGAATATGGTTTACTCAAAATTCTCGTTCTCTTTCAAGATTCAATCTTTATACCTTAAAAAGGTCTAGTGACATCATCGGTACCTTGATTGAGGTGATTTTTTTCAAAGATTCAATCTTTGCTCATTAAAACACTCTTCGTGACGTCAAAGGGATCTCGAATAAGTTTAACTCAAAACTCTCATTTTCTTTCAAAGATTTAATCTTTATACATTAAAATTGTCTATTGACATAATAGGTACCTTGATTGAGGTATTTTCATTCAAAGATTTAATCTTTACTCATTTAAACACTCTTCGGATTGTTAAAGGGATCTCGAATAAGTTTGACTCAAAACTCTCATTTTCATTCAAAGATTCAATCTTTAGAAATTAAAAAGGTCTAATGACATAATAGGTACCTTTATAGAGGTATTTTTATTTAAAGATTCAATCTTTAGTCATTAAAACACTCTTTGCGACTTTATAGGTAACTTGAATAAGTTAAACTCAAAACTCTCACTTTCTTTCAAAGATTCAATCTTTATACAATAAAAAGGTCTAGTGACCTAATAGGTAAGTTGTTTGAGGTTATTTCATTCAAAGATTCAATCTTTAGTCATTAAAATACTCTTCGTTACTTCAATGGGATGTCGAATAAGTTTAACTCAAAACTCTAATTTTCTTTTAAAGATATAACTGCATACGTTAAAATGGTCGAGTGACATAATTGGTACCTTGATTTAGGTATTTTCATTTAAAGATTTAATCTTTACTCATTAAAACACTCTTCGAGACGTCAAAGGGAACTCGAAAAAATTTAACTCAAAACTCTCATTTTCTTTCAAAGATTCAATCTTTATACATTAAAACGTTCCAGTGACACAATAAGCACCTTTGTTGAGGTATTTTCATTCAAACATTCAATCTTTAGTCATTAAGACGGTCTTCGCGACTTCATAGGTAACTCGAATAAGTTAAACTCAAAACTTTCATTTTCTTTCAAAGATTCCATCTTTACACATTAAAAAGGTCTAGTGACTTAATAGGTACCTTGATTAAGCTAATTTTATTCAATGATTCTGTCTTTACTCATTAAAACCCTCTTCATGACGTCAAAGAGATCTCAAATAAATTTAACTCGAAACTCTCATTTTCGTTGAAAGATTTAATCTTTATAAATTAAAATCATCTAGTGACATAAAAAGTACCTTGATTGAGATAATTTTATTCAAAGATTCAAATCTTTACTCAATAAAACACTCTTCGAGACGTCAAAGGGATCACGAATAAGTTTGACTCAAAACTCTCATTTTCATTCAAAGATTCAATCTTTAGAATTTAAAAAGGTCTAATAACATAATAGGTACCTTTATAGAGGTATTTTTATTCAAAGATTCAATCTTTTGTCATTAAAACACTCTTTGCGACTTCATAGGTAACTTGAATAAGTTAAACTCAAAACTCTCACTTTCTTCCAAAGATTCAATCTTTATACAATAAAAAGGTCTACTGACCTAATAGGTAACTTTTTTGAGGTAATTTCATTCAAAGATTCAATCTTTAGTCAATAAAATACTCTTCGTGACGTCAATGGGATATCGAATAAGTTTAACTCAAAACTCTAATTTTCTTTTAGAGATATAACTATATATGTTAAAGTGGTCGAGTGACATAATAGCTACCTTGATTTAGGTATTTTCATTCAAAGATTTAATCTTTACTCATTAAAACACTCTTCGGGACGTCAAAGGGAACTCGAATAAATTTAACTCAAAACTCTCATTTTCTTTCAAAGATTCAATCTTTATACATTAAAATGGTCCAGTGACATAATAAGCACCTTTGTTGAGGTATTTTCATTCAAAGATTCAATCTTTAGTCATTAAGACGGTCTTCGCGACTTCATAGGTAACTCGAATAAGTTAAACTCAAAACTTTCATTTTTTTTCAAAGATTCCATCTTTATACATTAAAAAGGTCTAGTGACTTAGTAGGTACCTTGATTAAGCTAATTTTATTCAATGATCTTGTCTTTACTCATTAAAACACTCTTCATGACGTCAAAGGGATCTCAAATAAAGTTAACTCGAAACTCTCATTTTCGTTTAAAAATTTAATCTTTATAAATTAAAATCATCTAGTGACATAAAAAGTACCTTGATTGAGATAATTTCATTCAAAGATTCAATCTTTACTCATTAAAACACTCTTCGAGACGTCAAAGGGATCACGAATAAGTTTAACTCAAAACTCTCATTTTCTTTCAAAGATTTAACCTTTATACATTAAAATTGTCTATTGACATAGTAGGTACCTTGATTGAGGTATTTTCATTTAAAGATTCAATCTTTACTCATTAAAACACTCTTTGGAACGTTAAAGGGATTTCGAATAAGTTTGACTCACAACTCTCATTTTCATCCAAAGATTCAATCTTTAGAAATTAAAAAGGTCTAATGACATAATAGGTACCTTTATAGAGGTATTTTTATTCAAAGATTCAATCTTTTGTCATTAAAACACTCTTTGCAACTTCATAGGTAACTTGAATAAGTTAAACTCAAAACTCTCACTTTTTTTCAAAGATTCAATCTTTATACAATAAAAAGGTCTACTGACCTAATAGATAACTTGTTTGAGGTAATTTCATTCAAAGATTCAATCTTTAGTGATTAAAATACTCTTCGTGACGTCAATGGGATATCGAATAAGTTTAACTCAAAACTCTAATTTTCTTTTAGAGATATAACTATATACGTTAAAGTGGTCGAGTGACATAATAGGTACCTTGATTTAGGTATTTTCATTCAAAGATTTAATCTTTACTCATTAAAACACTCTTCGGGACGTCAAAGGGAACTCGAATAAATTTAACTCAAAACTCTCATTTTCTTTCAAAGATTCAATCTTTATATAATAAAATGGTCCAGTGACATAATAAGCACCTTTGTTGAGGTATTTTCATTCAAACATTCAATCTTTAGTCATTAAGACGATCTACGCGACTTCATAGGTAACTCGAATAAGTTAAACTCAAAACTTTCATTTTCTTTCAAAGATTCCATCTTTATACATTAAAAAGGTCTAGTGACTTAGTAGGTACCTTGATTAAGCTAATTTTATTCAATGATCTTGTCTTTACTCATTAAAACACTCTTCATGACGTCAAAGGGATCTCAACTAAACTTAACTCGAAACTCTCATTTTCGTTTAAAGATTTAATCTTTATAAATTAAAATCATCTAGTGATAGAAAAAGTACCTTGATTGAGATAATTTCATTCAACGATTCAATCTTTACACATTAAAACACTCTTCGAGACGTCAAAGGGATCACGAATAAGTTTAACCCAAAACTCTCGTGTTCTTTCAAAAATTTGATCTTTATACATTAAAATGGTCTAGTGGCGTAATAGGTACCTTGATTTGATGTATTTTCATTCAAAGATTCAATCGTTACTCATTAAAACACTCCTCGCGACTTCATACGTAACCCGAATAAGTTAAACTCAAAACTCTCATTTTCTTTCAAAGATTCAATCTTTATACATTAAAAAGGTCTAGTGACAGATTAGGAACCTTGATTGAGGTAATTTCATTCAAGGATTCAATCCTTACTCATTAAAACACTCTTCGTCACGTCAAAGTGTTCTCAAATAAGTTTAACTCAAAACTCTCATTTCTTAACAAAGATTTAATCTTTGTACATTAAAATGGTCTATTGACATAATAGGTACCTTGATTGAGGTATTTTAATTCAAAGATTCATTCTTTGGTCTTTAAAACACTCTTCGGGACTTCACACGTGACCCGGAGAAGTTAAACTCAAAACTCTCATTTTCTTTCAGAGATTCAATCTTTATACATTAAAACGGTCTAGTGACAAAATAGGTATATTGATTGAGGTTATTTCATTCAAACATTCAATCTGTACTCATTAAAAACTCTTCGTAGCGTCAATGGGATCTCGAATAAATTTAACTCAAAACTCTTATTTTGTTTAAAGGATTCGACCTTTATACATTTAAAAAGGTCCAGTGACATAATAGGTACCCTGATTGAGGTAATTTCATTCAAAGATTCAATCTTTTCTCATTAAAACACTCTTCGTGATGTCAAGGGGATCTCGAATAAGTTTAACTCAAAAATCCCATTTTCTTTCAGAGATTCAATCTTTACGCATTAAAATGGTTTAGTGAAATCCCAAGTACCTTGATTGAGGTATTTTCATTCAAAGATTCAATCTTTGATCATTAAAACACTCTTCGGAACGTCAAAGGAAACTCGAATAAGTTTCTCTCAAAACTCTCATTTTCATTCAAAGATTCAATCTTTAGTTATAAAAACACCCTTCGCGACTTCATAGGTAACTCGAACAAGTGAAACTCAAAACTCTCATTTTCTTACAAAGATTCAATCTTGATACACTAAAAAGTTCTCATGACATAATAGATACTTTGACTGAGGTAATTTCATTCAACGATTCAATCTTTAGTCATTAAAACACTCTTCGTGACGTCAAAGTGATCTCGAATATGTTTAACTCAAATCTCTCATTTTCTTTCAAAGATTCAACCCTTATACATTAAAATGGTCTAGTGAAATAATAGGAACCTTGATAGACGTATTTTCAATCAAAGATTCAATCTTTGATCATTAAAACACTCTTCGGGACGTCAAAGGGAACTCGAATTATTTCTAACTGAAAACTCCCATTTTCTTTCAAAGATTCAATTTTTATACGTTAATAAGGTCTACTGACATATAGGTACCTTTATTGAGGTATTTTCATTCGAAGATTCGATCTTTAATCACTAAAACACTCTTCGCAACTCCATACGTCACTCAAATAAGTAAAACTCAAAACTATCATTTTCTTTCAAAGATTCAATCTTTATACGTTAAAAATGTCTAGTGACATAATAGGTACCTCGATTCAGGTAATTTCATTCAAAGATTTAAACCTTACTCATTAAAACACTCTCCATGACGTCGAAAGAATCTTGAATAAGTTTAACTCAAAACTCTTATTTTCTATCAAAGATTTTATCTTTATACATTAAAATGGTTTAGTGACATAAAAGGTACTTTGATTGAGGTATTTTCATTCAAAGATTCAATCTTTACTTATTAAAACACTCTTTGGGTCCTCAAAGGGAACTTGAATATGTTTTACTCAAAATTCTCATTCTCTTTCAAGATTCAATTTTTATACCTTAAAAAGGTCTAGTGATATAATCGGTACCTTGATTGAGGTAATTTTTTTCAAAGATTCAATCTTTTCTCATTAAAACACTCTTCGTGACGTCAATGGGATCTCGAATAAGTTTAAATCAAAACTCTTATTTTCTTTCAAAGATTTAATCTTTATACATTAAAATTGTCTACTGACATAATAGGTACTTTGATTGCCGAATGAAAAAGACGATTTTCAAAAAAACTATAGATATGATCTTTTATCATATAAAACTATTAATTATGAAAATAAGAGGAACTCATATCTTTATGGATCACCGTTCGAAGTAACTAAGAACCAAGAAATTTCTTATAATTACAATACACATAAACACAAATTATTTGATATGCCAGAGATTACCACTATCAATAATTATCTAGGAGGTATTTTCATTCAAAGATTCAATCTTTACTCACTAAAACACTATTCGGAACGTTAAAGGGATCTCGAATAAGTTTGACTCAAAACTCTCATTTTCGTTCAACGATTCAATGTTTGATCATTAAAACACTCTTCGGGACGTCAAAGGGAACTCGAATTAGTTCAACTGAAAACTCTCATTTTCTTTCAAAGATTCAATTTTTATGCGTTAATAAGATCTACTGACATATAGGTACCTTTATTGAGGTATTTTCATTCGAAGATTCGATCTTTAGTGACTAAAACACTCTTCGCTACTCAATACGTCACTCAAATAAGTAAATCTCAAAACTACCACTTTTTTTCAAAGATTCAATCTTTATACGTAAAAAAAGGTCTAGTGACATAATAGATACCTCGATTCAGGTAATTTCATTTAAAGATTTAAACCTCACTCATTAAAACATTCTCCGTGACGTCAAAAGAATCTCGAATAAGTTTAACTCAAAACTCTTATTTTCTATCAAAGATTTTTATCTTTATACATTAAAATGGTCTAGTGACATAAAAGGTGCTTTGATTAAGGTATTTTCATTTAAAGATTCAATCTTTACTTATTAAAACACACATTAGGTCCTCAAAGGGAACTTGAATATTCAATCTTTACTTATTAAAACACACTTTACCCAAAATTCTCATTCTCATTCAAGATTCAATCTTTATACCTTAAAAAGGTCTAGTGACATCATCAGTACCTTGATTGAGGGGATTTTTTTTCAAAGATTCAATCTTTGCTCATTAAAACACTCTTCGTGACGTCAAAGGGATCTCGAATAAGTTTAACTCAAAACTCTCATTTTTCCTTCAAAGATTTAATCTTAATATATTAAAATTGTCTATTGTCATAATAGGTACCTTGATTGAGGTATTTTTATTCAAAAATTTAATCTTTACTCTTTAAAATACTATTCGGAACGTTAAAGAGATCTCGAATAAGTTTGACTCAAAACTCTCATTTTCATTCAAATTTTCAATCCTTAGAAATTAAAAAGGTCTAATGACATAATAGGTACCTTTATAGAGGTATTTTTATTCAAAGATTCAATCTTTAGTCATTAAAACACTCTTTGCGACTTCATAGGTAACTTGAATAAGTTAAACTCAAAACTCTCACTTTTTTTCAAAGATTCAATCTTTATACAATAAAAAGGTCTAGTGAACTAATAGCTAACTTGTTTGAGGTAATTTTATTCAAATATTCAATCTTTAGTCATTAAAATACTCTTCGTGACGTCAATGGGATGTCGAATAAGTTTAACTCAAACTCTAATTTTCTTTTAAAGATATAACTGTATACGTTAAAATGGTCGAGTGACGTAATAGGTACCTTGATTTAGGTATTTTCATTCAAAGATTTAATCTTTACTCATTAAAACACTATTCGGGATGTCAAAGGGAACTCGAATAAATTTAACTCAAAACTCTCATTTTCTTTCAAAGATTCAATCTTTATACATTAAAATGGTCCAGTGACATAATAAGCACCTTTGTTGAGGTATTTTCATTCAAACATTCAATCTTTAGTCATTAAGACGGTCTTCGCGACTTCATAGGTAACTCAAATAAGTTAAACTCAAAACTTTCATTTTCTTTCAAAGATTCCATCTTTATACATTAAAAAGGTCTAGTGACGTAGTTGGTACCTTGATTAAGCTAATTTTATTCAATGATTCTGTCTTTACTCATTAAAACACTCTTCATGACGTCAAAGGGATCTCAAATAAATTTAACTCGAAACTCTCATTTTCGTTAAAAGGTTTAATCTTTATAAATTAAAATCATCTAGTGGCACAAAAAGTACCTTGATTGAGATAATTTCATTCAAAGATTCAATCTTTACTCATTAAAACACTCTTCGATACGTCAAAGGGATCACGAATAAGTTTAACTCAAAACTCTCGTGTTCTTTCAAAAATTTGATCTTTATACATTAAAATGGTCTAGTGGCGTAATAGGTACCTTGATTTGAGGTATTTTCATTCAAAGATTCAATCGTTACTCATTAAAACACTCCTCGCAACTTCATACGTAACCCGAATAAGTTAAACTCAAAACTCTCATTTTCTTTCAAAGATTCAATTTTTATATATTAAAAAGGTCTAGTGACAGATTAGGAACCTTGATTGAGGTAATTTCATTCAAAGATTCAATCCTTACTCATTAAAACACTCTTCGTCACGTCAAAGTGTTCTCGAATAAGTTTAACTCAAAACTCTCATTTCTTAACAAAGATTTAATCTTTATACATTAAAATGGTCTAGTGACATAATAGGTACCTTGATTGAGGTATTTTCATTCAAAGATTCATTCTTTGACCATTAAAACACTCTTAGGGACTTCATATGTGACCCGGAGAAGTTAATCTCAAAACTCTCATTTTCTTTCAAAGATTCAATCTTTATACATTAAAACGGTCTAGTGACAAAATAGGTATATTGATTGAGGTAATTTCATTCAAACATTCAATCTTTACTCATTAAAAACTCTTCGTGACGTCAAAGGGATCTCGAATAAATTTAACTCAAAACTCTCATTTTGTTTAAAGGATTCGACCTTTATACATTTAAAAAGGTCCAGTGACATAATAGGTACCCTGATTAAGGTGATTTCATTCAAAAATTCAATCTTTTCTCATTAAAACACTCTTCGTGATGTCAAGGGGATCTCGAATAAGTTTAACTCAAAACTCCCATTTTCTTTCAAAGATTCAATCTTTACACATTAAAATGGTTTAGTGAAATCACTGGTACCTTGATTGAGGTATTTTCATTCAAAGATTCAATCTTTGATCATTAAAACACTCTTCGGAACGTCAATGGGAACTCGAATAAGTTTCTCTCAAAACTCTCATTTTCATTCAAAGATTCAATCTTTAGTTATTAAAACACCCTTCGCGACTTCATAGGTAACTCGAACAAGTGAAACTCAAAACTCTCATTTTCTTACAAAGATTAAATCTTGATACACTAAAAAGTTCTCGTAACATAATAGATACTTTGATTGAGGTAATTTCATTCAACGATTCAATCTTTAGTCATTAAAACACTTTTCGTGACGTCAAAGTGATCTCGAATAAGTTTAACTCAAATCTCTCATTTTATTTCAAAGACTCAACCCTTATACATTAAAATGGTCTAGTGAAATAATATGAACCTTGATAGAGGTATTTTCAATCAAAGATTCAATCTTTGATCATTAAAACACTCTTCGGGACGTCAAAGGGAACTCGAATTAGTTCTAACTGAAAACTCTCATTTTCTTTCAAAGATTCAATTTTTATACGTTAATAAGGTCTATTGACATATAGGTACCTTTATTGAGGTATTTTCATTCGAAGATTCGATCTTTAATCACTAAAACACTCTTCGCAACTCCATACGTCACTCAAATAAGTAAAACTCCAAACTATCATTTTCTTTCAAAGATTCAATCTTTATACGTTAAAAATGTCTAGTGACATAATAGGTAACTTGATTCAGGTAATTTCATTCAAAAATTTAAACCTTACTCATTAAAACACTCTCCGTGACGTCAAAAGAATCTCGAATAAGTTTATCTCAAAACTCTTATTTTCTATCAAAGATTTTATCTTTATACATTAAAATGGTCTAGTGACATAAAAGGTAGTTTGATTGAGGTATTTTAATTCAAAGATTCAATCTTTACTTATTAAAACACTCTTTGGGTCCTCAAAGGGAACCTGAATATGTTTTACTCAAAATTCTCATTCTCTTTCAAGATTCAATCTTTATACCTTAAAAAGGTCTAGTGACATCATCGGCACCTTGATTGAGGTGATTTTTTTCAAAGATTCAATCTTTGCTCATTAAAACACTCTTCGTGACGTCAATGGGATCTCGAATAAGTTTAACTCAAAACTCTTATTTTCTTTCAAAGATTTAATCTTTATACATTAAAATTGTCTATTGACATAATAGGTACCTTGATTGAGGTATTTTTATTCAAAAATTCAATCTTTACTCATTAAAACACTCTTCGGAACGTAAAAGGGATCTCGAATAAGTTTGACTCAAAACTCTCATTTTCATTCAAAGATTCAATCTTTGATCATTAAAACACTCTTAGGGACGTCAAAGGGAACTCGAATTAGTTCAATTGTAAACTCTCATTTTCTTTCAAAGATTTAATTTTTATACGTTAATAAGGTCTACTGACATATAGGTACCATTATTGAGATATTTTCATTCAAAGATTCGATCTTTAGTCACTAAAACACTCTTCGCAACTCCATACGTCACTCAAATAAGTAAAACTCAAAAATATCATTTTCTTTTAATGATTCAATCTTTTTACGTAAAAAAAGGTCTAGTGACATAATAGATAACTCGATTCAGGTAATTTCATTCAAAGATTTAAACCTTACTCATTAAAACATTCTCCGTGACGTCAAAAGAATCTCGAATAAGTTTAACTCAAAACTCTCATTGCTTAACAAAGATTTAATCTTTATACATTAAAATGGTCTAGTGACTTAATAGGTAACTTGATTGAGGTATTTTCATTCAAAGATTCATTCTTTGACCATTAAAACACTCTTAGGGACTTCATATGTGACCCGGAGAAGTTAAACTCAAAACTCTCATTTTCTTTCAAAGATCAATCTTTATACATTAAAACGGTCTAGTGACAAAATAGATATCTTGATTGAGGTAATTTCATTCAAACATTCAATCTTTACTCATTAAAAACTCCTCGTGACGTCAAAGGGATCTCGAATAAATTTAACTCAAAACTCTCATTTTGTTTAAAGGATTCGACCTTTATATATTTAAAAAGGTCCAGTGAAATAATAGGTACCCTGATTGAGGTAATTTCATTCAAAGATTCAATCTTTTCTCATTAAAACACTCTTCGTGATGTCAAGGGGATCTCAAATAAGTTTAACTCAAAACTCCCATTTTCTTTCAAAGATTCAATATTTACACATTAAAATGGTTTAGTGAAATAACAGGTACCTTGATTGAGGTATTTTCTTTCAAAGATTCAATCTTTGATCATTAAAACACTCTTCGGAACGTCAAAGGGAACTCGAATAAGTTTCTCTCAAAACTGTCATTTTCAATCAAAGATTCAATCTTTAGTTATAAAAACACCCTTCGCGACTTCATAGGTAACTCGAACAAGTGAAACTGAAAACTCTCATTTTCTTACAAAGATTCAATCTTGATACACTAAAAGTTCTCGTGACATAATAGATACTTTGATTGAGGTAATTTCATTCAACGATTCAATCTTTACTCATTAAAACACTCTTCATGACGTCAAAGTGATCTCGAATAAGTTTAAGTCAAATCTCTCATTTTCTTTCAAAGATTCAACCCTTATACATTAAAATGGTCGAGTGAAATAATAGGAACCTTGATAGAGGTATTTTCAATCAAAGATTCAATCTTTGATCATTAAAACACTCTTCGGGACGTCAAAGGGTGCTCGAATTAGTTCAACTGAAAACTCTCATTTTCTTTCAAAGATTCAATTTTTATACGTTAATAAGGTCTACTGACATATAGGTACCTTTATTGAGGTATTTTCATTCGAAGATTCGATCTTTAATCACTAAAACACTCTTCGCAACTCCATACGTCCCTCAAATAAGTAAAACTTAAAACTATCATTTTCTTTCAAAGATTCAATCTTTATACGTTAAAAATGTCTAGTGACATAATAGGTACCTCGATTCAGGTAATTTCATTCAAAGATTTAAACCTTACTCATTAAAACACTCTCCGTGACGTCAAAAGAATCTCGAATAAGTTTATCTCTGACGACGGCCGTTCCAATACGCCAAACTAAATGTAGTGAATGTGTGGTTCAAGAAAAGCCCTTTATGTCAAATTTAAGTTTATAAAAACCACTACCAACACCACTACTAATGTAGCAAGAGTGAGTAGGGATCATCCCAAGGGATTATACGTGTTGGAATTTCAACTTCGACTCTAGCGTACCAAATGATTGCATAAGAGAGTTGGGTTGGTTGATTACTTCTAGAAAAGAATTAATTAAAATGCAATAAAAATAAAACTAAGTAGAGATAGGGATTTAAGAGATGAGAAGAGAGGACTTAGGGTGTTGGAATCACCACTAAGCTCATGTAATTAACCACTTGCTTTCCATTAATGGGGAATACATTATTGTGAACAAAATTGGTTCGACTAGCAAAGGTGACTAAAAAAGTGTATAATGTCTAAACAACATGTGAAAGGCTACAATATATCTATTGGAAGAGGAATATATTGTCTAGACAACATATGAAGAGAACAAAATATCAAATCAAGTCATTAAACCTTTCATTAAGCTCATAGTCCAAATAATTCACAAGGATGACTTAGTTAAACATGTATTGTCTAAACATCATGTGAGAGGCCACAATATATCTATTGGGAGAGGAATATATTGTCTAAACACATGTAAAAGATATAATATATCATAACAAGTCATTAATCCTTCATTAAGTTCAAAGTTCCATTACACCACAATATTAGAGCATATGCTTCTTGCATTCAAAAACATGGAACATCAAAGAACAAGCATGAATTGTCTTCCCCATCTAACACTACACTACAACTACACTACTAGCATGAAAATAAACTAAGGGAGAGGTATAATCCATCAAGGAATAAGTATGAACCATCAAGAGACATAACAAGAGCATTCCATTAAGCACTAATGTCTAGCCATCACTAGATTTTCAATCAATCACACATAGACATGCAATTAATTTAGAAAAACTAGTGTAGAGATCAATTCTCCAAATAATCACACATAAGACAACATGTAATTAAAATAGAGAATCAATGGAAGAATTAACCCATATGAATCATGTGAGACATAATTCCTAATTTAATCACATATAGACATGTAAATAAACTAGAGAATTAATAGGAAGAATTAGACCATAGAAATCATAAAAATATACCAAGATTCATGAAATTCACAAGGCTAGAACACTAATCACAACAATATATATAAAAATCTCCAAAAATAGAAATACAAGGGTTTAGATTATACAAGACTTTGGGCTCATCCAAGCCCTAAGTGTAGATCTAGTCAATCATGGAGGAGGTGGATGTAGTCATGGAATCAAGCTCCAAACATGGCTCCATCTTCTTCTTCCTCTTCTTCTTCTTCTTCTTTGAAGCTCTAGAGATGGAGAGATAGTGGATTTAGAGATGTGTTCTTGAGATGTGCCTCCACTTCTCTCTTTTCTTCTAACCCTAATCTCTAACTTTTCTAGAGAGAGAAATAAAAATTACAATGTAGAAAATAAAATAATAAATGCTTAAAGAATCCTCTTTTTACAAATCGGTTGCTTCCCTTTATATAGAAGGTCCTTTCCTTAGTCACTAAGTCTAGAATATATGCCCAAAAATATCTAATCCCGCAACTTTTTGGTAGGTGAACTTTTGGGCGCGCACGGAAAAAGTGACAGCTTGCTGCCAGCATGTCCAGTTCGATCGATCCAACTTATTTTCGATCGATCCAACTTATTTTTCGATCGATCCAACTTTTCTGATCAATCCAACTAAAAGTTCGATCGATCCAACTTTTCTGCTATCCATCCAACTTTTCAGCTTTTCAGTATCAGCTTCTTTTTGCTTCAAATCAGCCTCTTTTTGCTCCGGATCATCGCTAAGACTTAGTTTGACTCCAAAAAGGCCTTAAGAACTCATTTTTAGCCCATTTTAACATTATTGACCTGAAATAGACAAAAACACAAATAAGTACTAACACGGGTAAATAAGATAGATAAAGGTCCTAGAATACTCAAGCTTAAGGGGTTTAAATGTGTACTTTTCAGCGCTCATCACACCCCTAAATTTAAATATTGCTAGTCCCTAGTAATGAACTGCGAAGTAAGGAATGAAATAAACAACTAAACAACTATGAACTAGAAAGCAATAAAATGATAGTGCCACTTTCGTAGGGAATACGATTGCATTTAACATATGCAATAAGTCTTTTAAACCCCTAGGTTACCCCTAGTGGACGAGTGAAGTCTCGTGAGGGTTTCCAGAAATGATACCCACAAACATTAAGCTCATTCTTTCAAAAGAGGCACCAATATTACAAACAAGCATTGGGAGAAAACTACCTCAAGTATGCAATTTTTCAACCATTTCCAAGCAATCTCCCAAAATATCAACATCAAATAAGCAAGCATGGTCCTCCACACATCAAGAAAATGATCATGAAAATCGAAACAAGTCTAGAATCCATGTGAGAGGTCCGACATCAAGTGTGTTGCTATCTTAGCCAACTAGAGAAGTAATCACATCCTTACCCTCAAACTAGCACACAAATCTAGTACCGATCATCAAGATAAGAGAGTGGACCTTTTATTAAAGCTTTATTCTTCTAGGTGTGCTTATTCTTTTCATTCTATTTTTATTTTATTTTATTTTATTTTATTTTATTGAGGATCAAAGATGGAAATATTGTGCAATGTGTTGATCTCTTAAGCTTTCTAGAAGATTCATGTAGCGAGCGTTAGGTCAATGACTCCTAAACCAGATGGCTTTAGGGCATTAGGTGTTAAGACACCCCTACGGACTTACAAACTCAAATCAACTAGGCTACAAATTAAGACAACAACCATCTAATCATTTCCTACTTCTCACCTTTTGGGAGAAATCCTCACTTTTATTGCTTTTACAACTTTTTCTCTTTTTTTTTTTTTTTTTTTTTTTCAATTCAATTATTAACCTAGAGTTTGGGCCCTCCACCTTTCGGCGCGAGAAGTTCACTGCTTAATGAGGCAAGAATCACGGCTACTCAATGAAAAGGTTGTTATCCACCTTTATCAAGAATGAAAGCTTTCAATGCACTACTAGCCCAATTGGGATATAACTAATTCAATAATCAACAAAGCATGTACCCCACAATTGAATGCTAGCGTGCACTGGTGCTAGTGTAGAATCCTAGAATGAATCTCAAAACAATCATAAATTCAGGATGATGTGGACCACAAATGCAAGCAAGATATCAATCTTTTGAAAAATTTACTCCTAAATGGCATCCTCAAGGCATACAAGGAGTATTGGACTCTCAAGTCAAGCAATTTTTAAATTTTAAGCAATATAGTCCTCAAAAGATCAAAATCATAGCTAACATCAATCTCAAATCTCAATCATGCATTTAAAGCTCAAATCTTAAGTAGAATGCAACAAGACACCTTACCCCCAAACTTAAACTGCACATTGTCCTCAATGTGCAATGAGAACAATGGAAAAAAAAAAGTGGAAAGAGTATACCGTGGTGGTGTAGACATGAAGCCAGGTCATGATCCAATTCGAAAGACGTCTCCCCCAAACTTGGAATCAACAACCTACTTGAATAACCACACTAGCAAACTCACATTAAATATCAAATGGGATAAGAATAATCAAATCAAGCATTCTAATGCAATGTAACACATGATGCAAGAGAGATATAAGATCAAGCCCTAACTAAAGCATAAAGTATGTATGACTACACATAAGGGCACAATGATGAATCTTTTTATATTTTTCATTTAATGAAAGCAAGTATATACAAAATGCAAGAAAAATAAAGAATAAAATGCATGAACAAAATATAAAAAGAAAATTAAATAAGGCAAAATGTAATGAAAGAATATGTTCAATGTAAGAAATGAAAAACAATATGTGCAATGCAAGAAATGAAAAGGAACATGTACAATGCAAAAAAAAAAATGGAAAGAATATGTACAATGCAAGTATATACAAAATTTTCTTACTTTTTGTTTTTCATTTTTTTTTTTTTTTTTTTATATGTATATGTGAAAACATGCAAAGAAAAATGAAAAATGTAAGAAATATACAAAATGGGTGCTAAGTTTAACGTCTCTAGCAAGACGGAATGCTTCTTTGAAAAATCGTCTCATTTTTTTATTTTTTATTTTTTTAGACAAAACAAATATGTACACAAACAAAAATAAAAAGACAAGTGAATAAAAATAAAAATAAAAATACAAGAAGTAAAAATGTAAGGAAATAAAGAATGCAAAAAAAATTTTTTTTTTTCAAAATTAAAAATTAAAGTTAAACAAAATATTTTTGAATTTTTGGAAATAAGATAAAAGGAAATAAAATAAAAGAAAAGAAATATTATTATTATTATTATTATTATTATTATTATTATATATATATTTTTATTTTTAATACCAAGATAGAAGTAACTAAATAAAATAAAAAATAAAATAAAATAAAATAACAATAGAAATAGGAAAAAGTCAAAAAGTCAAAGGGTCAAAGGGGCAAAGCTGTGATCGATCGAAGATGAAGTTTGATCGATCGAACATAGCTATGATCGATCCGAGATGAAATTCGATCGATCGAACATGTAAAATTTTGGAGATCCCGAGAGCATGCATTTTGGAATTTGGATGCAGGTCCAAAATTTTTCTAAGTGTTGGGACTCATGATCGATCGAACCACATGTTGGATCGATCGGAAGGTAGTTCGATCGATCGAAATGGTTTACGATCGATCGAACTTTTGAAAATTTAGAGATCCCGAGAGCATGCATTTTGGAATTTGGATGCAGGTCCAAAAATTTTCTAAGTGTTGGGACTCAAGTGGAGTTTGATCGATTGAATCCATGGTTGGATCGATCGAATCCATAGTTGGATCGATCGAAGAACAATTCGATCGATCGAAGGTGCTCTTGTGATCGATCGAACTGGCACCAAATGCCTAATTTTGAACTGAAAGTGCAGAAAATCCTATGCTAAGCCCCAATGATGGTAACAAGAATGAAAATTTGAAAAATAGATGGAAGAATGTACACAAGAATGAAAAATAAAAAGAAATGAGGGAGGAATAGAATTATGAAACTCTACGAATACTAGTGTTTAACGTCTCTAGCAAGACGTTAGGTCAACTCACTAATCAAATGAATCAAAAACTGGATATGAAACATCCTTAATGTCCCACTTATGACAATAAAATCATCCTCCAAAAGAATGACTTGAAAAGAAATAAAAGAGATGATATTGTTCCTTTCATCCACGGTCTTGAAAACAAAATCAATCATGGTTAGGCTTGCCTCTTTGTTGTGTTCTTGAAACACATTCAAATGATCATCCATATTGATAATTGGTGAGGCATTGTCTTTCAAAGACTCATTTGGATTAATAAGAAACACCCTCTCTTCATCCCTCTTCTCCTCCTCATAAATTACCATTTCCTCACCTTCTAAGTAAGCTAAGGAGTCCATTAGAGAGTTTATTTCATTTTTAGAGCTTTTAAAGTCAAAACCACAATTTTTATACATTTCCAAAAGACACTCCTCAAGAGGGTCATTAGAGATAATAGAAGGAAGGCCCTCTTCAACAAGTTCCTCCTCCTTCTCTCCTACCTCAAATGTGGTCAACATCTCCTCACTCTCTAGAGTAGCCATCTCCGAGATAAAATCATAATCAAAACAAGGAAAGTCCTCATTAATCATGTTATGTTCTATTGGATTAGCCACTAACTCACTTGCCACTTCTTCCTCTATACAAGATAGAGTGCTAGGCATTAGCTCACTTGTTTCATTCTCCTCACTCTCATCATCCTCATCTATATACATTGAAGTTCTTGCCATTTTTTCATTTGCCTCTTCCTCCTCCTCTTGATGAGAAAGAGTACTTGCAATTTGCTCAACTTGAGCTTCTAAGTTGGCTAAAGTTTGAGAATAAGAATTAATAAGTGAAGTGTGTGAAATATGCACATCAAGTAAAGCTAACATTTTTTCTTCAAATCCAAGTGAGTACTTAGAAGGTGGTGGAATTGATTCATCATAAAATGGTGGGGGAGGGTAATAGTCACAAGAAGGATTAAATGAGTGATCAAGTCCATAATAAGATGATGCATAAAATGAATTGGACTCAATCTCATAAGGATTAAAACATGATGAAGGAGCATAAGGTGAAGGGATGTAATTCCCCCCCAAACTTGGATCAAACAATTCCTCCGTTCACAATTAAAACCCAAATGCAAGAAAAAAATTGGCCTCAACAAGGGCCTATGCTTGGACAAAAATTTAGCAATAAAATGAGCCTCAACAAGGGCTATCACAAGCATACAAAGAAGTGAAACAATTAAAATACAAGAGTGCCAAGAATTGCTCACAATGGTCCTTTAGCACTTCAATTCCAAATTTAGCTTTTAAGCTCCAATGATTGTTTTAAGTTCCAAAGTTCGCCTTCCTTGTAGTCAAGTACCTAATTGAACAAATAATAATGAGAATCAAGAGAAAATAATATACAATGGAAAATAAAATAAAAATAGAAGCAATCTAATGAACACTATTGTCTAGTTTAATTCCAACAAAACCGTTAATCCCCGGCGACGACGCCAAAATCTGACGACGGCCGTTCCAATACGCCAAACTAAATGTAGTGAATGTGTAGTTCAAGAAAAGCCCTTTATGTCAAATTTAAATTTATAAAAACCACTACCAACACCACTACTAACGTAGCAAGAGTGAGTAGGGATCGTCCCAAGGGATTATACGTGTTGGAATTTCAACTTCGACTCTAGCATACCAAATGATTGTAAAAAAGAGTTGGGTTGGTTGATTACTTCTAGAAAAGAATTAATTAAAATGCAATAAAAATAAAACTAAGTAGAGATAGGGATTTAAGAGATGAGAAGAAAGGACTTAGGGTGTTGGAATTACCACTAAGCTCATGTAATTAACCACTTGCTTTCCATTAATGGGGAATACATTATTGTGAACAAAATTGGTTCGACTAGCAAAGGTGACTAAAAAAGTGTATAATGTCTAAACAACATGTGAAAGGCTACAATATATCTATTGGAAGAGAAATATATTGTCTAGACAATATGTGAAGAGAACAAAATATCAAATCAAGTCATTAAACCTTTCATTAAGCTCATAGTCCAAATAATTCACAAGGATGACTTAGTTAAACATGTATTGTCTAAACATCATGTGAGAGGCCAAAAATATATCTATTGGGAGAGGAATATATTGTCTAAACACATGTGAAAGATATAATATATCATAACAAGTCATTAATCCTTCATTAAGTTCAAAGTTCCATTACACCACAATATTAGAGCATATGCTTCTTACATTCAAAAACATGGAACATCAAAGAACAAGCATGAATTGTCTTCCCCATCTAACACTACACTACAACTACACTACTAGTATGAAAATAAACTAAGGGAGAGGTATAATCCATCAAGGAATAAGTATGAACCATCAAGAGACATAACAAGAGCATTCCATTAAGCACTAATGTCTAGCAATCACTAGATTTTCAATCAATCACACATAGACATGCAATTAATATAGAAAAACTAGTGTAGAGATCAATTCCCCAAATAATCACACATAAGACAACATGTAATTAAAATAGAGAATCAATGGAAGAATTAGCCCATATGAATCATGTGAGACATAATTCCTAATTTAATCACACATAGACATGTAAATAAACTAGAGAATTAATAGGAAGAATTAGACCATGGAAATCATAGAAATATACCAAGATTCATGAAATTCACAAGGCTAGAACACTAATCACAACAATATATATAAAAATCCCCAAAAATAGAAATATAAGGGTTCAGATTACACAAGACTTAGGGCTCATCCAAGCCCTAAGTGTAGATCTAGTCAATCATGGAGGAGGTGGATGTAGTCATGGAATCAAGCTCCAAACATGGCTCCATCTTCTTCTTCCTCTTCTTCTTCTTCTTCTTTGAAGCTCTAGAGATGGAGAGATAGTGGATTTAGAGATGTGTTCTTGAGATGTGCCTCCACTTCTCTCTTTTCTTCTAACCCTAATCTCTAACTTTTCTAGAGAGAGAAATAAAAATTACAATGTAGAAAATAAAATGAGAAAAGCTTAAAGAATCCTCTTTTTACAAATGGGTTGCTTCCCTTTATATAGAAGGTCCTTTCCTTAGTCACTAAGTCTAGAATATATGCCCAAAAATATCTAATGCCGCAACTTTTTGGTAGGTGAATTTTTGAGCGCGCACGGAAAAAGTGACAGCTTGCTGCCAGCATGTCCAGTTCGATCGATTCAACTTATTTTTCGATCGATCCAACTTTTTCGATCGATCCAACTTATTTTTCGATCGATCAAACTTTTCTGACTGATCCAACTAAAAGTTCGATCGATCCAACTTTTTCTGCGATCCATCCCACTTTTCAGCTTTTCAGTATCAGCTTCTTTTTGCTCCAAATCAGCCTCTTTTTGCTCCGGATCATCGCTAAGACTTAGTTTGACTCCAAAAAGGCCTTAAGAACTGATTTTTAGCCCATTTTAACATTATTGACCTGAAATAGACAAAAACACAAATAAGTACTAACACGGGTAAATAAGATAGATAAAGGTCGTAGAATACTCAAGCTTAAGGGGTTTAAATGTGTACTTTTTAGCGCTCATCAATCTCGAAACTCTTATTTTCTATCAAATATTTTATCTTTATACATTAAAATGGTCTAGTGACATAAAAGGTAGTTTGATTGAGGTATTTTCATTCAAAGATTCAATCTTTACTTATTAAAACACCCTTTGGGTCCTCAAAGGGAACCTGAATATGTTTTACTCAAAATTCTCATTCTCTTTCAAGATTCAATCTTTATACCTTAAAAAGGTCTAGTGACATCATCGGTACCTTGATTGAGGTGATTTTTTTCAAAGATTCAATCTTTGCTCATTAAAACACTCTTCGTGACGTCAATGGGATCTCGAATAAGTCTAACTCAAAACTCTTATTTTCTTTCAAAGATTTAATCTTTATACATTAAAATTATCTATTGACATAATAGGTACCTTGATTGAGGTATTTTCATTCAAAAATTCAATCTTTACTCATTAAAACACTCTTCGTGACGTCAAAGTGATCTCGAATAAGTTTAAGTCAAATCTCTCATTTTCTTTCAAAGATTCAACCCTTATACATTAAAAAGGTCGAGTGAAATAATAGGAACCTTGATAGAGGTATTTTCAATCAAAGATTCAATCTTTGATCATTAAAACACTCTTCGGGACGTCAAAAGGAACTCGAATTAGTTCAACTGAAAACTCTCATTTTCTTTCAAAGATTCAATTTTTATACGTTAATAAGGTCTACTGACATATATGTACCTTTATTGAGGTATTTTCATTCGAAGATTCGATCTTCAATCACTAAAACACTTTTCGCAACTTCATACGTCACTCAAATAAGTAAAATTCAAAACTATCATTTTCTTTCAAAGATTCAATCTTTATACGTTAAAAATGTCTAGTGACATAATAGGTACCTCGATTCAGGTAATTTCATTCAAAGATTTAAACCTTACTCATTAAAACACTCTCCGTGACGTCAAAAGAATCTCGAATAAGTTTAACTCAAAACTTTTATTTTCTATCAAAGATTTTATCTTTATACAATAAAATGGTTTAGTGACATAAAAGGTACTTTGATTGAGGTATTTTCATTCAAAGATTCAATCTTTACTTATTAAAACACTCTTTGGGTCCACAAAGGTAACTTGAATATGTTTTACTCAAAATTCTCATTCTCTTTCAAGATTCAATCTTTATACCTTAAAAATGTTTAGTGACATAATCGGTACCTTGATTGAGGTGATTTTTTTTCAAAGATTCAATCTTTGCTCATTAAAACACTCTTCGTGACGTCAATGGGATCTTGAATAAGTTTAACTCAAAACTCTTATTTTCTTTCAAATATTTAATCTTTATACATTAAAATTGTCTATTAACATAATAGGTACCCTGATTGAGGTATTTTCATTCAAAGATTCAATCTTTACTCATTAAAACACTCTTCGGAACGTTAAAGGGATCTCGAATAAGTTTAACTCAAAAGTCTCATTTTCATTCAAAGATTCAATCTTTAGAAATTAAAAAGGTCTAATGACATAATAGGTACCTTTATAGAGGTATTTTTATTCAAAGATTCAATCTTTAGTCATTAAAACACTCTTTGCGACTTCATAGGTAACTTGAATAATATAAACTCAAAACTCTCACTTTCTTTCAAAGATTCAATCTTTATACAATAAAAAGGTCTAGTGACCTAATAGGTAACTTGTTTGAGGTAATTTCATTCAAAGATTCAATCTTTAGTCGTTAAAATACTCTTCGTGACGTCAATGGGATGTCGAATAAGTTTAACTCAAAAATCTAATTTTCTTTTAAAGAAATAATTGTATACGTTAAAATGGTCGAGTGATATAATAGGTATCTTGATTTAGGTATTTTTATTAAAAGATTTAATCTTTACTCATTAAAACACTATTCGGGACGTCAAAGGGAACTCGAATAAATTTAACTCAAAACTCTCATTTTCTTTCAAAGATTCAATCTTTATACATTAAAACGGTCCAATGACATAACAAGCACCTTTGTTGAGGTATTTTCATTCAAACATTCAATCTTTAGTCACTAAGACGGTCTTCGCGACTTAATAGGTAACTCGAATAAGTTAAATTCAAAACTTTCATTTTCTTTCAAAGATTCCATCTTTATACATTAAAAAGGTCTAGTGACTTAGTAGGTTCCTTGATTAAGCTAATTTTATTCAATGATTCTGTCTTTACACATTAAAACACTCTTCATGACGTCAAAGGGATCGCAAATAAATTTAACTCGAAACTCTCATTTTCGTTGAAATATTTAATCTTTGTAAATTAAAATCATCTAGTGACATAAAAAGTACCTTGATTGAGATAATTTCATTCAAAGATTCAATCTTTACTCATTAAAACACTCTTGGAGATGTCAAAGGGATCACGAATAAGTTTAACTCAAAATTCTCGTGTTCTTTCAAAAATTTGATCTTTATACAATAAAATGGTCTAGTGGCGTAATAGGTACCTTGATTTGAGGTATTTTCATTCAAAGATTCAATCGTTACTCATTAAAACACTCCTCGCGACTTCATACGCAACCCGAATATGTTAAACTCAAAACTCTCATTTTCTTTCAAAGATTCAATCTTTATACATTAAAAAGGTATAGTGACAGATTAGGAACTTTGATTGTGGTAATTTCATTCAAGGATTCAATCCTTACTCATTAAAACACTCTTCGTCACGTCAAAGTGTCCTTGAATAAGTTTAACTCAGAACTCTCATTTCTTAACAAAGATTTAATCTTTATACATTAAAATGGTCTAGTGACATAATAGGTACCTTGATTGAGGTATTTTCATTCAAAGATTCATTCTTTGACCATTAAAACACTCTTTGGGACTTCATACATGACCCGGAGAAGTTAAACTCAAAACCCTCATTTTCTTTCAAAGATTCAATCTTTATATATTAAAACGGTCTAGTGACAAAATAGGTATCTTGATTGAGGTAATTTGATTCAAACATTCAATCTTTACTCATTAAAAACTCTTCGTGACGCCAAAGGGATCTCGAATAAATTTAACTCAAAACTCTCATTTTTTTTAAAGGATTCGACCTTTATACATTTAAAAAGGTCCAGTGACATAATAGGTACCCTGATTGAGGTAATTTCATTCAAAGATTCAATCTTTTCTCATTAAAACACTCTTCGTGATGTCAAGGGGATCTCGAATAAGTTTAACTCAAAACTCCCATTTTCATTCAAAGATTCCATCTTTACACATTAAAATGGTTTAGTGAAATCATTGGTACCTTGATTGAGGTATTTTCATTCAAAGATTCAATCTTTGATCATTAAAACACTCTTCGGAACGTCAAAGGAAACTCGAATAAGTTTCTCTCAAAACTCTCATTTTCATTCAAAGATTCAATCTTTTGTAATAAAAACACCCTTCGCGACATCATAGGTAACTCGAACAAGTGAAACTCAAAACTCTCACTTTCTTACAAAAATTCAATCTTGATACACTAAAAAGTTCTCGTGACATAATAGATACTTTGATTGAGGTAATTTCATTCAACGATTCAATCTTTACTCATTAAAATACTCTTCGTGACGTCAAAGTGATCTCCAATAAGTTTAACTCAAATCTCTCATTTTCTTTCAAAGATTCAACCCTTATACCCTAAAATGGTCTAGTGAAATAATAGGAACCATGATAGAGGTATTTTCAATCAAAGATTCAATCTTTGATCATTAAAACACTCTTCGGGACGTAAAAGGGAACTCGAATTAGTTCAACTGAAAACTCTCATTTTCTTTCAAAGATTCAATTTTTATACGTTAATAAGGTCTACTGACATATAGGTACCTCTATTGAGGTATTTTCATTCAAAGATTCGATCTTTAACCAATAAAACACTCTTCGCAACTCCATACGTCACTCAAATAAGTAAAACTCAAAACTATTATTTTCTTTCAAAGATTCAATCTTTATACGTTAAAAATGTCTAGTGACATAATAGGTACCTCGATTCAGGTAATTTCATTCAAAGATTTAAACCCTACTCATTAAAACACACTCCGTGACGTCAAAAGAATCTCGAATAAGTTTAACTCAAAACTCTTATTTTCTATCAAAGTTTTTATCTTTATACATTAAAATGGTCTAGTGACATAAAAGGTACTTTGATTGAGGTATTTTCATTCAAAGATTCAATCTTTACTTATTAAAACACTCTTTGGGTCCTCAAAGGGAACTTGAATATGTTTTACTCAAAATTCTCAATCTCTTTCAAGATTCAATCTTTATACCTTAAAAAGGTCTAATGACATAATCGGTACCTTGATTGAGGTGATTTTTTTCAAAGATTCAATCTTTGCTCATTAAAACACTCTTTGTGACGTCAATGGAATCTCGAATAAGTTTAACTCAAAACTCTTATTTTCTTTTAAAGATTTAATCTTTATACATTAAAATTGCCTATTGACATAATAGGTACCTTGATTGAGGTATTTTCATTCAAAGATTCAATCTTTACTCATTAAAACACTCTTCGGAACGTTAAAGGGATATCGAATAAGTTTGCCTCAAAACACTCATTTTCATTCAAAGATTCAATATTTGATCAGTAAAACACTCTTCAGGACGTCAAAGGGAACTCGAATTAGTTCAACAGAAAACTCTCATTTTCTTTTAAAGATTCAATTTTTATACGTTAATAAGGTCTACTGACATATAGGTACCTTTATTGAGGTATTTTCATTCGAAGATTCGATCTTTAGTCACTAAAACAGTCTTCGCAACTCCATACGTCACTCAAATAAGTAAAACTCAAAACTATCATTTTCTTTCAAAGATTCAATCTTTATACGTAAAAAAAGGTCTACTGACATAATAGATACCTCGATTCAGGTATATTCATTCAAAGATTTAAACCTTACTTATTAAAACATTCTCCGTGACGTCAAAAGAATCTCGAATAAGTTTAACTCAAAACTCTTATTTTCTATCAAATATTTTATCTTTCTACATTTAAATGGTCTAGTGACATCAAAGGTACTTTGATTGAGGTATGTTCTTTCAAAGATTCAATCTTTACTTATTAAAACACACTTTGGGTCCTCAAAGGGAACTTGAATATGTTTTACTCAAAATTCTCATTCTCTTTCATGATTCAATCTTTATACCTTAAAAAGGTCTAGTGACATCACCGGTACCTTGATTGAGGTGATTTTTTTTTCAAAGATTCAATCTTTGCTCATTAAAACATTCTTCGTGACGTCAAAGGGATCTCGAATAAGTTTAACTCAAAACTCTCATTTTCTTTCAAAGATTTAATCTTTATACATTAAAATTGTCTATTGACATAATAGGTACCTTGATTGAGGTATTTTCATTCAAAGATTCAATCTTTACTCACTAAAACACTCTTTGGAATGTTAAAGGGATCTCGAATAAGTTTAACTCAAAACTCTCATTTTCATTCAAAGATTCAATCTTTAGAAATTAAAACGGTCAAATGACATAATAGGTACCTTTATAGAGGTATTTTTATTCAAAGATTCAATCTTTAGTCATTAAAACACTATTTGCGACTTCATAGATAACTTGAATAAGTTAAACTCAAAACTCTCACTTTCTTTCAAAGATTCAATCTTTATGCAATAAAAAGGCCTAGTGACCTAATAGGTAACTTGTTTGAGGTAATTTCATTCAAAGATTCAACCTTTAGTCATTAAAATACTCTTCGTGACGTCAATGGGATGTCGAATAAGTTTAACTCAAAACTCTAATTTTCTTTTAAAGATATAACTGCATACCTTAAAATGGTCGAGTGACATAATAGGCGCCTTGATTTAGGTATTTTCATTCAAAGATTTAATCTTTACTCATTAAAACACTCTTCGGGACGTCAAAGGGTACTCGAATAAATTTAACTCAAAACTCTCATTTTCTTTCAAAGATTCAATCTTTATACATTAAAACGGTCCAGTGACATAATAAGCACCTTTGTTGAGGTATTTTCATTCAAACATTCAATCTTTAGTCATTTCGACGGTCTTCGCGACTTCATAGGTAACTCGAATAAGTTAAACTCAAACATTCATTTTCTTTCAAAGATTCCATCTTTATACATTGAAAAGGTTTAGTGACTTAGTAGGTACCTTGATTAAGCTAATTTTATTCAATGATTCTGTCTTTACTCATTAAAACACTCTTCATGACGTCAAAGGGATCTCAAATAAATTTAACTCGAAACACTCATTTTCGTTGAAAGATTTAATCTTTATAAATTAAAATCATCTAGTGACATAAAAAGTACCTTGATTGAGATAATTTCATTCAAAGATTCAATCTTTACTCATTAAAACACACTTCGAGACGTAAAAGGGATCATGAATAAGTTTAACTCAAAACTCTCGTGTTCTTTCAAAAATTTGATCTTTATACATTAAACTCAAAACTCTCATTTTCTTTGAAAGATTCAATCTTTATACATTAAAACGGTCTAGTGACAAAATAGGTATCTTGATTGAGATAATTTCATTCAAACATTCAATCTTTACTCATTAAAAACTCTTCGTGACGTCAAAGGGATCTCAAATAAATTTAAGTCAAAACTCTCATTTTGTTTAAAGGATTCGACCTTTATACATTTAAAAAGGTCCAGTGACATAATAGGTACCCTGATTGAGGTAATTTCATTCAAAGATTCAATCTTTTCTCATTAAAACACTCTTCGTGATGTCAAGGGGATCTCGAATAAGTTTATCTCAAAACTCCCATTTTCTTTCAAAGATTCAATCTTTACACATTAAAATGGTTTAGTGAAATCACAGGTACCTTCATTGAGATATTTTCATTTAAAGAATCAATCTTTGATCATTAAAACACTCTTCGGAACATCAAAGGGAACTCGAATAAGTTTCTCTCAAAACTCTCATTTTCATTCAAAGATTCAATCTTTAGTTATAAAAACACCCTTCGCGACTTCATAGGTAACTCGAACAAGTGAAACTCAAAACTCTCATTTTCTTACAAAGATTCAATCTTGATACACTAAAAAGTTCTCGTGACATAATAGATACTTTGACTGAGGTAATTTCATTCAACGATTCAATATTTACTCATTAAAACACTCTTCGTGACGTCAAAGTGATCTCGAATAAGTTTAACTCAAATCTCTCATTTTCTTTCAAAGATTCAACCCTTATACATTAAAATGGTCTAGTGAAATAATAGGAACCTTGATAGAGGTATTTTCAATCAAAGATTCAATGTTTGATCTTTAAAACACTCTTCGGGACGTCAAAGGGAACTCGAATTAGTTCAACTGAAAATTCTCATTTTCTTTCAAAGATTCAATTTTTTTACGTTAATAAGGTCTATTGACATATAGGTACCTTTATTGAGGTATTTTCATTCGAAGATTCGATCTTTAATTACTAAAACACTCCTCGCAACTCCATACGTCACTAAAATAAGTAAAACTCAAAACCATTATTTTCTTTCAAAGATTCAATCTTTATACGTAAAAAAAGGTCTAGTGACATAATAGGTACCTCGATTCAGGTAATTTCATTCAAAGATTTAAACCTTACTCATTAAATCACTCTCCGTGACGTCAAAAGAATCTCGAATAAGTTTAACTCAAAACTTCTATTTTCTATCAAAGATTTTATCTTTATATATTAAAAAGGTCTAGTGACATAAAAGGTACTTTGATTGAGGTATTTTCATTCAAAGATTCAATCTTTACTTATTGAAACACTCTTTGGGTCCTCAAAGGGAACTTGAATATGTTTTACTCAAAATTCTCATTCTTTTCCAAGATTCAATCTTTATACCTTAAAAAGGTCTAGTGACATAATCGGTACCTTGATTGAGGTGATTTTTTTCAAAGATTAAATCTTTGCTCATTAAAACACTCTTCGTGACGTCAATGTGATAGCGAATAAGTTTAACTCAAAACTCTTATTTTCTTTCAAAGATTTAATCTTTATACATTAAAATTGTCAATTGACATAATAGGTACCTTGATTGATGTATTTTCATTCAAAGATTCAATCTTTACTCATTAAAACACTCTTCGGAATGTTAAAGGGATATCGAATAAATTTGACTCAAAACTCTCATTTTCATTCAAAGATTCAATCTTTGATCATGAAAACACTCTTCGGGACGTCAAAGGGAACTCGAATTAGTTCAACTGAAAACTCTCATTTTCTTTCAAAGATTCAATTTTTATACGTTAATAAGGTCTTCTGACATATAGGTACCTTTATTGAGGTATTTTCATTCGAAGGTTAGATCTTTAGTCACTAAAACACTCTTTGTAACTCCATACGTCACTCAAATAAGTAAAACTCAAAACTATCATTTTCTTTCAAAGATTCAATCTTTATACGTAAAAAAAGGTCAAGTGACATAATAGATACCTCGATTCAGGTAATTTCATTCAAAGATTTAAACCTTACTCATTAAAACATTCTCCGTGACGTCAAAAGAATCTCGAATAAGTTTAACTCAAAACTCTTATTTTCTATCAAAGATTTTTTCTTTATACGTTAAAATGGTGTAGTGACATAAAAGGTACTTTGATTGAGGTATTTTCATTCAAAGATTCAATCTTTACTTATTAAAACACACTTTGGGTCCTCAAAGGGAACTTGAATATGTTTTACTCAAAATTCTCATTCTCTTTCAAGATTCAATCTTTATACCTTAAAAAGGTCTAGTGACATCATCGGTACCATGATTGAGGTGATTTTTTTCAAAAATTCAATCTTTGCTCATTAAAACACTCTTCGTGACAAAGGGATCTCGAATAAGTTTAACTCAAAACTCTCTTTTTCTTTCAAAGATTTAATCTTTATACATTAAAATTGTCTATTGACATAATAGGTACCTTGATTGAGGTATTTTCATTCAAGGATTCAATCTTTACTCATTAAAACACACTTCGGAACGTTAAAGGGATCTTGAATAAGTTTGACTCAAAACTCTCATTTTCATTCAAAGATTCAATCTTTAGAAATTAAAAAGGTCTAACGACATAATAGGTATCTTTATAGAGGTATTTTTATTCAAAGATTCAATCTTTAGTCATTAAAACACTCTTTGCGACTTCATAGGTAACTTGAATAAGTTAAACTCAAAACTCTCACTTTTTTTTAAAGATTCAATCTTTATACAATAAAAAGGTCTAGTGACCTAATAGGTAACTTGTTTGAGGTAATTTCATTCAAAGATTCAATATTTGGTCATTAAAATACTCTTCGTGACGTCAATGGGATGTCGAATAAGTTTAACTCAAAACTTTAATTTTCTTTTAAAGATATAACTGTATACGTTAAAATGGTCGAGTGACATAATAGGTACCTTGATTTAGGTATTTTCATTCAAAGATTTAATCTTTACTCATTAAAACACTCTTCGGGATGTCAAAGAGAACTCGAATAAATTTAACTCAAAACTCTCATTTTCTTTCAAAGATTCAATCTTTATACATTAAAATGGTCCAGTGACATAATAAGCACCTTTGTTGAGGTATTTTCATTCGAATATTCAATCTTTAGTCAATGAGACGGTCTTCGCGACTTCATAGGTAACTCGAATAAGTTAAACTCAAAACTTTCATTTTCTTTTAAAGATTCCATCTTTATACATTAAAAAGGTCTAGTGACTTAGTAGGTACCTTGATTAAGCTAATTTTATTCAACGATTCTGTCTTTACTCATTAAAACACTCTTCATGACGTCAAAGGGACGTCAAAAAAATTTAACTCGAAACTCTCATTTTCATTAAAAGATTTAATCTTTATAAATTAAAATCATCTAGTGACATAAAAAGTACCTTGATTGAGATAATTTCATTCAAAGATTCAATGTTTACTCATTAAAACACTCTTCAAGACGTCAAAGGGATCACGAATAAGTTTAACTCAAAACTCTCGTGTTGTTTGAAAGATTTAATCTTTATACATTAAAATTGTCAACCAACATAATAGGTACCTTGATTGTGGTATTTTCATTCAAAGATTCAATCTTTACTCATTAAAACACTCTTCGGGACGCCAAAGGGAACTCGAATTAGTTCAACTGAAAACTCTCATTTTCTTTCAAAGATTTAATTTTTATACGTTAATAAGGTCTACTGACATATAGGTACCTTTATTGAGGTATTTTCATTCAAAGATTCGATCTTTAGTCACTAAAACACTCTTCGCAACTCCATACGTCACTCAAATAAGTAAAACTCAAAACTATCATTTTCTTTCAAAGATTCAATCTTTATACGTAAAAAAAGGTCTAGTGACATAATAGATACCTCGATTCAAGTAATTTCATTCAAAGATTTAAACCTTACTCATTAAAACACTCTTCGTGACGTCAAAAGAATCTCGAATAAGTTTAACTCAAAACTCTTATTTTCTATCAAAGATTTTATCTTTATACATTAAAATGGTCTAGTGACATAAAAGGTACTTTGATTGAGGTATTTTTATTCAAAGATTCAATCCATACTAATTAAAACACTCTTCGTCACGTCAAAGTGTTCTCGAATAAGTTTAACTCGAAACTCTCATTTCTTAACAAAGATTTAATCTTTATACATTAAAATGGTCTAGTGACATAATAATAGGTAACTTGATTGAGGTATTTTCATTGAAAGATTCATTCTTTGACCATTAAAACACTCTTCTAGACTTCATACGTGACCCGGAGAAGTTAAACTCAAAACTCTCATTTTCTTTCAAAGATTCAATCTTTATACATTAAAACGGTCTAGTGACAAAATAGGTATCTTGATTCTGGTAATTTCATTCAAACATTCAATCTTTACTCATTAAAAACTCTTTGTGACGTCAAAGGGATCTCGCATAAATTTAACTCAAAACTCTCATTTTGTTAAAGGAGTCGACCTTTATACATTTAAAAAGGTCCAGTGACATAATAGGTACCCTGATTGAGGTAATTTCATATCAAAGATTCAATCTTTTCTCATTAAAACACTCTTCGTGATGTTAAGGGGATCTCGAATAAATTTAACTCAAAACTCCCATTTTCTTTCAAAGATTCAATCTTTACACATTAAAATGGTTTAGTGAAATCATAGGTACCTTGATTGAGGTATTTTCATTCAAAGATTCAATCTTTGATCACTAAAACACTCTTCGGAACGTCAAAGGGAACTCGAATAAGTTTATCTCAAAACTCTCATTTTCATTCAAAGGTTCAATCTTTAGTTGTAAAAACACACTTCGCGACTCCATAGGCAACTCGAACAAGTGAAACTCAAAACTATTATTTTCTTACAAAGATTCAATCTTTAAACGTAAAAAAAGGTCTAGTGACATAATAGATTCCTCGATTCAGGTAATTTCATTCCAAAATTTAAACCTTACTCATTAAAACATTCTCCGTGACGTCAAAAGAATCACGAATAAGTTTAACTCAAAACTCTTATTTTCTATCAAAGATTTTATCTTTATACGTTAAAATGGTCTAGTGACATAAAAGGTATTTTGATTGAGGTATTTTCATTCAAAGATTCAATCTTTACTTAATAAAACACACTTTGAGTCCTCAAAGGGAACTTGAATACGTTTTACTCAAAATTCTCATTCTCTTTCAAGATTCGATCTTTATACCTTAAAAAGGTCTAGTGACATCATTGGTACCCTGATTGAGGTGATATTTTTTCAAAGATTCAATCTTTTCTCATTAAAACACTCTTCGTGACGTCAAAGAGATTTCGAATAAGTTTAACTCAAAACTCTCATTTTCTTTCAAAGATTTAATCTTTATACATTTAAATTGTTGATTGACATAATAGGTACCTTGATTGAGGTATTTTCATTCAAAGATTCAATCTTTACTCATTAAAACACTCTTCGGAACGTTAAAGGGATCTCGAATAAGTTTGACTCAAAACTCTCATTTTCATTCAAAGATTCAATCTTTAGAAATTAAAAAGGCCTAATGACATAATAGGTACCTTTATAGAGGTATTTTTATTCAAAGATTTAATCTTTAGTCATTAAAACACTCTTTGCGACTTCAAAGGTAACTTGAATAAGTTAAACTCAAAACTCTCACTTTCTTTCAAAGATTCAATCTTTATACAATAAAAAGGTCTACTGACCTAATAGGTAACTTGTTTGAGGTAATTTCATTCAAAGATTCAATATTTAGTCATTAAAATACTCTTCGTGACGTCAGTGCGATGTCGAATAAGTTTAACTCAAAACTCTTATTTTCTTTTAAAGATATAACTGTATACGTTAAAATGGTCGAGTGACATAATCGGTCCCTTGATTTAGGTATTTTCATTCAAAGATTTAATCTTTACTCATTAAAACACTCTTCGGGACGTCAAAGGGAACTCGAATAAATTTAACTTAAAACTCTCATTTTCTTCAAAAGATTTAATCTTTATACATTAAAACGGTCCAGTGACATAATAAGCACCTTTGTTGAGGTATTTTCATTCAAACATTCAATCTTTAGCCATTAAGACGGTCTTCGCGACTTCATAGGTAACTCGAATAAGTTAAACTCAAAACTTTCATTTTCTTTCAAAGATTCCATCTCTATACATTAAAAAGGTCTAGTGACTTGGTAGGTACCTTGATTAAGCTAATTTTATTCAATGATTCTGTCTTTACTCAATAAAACACTCTTCATGACGTCAAAGGGATCTCAAATAAATTTAACTCGAAACTCTCATTTTCGTTCAAAGATTTAATCTTTATAAACTAAAATCATCTAGTGACATAAAAAGTACCTTGATTGAGTTAATTTCATTTAAATATTCAATCTTTACTCATTAAAACACTCTTCGAGGCGTCAAAGGGATCACGAATAAGTTTAACTCAAACTTTCGTGTTCTTTCAAAAATTTGCTCTTTATACATTAAAATGGTCTAGTGGCGTAATTGGTACCTTGATTTGAGGTATTTTCATTCAAAGATTCAATCGTTACTCATTAAAACACTCCTCGCGACTTCATACGTAACCCGAATAAGTTAAACTCAAAACTCTCATTTTCTTTCAAAGATTCAATCTTTATATATTAAAAGGGTCTAGTGACAGATTAGGAACCTTGATTGAGGTAATTTTATTCAAAGATTCAATCCTTACTCATTAAAACACTCTTCGTCATGTCAAAGTGTTCTTGAATAAGTTTAACTAAAAACTCTCATTTCTTAACAAAGATTTAATCTTTATACATTAAAATGGTCTAGTGACATAATAGGTACCTTGATTGAGGTATTTTCATTCAAAGATTCATTCCTTGACCATTAAAACACTCTTCGGGACTTCATACGTGACCCGGAGAAGTTAAACTCAAAACTCTGATTTTCTTTCAAAGATTCAATCTTTATACATTAAAACGGTCTAGTGACAAATTAGGTATCTTGATTGAGGTAATTTCATTCAAACATTCAATCTTTACTCATTAAAAACTCTTCGTGATGTCAAAGGGATCTCGAATAAATTTAACTCAGAACTCTCATTTTGTTTAAAGGATTCGACCTTTATACATTTAAAAAGGTCCAATGACATAATAGGTACCCTGATTAAGGTAATTTCATTCAAAGATTCAATCTTTTCTCATTAAAATACTCTTCGTGATGTCAAGGTGATCTCGAATAAGTTTAACTCAAAACTACCATTTTCTTTCAGAGATTCAATCTTCACACATTAAAATGGTTTAGTGAAATCACAGGTACCTTCATTGAGGTATTTTCATTCAAAGATTCAATCTTTGATCATTAAAACACTCTTCGGAACGTCAAAGGGAACTCGAATAAGTTTCTCTCAAAACTCTCATTTTCATTCAAAGATTCAATCTTTAGTTATAAAAACACCCTTCGCGGCTTCATAGGTAACTCGAACAAGTGAAACTCAAAACTCTCATTTTCTTACAAAGATTCAATCTTGATACACTAAAAAGTTCTCGTGACATAATAGATACTTTTATTGAGGTAATTTCATTCAACGACTCAATCTTTACTCTTTAAAACACCCTTCGTGACGTCAAAGTGATCTCGAATAAGTTTAACTCAAATCTCTCATTTTCTTTCAAAGATTCAACCCTTATACATTAAAATGGTCTAGTGAAATAATAGGAACCTTGATAGAGGTATTTTCAATCAAAGATTCAATCTTTGATCATTAAAACACTCTTTGGGACGTCAAAGGGAACTCGAATTAGTTCAACTGAAAACTCTCATTTTCTTTCAAAGATTCAATTTTTATACGTTAATAAGGTCTACTGACATATAGGTACCTTTATTGAGGTATTTTCATTCGAAGATTCGATCTTTAATCACTAAAACACTATTCGCAACACCATACATCACCCAAATAAGTAAAACTCAAAACTCTCATTTTCTTTCAAAGATTCTATCTTTATACGTTAAAAATGTCTAGTGACATAATAGGTACCTCGATTCAGGTTATTTCATTCAAAGATTTAAACCTTACTCATTAAAACACTCTCCGTGACGTTAAATGAATCTCGAATAAGTTTAACTGAAAACTCTTATTTTCTACCAAAGATTTTATCTTTATACATTAAAATGGTCTAGTGACTATAAAGGTACTTTGATTGAGGTATTTTCATTCAAAGATTCAATCTTTACTTATTAAAACACTCTTTGGGTCCTCAAAGGGAACTTGAATATGTTTTACTCAAAATTCTCATTCTCTTTCAAGATTCAATCTTCATACCTTAAAAAGGTCTAGTGACATAATCGGCACCTTGATTGAGGTGATTTTTTTTTAAAGATTCAATCTTTGCTCATTAAAACACTCTTCGTGACGTCAATGGGATCTAGAATAAGTTTAACTCAAAACTCTTATTTTCTTTCAAAGATTTAATCTTTATACATTAAAATTGTCTATTGACATAATAGATATCTTGATTGAGGTATTTTCATTCAAAGATTCAATCTTTACTCATTAAAACACTCTTCGGAATGTTAAAGGGATCTTGAATAAGTTTGACTCAAAACTCTCATTTTCATTCAAAGATTCAATCGTTGATCATTAAAACACTCTTCGGGACGTCAAAGGGAACTCAAATTAGTTCAACCGAAAACTCTCATTTTCTTTCAAAGATTCAATTTTTATACGTTAATAAGGTCTCTGACATATAGGTACCTTTATTGAGGTATTTTCAATCGAAGATTCGATCTTTAGTCACTAAAACACTCTTCGCAAATCCATACGTCACTCAAATAAGTAAAACTCAAAACTATCATTTTCTTTCAAAGATTCAATCTTTATACGTAAAAAAAGGTCTTGTGACATAATAGATTCCTCGGTTCAGGTAATTTCATTCCAAAATTTAAACCTTACTCATTAAAACATTCTCCGTGACGTCAAAAGAATCACGAATAAGTTTAACTCAAAACTCTTATTTTCTATCAAAGATTTTATCTTTATACGTTAAAATGGTCTAGTGACATAAAAGGTATTTTGATTGAGGTATTTTCATTCAAAGATTCAATCTTTACTTAATAAAACACACTTTGAGTCCTCAAAGGGAACTTGAATACGTTTTACTCAAAATTCTCATTCTCTTTCAAGATTCGATCTTTATACCTTAAAAAGGTCTAGTGACATCATTAGTACCCTGATTGAGGTGATTTTTTCTCAAAGATTCAATCTTTGCTCATTAAAACACTCTTCGTGACGTCAAAGAGATCTCGAATAAGTTTAACTCAAAACTCTCATTTTCTTTCAAAGATTTAATCTTTATACATTTAAATTGTCGATCGACATAATAGGTACCTTGATTGAGGTATTTTCATTCAAAGATTCAATCTTTACTCATTAAAACACTCTTCGGAACGTCAAAGGGATCTCGAATAAGTTTGACTCAAAACTCTCATTTTCATTCAAAGATTCAATCTTTAGAAATTAAAAAGGCCTAATGACATAATAGGTAGCTTTATAGAGGTATTGTTATTCAAAGATTCAATCTTTAGTCATTAAAACACTCTTTGCGACTTCAAAGGTAACTTGAATAAGTTAAACTCAAAACTCCCACTTTCTTTCAAAGATTCAATCTTTATACAATAAAAAGGTCTAGTTACCTAACAGGTAACTTGTTTGAGGTAATTTCATTCAAAGATTCAATATTTAGTCATTAAAATACTCTTCGTGACGACAGTGCGATGTCGAATAAGTTTAACTCAAAACTCTTATTTTCTTTTAAAGATATAACTGTATACGTTAAAATGGTCGAGTGACATAATCGGTACCTTGATTTAGGTATTTTCATTCAAAGATTTAATCTTTACTCATTAAAACACTCTTCGGGACGTCAAAGGGAACTCGAATAAATTTAACTTAAAACTCTCATTTTCTTCAAAAGATTTAATCTTTATACATTAAAACGGTCCAGTGACATAATAAGCACCTTTGTTGAGGTATTTTCATTCAAACATTCAATCTTTAGCCATTAAGACAGTCTTCGCGACTTCATAGGTAACTCGAATAAGTTAAACTCAAAACTTTCATTTTCTTTCAAAGATTCCATCTTTATACATTAAAAAGGTCTAGTGACTTAGTAGGTACCTTGATTAAGCTAATTTTATTCAATGATTCTGTCTTTACTCATTAAAACACTCTTCATAACGTCAAAGGGATCTCAAATAAATTTAACTCGAAACTCTCATTTTCGTTGAAAGATTTAATCTTTATAAATTAAAATCATCTAGTGACATAAAAAGTACCTTGATTGAGATAATTTCATTCAAAGATTCAATCTTTACTCATTAAAATACTCTTCGAGATGTCAAAGGGATCAGGAATAAGTTTAACTCAAAACTCTCGTGTTCTTTCAAAAATATGATCTTTATACATTAAAATGGTCTAGTGGCGTAATAGGTACCTTGATTTGAGGTATTTGCATTCAAAGATTCAATCGTTACTCATTAAAACACTCCTCGCGACTTCATACGTAACCCGAATAAGTTAAACTCAAAACTCTCATTTTCTTTCAAAGATTCAATCTTTATACATTAAAAAGGTCTAGTGACCGATTATGGAACCTTGATTGTGGTAATTTCATTCAAAGATTCAATCCTTACTCATTAAAACACTCTTCGTCATGTCAAAGTGTTCTCGAATAAGTTTAACTCAAAACTCTCATTTCTTAACAAAGATTTAATCTTTATACATTAAAATGGTCTAGTGACATAATAGGTACCTTGATTGAGTTATTTTCATTCAAAGATTCATTCTTTGACAATTAAAACACTCTTCGGGACTTCATAAGTGACCCGGAGAAGTTAAACTCAAAACTCTCATTTTCTTTCAAAGATTCAATCTTTATACATTAAAACGGTCTAGTGACAAAATAGGTATCTTGATTGACGTAATTTCATTCAAACATTCAATCTTTACTCATTAAAAACTCTTCGTGACGTCAAAGGGATCTCGAATAAATTTAACTCAAAACTCTCATTTTGTTTAAAGGATTCGACCTTTATACATTTAAAAAGGTCCAGTGACATAATAGGTACCATGATTGAGGTAATTTCATTCAAAGATTCAATTTTTTCTCATTAAAACACTCTTCGTGATGTCAAGGGGATCTCGAATAAGTTTAACTCAAAATTCCCATTTTCTTTCAGAGATTCAATATTTACACATTAAAATGGTTTAGTGAAATCACAGGTACCTTCATTGAGGTATTTTCATTCAAAGATTCAATCTTTGATCATTAAAACGCTCTTCGGAACGTCAAAGGGAACTCGAATAAATTTCTCTCAAAACTCTCATTTTCATTCAAAGATTCAATCTTTAGTTAAAAACACCCTTCACGACTTCATAGGTAACTCGAACAAGTGAAACTCAAAACTCTCATTTTCTTACAAAGATTCAATCTTGATACACTAAAAAGTTCTCGTGACATAATAGATACATTGATTGAGGTAATTTCATTCAACGATTCCATCTTTACTCACTAAAACACTCTTCGTGACGTCAAAGTGATCTCGAATAAGTTTAACTCAAATCTCTCATTTTCTTTCAAAGATTCAATCTTTATACATTAAAATGGTCTAGTGAAATAATAGAAACCTTGATAGAGGTATTTTCAATCAAAGATTCAGTCTTTGATCATTAAAATACTCTTCGGGATATCAAAGGGCACTCGAATTGGTTCAACTGAAAACTCTCATTTTCTTTCAAAGATTCAATTTTTATACGTTAATAAGGTCTACTGACATATAGGTACCATTATTGAGGTATTCAATCTTTAATCACTAAAACACTCTTCGCAACTCCATACGTCACTCAAATAAGTAAAACTTAAAACTATCATTTTCTTCCAAAGATTCAATCTTTATACGTTAAAAATGTCAAGTGACGTAATAGGTACCTCGATTCAGGTAATTTCATTCAAAGATTTAAACCTTACTTATTAAAACACTCTCCGTGACGTCAAAAGAATCTCGAATAAGTTTAACTCAAAACTCTAATTTTCTATCAAAGATTTTATCTTTATACATTAAAATGGTCTAGTGACATAAAAGGTACTTTGATTGAGGTATTTTCATTCAAAGATTCAATCTTTACTTATTAAAATACTCTTCGGGTCCTCAAAGGGAACTTGAATATGTTTCACTCAAAATTCTCATTCTCTTTCATGATTCAATCTTTATACCTTAAAAAGGTCTAGTGACATAATCTTAACCTTGATTGAGGTGATTTTTTTCAACGATTCAATCTTTACTCATTAAAACACTCTTCGTGACGTCAATGGGATGTCGAATAAGTTTAACTCAAACTCCTATTTTCATTCAAAGATTTAATCTTTATACATTAAAATTGTCTATTGACATAATAGGTACTTTGATTGAGGTATTTTCATTCAAAGATTCAATCTTTACTCATTAAAACACTCTTCGGAACGTTAACGGGATCTCGAACAAGTTTAACTCAAAACTCACATTTTCATTCAAAGATTCAATCGTTGATCATTAAAACACTCTTCGGGACGTCAAAGGGAACTCGAATTAGTTCAACAGAAAACTCTCATTTTCTTTTAAAGATTCAATTTTTATACGTTAATAAGGTCTACTGACATATAGATACCTTTATTGAGGTATTTTCATTCGAAAATTCGATCTTTAGTCACTAAAACACTCTTCGCAACTCCATACGTCACTCAAATAAGTACAACTCAAAACTATCATTTTCTTTCAAAGATTCAATCTTTATACGTAAAAAAAGGTCTAGTGACATAACAGATACCTCGATTCAGGTAATTTCATTCAAAGATTTAAACCTTACTCATTAAAACATTCTCCGTGACGTCAAAAGAATCTCGAATAAGTTTAACTCAAAACTCTTATTTTCTACCAAAGATTTTATCTTTATACGTTAAAATGGTCTAGTGACATAAAAGGTACTTTGATTGAGGTATTTTCATTCAAAGATTCAATCTTTACTTATTAAACACACTTTGGGGCCTCAAAGGGAACTTGAATATGTTTTACTCAAAATTCTCATTCTCATTCAAGATTCAATCTTTATGCCTTAAAAAGTCTAGTGACATCATCGGTACCTTGATTGAAGTGATTTTTTTTCAAAGATTCAATCTTTGCTCATTAAAACCCTCTTCGTGACGTCAATGGGATCTCGAATAAGTTTAACTCAAAACTCTCATTTTCTTTCAAAGATTTAATCTTTATACATTAAAATTGTCTATTGACATAATAGGTACCATGATTGTGGTATTTTCATTCAAAGATTCAATCTTTACTCATTAAAACACTCTTCGGAACGTTAAAGGGATCTCGAATAAGTTTGACTCAAAACTCTCATTTTCATTCAAAGATTCACTCTTTAGAAATTAAAAAGGTCTAATGACATAATAGGTACCTTTATAGAGGTATTTTTATTCAAAGATTCAATCTTTAATAATTAAAACACTCTTTGCGACTTCATACGTAACTTGAATAAGTTAAACTCAAAACTCTCATTTTCTTTCAAAGATTCAGTCTTTATACAATAAAAAGGTCTAGTGACCTAATAGGTAACTTGTTTTAGGTAATTTCATTCAAAGATTCAATCCTTAGTCATTAAAATACTGTTCGTGACGTCAATGGGATGTCGAATAAGTTTAACTCAAAACTCTAATTTTCTTTTAATGATATAACTGTATACGTTATAATGGTCAAGTGACATAATAGGTACCTTGATTTAAGTATTTTCATTCAAAGATTTAATCTTTACTCATTAAAACACTCTTCGGGATGTCAAAGGGAACTCGAATAAATTTAACTCAAAACTCTCATTTTCTTTCAAAGATTCAATCTTTATACATTAAAATGGTCCAGTGACATAATAAGCACCTTTGTTGAGGTATTTTCATTCAAACATTCAATCTTTAGTCATTAAGACGGTCTTCGCGACTTCATAGGTAACTCAAATAAGTTAAACTCAAAACTTTCATTTTCTTTCAAAGATTCCATCTTTATACATTAAAAAGGTCTAGTGACTTAGTTGGTACCTTGATTAAGCTAATTTTATTCAATGATTCTGTCTTTACTCATTAAAACACTCTTCATGACGTCAAAGGGATCTCAAATAAATTTAACTCGAAACTCTCATTTTCGTTAAAAGGTTTAATCTTTATAAATTAAAATCATCTAGTGGCACAAAAAGTACCTTGATTGAGATAATTTCATTCAAAGATTCAATCTTTACTCATTAAAACACTCTTCGAGACGTCAAAGGGATCATGAATAAGTTTAACTCAAAACTCTCGTGTTCTTTCAAAAATTTGCTCTTTATACATTAAAATGGTCTAGTGGCGTAATAGGTACCTTGATTTGAGGTATTTTCATTCAAAGATTCAATCGTTACTCATTAAAACACTGCTCACGACTTCATACGTAACCCGAATAAGTTAAACTCAAAACTCTCATTTTCTTTCAAAGATTCAATTTTTATATATTAAAAAGGTCTAGTGACAGATTAGGAACCTTGATTGAGGTAATTTCATTCAAAGATTCAATCCTTACTCATTAAAACACTCTTCGTCACGTCAAAGTGTTCTCGAATAAGTTTAACTCAAAACTCTCATTTCTTAACAAAGATTTAATCTTTATACATGAAAATGGTCTAGTGACATAATAGGTACCTTGATTGAGGTATTTTTATTCAAAGATTCATTCTTTGACCATTAAAACACTCTTAGGGACTTCATACGTGACACAGAGAAGTTAATCTCAAAACTCTCATTTTCTTTCAAAGATTCAATCTTTATACATTAAAACAGTCTAGTGACAAAATAGGTATCTTGATTGAGGTAATTTCATTCAAACATTCAATCTTTACTCATTAAAAACTCTTCGTGACGTCAAAGGGATCTCGAATAAATTTAACTCAAAACTCTCATTTTGTTTAAAGGATTCGACCTTTATACATTTAAAAAGGTCCAGTGACATAATAGGTACCCTGATTGAGGTGATTTCATTCAAAGATTCAATCTTTTCTCATTAAAACACTCTTCGTGATGTCAAGGGGATCTCGAATAAGTTTAACTCAAAACTCCCATTTTCTTTCAAAGATTCAATCTTTACACATTAAAATGGTTTAGTGAAATCACAGGTACCTTGATTGAGGTATTTCCATTCAAAGATTCAATCTTTGATCATTAAAACACACTTCAGAACGTCAAAGGGAACTCGAATAAGTTTCCCTCAAATCTCTCATTTTCATTCAAAGATTCAATCTTTAGTTATGAAAACACCCTTCGCGACTTCATAGGTAACTCGAACAAGTGAAACTCAAAACTCTCATTTTCTTACAAAGATTCAATCTTGATACACTAAAAAGTTCTTGTGACATAATAGATACTTTGATTGAGGTAATTTCATTCAACGATTCAATCTTTACTCATTAAAACATTATTCGTGACGTCAAAGTGATCTCGAATAAGTTTAACTCAAATCTCTCATTTTCTTTCAACGATTCAATCCTTATACATTAAAATGGTCTAGTGAAATAATAGGAACCTTGATAGAGGTATTGTCAATCAAAGATTCAATCTCTGATCATTAAAACACTCTTCGGGACGTCAAAGGGAACTCGAATTAGTTCAACTGAAAACTCTCTTTTTCTTTCAAAGATTTAATTTTTATACGTTAATAAGGTCTACTGACGTATAGGTACCTTTATTGAGGTATTTTCATTCGAAGATTTGATCTTTAATCACTAAAACACTCTTCGCAACTCCATACGTCGATTCAGGTAATTTCTATCAAACTTTTAATCTTTATACATTAAAATTGTCTATTGACATAATAGGTATTTTGATTGTGTTATTTTCATTCAAAGATTCAATCTTTACTCGTTAAAATACTCTTCGGAACGTTAAAGGGATCTCGAATAAGTTTGACTCAAAACTCTCATTTTCATTTAAAGATTCAATCGTTGATCATTAAAACACTCTTCGGGACATCAAAGGGAACTCGAATTAGTTCAACTGAAAACTCTCATTTTCATTCAAAGATTCAATCGCTGATCATTAAAACACTCTTCGGGACGTCAAAGTGAACTCGAATTAGTTCAACTGAAAACTCTCATTTTCTTTCAAAGATTCAATTTTTATACGTTAATAAGGTCTACTGACATATAGGTACCTTTATTGAGGTATTTTCATTCGAAGATTCGATCTTTAGTCACTAAAACACTCTTCGCAACTCCATACGTCACTCAAATAAGTAATACTCAAAACTATCATTTTCTTTCAAAGATTCAATCTTTATACGTAAAAAAAGGTCTAGTGACATAATAGATACCTCGATTCAGGAAATTTCAATCAAAGATTTAAACCTTACTCATTAAAATATTCTCCGTGACGTCAAAAGAATCTCGAATAAGTTAAACCAAAACTCTCACTTTCTTTCAAAGATTCAATCTTTACACAATAAAAAGGTCTAGTGACCTAATAGGTAACTTGTTTGAGGTAATTTCATTCAAAGATTCAATCTTTAGTCATTAAAATACTCTTCGTGACGTCAATGGGATGTCGAATAGGTTTAACTCAAAACTATAATTTTCTTTTAAAGATATAACTGTATACGTTAAAATGGTCGAGTGACATAATAGGTACCCCTATTTAGGTATTTTCATTCAAAGATTTAATCTTTACTCATTAAAACACTCTTCGGGATGTCAAAGGGAACTCGAATAAATTTAACTCAAAACTCTCATTTTCTTTCAAAGATTCAATCTTTATACATTAAAACGGTCCAGTGACATAATCAGCACCTTTGTTGAGGTATTTTCATTCAAACATTCAATCTTTAGTCATTAAGACGGTCTTCGCGACTTCATAGGTAACTCGAATAAGTTAAACTCAAAACTTTTATTTTCTTTCAAAAGATTCCATCTTTATACATTAAAAAGGTCTAGTGACTTAGTAGGTACCTTGATTAAGCTAACTTTATTCAACGATTCTGTCTTTACTCATTAAAACACTCTTCATGACGTCAAAGGGATCTCAAATAAATTTAACTCGAAACTCACATTTTCGTTGAAAGATTTAATCTTTATAAATTAAAATCATCTAGTGACATAAAAAGTACCTTGATTGAGATAATTTCATTCATTAAAACACTCTTCGAGACGTCAAAGGGATCACGAATAAGTTTAACTCAAAACACTCGTGTTCTTTCAAAAATTTGATCTTTATACATTAAAATAGTCTAGTGGTGTAATTGGTACCTTGATTTGACGTATTTTCATTCAAAGATTCAATCGTTACTCATTAAAACACTCCTCGCGACTTCATACGTAACCCGAATAAGTTAAACTCAAAACTCTCATTTTCTTTCAAAGATTCAATCTTTATACATTAAAAAGGTCTAGTGACAGATTAGGAACCTTGATTGAGGTAATTTCATTCAAAGATTAAATCCTTACTCATTAAAACACTCTTCGTCACGTCAAAGTGTTCTCGAATAAGTTTAACTCAAAACTCTCATTTCTTAACAAAGATTTAATCTTTATACATTAAAATGGTCTAGTGACATAATAGGTACCTTGATTGAGGTATTTTCATTCAAAGATTCATTCTTTGATAATTAAAACACTTTTCGAGACTTCATATGTGACCCGGAGAAGTTAAACTCAAAACTCTCATTTTCTTTCAAAGATTCAATCTTTATACATTAAAACGGTCTAGTGACAAAATAGGTATCTTGATTGAGGTAATTTCATTCAAACATTCAATCTTTCCTCATTAAAAACTCTTCGTGACGTCAAAGGGATCTCGAATAAATTTAACTCAAAACTCTCATTTTGTTTAAAGGATTCGACCTTTATACATTTAAAAAGATTCAGTGACATAATAGGTACCCTGATTGAGGTAATTTCATTCAAAGATTCAATCTTTTCTCATTAAAACACTCTTCGTGATGTCAAGGGGATCTCAAGTAAGTTTAACTCCAAACTCCCATTTTCTTTCAAAGATTCAACCTTTACACATTAAAATGGTTTAGTGAAATCACAGGTACCTTGATTGAGGTATTTTCATTCAAAGATTCAATCTTTGATCATTAAAACACTTTTCGGAACGTCAAAAGGATTTCGAATAAGTTTCTCTCAAAACTCTCATTTTCATTCAAAGATTCAATCTTTAATTATAAAAACACCCTTCGCGACTTCATAGGTAACTCGAAAAAGTGAAACTCAAAACTCTCATTTTCTTACAAAGATTCAATCTTGATACACTAAAAAGTTCTCGTGACATAATAGATACTTTGATTAAGGTAATTTCATTCAACGATTCAATCTTTACTCATTAAAACACTCTTCGTGACGTCAAAGTGATCTCGAATAAGTTTAACTCAAATCTCTCATTTTCTTTCAAAAATTCAACCCTTATACATTAAAATGGTCTAGTGAAATAATAAGAACCTTGATAGAGGTATTTTCAATCAAAGATTCAATCTTTGATCATCAAAACACTCTTTAAGATGTCAAAGGGAACTCGAATTAGTTCAACTGAAAACTCTCATTTTCATTCAAAGATTCAATTTTTATACGTTAATAAGGTCTACTGACATATAGGTACCTTTATTGAGGTATTTTCATTCGAAGATTCGATCTTTAATCACTAAAACACTCTTCGCAACTCCATAAATCACTCAAATAAGTAAAACTTAAAACTATCATTTTCTTTCAAAGATTCAATCTTTATACGTTAAAAATGTCTAGTGACATAATGGATACCTCGATTCAGGTAATTTCATTCAAAGATTTAAACCTTACTCATTAAAACACTCTCCGTGATGTCAAAAGAATCTCGAATAAGTTTAACTCAAAACTCTTATTTTCTATCAAAGATTTTATCTTTATACATTAAAATGGTCTAGTGACGTAAAAGGTACTTTGATTGAGGTATTTTCATTCAAAGATTCAATCTTTACTTATTAAAACACTCTTTGGGTCCTCAAAGGGAACTTGAATATGTTTTACTCAAAATTGTCATCCTCTTTCAAGATTCAATCTTTATACCTTAAAAAGGTCTAGTGACATTATCGGTACCTTGATTGAGGTGATTTTTTTCAAAGATTCAATCTTTGCTCATTAAAATACTCTTCGTGACGTCAAAGGGATCTCTAATAAGTTTGACTCAAAACTCTCATTTTCGTTCAAAGATTCAATCTTTAGAAATTAAAAAGGTCTAATGACATAATAGGTACCTTTATAGGGGTTTTTTTATTCAAAGATTTAAACTTTAGTAGTTAAAACACTCTTTGCGACTTCATAGGTAACTTGAATAAGTTAAACTCAAAACTTTCACTTTCTTTCAAAGATTCAATCTTTATACAATAAAAAGGTCTAGTGACCTAATAGGTAACTTGTTTGAGGTAATTTCATTCAAAGATTCAATCTTTAGTCATTAAAATACTCTTCGTGACGTCAATGGGATGTCAAATAAGCTTAACTCAAAACTCTAATTTTCTTTTAAAGATATAACTGTACACGTTAAAATGGTCAAGTGACATAATAGGTACCTTGTTTAAGATATTTTCATTCAAAGATTTAATCTTTACTCATTAAAACACTCTTCGGGACGTAAAAGGGAACTCGAATAAATTTAACTCAAAACTCTCATTTTCTTTCAAAGATTCAATCTTTATACATTAAAATGGTCCAGTGACATAATAAGCACCTTTGTTGAGGTATTTTCATTCAAACATTCAATCTTTTTGTCATTAAGACGGTCTTCGCTACTTCATAGGTAACTCGAACAAGTTAAACTCAAAACTTTCATTTTCTTTCAAAGATTCCATCTTTATACATTAAAAAGGACTAGTGACTTAGTAGTTACCTTGATTAAGCTAATTTTATTCAATGATTCTGTCTTTACTCATTAAAACACCCTTCATGACGTCAAAGGGATCTCAAATAAATTTAACTCGAAACTCTCATTTTCGTTGAAAGATTTATTCTTTATAAATTAAAATCATCTAGTGACATAAAAAATACCTTGATTGAGATAATTTCATTCAAAGATTCAATTTTACTCATTAAAACACTCTTTGAGACGTCAAGGGGATCACGAATAAGTTTAACTCAAAACTCTCGTGTTCTTTCAAAAATTTGATCTTTATACATTAAAATGGTCTAGTGGCATAATAGGTACCTTGATTTGAGGTATTTTCATTCAAAGATTCAATCGTTACTCATTAAAACACTCCTCGCGACTACATAAGTAACCCCGAATAAGTTAAACTCAAAACTCTCATTTTCTTTCAAAAATTCGATCTTTATACATTAAAAAGGTCTAGTGGCAGATTAGGAACCTTGATTGAGGTAATTTTATTCAAAGATTCAATCCTTACTCATTAAAACACTATTCGTTACGTCAAAGTGTTCTCGAATAAGTTTAACTCAAAACTCTCATTTCTTAACAAAGATTTAATCTTTATACATTAAAATGGTCTAGTGACAAAATAGGTACCTTGATTGAGGTATTTTCATTCATTGATTCATTCTTTGACCATTAAAACACTCTTCGGGACTTCATACGTGACCCGGAGAAGTTAAACTCAAAACTCTCATTTTCTTTCAAAGATTCAATCTTTATACATTAAAACGGTCTAGTGACAAAATAGGTATCTTGATTGAGGTAATTTCATTCAAACATTCAATCTCTACTCATTAAAACCTCTTCGTGACGTCAAAGGGATCTCGAATAAATTTAACTCATAACTCTCATTTTGTTTAAAGGATTCGACCTTTATAAATTTAAAAAGGTCCAGTGACATAATAGGTACCCTGATTGAGGTAATTTCATTCAAAGATTCAATCTTTGATCATTAAAACACTCTTCGGGATGTCAAAGGGAACTCGAATTAGTTCAACTGAAAACTCTCATTTTCTTTCAAAGATTTAATTTTTATACGTTAATAAGGTCTACTGACATATAGGTACCTTTACTGAGCTATTTTCACTCGAAGATTCGATCTTTAATCACTAAAACACTCTTCGCAACTCCATACTTCACTCAAATAAGTAAAACTCAAAACTATCATTTTCTTTCAAAGATTCAATCTTTATACGTTAAAAATGTCGAGTGACATAATGGGTACCTCGATTCAGGTAATTTCATTCAAAGATTTAAACCTTACTCATTAAAACACTCTCCGTGACGTCAAAAGAATCTCGAATAAGTTTAACTCAAAACTCTTATTTTCTATCAAAGATTTTATCTTTATACATTAAGATGGTCTAGTGACATAAAGGGTACTTTGATTGAGGTATTTTCATTCAAAGATTCAATCTTTACTTATTAAAACACTCTTTGGGTCCTCAAAGGGAACTTGAATATGTTTTACTCAAAATTCTCATTCTCTTTCAAGATTAAATCTTTATACCTTAAAAAAGTCTACTGACATAATCGGTACCTTGATTGAGGTGATTTTTTTCAAAGATTCAATCTTTGCTCATTAAAACACTCTTCGTGACGTCAATGGGATCTCGAATAAGTTTAACTTAAAACTCTTATTTTCTTTTAAAGATTTAATCTTTATACTATAAAATTGTCTATTGACATAATAGGTACCTTGATTGAGGTATTTTCATTCAAAGATTTAATCTTTACTCATTAAAACACTCTTCGGAACGTTAAAGGGATCACGAATAAGTTTGACTCAAAACTCTCATTTTCATTCAAAGATTCAATCGTTGATCATTAAAACACTCTTCGGGACGTCAAAGGGAACTCGAATTAGTTCAACCGAAAACTCTCATTTTCTTTCAAAGATTCAATTTTTATACGTTAATAAGGTCTACTGACATATAGGTACCTTTATTGAGATATTTTCATTCGAAGATTCGGTCTTTGGTTAGTAAAACACTCTTCGTAACTCCATACATCACTCAAATTAGTAAAACTCAAAACTATCATTTTCTTTCAAAGATTCAATCTTTATACGTAAAAAAAGGTTTAGTGACATAATAGATACCTCGATTCAGGTAATTTCATTCAAAGATTTAAACCTTACTCATTAAAACATTCTCCGTGACGTCAAAAGAATCTCCAATAAGTTTAACTCAAAACTCTTATTTTCTATCAAACATTTTATCTTTATACGTTAAAATGGTCTAGTGACATAAAAGGTACTTTGATTGAGGTATTTTCATTCAAAGATTCAATCTTTTCTTATTAAAACACACTTTGGGTCCTCAAAAGGAACTTGAATATGTTTTACTCAAAATTCTCATTCTCTTTCAAGATTCAATCTTTATACCTTAAAAAGGTCTAGTGACATCATCGGTACCTTGATTGAGGTGATTTTTTTCAAAGATTCAATCTTTGCTCATTAAAATACTCTTCGTGACGTCAAAGGGATCTCGAATAAGTTTAACTCAAAACTCTCATTTTCTTTCAATGATTTAATCTTTATACATAAAAATTGTCTATTGACATAATATGTACCTTGATTGAGGTATTTTCATTCAAAGATTCAATCTTTGCTCATTAAAACACTCTTCGTGACGTCAATGGGATCTCGAATAAGTTTAACTCAAAACTCTTATTTTCTTTCAAAGATTTAATCTTTATGCATTAAAATTGTCTATTGACATAATAGGTACCTTGATTGAGATATTTTCATTTAAAGATTCAATCTTTGATCATTAAAACACTTTTCGAGACGTCAAAGGGAACTCAAATTAGTTCAACTGAAAACTCTCATTATCTTTCAAAGATTTAATTTTTATACGTTAATAAGGTCTACTGACATATAGGTACCTTTATTGAGGTATTTTTATGAAAAGATTCGATCTTTAGTCACTAAAACACTTTTCACAACTCCATACGTCACTTAAATAAGTAAAACTCAAAACTATCATTTTCTTTCAAAGATTCAATCTTTATACATAAAAAAAGGTCTAGTGACATAATAGATACCTCGATTCAGATAATTTCATTCAAAGATTTAAACCTTACTCATTAAAACATTCTCCGTGACGTCAAAAGAATCTCGAATAAGTTTAACTTAAAACTCTTATTTTCTATCAAAGATTTTATTTTTATACGTCAAAATGATCTAGTGACATAAAAGGTACTTTGATTGAGGTATTTTCATTCAAAGATTCAATCTTTACTTTTTAAAACACACTTTGGGTCCTCAAAGGGAACTTGAATATGTTTTACTCAAAATTCTCATTCTCTTTCAAGATTCAATCTTTATACCTTAAAAAGGTCTAGTGACATCATCGGTACCTTGATTGAGGTGATTTTTTTCAAAGATTCAATCTTATCTCATTAAAACACTCTTCATGACGTCAAAGAAATCTCGAATAAGTTTAACTCAAAACTCTCATTTTCTTTCAAAGATTTAATCTTTATACATAAAAATTGTCTACTGACATAATAGGTACCTTAACTGAGGTATTTTCATTCAAAGATTCAATCTTTACTCATTAAAACACTCTTTGGAACGTTAAAGGGATCTCGAATAAGTTTGACTCAAAACTCTCATTTTCATTCAAAGATTCAATCTTTAGAAATTAAAAAGGTCTAATGACGTAATAGGTACCTTTATAGAGGTATTTTTATTCAAAGATTCAATCTTTAGTCATTAAAACACTCTTTGTGACCTCATAGGTAACTTGAATAAGTTAAACTCAAACCTCTCACTTTCTTTCAAAGATTCAATCTTTGTACAATAAAAATGTCTAGTGACCTAATAGGTAACTTATTTGAGGTAATTTCATTCAAAGATTCAATCTTTAGTCATTAAAATAGTCTTCGTGACGTCAATGGGATGTCGAATAGGTTTAACTCAAAACTCTAATTTTCTTTTAAAGATATAACTGTATACGTTAAAATGGTCGAGTGACATAATAGGTACCTTGATTTAGGTATTTTCATTCAAAGATTTAATCTTTACTCATTAAAACACTCTTCGGGACGTCAAAGGGAACTCGAATAAATTTAACTCAAAACTCTCATTTTCTTTCAAAGATTCAATCTTTATACATTAAAATGGTCCAGTGACATAATAAGCACCTTTGTTGAGGTATTTTCATTCAAACATTCAATCTTTAGTCATTAAGACGGTCTTCGCGACTTCATAGGTAACTCGAATAAGTTAAACTCAAAACTTTCATTTTCTTTCAAAGATTCCATCTTTATACATTAAAAAGGTCTAGTGACTTAGTAGGTACCTTGATTAAGCTAATTTTATTCAATGATTTTGTCTTTACTCATTAGAACACTCATCATGACGTCAAAGGAATCTCAAATAAATTTAACTCGAAACTCTCATTTTCGTTGAAAGATTTAATCTTCATAAATTAAAATCATCTAGTGACATAAAAAGTACCTTGATTGAGATAATTTCATTCAAAGATTCAATCTTTACTCATTAAAACACTCTTCGAGACGTCAAAGGGATCACGAATAAGTTTAACTCAAAACTCTCGTATTCTTTCAAAAATTTGATCTTTATACATTAAAATGGTCTAGTGGCGTAATAGGTACCTTGATTTGAGGTATTTTCATTCAAAGATTCAATCGTTACTCATTAAAACACTCCTCGCGACATCATACGTAACCCGAATAAGTTAAACTCGAAACTTTCATTTTCTTTCAAAGATTCAATCTTTATACATTAGAAAGGTCTAGTGACAGATTAGGTACCCTGATCGAGGTAATTTCATTGAAAGATTCAATCCTTATTCATTAAAACACTCTTCGTCACGTCAAAGTATTCTCGAATAAGTTTAACTCAAAACTCTCATTTCTTAACAAAGATTTAATCTTTATACATTAAAATTGTCTAGTCACATAATAGGTACCTTGATTGAGGTATTTTGATTCAAAGATTCATTCTTTGACCATTAAAACAATCTTCGGGACTTCATACGTGACCCGGAGAAGTTAAACTCAAAACTCTCATTTTCTTTCAAAGATTCAATCTTTATACATTAAAACGGTCTAGTGACAAAATAGGTATCTTGATTAAGGTAATTTCATTCAAACATTCAATCTCTACTCATTAAAAAATCTTCGTGACGTCAAAGGGATCTCGAATAAATTTAACTCAAAACTCTCATTTTGTTTAAAGGATTCGACCTTTATACATTTAAAAAGATCCAGTGACGTAATAGGTACCGTGATTGAGGTAATTTCATTCAAAGATTCAATCTTTTCTCATTAAAACACTCTTCGTGATGTCATGGGGATCTCGAATAAGTTTAACTCAAAACTCCCATTTTCTTTCAAAGATTCAATCTTTACACATTAAAATGGTTTAGTGAAATCACAGGTACCTTGACTAAGGTATTTTCAATCAAAGATTCAATCTTTGATCATTAAAACACTCTTCGGAACGTCAAAGGGAACTCGAATAAGTTTCTCTCAAAACTCTTATTTTCATTCAAAGATTCAATCTTTAGTTATAAAAACACCCTTCGCGACTTCATAGGTAACTCGAACAAGTGAAACTCAAAACTCTCATTTTCTTACAAAGATTCAATCTTGATACACTAAAAAGTTCTCGTGACATAATAGATACTTTGATTGAGCTAATTTCATTCAACGATTCAATCTTTACCTATTAAACACTCTTCTTGACGTCAAAGTGATCTCGAATAAGTTTAACTCAAATCTCTAATTTTCTTTCAAAGATTCAATCCTTATACGTTAAAATGATCTAGTGAAATAATAGGAACCTTGATAGAGGTATTTTCAATCAAAGATTCAATCTTTGATCATTAAAACACTCTTCGGGACGTCATACGTGACCCGGAGAAGTTAAACTCAAAACTCTCATTTTCTTTCAAAGATTCAATCTTTATACATTAAAACGGTCTAGTGACAAAATAGGTATCTTGATTGAGGTAATTTCATTCAAACATTCAATCTCTACTCATTAAAAACTCTTCGTGATGTCAAAGGGATCTCGAATAAATTTAACTCAAAACTCTCATTTTATTTAAAGGATTCGACCTTTATACATTTAAAAAGGTCGAGTGACGTAATAGGTACCCTGATTGAGGTAATTTCTTTCAAAGATTCAATCTTTTCTCATTAAAACACTCTTCGTGATGCCAAGGGGATCTCGAATAAGTTTAACTCAAAACTCCCTTTTTCTTCCAAAGATTCAATCTTTACACATTAAAATGGTTTAGTGAAATCACAGTTACCTTGATTGAGGTATTTTCATTCAAAGATTCAATCTTTGATCATTAAAACACTCTTCGGAACGTCAAAGGGAACTCGAATAAGTTTTCTCTCATAACTCTCATTTTCATTCAAAGATTCAATCTTTAGTTATAAAAACACCCTTCGCGACTTCATAGGTAACTCGAACAAGTGAAACTCAAAACTCTCATTTTCTTACAAAGATTCAATCTTGATACACTAAAAAGTTCTCGTGACATAATAGATACTTTGATTGAGGTAATTTCATTCAACGATTCAATCTTTACTCATTAAAACACTCTTCGTGACGTCAAAGTGATCTCGAATAAGTTTAACTCAAATCTCTCATTTTCTTTCAGAGATTCAATCCTTATACATTAAAATGGTCTAGTGAAATAATAGGAACCTTGATAGAGGTATTTTCAATCAAAGATTCAATCTTTGATCATTAAAACACTATTCGGGACGTCAAAGGGAACTCGAATTAGTTCAACTGAAAACTCTCATTTTCTTTCAAAGATTCATTTTTTATACGTTAATAAGGTCTACTGACATATAGGTACCTTTATTGAGGTATTTTCATTCGAAGATTTGATCTTTAATCACTAAAACACTCTTCGCAACTCCATACGTCGATTCAGGTAATTTCTATCAAACTTTTAATCTTTATACATTAAAATTGTCTATTGACCTAATAGGTACCTTGATTGTGTTATTTTCATTCAAAGATTCAATCTTTACTCACTAAAACACTCTTCGGAACGTTAAAGGGATCTCGAATAAGTTTGACTCAAAACTCTCATTTTCATTCAAAGATTCAATTGTTGATCATTAAAACACTCTTCGGGACGTCAAAGTGAACTCGAATTAGTTCAACTGAAAACTCTCATTTTCTTTCAAAGATTCAATTTTTATACGTTAACAAGGTCTACTGACATATAGGTACCTTTATTGAGGTATTTTCATTCGAAGATTCGATCTTTAGTCACTAAAACACTCTTCGCTACTCCATACGTCACTCAAATAAGTAAAACTCAAAACTATCATTTTCTTTCAAAGATTCAATCTTTATAGGTAAAAGAAGGCCTAGTGACATAATAGATACCTCGATTCAGGTAATTTCATTCAAAGATTTAAACCTTACTCATTAAAATATTCTCCGTGACGTCAAAAGAATCTCGAATAAGTTAAACTCAAAACTCTCACTTTCTTTCAAAGATTCAATCTATATACAATAAAAAGGTCTAGTGACCTAATAGGTAACTTGTTTTAGGTAATTTCATTCAAAGATTCAATCTTTAGTCATTAAAATACTCTTCGTGACGTCAATGGGATGTTGAATAGGTTTAACTCAAAACTCTAATTTTCTTTTAAAGATATAACTGTATACGTTAAAATGGTTGAGTGACATAATCGGTACCTTGATTTAGGTATTTTCATTCAAAGATTTAATCTTTACTCATTAAAACACTCTTCGGGACGTCAAAGGGAACTCGAATAAATTTAACTCAAAATTCTCATTTTCTTTCAAAGATTCAATCTTTATACATTAAAATGGTTCAGTGACATAATAGGCACCTTTGTTGAGGTATTTTCATTCAAACATTCAATCTTTAGTCATTAAGACGGTCTTCGCGACTTCATAGGAAACTCGAATAAGTTAAACTCAAAACTTTCATTTTCTTTCAAAGATTCCATCTTTATACATTAAAAAGGTCTAGTGACTTAGTTGGTACCTTGATTAAGCTAATTTTATTCAATGATTCTGTCTTTACTCATTAGAACACTCTTCATGACGTCCAAGGGATCTCAAATAAATTTAACTCGAAACTCTCATTTTCGTTGAAAGATTTAATCTTTATAAATTAAAATCATCTAGTGACATAAAAAGTACCTTGATTGAGATAATTTCATTCAAAGATTCAATCTTTACTCATTAAAACACTCTTCGAGACGTCAAAGGGATCGCGAATAAGTTTAACTCAAAACTCTCGTGTTCTTTCAAAAATTTGATCTTTATACATTAAAATGGTCTAGTGGCGTAATAGGTACCTTGATTTGAGGTATTTTCATTCAAAGATTTAATCGTTACTCATTAAAACACTCCTCGCGACTTCATACGTATCCCGAATAAGTTAAACTCGAAACTATCATTTTCTTTCAAAGATTCAATATTTATACATTAAAAAGGTCTAGTGACAGATTAGGAACCCTGATAGAGGTAATTTCACTCAAATATTCAATCCTTACTCACTAAAACACTCTTCGTCACGTCAAAGTGTTCTCGAATAAGTTTAACTCAAAACTCTCATTTCTTAACAAAGATTTAATCTTTATACATTAAAATGGTCTAGTGACATAATAGGTACCTTGATTGAGGTATTTTCATTCAAAGATTCATTCTTTGATAATTAAAACACTTTTCGAGACTTCATATGTGACCCGGAGAAGTTAAACTCAAAACTCTCATTTTCTTTCAAAGATTCAATCTTTATACATTAAAACGGTCTAGTGACAAAATAGGTATCTTGATTGAGGTAATTTCATTCAAACATTCAATCTTTCCTCATTAAAAACTCTTCGTGACGTCAAAGGGATCTCGAATAAATTTAACTCAAAACTCTCATTTTGTTTAAAGGATTCGACCTTTATACATTTAAAAAGATTCAGTGACATAATAGGTACCCTGATTGAGGTAATTTCATTCAAAGATTCAATCTTTTCTCATTAAAACACTCTTTGTGATGTCAAGGGGATCTCAAGTAAGTTTAACTCCAAACTCCCATTTTCTTTCAAAGATTCAACCTTTACACATTAAAATGGTTTAGTAAAATCACAGGTACCTTGATTGAGGTATTTTCATTCAAAGATTCAATCTTTGATCATTAAAACACTCTTCGGAACGTCAAAAGGATTTCGAATAAGTTTCTCTCAAAACTCTCATTTTCATTCAAAGATTCAATCTTTAATTATAAAAACACCCTTCGCGACTTCATAGGTAACTCGAAAAAGTGAAACTCAAAACTCTCATTTTCTTACAAAGATTCAATCTTGATACACTAAAAAGTTCTCGTGACATAATAGATACTTTGATTAAGGTAATTTCATTCAACGATTCAATCTTTACTCATTAAAACACTCTTCGTGACGTCAAAGTGATCTCGAATAAGTTTAACTCAAATCTCTCATTTTCTTTCAAAAATTCAACCCTTATACATTAAAATGGTCTAGTGAAATAATAAGAACCTTGATAGAGGTATTTTCAATCAAAGATTCAATCTTTGATCATCAAAACACTCTTTAAGATGTCAAAGGGAACTCGAATTAGTTCAACTGAAAACTCTCATTTTCATTCAAAGATTCAATTTTTATACGTTAATAAGCTCTACTGACATATAGGTACCTTTATTGAGGTATTTTCATTCGAAGATTTGATCTTTAATCACTAAAACACTCTTCGCAACTCCATACGTCGATTCAGGTAATTTCTATCAAACTTTTAATCTTTATACATTAAAATTGTCTATTGACATAATAGGTACCTTGATTGTGTTATTTTCATTCAAAGATTCAATCTTTACTCACTGAAACACTCTTCGGAACGTTAAAGGGATCTCGAATAAGTTTGACTCAAAACTCTCATTTTCATTCAAAGATTCAATCGTTGATCATTAAAACACACTTAGGGACATCAAAGGGAACTCGAATTAGTTCAACTGAAAACTCTCATTTTCTTTCAAAGATTCAATTTTTATACGTTAATAAGGTCTACTAACATATATAGGTACCTTTATTGAGGTATTTTCATTCGAAGATTCGATCTTTAGTCACTAAAACACTCTTCGCAACTCCATACGTCACTCAAATAAGTAAAACTCAAAACTATCATTTTCTTTCAAAGATTCAATCTTTATACGTAAAAAAAGGTCAAGTAACATAACAGATACCTCGATTCAGGTAATTTCATTCAAAGATTTAAACCTTACTCATTAAAATATTCTCCGTGACGTCAAAAGAATCTCGAATAAGTTAAACTCAAAACTCTCACTTTCTTTCAAAGATTCAATCTTTATACAATAAAAAGGTCTAGTGACCTAATAGGTAACTTGTTTGAGGTAATTTCATTCAAAGATTCAATCTTTAGTCATTAAAATACTCTTCGTGACGTCAATGGGATGTCGAATACGTTTAACTCAAAACTCTAATTTTCTTTTAAAGATATAACTGTATACGTTAAAATGGTCGAGTGACATAATAGGTACCTTGAATTTGGTATTTTCACTCAAAGATTTAATCTTTACTCATTAAAACACTCTTCGGGACGTCAAAGGGAACTCGAATAAATTTAACTCGAAACTCTCATTTTCTTTCAAAGATTTAATCTTTATACATTAAAACGGTCCAGTGACATAATAAGCACCTTTGTTGAGGTATTTTCATTCAAATATTCAAAACTCTCATTTTCTTACAAAGATTCAATCTTGATACACTAAAAAGTTCTCGTGACATAATAGATACTTTTATTGAGGTAATTTCATTCAACGATTCAATCTTTACTCATTAAAACACTCTTCGTGATGTCGAAGTGATCTCGAATAAGTTTAACTCAAATCTCTCATTTTCTTTCAAAGATTCAATCCTTATACAGTAAAATGGTCTAGTGAAATAATAGGAACCTTGATAGAGGTATTTTCAATCAAAGATTCAATCTTTGATCAGTAAAACACTCTTCGGGACGTCAAAGGGAACTCGAATTAGTTCAACTGAAAACTCTCATTTTCTTTCAAAGATTCAATTTTATACGTTAATAAGGTCTACTGACATATAAGTACCTTTATTGAGGTATTTTCATTCGAAGATTTGATCTTTAATCACTAAAACACTCTTCGCAACTCCATACGTCGATTCAGGTAATTTCTATCAAAGTTTTAATCTTTATACATTAAAATTGTCTATTGACATAATAGGTATCTTGATTGAGGTAATTTCATTCAAACATTCAATCTCTACTCATTAAAAACTCTTCGTGACGTCAAAGGGATCTCGAATAAATTTAAATCATAACTCTCATTTTGTTTAAAGGATTCGACCTTTATACATTTAAAATGGTCCAGTGACGTAATAGGTACCCTGATTGAGGTAATTTCATTCAAAGATTCAATCTTTTCTCATTAAAACTCTCTTCATGATGTCAAGGGGTTCTCGAATAAGTTTAACTCAAAACTCCCATTTTCTTTCATAGATTTAATCTTTACACATTAAAATGGTTTACTGAAATCACAGGTACCTTGATTGAGGTATTTTCATTCAAAGATTCAATCTTTGATCATTAAAACACTCTTCGGAACGTCAAAGGGAACTCGAATAAGTTTCTCTCAAAACTCTCATTTTCATTCAAAGATTCAATCTTTAGTTATAAAAACACCCTTCGCGACTTCATAGGTAACTCGAACAAGTGAAACTCAAAACTCTCATTTTCTTACAAAGATTCAATCTTTACTCATTAAAACACTCTTCGAGACGTCAAAGGGATCACGAATAAGTTTAACTCAAAACTCTCGTGTTCTTTCAAAAATTTGATCTTTATACATTAAAATGGTCTAGTGGCATAATAAGTACCTTGATTTGAGGTATTTTCATTCAAAGATTCAATCGTTACTCATTAAAACACTCCTCGCGACTTCATATGTAACCCGAATAAGTTAAACTCGAAACTCTAATTTTCTTTCAAAGATTCAATCTTTATACATTAAAAAGGTCTAGTGACAGATTAGGAACCTTGATTGAGGTAATTTCATTCAGGGATTCAATCCTTACTCGTTAAAACACTCTTCGTGATGTCAAGGGGATCTCGAATAAGTTTAACTCAAAACTCCCTTTTTCTTTCAAAGATTTAATCTTTACACATTAAAATGGTTTAGTGAAATTACAGGTACCTTGATTGAGGTATTTTCATTCAAAGATTCAATCTTTGATCATTAAAACACTCTTCGGAACGTCAAAGGGAACTCGAATAAGTTTCTCTCAAAACTCTCATTTTCATTCAAAGATTTAATCTTTGGTTATAAAAACACCCTTCGTCACTTCATAGGTAACTCGAACAAGTGAAACTCAAAACTCTCATTTTCTTACTAAGATTCAATCTTGATACACTAAAAAGTTCTCGTGACATAATAGATACTTTGATTGAGGTAATGTCATTCAACGATTCAATCTTTACTCATTAAAACACTCTTCGTGACGTCAAAGTGATCTCGAATAAGTTTAACTCAAATCTCTCATTTTCTTTCAAAGATTCAATCCTTATACATTAAAATGGTCTAGTGAAATAATAGGAACCTTGATAGAGGTATTTTCAATCAAAGATTCAATCTTTGATCATTAAAACACTCTTCGGGACGTCAAAGGGAACTCGAATTAGTTCAACTGAAAACTCTCATTTTCTTTCAAAGATTCAATTTTTATATGTTAATAAGGTCTACTTACATATAGGTACCTTTATTGAGGTATTTTCATTCGAAGATTTGATCTTTAATCACTAAAACACTCTTCGCAACTCCATACGTCGATTCAGGTAATTTCTATCAAAGTTTTAATCTTTATACATTAAAATTGTCTGTTGACCTAATAGGTACCTTGATTGTGTTATTTTCATTCAAAGATTCAATTTTTACTCATTAAAACACTCTTCGAAACGTTAAAGGTATCTCGAATAAGTTTGACTCAAAACTCTCATTTTCATTCAAAGATTCAATCGTTGATCATTAAAACACTCTTCGGGACGTCAAAGGGAACTCGAATTAGTTCAACTGAAAACTCTCATTTTCTTTCAAAGATTCAATTTTTAAACGTTAATAAGGTCTACTGACATATAGGTACCTTTATTGAGGTATTTTCATTCGAAGATTCGATCTTTAGTCACTAAAACACTCTTCGCAACTCCATACGTCACTCAAATAAGTAAAACTCAAAACTATCATTTTCTTTCAAAGATTCAATCTTTATACGTAAAAAAAGGTCTAGTGACATAATAGATACCTCGATTCAGGTAATTTCATTCAAAGATTTAAACCTTACTCATTAAAATATTCTCCGTGACGTCAAAAGAATCTCGAATAAGTTAAACTCAAAACTCTCACTTTCTTTCAAAGATTCAATCTTTATACAATAAAATGGTCTAATGACCTAATAGGTAACTTGTTTGAGGTAATTTCATTCAAAGATTCAATCTTTAGTCATTAAAATACTCTTCGTGACGTCAATGGGATGTCGAATAGGTTTAACTCAAAACTCTAATTTTCTTTTAAGGATATAATTGTATACGTTAAAATGGTCGAGTGACATAATAGGTACCTTGATTTAGGTATTTTCATTCAAAGATTTAATCTTTACTCATTAAAACACTTTTTGGGACGTCAAAGGGAACTCGAATAAATTTAACTTAAAACTCTCATTTTCTTTCAAAGATTCAATCTTTATACATTAAAACGGTCCAGTGACATAATAAGCACCTTTGTTGAGGTATTTTCATTCAAACATTCAATCTTTAGTCATTGAGACGGTCTTCGCGACTTCATAGGTAACTCGAATAAGTTAAACTAAAAACATTCATTTTCTTTCAAAGATTTTATCTTTATTCACTAAAAAGGTCTAGTGACTTAGTAGGTACCTTGATTAAGCTAATTTTATTCAATGATTCTGTCTTTACTCATTAGAACACTTTTCATGATGTCAAAGAGATCTCAAATAAATTTAACTCGAAACTCTCATTTTCGTTGAAAGATTTAATCTTTATAAATTAAAATCATCTTGTGACATAAAAAGTACCTCGATTGAGAAAATTTCATTCAAAGATTGAATCTTTACTCATTAAAACACTCTTCGAGACGTCAAAGGGATCACGAATTAGTTTAACTCAAAACTCTCGTGTTCTTTCAAAAATTTGATCTTCATACATTAAAATGGTCTAGTGGCGTAATAGGTACCTTGATTTGAGGTATTTTCATTCAAAGATTCAATCGTTACTCATTAAAACACTCCTCGCGACTTCATACGTAACCCGAATAAGTTAAACTCAAAACTCTCATTTTCTTTCAAAAGATTCAATCTTTATACATTAAAAAGGTCTAGTGACAGATTAAGAACCCTGATCGATGTAATTTCATTCAAAGATTCAATCCTTACTCATTAAAACACTCTTCGTCACGTCAAAGTGTTCTCGAATAAGTTTAACTCAAAACTCTCATTTCCTAACAAAGAGTTAATCTTTATACATTAAAATGGTCTAGTGACATAATAGGTACCTTGATTGAGGTATTTTCATTCAAAGATTCATTCTTTAACCATTAAAACACTCTTCGGGACTTCATACGTGACCCGGAGAAGTTAAACTCAAAACTCTCATTTTCTTCAAAAGATTCAATCTTTAAACATTAAAACGGTCTAGTGACAAAATAGGTATCTTGATTGAGGTAATTTCATTCAAACATTCAATCTCTATTCATTAAAAACTCTTCGTGACATCAAAGGGATCTCGAATAAATTTAACTCAAAACTCTCATTTTGTTTAAAGGGTTCGACCTTTATACATTTAAAAAGGTCCAGTGACATAGTAGGTACCCTGATTGAGGTAATTTCATTCAAAGATTCAATCTTTTCTCATTAAAACACTCTTCGGGATGTCAAGGGGATCTCGAATAAGTTTAACTCAAAACTCCCATTTTCTTTCAGAGATTCAATCTTTACACATTAAAATGGTTTAGTCAAATCACAGGTACCTTGATTGAGGTATTTTCATTCAAAGATTCAACTTTGATCATTAAAACACTCTTCGGAACGTCAAAGGGAACTCGAATAAGTTTCTCTCAAAACTCTCATTTTCATTCAAAGATTCAATCTTTAGTTATAAAAACACCCTTCGCCACTTCATAGGTAACTCGAACAAGTCAAACTCAAAACTCTCATTTTCTTACTAAGATTCAATCTTGATACACTAAAAAGTTCTCGTGACATAATAGATACTTTGATTGAGGTAATGTCATTCAACGATTCAATCTTTACTCATTAAAACACTCTTCGTGACGTCAAAGTGATCTCGAATAAGTTTAACTCAAATCTCTCATTTTCTTTCAAAGATTCAATCCTTATACATTAAAATGGTCTAGTGAAATAATAGGAACCTTGATAGAGGTATTTTCAATCAAAGATTCAATCTTTGATCATTAAAACACTCTTCGGGACGTCAAAGGGAACTCGAATTAGTTCAACTGAAAACTCTCATTTTCTTTCAAAGATTCAATTTTTATATGTTAATAAGGTCTACTTACATATAGGTACCTTTATTGAGGTATTTTCATTCGAAGATTTGATCTTTAATCACTAAAACACTCTTCGCAACTCCATACGTCGATTCAGGTAATTTCTATCAAAGTTTTAATCTTTATACATTAAAATTGTCTATTGACCTAATAGGTACCTTGATTGTGTTATTTTCATTCAAGGATTCAATCTTTACTCATTAAAACACTCTTCGGAACGTTAAAGGGATCTCGAATAAGTTTGACTCAAAACTCTCATTTTCATTCAAAGATTCAATCGTTGATCATTAAAACACTCTTCGGGACGTCAAAGGGAACTCGAATTAGTTCAACTGAAAACTCTCATTTTCTTTCAAAGATTCAATTTTTATACGTTAATAAGGTCTACTGACACATAGGTACCTTTATTGAGGTATTTTCATTCGAAGATTCGATCTTTAGTCACTAAAACACTCTTCGCAACTCCATATGTCACTCAAATAAGTAAAACTCAAAACTATCATTTTCTTTCAAAGATTCAATCTTTATACGTAAAAAAAGGTCTAGTGACATAATAGATACCTCGATTCAGGTAATTTCATTCAAAGATTTAAACCTTACTCATTAAAATATTCTCCGTGACGTCAAAAGAATCTCGAATAAGTTAAACTCAAAACTCTCACTTTCTTTCAAAGATTCAATCTTTATACAATAAAAAGGTCTAGTGACCTAATAGGTAACTTGTTTGAGGTAATTTCATTCAAAGATTAAATCTTTAGTCATTAAAATACTCTTCGTGACGTCAATGGGATGTCGAATAGGTTTAACTCAAAACTCTAATTTTCTTTTAAAGATATAACTGTATACGTTAAAATGGTCGAGTGACATAATAGGTACCTTGATTTAGGTATTTTCATTCAAAGATTGAATCTTTACTCATTAAAACACTCCTCGCGACTTCATACGTAACCCGAATAAGTTAAACTCAAAACTCTCATTTTCTTTCAAAGATTCAATCTTTATACATTAAAAAGGTCTAGTGACAGATTAGGAACCCTGATTGAGGTAATTTCATTCAAAGATTCAATCCTTACTCATTAAAACACTCTTCGTCACGTCAAAGTGTTCTCGAATAAGTTTAACTCAAAACTCTCATTTCTTAACAAAGATTTAATCGTTATACATTAAAATGGTGTAGTGACATAATAGGTACCTTGATTGAGGTATTTTCATTCAAAGATTCATTCTTTGACCATTAAAACACTCTTCGGGACTTCATACGTGACCCGGAGAAGTTAAACTCAAAACTCTAATTTTCTTTCAAAGATTCAATCTTTATACATTAGAACGGTCTAGTGACAAAATAGGTATCTTGATTGAGGTAATTTCATTCAAACATTCAATCTTTACTCATTAAAAACTCTTCGTGACGTCAAAAGGATCTCGAATAAATTTAACTCAAAAGTCTCATTTTGTTTAAAGGATTCGACCTTTATGCATTTAAAAAGGTCCAGTGACATAATAGGCGCCCTGATTGAGGTAATTTCATTCAAAGATTCAATCTTTTCTCATTAAAACACTCTTCGTGATGTCAAGGGGATCTCGAATAAGTTTAACTCAAAACTCCCATTTTCTTTCAAAGATTCAATCTTTACACATTAAAATGGTTTAGTGAAATCACAGGTACCTTGATTGAGGTATTTTCATTCAAAGATTCAATCTTTGATCATTAAAACACTCTTCGGAACGTCAAAGGGAACTCGAATAAGTTTCTCTCAAAACTCTTATTTTCATTCAAAGATTCAATCTTTAGTTATAAAAACACCCTTCGCGACTTCATAGGTAACTCGAACAAGTGAAACTCAAAACTCTCATTTTCTTATAAAGATTCAATCTTGATACACTAAAAAGTTCTCGTGACATAATAGATACTTTGATTGAGGTAATGTCATTCAACGATTCAATCTTTACTCATTAAAACACTCTTCGTGACGTCAAAGTGATCTCGAATAAGTTTAACTCAAATCTCTCATTTTCTTTCAAAGATTCAATCTTTATACATTAAAACGGTCCAGTGACATAATAAGCACCTTTGTTAAGGTATTTTCATTCAAACATTCAATCTTTAGTCATTGAGACGGTCTTCGCGACTTCATAGGTAACTCGAATAAGTTAAACTCAAAACTTTCATATTCTTTCAAAGGCTCCATATTTATACATTAAAAAGGTCTAGTGACTTAGTTGGTACCTTGATTAAGCTAATTTTATTCAATGATTCTGTCTTTACTCACTAGAACACTCTTCATGACGTCAAAGGGATCTCAAATAAATTTAACTCGAAACTCTCATTTTCATTGAAAGATTTAATCTTTATAAACTAAAATGATCTAGTGACATAAAAAGTACCTTGATTAAGATAATTTCATTCAAAGATTCAATCTTTACTCATTAAAACACTCTTCGTGACGTCAAAGTGATCTCGAATAAGTTTAACTCAAATATCTCATTTTCTTTCAAAGATTCAATCCTTATACATTAAAATAGTCTAGTGAAATAATAGGAACCTTGATAGAGGTATTTTCAATCAAAGATTCAATCTTTGATCATTAAAACACTCTTCGGGACGTCAAAGGGAACTCGAATTAGTTCAACTGAAAACTCTCATTTTCTTTCAAAGATTCAATTTTTATACGTTAATAAGGTCTACTGACATATAGGTACCTTTATTGAGGTATTTTCATTCAAAGATTTGATCTTTAATCACTAAAACACTCTTCGCAACTCCATACATCGATTCACGTAATTTCTATCAAAGTTTTAATCTTTATACATTAAAATTGTCTATTGACATAATAGGTAACTTGATTGTGTTATTTTCATTCAAAGATTCAATTGTTACTCATTAAAACACCCTTTGAAACGTTAAAGGGATCTCGAATAAGTTTGACTCAAAACTCTCATTTTCATTCAAAGATTCAATCGTTGATCATTAAAAAACTCTTCGGGACGTCAAAGGGAACTCGAATTAGTTCAACTGAAAACTCTCATTTTCTTTCAAAGATTCAATTTTTATACGTTAATAAGGTCTACTGACATATAGGTACCTTTATTGAGGTATTTTCATTCGAAGATTCGATCTTTAGTCACTAAAACACTCTTCGCAACTCCATACGTCACTCAAATAAGTAAAACTCAAAACTATCATTTTCTTTCAAAGATTCAATCTTTATACGTAAAAAAAGGTCTAGTGACATAATAGATACCTCGATTCAGGTAATTTCATTCAAAGATTTAAACCTTACTCATTAAAATATTCTCCGTGACGTCAAAAGAATCTCAAATAAGTTAAACTCAAACCTCTCACTTTCTTTCAAAGTTTCAATCTTTATACAATAAAAAGGTCTAGTGACCTAATAGGTGACTTGTTTGAGGTAATTTCATTCAAAGAATCAATCTTTAGTCATTAAAATACTCTTCGTGACGTCAATGGGATGTCGAATAGGTTTAACTCAAAACTCTAATTTTCTTTTAAAGATATAACTATATACATTAAAATGGTCGAGTAACATAATAGGTACCTTGATTTAGGTATTTTCATTCAAAGATTTAATCTTTACTCATTAAAACACTCTTCGGGACGGCAAAGGGAACTCGAATAAATTTAACTCAAAACTCTCATTTTCTTTCAAAGATTCAATCTTTATACATTAAAACGGTCCAGTGACATAATAAGCACCTTTGTTGAGGTATTTTCATTCAAACGTTCAATCTTTAGTCATTGAGACGGTCTTCGCGACTTCATAGGTAACTCGAATAAGTTAAACTTAAAACTTTCATTTTCTTTCAAAGATTCCATCTTTATATATTAAAAAGGTCTAGTGACTTAGTAGGTACCTTGATTAAGCTAATTTTATTCAATGATTCTGTCTTTACTCATTAGAACACTCTTCATGACGTCAAAGGGATCTCAAATAAATTTAACTCGAAACTCTCATTTTCGTTGAAAGATTTAATCTTTATAAATTAAAATCATCTAGGGACATAAAAAGTACCTTGATTGAGATAATTTCATTCAAAAATTCAATCTTTACTCATTAAAACACTCTTCGAGACGTCAAAGGGATCACGAATAAGTTTAACTCAAAACTCTCGTGTTCTTTCAAAAATTTGATCTTTGTACATTAAAATGGTCTAATGGCGTAATAGGAACCTTGATTTGAGGTATTTTCATTCAAAGATTCAATCGTTACTCATTAAAACACTCCTCTCGACTTCATACGTAACCCGAATAAGTTAAACTCAAAACTCTCATTTTCTTTCAAAGATTCAATCTTTATACATTAAAAAGGTCTGGTGACAGATCAGGAACCCTGATCGAGGTAATTTCATTCAAAGATTCAATCCTTACTCATTAAAACACTCTTCGTCACGTCAAAGTGTTCTCAAATAAGTTTAACTCAAAACTCTCATTTCTTAACAAAGATTTAATCTTTATACATTAAAATGGTCTAGTGACATAATAGGTACCTTGATTGAGGTATTTTGATTCAAAGATTTATTCTTTAACCATTAAAACACTCTTCGGGACTTCATACGTGACCCGGAGAAGTTAAACTCAAAACTCTCATTTTCTTTCAAAGATTCAATCTTTATACATTAAAACGGTCTAGTGACAAAATAGGTATCTTGATTGAGGTAATTTCATTCAAACATTCAATCTCTACTCATTAAAAACTCTTCGTGACGTCAAAGGGATCTCGAATAAATTTAACTCAAAACTCTCATTTTGTTTAAAGGATTCGACCTTTATATATTTAAAAAGGTCTAGTGACGTAATAGGTACCCTAATTGAGGTAATTTCATTCAAGAATTCAATCTTTTCTCATTAAAACACTCTTCGTGGTGTCAAGGGGATCTCGAATAAGTTTAACTCAAAACTCCCATTTTCTTTCAAAGATTCAATTTTTACACATTAAAATGGTTTAGTGAAATCACAGGTACCTTGATTGAGGTATTTTCATTCAAAGATTCAATCTTTGATCATTAAAACACTCTTCGGAACGTCAAAGGGAACTCGAATAAGTTTCTCTCAAAACTCTCTTTTTCATTCAAAGATTCAATCTTTAGTTATAAAAACACCCTTCACGACTTCATAGGTAACTCGAACAAGTGAAACTCAAAACTCTCATTTTCTTACAAAGATTTAATCTTGATACACTAAAAAGTTCTCGTGACATAATAGATACTTTGATTGAGGTAATTTCATTCAACGATTCAATCTTTACTCATTAAAACACTCTTCGTGACGTCAAAGTGATCTCGAATAAGTTTAACTCAAATCTTTCATTTTCTTTCAAAGATTCAATCCTTATACATTAAAATGGTCTAGTGAAATAATAGGAACCTTGATAGACGTATTTTCAATCAAAGATTCAATCTTTGATCATTAAAACACTCTTCGGGACGTCAAAGGGAACTCGAATTAGTTCAACTGAAACTCTCATTTTCTTTCAAAGATTCAATTTTTATACGTTAATAAGGTCTACTGACATATAGGTACCTTTATTGAGGTATTTTCATTCGAAGATTTGATCTTTAATCACTAAAACACTCTTCGCAACTCCATACGTCGATTCAGGTAATTTCTATCGAAGTTTTAATCTTTATACATTAAAATTGTCTATTGACATAATAGGTACCTTGATTGTGTTATTTTCATTCAAAGATTCAATCTTTACTCATTAAAACACTATTCGGAACGTTAAAGCGATCTCAAATAAGTTTGACTCAAAACTCTCATTTTCATTCAAAGATTCAATCGTTGATCATTAAAATACTCTTCGGGACGTCAAAGGGAACTCGAATTAGTTCAACTGAAAACTCTCATTTTCTTTCAAAGATTCAATTTTTATACGTTAATAAGGTCTACTGACATATAGGTACCTTTATTGAGGTATTTTCATTCGAAGATTCGATCTTTAGCCACTAAAACACTCTTCGCAACTCCATACGTCACTCAAATAAGTAAAACTCAAAACTATCATTTTCTTTCAAAGATTCAATCTTTATACGTAAAAAAAAGGTCTAGTGACATAATAGATACCTCGATTCAGGTAATTTCATTCAAAGATTTAAACTGACACACCCCAACCCAATTTACATTATTAAACAAATTGAATAAATTGGAATGCATCTAACCATCTGCATTGACCTCCTTCAAATATAACGTCATCCTACATCAGAGCACCTGTTTAACAGTTTACAATTCAAAAACTACCTATAGGCCTCTTATGCAAATTCTGACAAACAAAAAATATTAACGGCAACTTATACTATTAAATTCTATTACAATATTTACATATTAAACAAAAGACGTTCCATTGTTCTTTTTCCCATTCCCACTCAAAAATTCTAGACCTGGCAGTAGCGACCCAACCTTATACCTAAAAAAAAATATAGATATGGAAGGAGTGAGCTTAAAGCCCAATGAATGCAACACTACTACATCAGAGTAATTTTAAACAACTATTATCTGATAGCTTCAATAAAACTTCATTAACATATTACATGCATTAAAATATAGTACTCTCTTTCTAGGCCAGAGTATGGACCTTATATATTATAGTACTCTCCTTCTAGGCCAGAGTATGGACCTTATTTAAATATGGTACTCTCTTTACAGGCCAGAGTATGGACCTCATTTAAAGTACTCTCTTTCCAGGCCAGAGTATGGACCTTATATATATATATATATGCATCTTCATTTCACATAAATGACTTCAATACTTCAATTTAACACATTCAAGTGTAAAACTTTCAGTGAATACACTCACCTTGGTTACTTTTCCAATTATTTATTTTTCCTTCGGCACCGTCGATGTGGTCCCTTCCGTCTCTTTGCCTGAACAATATTATAACCATGTTATATTCATTTCTAAAGAGAAATAAATAATTATTGTCACCTTCCTATAAATCTCAACTTTTCTATACAATTGTAATGGAAATTTCCAATTTTAACCATTTGGATTAAATTCCCACACACTACTTACAACCCAGCACGGTATATATAACTTAAAAGAAATTTACAACTCAATTGAACTAGAACAATTGAACAATTAGAATTTCCTCAAGAACAGCTTCTAATATCAATTATAGAAAATTCCGATAATAAATCTTTACTCACCAACTTCATAATTACACTAAAATAATCATGATAACAATTCACATAAGGCAGCCTTTCACAATAAAGAGATGGTGTCTATGCTGCCACAGTTAATTGAATTAAGTACTAAAAGATTAAATAACAAACTTTCAATATATAATTTAAACTCTACAACCCTTCACCTATCTTTGAGTTTACTAACACTTTAGAGAGGAAAATCCTTCTCTTTCTATACTCCTTTCTTCTTACACTTCTTTTTTCCTTTGTTCTTCTATGGCGAAAACTCTCCTCTGTTTCTATCTATTTTCCTCTTCCTTTTCGGACTCCGTATAACTCTTGTTTTAAATTATTCAACTCATATGTGTATAGGTGTATTGTGTGTGTGTGTGGTGCTGGCAGCCACACCCATGTGCATGTATACACCTACCACCGCTTCATGCTAAGCTTCTAGAAAAAACTTTAACATGCCAATGTTATCTTATTTTATACACCAGCAGCAGCCTTCAAAAAACACACTTATTACCGAAGCTTCAATATCATATATATAACATACCCAACATAAGTTAAAAAAAATACTTAAGTACTTCCTGGATGTGCTGAAATAAAAATGTAGTTATTAACATGAGATTCACATATAATCTCAGTGCATGACACATGTAACATTAACTCAATTAATAAAATTTCCCAAGGAACTTTAATGTATATAATAAATAATATAGATATGAAACTTCTTCATATATTAATCATTATATACATTCAATATCACTTGCACCCACTTTATTTTACAATTACCAAACCCAACAATTCATAGTATCACACATACTAACACCCACGCCCCACATACTATATCAATGAAAACAATAGTATTATTCTTATTACTTATTTTCTTACCATGGGCTGCCACCAACTTAATAAGTTTTGACACCAACTATTAACTTCACCATACAAACTACAACATAAAATATTCCATAAATTATATCTAATAAAAATTAAATTATGCTAATAAAAATAATTATGTATTGGGGCCTTACATAAACCTTACTCATTAAAATATTCTCCGGGACGTCAAAAGAATCTCGAATAAGTTAAACTCAAAACTCTAACTTTCTTTCAAAGTTTCAAACTTTATACAATAAAAAGGTCTAGTGACCTAATAGGTAACTTGTTTGAGGTAATTTCATTCAACGATTCAATCTTTAGTCATTAAAATACTCTTCGTGACGTCAATGGGATGTCGAATAGGTTTAACACAAAACTCTAATTTTCTTTTAAAGATATAACTGTATACGTTAAAATGGTCGAGTGACATAATAGGTACCTTGATTTAGGTATTTTCATTCAAAGATTTAATCTTTACTCATTAAAACACTCTTCGGGACGTCAAAGGGAACTCGAATAAATTTAACTCAAAACTCTCATTTTCTTTCAAAGATTCAATCTTTATACATTAAAACGGTCCAGTGACATAATAAGCACCTTTATTGAGGTATTTTCATTCAAACATTCAATCTTTAGTCATTGAGACGGTCTTCGCGACTTCATAGGTAACTCGAATAAGTTAAACTCAAAAATTTCATTTTCTTTCAAAGATTCCATCTTTATACATTAAAAAGGTCTAGTAACTTAGTAGGTACCTTAATTAAACTAATTTTATTCAATGATTCTGTCTTTACTCATTAGAACACTCTTCATGACGTCAAAGGGATCTCAAATAAATTTAACTCGAAACTCTCATTTTCGTTGAAAGATTTAATCTTTATAAATTAAAATCATCTAGTGACATAAAAAGTACCTTGATTGAGATAATTTCATTCAAAGATTCAATCTTTACTCATTAAAACACTCTTCGAGACGTCAAAGGGATCATGAATAAGTTTAACTCAAAACTCTCGTGTTCTTTCAAAAATTTGATCTTTATACATTAAAATGGTCTAGTGGCGTAATAGGTACCTTAATTTGAGGTATTTTCATTCAAAGATTCAATCGTTACTCATTAAAACACTCCTCGCGACTTCATACGTAACCCGAATAAGTTAAACTCAAAACTCTCATTTTCTTTCAAAGATTCAGTCTTTATACATTAAAAAGGTCTAGTGACATATCAGGAACCCTGATCGAGGTAATTTCATTCAAAGATTCAATCCTTACTCATTAAAACACTCTTCGTCACGTCAAAGTATTCTCGAATAAGTTTAACTCAAAACTCTCATTTCTTAACAAAGATTTAATCTTTATACATTAAAATGGTCTAGTGACATAATAGGTACCTTGATTGAGGTATTTTCATTCAAAGATTCATTCTTTGACCATTAAAATACTTTTCGGGACTTCATACGTGACCCGGAGAAGTTAAACTCAAAACTCTCATTTTCTTTCAAAGATTCAATCTTTATACATTAAAACGGTCTAGTGACAAAATAGGTATCTTGATTGAGGTAATTTCATTCAAACATTCAATCTCTACTCATTAAAAACTCTTCATGACGTCAAAGGGATCTCGAATAAATTTAACTCAAAACTCTCATTTTGTTTAAAGGATTCGACCTTTATACATTTAAAAAGGTCCAGTGACATAATAGGTACCCTGATTGAGGTAATTTCATTCAAAGATTCAATCTTTACACATTAAAATGGTTTAGTGAAATCACAGGTACCTTGATTGAGGTATTTTCATTCAAAGATTCAATCTTTGATCATTAAAACACTCTCCGGAACATCAAAGGGAACTCGAATAAGTTTCTCTCAAAACTCTCATTTTCATTCAAAGATTCAATCTTTAGTTATAAAAACACCCTTCGCGACTTCATAGGTAACTCGAACAAGTGAAACTCAAAACTCTCATTTTCTTATAAAGATTCAATCTTGATACACTAAAAAGTTCTCGTGACATAATAGATACTTTGATTGAGGTAATGTCATTCAACGATTCAATCTTTACTCATTAAAACACTCTTCGTGACGTCAAAGTGATCTCGAATAAGTTTAACTCAAATCTCTCATTTTCTTTCAAAGATTCAATCCTTATACATTAAAATGGTCTAGTGAAATAATAGGAACCTTGATAGAGGTATTTTCAATCAAAGATTCAATCTTTGATCATTAAAACACTCTTCGGGACGTCAAAGGGAACTCGAATTAGTTCAACTGAAAACTCTCATTTTCTTTTAAAGATTCAATTTTTATACGTTAACAAGGTCTACTGACATATAGGTACCTTTATTGAGGTATTTTCATTCGAAGATTTGATCTTTAATCACTAAAACACTCTTCGCAACTCCATACGTCGATTCAGGTAATTTCTATCAAAGTTTTAATCTTTATACATTAAAATTTTCTATTGACATAATAGGTAACTTGATTGTGTTATTTTCATTCAAAGATTCAATTGTTACTCATTAAAACACCCTTTGAAACGTTAAAGGGATCTCGAATAAGTTTGACTCAAAACTCTCATTTTCATTCAAAGATTCAATCGTTGATCATTAAAAAACTCTTCGGGACGTCAAAGGGAACTCGAATTAGTTCAACTGAAAACACTCATTTTCTTTCAAAGATTCAATTTTTATACGTTAATAAGGTCTACTGACATATAGGTACCTTTATTGAGGTATTTTTATTCGAAGATTCGATCTTTAGTCACTAAAACACTCTTCGCAACACCATACGTCACTCAAATAAGTAAAACTCAAAACTATCATTTTCTTTCAAAGATTCAATCTTTATGCGTAAAAAAAGGTCTAGTGACATAATAGATACCTCGATTCAGGTAATTTCATTCAAAGATTTAAACCTTACTCATTAAAATTTTCTCCGTGACGTCAAAAGAATCTCGAATAAGTTAAACTCAAAACTCTCACTTTTTTTCAAAGATTCAATCTTTATACAATAAAAAGGTCTAGTGACCTAATAGGTAACTTGTTTGAGGTAATTTCATTCAAAGATTCAATCTTTAGTCATTAAAATACTCTTCGTGACGTCAATTGGATGTCGAATAGGTTTAACTCAAAACTCTAATTTTCTTTTAAAGATATAACTGTATACGTTAAAATGGTCGAGTGACATAAAAGGTACCTTGATTTAGGTATTTTCATTCTAAGATTTAATCTTTACTCATTAAAACACTCTTCGGGACTTCAAAGGGAATTCGAATAAATTTAACTCAAAACTCTCATTTTTTTTCAAAGATTCAATCTTTATACATGAAAACGGTCCAGTGACATAATAAGCACCTTTGTTGAGGTATTTTCATTCAAACATTCAATCTTTAGTCATTGAGACGGTCTTCGCGACTTCATAGGTAACTCGAATAAGTTAAACTCAAAACTTTCATTTTCTTTCAAAGATTCCATCTTTATACATTAAAAAGGTCTAGCGACTTAGTAGGTACCTTGATTAAGCTAATTTTATTCAACGATTCTGTCTTTACTCATTAGAACACTCTTCATGACGTCAAAGGGATCTCAAATAAATTTAACTCGAAACTCTCATTTTCGTTGAAAGATTTAATCTTTATAAATTAAAATCAACTAGTGACATAAAAAGTACCTTGATTGAGATAATTTCATTGAAAGATTCATTCTTTACACATTAAAACACTTTTCGGGACGTCAAAGGGATGACGAATAAGTGTAACTCAAAACTCTCGTGTTCTTTCAAAAATTTGATCTTTATAAATTAAAATGGTCTAGTGGTGTAATAGGTACCTTGATTTGAGGTATTTTCATTCAAAGATTCAATCGTTACTCATTAAAACACTCCTCGCGACTTCATACGTAACCCGAATAAGTTAAACTCAAAACTCTCATTTTCGTTCAAAGATTCAATCTTTATACATTAAAAAGGTCTAGTGACAGATTAGGAACCCTGATCGAGGTAATTTCATTCAAAGATTCAATCCTTACTCATTAAAACACTCTTCGTCACGTCAAAGTATTCTCGAATAAGTTTAACTCAAAACTCTCATTTCTTAAGAAAGATTTAATCTTTATACATTAAAATGGTCTAGTGACATAATAGGTATCTTGATTGAGGTAATTTCATTCAAACATTCAATCTCTAAAAAGTTCTCGTGACATAATAGATACTTTGATTGTGGTAATTTCATTCAACGATTCAATCTTTACTCATTAAAACACTCGTCGGGACTTCATACGTGACCCGGAGAAGTTAAACTCAAAACTCTCATTCTCTTTCAAAGATTCAATCTTTATACATTAAAACGGTCTAGTGACAAAATAGGTATCTTGATTGAAGTAATTTCATTCAAACATTCAATCTCTAAAAAGTTCTCGTGACATAATAGATACTTTGATTGTGTTAATTTCATTCAACGATTCAATCTTTACTCATTAAAACACTCTTCGTGACGTCAAAGTGATCTCGAATAAGTTTAACTCAAATCTCTCATTTTCTTTCAAAGATTCAACCCTTATACATTAAAATGGTCTAGTGAAACAATAGGAACCCTGATAGAGGTATTTTCAATCAAAGATTCAATCTTTGATCATTAAAACACTTTTCGGGACGTCAAAGGGAACTCGAATTAGTTCAACTGAAAACTCTCATTTTCTTTCAAAGATTCAATTTTTATACGTTAATAAGGTCTACTGACATATAGGTACCTTTATTGAGATATTTTCATTCGAAGATTCGATCTTTAATCACTAAAACACTCTTCGCAACTCCGTACGTCACTCAAATAAGTAAAACTTAAAACTATCATTTTCTTTCAAAGATTCATTCTTTATACGTTAAAAAGGTCTAGTGACATAATAGGTACCTCGATTCAGGTAATTTTATTCAAAGATTTAAACCTTACTCATTAAAACACTCTCTGTGACGTCAAAAGAATCTCGAATAAGTTTAACTCAAAACTCTTATTTTCTATCAAAGATTTTATCTTTATACATTAAAATGGTCTAGTAACATAAAAGGTACTTTGATTGAGGTATTTTCATTCAAAGATTCAATCTTTACTTATTAAAACACTCTTTGGGTCCTCAAAGGGAACTTGAATATGTTTTACTCAAAATTCTCATCCTCTTTTAAGATTCAAACTTTATACCTTAAAAAGGTCTAGTGACATGATCGGTACCTTGATTGAGGTGATTTGTTTCAAAGATTCAGTCTTTGCTCATTAAAACACTCTTCGTGACGTCAAAGGGATCTCGAATAAGTTTAACTCAAAACTCTCATTTTCTTTCAAAGATTTAATCTTTATACATTAAAATTGTCTATTGACATAGTAGGTACCTTGATTGAGGTATTTTCATTCAAAGATTCAATCTTTACTCATTAATACACTCTTCGGGACGTTAAAGGGATCTCAAATAAGTTTGACTCAAAACTCTCATTTTCATTCAAAGATTCAATCTTTAGAAATTAAAAAGGTCTAATGACATAATAGGTACCCTTACAGACGTATTTTTATTCAAAGATTCAATCTTTTGTCATTAAAACACTCTTTACGACTTCATAGGTAACTTGAATTAGTTAAACTCAAAACTCTCACTTTTTTTCAGAGATTCAATCTTTATACAATAAAAAGGTCTACTGACCTAATAGGTAACTTGTTTGAGGTAAATTCATTCAAAGAATCAATCCTTAGTCATTAAAATACTTTTCGTGACGTCAATGGGATATTGAATAAGTTTAACTCAAAACTCTAATTTTCTTTTAAAGATATAACTATATACGTTAAAATGGTCGAGTGACATAATAGGTACCTTGATTTAGGTATTTTTATTCAAAGATTTAATCTTTACTCATTAAAACAATCTTCGGGACATCAAAGGGAACTCGAATAAATTTAACTAAAATCTCTCATTTTCTTTCAAAGATTCAATCTTTATACATTAAAATGGTCCAGTGACATAATAAGCAACTTTGTTGAGGTATTTTCATTCAAACATTCAATCTTTAGTCATTAAGACGGTCTTCGCGACTTCATAGGTAACTCCAATAAGTTAAACTCAAAACTTTCATTTTCTTTCAAAGATTCCATCTTTATACATTAAAAAGGTCTAGTAACTTAGTAGGTACCCTGATTAAGCTAATTTTATTCAATGATTCTGTCTTTACTCATTAAAATACTCTTCATGACGTTAAAGGGATCTCAAATAAATTTAACTCGAAACTCTCATTTTCGTTGAAATATTTAATCTTTATAAATTAAAATAATCTAGTGACATAAAAAGTACCTTGATTGAGATAATTTCATTCAAAGATTCAATCTTTACTCATTAAAACACCCTTCGAGACGTCAAAGGGATCACAAATAAGTTTAACCCAAATCTCTTGTGTTCTTTCAAAAATTTGATCTTTATACATTAAAATGGTCTAGTGGCGTAATAGGTACCTTGATTTGAGGTATTTTCATTCAAAGATTCAATCGTTACTCATTAAAACACTCCTCGCGACTTCATACGTAACACGAATAAGTTAAACTCAAAACTCTCATTTTCTTTCAAAGATTCAATCATTATATATTAAAAAGGTCTCGTGACAGATTAGGAACCTTGATTGAGGTAATTTCATTCAAAGATTCAATCCTTACTCATTAAAACACTCTTCGTCACGTCAAAGTGTTCTCGAATAAGTTTAACTCAAAACTCTCATTTGTTAACAAAGATTTAATCTTTATACATTAAAATGGTCTAGTGACATAATAGGTACCTTGATTGAGGTATTTTCATTCAAAGATTCATTCTTTGGTCATGAAAACACTCTTCGAGACTTCACACGTGACCCGGAGAAGTTAAACTCAAAACTCTCATTTTCTTTCAGAGATTTAATCTTCATACATTAAAACGGTCTAGTGACAAAATAGGTATCTTGATTGAGGTTATTTCATTCAAACATTTAATCTTTACTCATTAAAAACTCTTCGTGACGTCAAAGGGATCTCGAATAAATTTAACTCAAAACTCTCATTTTGTTTAAAGGATTCGACCTTTATACATTTAAAAAGGTCCAGTGACATAATAGGTACCCTGATTGAGGTAATTTCATTCAAAGATTCAATCTTTCTCATTAAAACACTCTTCGTGATGTCAAGGGGATCTCGAATAAGTTTAACTTAAAACTCCCATTTTCTTTCAAAGATTCAATCTTTACACATTAAAATGGTTTAGTGAAATCACAGGTACCTTGATTGAGGTATTTTCATTCAAAGATTCAATCTTTGATCGTTAAAACACTCTTCGGAACGTCAAAGGGAACTCGAATAAGTTTCTCTCAAAACTCTCATTTTCATTCAAAGATTCAATCTTTAGTTACAAAAACACCCTTCGCGACTTCATCGGTAACTCGAACAAGTGAAACTCAAAACTCTCATTTTCTGACAAAGATTCAACCTTGATACACTAAAAAGTTCTCGTGACAAAATGGATACTTTGATTGAGGCAATTTCATTCAATGATTCAATCTTTACTCATTAAAACACTCTTCGTGACGTCAAAGTGATCTCGAATAAGTTTAACTCAAATCTCTTATTTTCTTTCAAAGATTCAACCCTTATACATTAAAATGGTCTAGTGAAACAATAGGAACCTTGATAGAGGTATTTTCAATCAAAGATTCAATCTTGGATCATTAAAACACTCTTCGGGACGTCAAAGGGAACTCGAATTAGTTCAACTGAAAACTCTCATTTTCTTTCAAAGATTCAATTTTTATACGTTAATAAGGTCTACTGACATATAGGTACCTTTATTGAGGTATTTTCATTCGAAGATTCGATCTTTAATCACTACAACACTCTTCGCAACTCCATACGTCACTCAAATAAGTAAAACTCAAAACTATCATTTTCTTTCAAAGATTCAATCTTTATACGTTAAAAAGGTCTAGTGACATAATAGGTACCTCGATTCAGGTAATTTTATTCAAAGATTTAAACCTTACTCATTAAAACACTTTATGTGACGTCAAAAGAATCTCGAAAAAGTTTAACTCAAAACTCTTATTTTCTATCAAAGATTTTATCTTTATACATTAAAATGGTCTAGTGACATAAAAGGTACTTTGATTGAGGTATTTTCATTCAAAGATTCAGTCTTTACTGATTAAAACACTCTTTGGGTCATCAAAGGGAACTTGAATATGTTTTACTCAAAATTCTCATCCTCTTTCAAGATTCAAACTTTATACCTTAAAAAGGTCTACTGACATAATCGGTACCTTGATTGAGGTGATTTGTTTGAAAGATTCAGTCTTTGCTCATTAAAACACTCTTCGTGATGTCAAAGGTATCTCGAATAAGTTTAACTCAAAACTCTCATTTTCTTTCAAAGATTTAATCTTTATACATTAAAATTGTCTATTGACATAGTAGGTACCTTGATTGAGGTATTTTCATTCAAAGATTCAATCTTTACTCATTAATACACTCTTCGGGACGTTAAAGGGATCTCGAATAAGTTTGACTCAAAACTCTCATTTTCATTCAACGATTCAATCTTTATAAATTAAAAAGGTCTAATGACATAATGGGTACCCTAATAGAGGTATTTTTATTCAAAGATTTAATCTTTTGTCATTAAAACACTCTTTGCGACTTCATAGGTAACTTGAATAAGTTAAACTCAAAACTCTCACTTTCTTTCAGAGATTCAATCTTTATACAATAAAAAGGTCTATTGACCTAATAGGTAACTTGTTTGAGGAAATTTCATTCAAAGATTCAATCTTTAGTCGTTAAAATACTTTTCGTGACGTCAATGGGATATCGAATAAGTTTAACTCAAAACTCTAATTTTCTTTTAAAGATATAACTTTATACGTTAAAATGGTCGAGTGACATAATAGGTACCTTGATTTAGGTATTTTCATTCAAAGATTTAATCTTTACTCATTAAAACACTCTTCGGGACGTCAAAGGGAACTCGAATACATTTAACTCAAAACTCTCATTTTCTTTCAAAGATTCAATCTTTATACATTAAAATAGTCCAGTGACATAATAAGCACCTTTTTTGAGGTATTTTCATTCAAACATTCAAACTTTAGTCGTTAAGACGGTTTTCGTGACTTCATAGGTAACTCGAATAAGTTAAACTCAAAACTTTCATTTTCTTTCAAAGATTCCATCTTTATACATTAAAAAGGTCTAGTGACTTAGTAGGTACCTTGATTAAGCTAATTTTATTCAATGATTCTGTCTTTACTCATTAAAACACTCTTCATGACGTCAAAGGGATCTCAAATAAATTTAACTCGAAACTCTCATTTTCGTTAAAAGATTTAATCTTTATAAATTAAAATCATCTAGTGACATAAAAAGTACCTTGATTGAGATAATTTCATTCAAAGATTCAATCTTTACTCATTAAAACACTCTTCGAGACGTCAAAAGGATCACGAATAAGTTTAACCCAAATCTCTCGTGTTCTTTCAAAAATTTGATCTTTATACAATAAAATGGTCTAGTGGGGTAATAGGTACCTTGATTTGAGGTATTTTCATTCAAAGATTCAATCGTTACTCATTAAAACACTCCTCGTCACTTCATACGTAACCCGAATAAGCTAAACTCAAAACTCTCATTTTCTTTCAAAGATTCAATCTTTATACATTAAAAAGGTCTCGTGACAGATTAGGAACCTTGATTGAGGTAATTTCATTCAAAGATTCAATCCTTACTCGTTAAAACACTCTTCGTCACGTCAAAGTGTTCTCGAATAAGTTTAACTCAAAACTCTCATTTGTTAACAAAGATTTAATCTTTATACATTAGAATGGTCTAGTGACATAATAGGTACCTTGATTGAGGTATTTTCATTCAAAGATTCATTCTTTGGTCATTAAAACACTCTTCGGGACTTCACACGTGACCCGGAGAAGTTAAACTCAAAACTCTCATTTTCTTTCAGAGATTCAATCTTTATATATTAAAACGGTCTAGTGACAAAATAGGTATCTTGATTGAGGTTATTTCATTCAAACATTCAATCTTTACTCATTAAAAACTCTTCGTGACGTCAAAGGGATCTCGAATAAATTTAACTCAAAACTCTCATTTTGTTTAAATGATTCGACCTTTATACATTTAAAAAGGTCCAGTGACATAATAGGTACCCTGATTGAGGTAATTTCATTCAAAGATTCAATCTTTTCTCATTAAAACACTCTTCGTGATGTCAAGGGGATCTCGAATAAGTTTAACTCAAAACTCCCATCTTCTTTCAAAGATTCAATCTTTACACATTAAAATGGTTTAGTGAAATCACAGGTACCTTGATTGAGGTATTTTCATTCAAAGATTCAATCTTTGATCGTTAAAACACTCTTCGGAACGTCAAAGGGAACTCGAATAAGTTTCTCTCAAAACTCTCATTTTCATTCAAAGATTCAATCTTTAGTTATAAAAACACCCTTCGCGACTTCATAGGTAACTCGAACAAGTGAAACTCAAAACTCTCATTTCCTTACAAAGATTCAATCTTGATACACTAAAAAGTTGTCGTGACATAATAGATACTTTGATTGAGCTAATTTCTTTCAACGATTCAATCTTTACTCATTAAAACACTCTTCGTGACGTCAAAGTGATCTCGAATAAGTTTAACTCAGATCTCTCATTTAATTTCAAAGATTCAACCCTTATACATTAAAATGGTCTAGTTAAACAAGAGGAACCTTGATAGAGGCATTTTCAATCAAAGATTCAATCTTTGATCAATAAAACACTCTTCGGGACGTCAAAGGGAACTCGAATTAGTTCAACTGAAAACTCTCATTTTCTTTCAAAGATTCAATTTTTAAACGTTAATAAGGTCTACTGACATATAGGTACCTTTATTGAGGTATTTTCATTCGAAGATTCGATCTTTAATCACTAAAACACTCTTCGCAACTCCATATGTCACTCAAATAAGTAAAACTCAAAACTATCATTTTGTTTCAAAGATTCAATCTTTATACGTGACGTCAAAAAGGTCTAGTGACATAATAGGTACCTCGATTCAGGTAATTTTATTCAAAGATTTAAACCTTACTCATTAAAACACTCTCCGTGACGTCAAAAGAATCTCGAATAAGTTTAACTCAAAACTCTTATTTTCTATCAAAGATTTTATCTTTATACATTAAAATGGTCTAGTGACATAAAAGGTACTTTGATTGAGGTATTTTCATTCAAAGATTCAATCTTTACTTATTAAAACACACTTTGCGTCCTCAAAGGGAACTTGAATATGTTTTACTCAAAATTCTCTTCCTCTTTCAAGATTCAAACTTTATACCTTAAAAAGGTCTAGTGACATAATCGGTACCTTGATTGAGGTGATTTGTTTCAAAGATTCAGTCTTTGCTCATTAAAACACTCTTCGTGACGTCAAAGGGATCTCGAATAAGTTTAACTCAAAACTCTCATTTTCTTTCAAAGATTTAATCTTTATACATTAAAATTGTCTATTGACATAGTAGGTACCTTGATTGAGGTATTTTCATTCAAAGATTCAATCTTTACTCATTAAAACACTCTTTGGGACGTTAAAGGGATCTCGAATAAGTTTGACTCAAAACTCTCATTTTCATTCAAAGATTCAATCTTTAGAAATTAAAAAGGTCTAATGACATAATAGGTACCCTTATAGAGGTATTTTTATTCAAAGATTTAATCTTTTGTCATTAAAACACTCTTTGCGACTTCATAGGTAACTTGAATAAGTTAAACTCAAAACTCTCACTTTCTTTCAGAGATTCAATCTTTATACAATAAAAAGGTCTACTGACCTAATAGGTAACTTGTTTGAGGTAATTTCATTCAAAGATTCAATCTTTAGTCATGAAAATACTTTTCGTGACGTCAATGGGATGTCGAATAAGTTTAACTCAAAACTCTAATTTTCTTTTAAAGATATAACTATATACGTTAAAATGGTCGAGTGACATAATAGGTACCTTTATTTAGCTATTTTCATTCACAGATTTAATCTTTACTCATTAAAACACTCTTCGGGACGTCAAAGGGAACTCGAATAAATTTAACTCAAAACTCTCATTTTCTTTCAAAGATTCAATCTTTATACATTAAAACGTCCAGTGGCATAATAAGCACCTTTGTTGAGGTATTTTCATTCAAACATTCAATCTTTAGTCATTGAGACGATCTTCGCGACTTCATAGGTAACTCGAATAAGTTAAACTCAAAATTTTCATTTTCTTTCAAAGATTCCATCTTTATACATTAAAAAGGTCTAGTGACTTAGTAGGTACCTTGATTAAGCTAATTTTATTCAATGATTCTGTCTTTACTCATTAAAACACTCTTCATGACGTCAAAGGGATCTCAAATAAATTTAACTCGAAACTCTCATTTTCGTTGAAAGATTTAATCTTTATAAATTAAAATCAGCTAGTGACATAAAAAGTACCTTGATTGAGATAATTTCATTCAAAGATTCAATCTTTACTCATTAAAACACTCTTCGTCACGTCAAAGTGTTCTCGAATAAGTTTAACTCAAAACTCTCATTTGTTAACAAAGATTTAATCTTTATACATTTAAAAAGGTCCAGTGACATAATAGGTACCCTGAAAGAGGTAATTTCATTCAAAGATTCAATCTTTTCTCATTAAAACACTCTTCGTGATGTCAAGGGGATCTCGAATAAGTTTAACTCAAAACTCCCATTTTCTTTCAAAGATTCAGTCTTTACACATTAAAATGGTTTAGTGAAATCACAGGTACCTTGATTGAGATATTTTCATTCAAAGATTCAATCTTTGATCATTAAAACACTCTTCGGAACGTCAAAGGGAACTCGAATAAGTTTCTCCCAAAACTCTCATTTTCATTCAAAGATTCAATCTTTAGTTATAAAAACACCCTTCGCGACTTCATAGGTAACGCGAACAAGTGAACCTCAAAACTCTCATTTTCTTACAAAGATTCAATCTTGATACACTAAAAAGTTCTCGTGACATAATAGATACTTTGATTGAGGTAATTTCATTCAACGATTCAATCTTTACTCGTTAAAACACTCTTCGTGACGTCAAAGTGATCTCGAACAAGTTTAACTCAAATCTCTCATTTTCTTTCAAAGATTCAACCCTTGTACATTGAAATGGTCTAGTGAAATAATAGGAACCTTGATAGAGGTATTTTCAATCAAAGATTCAATCTTTGATCATTAAAACACTCTTCGGGACGTCAAAGGGAACTCGAATTAGTTCAACTAAAAACTCTCATTTTCTTTCAAAGATTTAATTTTTATAAGTTAATAAGGTCTACTGACATATAGGTACCTTTATAGAGGTATTTTCATTCGAAGATTCGATCTTTAATCACTAAAACACTCTTCGCAACTCCATACGTCACTCAAATAAGTAAAACTCAAAACTATCATTTTCTTTCAAAGATTCAATCTTTATACGTTAAAAAGGTCTAGTGACATAATAGGTACCTCGATTCAGGTAATTTCATTCAAAGATTTAAACCTTACTCATTAAAACACTCTCCGTGACGTCAAAAGAATCTCAAATAAGTTTAACTCAAAACTCTTATTTTCTATCAAAGATTTTATCTTTATACATTAAAATGGTCTAGTGACATAAAAGGTACTTTGATTGAGGTATTTTCATTCAAAGATTCAATCTTTACTTATTAAAACACTCTTTGGGTCCTCAAAGGGAACTTGAATATGTTTTACCCAAATTTCTCATCCTCTTTCAAGATTCAATCTTTGTACCTTAAAAAGGTCTAGTGACATAATCGGTACCTTGATTGAGGTGATTTATTTCAAAGATTCAATCTTTGCTCATTAAAACACTCTTCGTGACGTCAGAGGGATCTCGAATAAGTTTAACTCAAAACTCTCATTTTCTTTCAAAGATTTATTCTTTATACATTAAAATTGTCTATTGACATAGTAGGTACCTGGATTGAGGTATTTTCATTCAAAGATTCAATCTTTACTCATTAAAACACTCTTCGGGACGTTAAAGGGATCTCGAATAAGTTTGACTCAAAACTCTCATTTTCATTCAAAGATTCAATCTTTAGAAATTTAAAAAGGTCTAATGACATAATAGGTACCTTTATAGAGGTATTTTTATTCAAAGATTCAATCTTTTGCCATTAAAACACTCTTTGCGACTTCATAGGTAACTTGAATAAGTTAAACTCAAAGCTCTCACTTTCTTTCAAAGATTCAATCTTTAGAAATTTAAAAAGGTCTAATGACATAATAGGTACATTTATAGAGGTATTTTTATTCAAAGATTCAATCTTTTGCCATTAAAACACTCTTTGCGACTTCATAGGTAACTTGAATAAGTTAAACTCAAAGCTCTCACTTTCTTTCAAAGATTCAATCTTTATACAATAAAAAGGTCTACTGACCTAATAGGTAACTTGTTTGAGGTAATTTCATTCAAAGATTCAATCTTTAGTCATTAAAATACTCTTCGTGACGTCAATGGGATATCGAATAAGTTTAACTCAAAACTCTAATTTTCTTCTAGAGATATAACTATATACGTTGAAGTGGTCGAGTGACATAAAAGGTACCTTGATTTAGATATTTTCATTCAAAGATTTAATCTTTACTCATTAAAACACTCTTCGGGACGTCAAAGGGAACTCGAATAAATTTAACTCAAAACTCTCATTTTCTTTCAAAGATTCAATCTTTATACATTAAAATGGTCCAGTGACATAATAAGCACCTTTGTTGAGGTATTTTCATTCAAACATTCAATCTTTAGTCATTAAGACGGCCTTCGCGACTTCATAGGTAACTCGAATAAGTTAAACTCAAAACTTTCATTTTCTTTCAAAGATTCCATCTTTATACATTAAAAAGGTCTAGTGACTTAGTAGGTACCTTGATTAAGCTAATTTTATTCAATGATCTTGTCTTTACTCATTAAAACACTCTTCATGACGTCAAAGAGATCTCAAATAAAGTTAACTCGAAACTCTCATTTTCGTTGAAAGATTTAATCTTTATAAATTAAAATCATCTAGTGACATAAAAAGTACCTTGATTGAGATAATTTCATTCAAAGATTCAATCTTTACTCATTAAAACACTCTTCGAGACGTCAAAGGGATCACGAATAAGTTTAACCCAAAACTCTCGTGTTCTTTCAAAAATTTGATCTTTATACATTAAAATGGTCTAGTGGCATAATAGGTACCTTCATTTGATGTATTTTCATTTAAAGATTCAATCGTTACTCATTAAAACACTCCTCGCGACTTCATGCATAACCCGAACAAGTTAAACTCAAAACTCAAATTTTCTTTCAACGATTCAATCTTTATACATTAAAAAGGTCTAGTAACAGATTAGTAACCTTGATTGAGGTAATTTCATTCAAGGATTCAATCCTTACTCATTAAAACACTCTTCGTCACGTCGAAGTATTCTCGAATAAGTTTAACTCAAAACTCTCATTTCTTTACAAAGATTTAATCTTTGTACATTAAAATGGTCTAGTGACATAATAGGTACCTCGATTGAGGTATTTTCATTCAAAGATTCATTCTTTGGTCATTAAAACACTCTTCGGGACTTCACACGTGACCCGGAGAAGTTAAACTCAAAACTCTCATTTTCTTTCAGAAATTCAATCTTTATACATTAAAACGGTCTAGTGACAAAATAGGTATCTTGGTTGAGGTTATTTCATTCAGAGATTCAATCTTTAGTTATAAAAACACCCTTCGCGACTTCATAGGTAACTCGAACAAGTGAAACTCAAAACTCTCATTTTCTTACAAAGATTCAATCTTGATACACTAAAAAGTTCTCGTGACATAATAGATACTTTGATTGAGGTAATTTCATTCAACGATTCAATCTTTACTCGTTAAAACACTCTTCGTGACGTCAAAGTGATCTCGAACAAGTTTAACTCAAATCTCTCATTTTCTTCCAAAGATTCAACCCTTGTACATTGAAATGGTCTAGTGAAATAATAGGAACCTAGATAGAGGTATTTTCAATCAAAGATTCAATCTTTGATCATTAAAACACTCTTCGGGACGTCAAAGGGAACTCGAATTAGTTCAACTGAAAACTCTCATTTTCTTTCAAAGATTCAATTTCTATACGTTAATAAGGTCTACTGACATATAGGTACCTTTATTGAGGTTTTTCATTCGAAGATTCGATATTTAATCACTAAAACACTCTTCGCAACTCCATACGTTACTCAAATAAGTAAAACTCAGAACTATCATTTTCTTTCAAAGATTCAATCTTTATACGTTAAAAAGGTCTAGTGACATAATAGGTACCTCGATTCAGGTAATTTCATTCAAAGATTTAAACCTTACTCATTAAAACACTCTCCGTGACGTCAAAAGAATCTCGAATAAGTTTAACTCAAAACTCTTATTTTCTATCAAAGATTTTATCTTTATACATTAAAATGGTCTAGTGACATAAAAGGTAGTTTGATTGAGGTATTTTCATTCAAAGATTCAATCTTTACTTATTAAAACACTCTTTGGGTCCTCAAAGGGAACTTGAATATGTTTTACTCAAAATTCTCATCCTCTTTCAAGATTCAATCTTTATACCTTAAAAAGGTCTAGTGACATAATCGGTACTTTAATTGAGGTGATTTGTTTCAAAGATTCAATCTTTGCTCATTAAAACACTCTTCGTGACGTCAGAGGTATCTCGAATAAGTTTAACTCAAAACTCTCATTTTCTTTCAAAGATTTAATCTTTATACATTAAAATTGTCTATTGACATAGTAGGTACCTTGATTGAGGTATTTTCATTCAAAGATTCAATCTTTACTCATTAAAACACTCTTCGGGACGTTAAAGGGATCTCGAATAAGTTTGACTCAAAACTCTCATTTTCATTCAAAGATTCAATCTTTAGAAATTTAAAAAGGTCTAATGACATAATAGGTACATTTATAGAGGTATTTTTATTCAAAGATTCAATCTTTTGCCATTAAAACACTCTTTGCGACTTCATAGGTAACTTGAATAAGTTAAACTCAAAGCTCTCACTTTCTTTCAAAGATTCAATCTTTATACAATAAAAAGGTCTACTGACCTAATAGGTAACTTGTTTGAGGTAATTCCATTCAAAGATTCAATCTTTAGTCATTAAAATACTCTTCGTGACGTCAATGGGATATCGAATAAGTTTAACTCAAAACTCTAATTTTCTTTTAGAGATATAACTATATACGTTAAAGTGGTCGAGTGACATAATAGGTACCTTGATTTAGGTATTTTCATTCAAAGAATTAATCTTTACTCATTAAAACACTCTTCGGGACGTCAAAGGGAACTTGAATAAATTTAACTCAAAACTCTCATTTTCTTTCAAAGATTCAATCTTTATACATTAAAATGGTCCAGTGACATAATAAGCACATTTTTTGAGGTATTTTCATTCAAACATTCAAACTTTAGTCATTAAGACGGTCTTCGCGACTTCATAGGTAACTCGAATAAGTTAAACTCAAAACTTTCATTTTCTTTCAAAGATTCCATCTTTATACATTAAAAAGGTCTAGTGACTTAGTAGGTACCTTGATTAAGCTAATTTTATTCAATGATTCTGTCTTTACTCCTTAAAACACTCTTCATGATGTCAAAGGGATCTCAAATAAATTTAACTCGAAACTCTCATTTTCGTTGAAAGATTTAATCTTTATAAATTAAAATCATCTAGTGACAAAAAAGTACCTTGTTTGAGATAATTTCATTCAAAGATTCAATCTTTACTCATTAAAACACTCTTCGAGACGTCAAAGGGATCACGAATAAGTTTAACCCAAATCTCTCGTGTTCTTTCAAAAATTTGATCTTTATACAATAAAATGGTCTAGTGGGGAAATAGGTACCTTGAATTGAGGTATTTTCATTCAAAGATTCAATCGTTACTCATTAAAACACTCCTCTTGACTTCATACGTAACCCGAATAAGTTAAACTCAAAACTCTCATTTTCTTTCAAAGATTCAATCTTTATACATTAAAAAGGTCTCGTGACAGATTAGGAACCTTGATTGAGGTAATTTCATTCAAAGATTCAATCCTTACTCATTAAAACACTTATCGTCATGTCAAAGTGTTCTCGAATAAGTTTAATTCAAAACTCTCATTTGTTAACAAAGATCTAATCTTTATTCATTAAAATGGTCTAGTGACATAATAGGTACCTTGATTGAGGTATTTTCATTGAAAGATTCATTCTTTGGTCATTAAAACACTCTTCGGGACTTCACACGTGACCCGGAGAAGTTAAACTCAAAACTCTCATTTTCTTTCAGAGATTCAATCTTTATACTTTAAAACGGTCTAGTGACAAAATAGGTATCTTGATTGAGGTTATTTCATTCAAACATTCAATCTTTACTCATTAAAAACTCTTCGTGACGTCAAAGGGATCTTGAATAAATTTAACTCAAAACTCTCATTTTGTTTAAAGGATTCGACCTTTATACATTTAAAAAGGTCCAGTGACATAATAGGTACCCTGATTGAGGTAATTTCATTCAAAGATTCTATCTTTTCTCATTAAAACACTCTTCGTGATGTCAAGGGGATCTCGAATAAGCTTAACTCAAAACTCCCATTTTCTTTCAAAGATTCAATCTTTACACATTAAAATGGTTTAGTGAAATCACAGGTACCTTGATTGAGGTATTTTCATTCAAAGATTCAATCTTTGATCGTTAAAATACTCTTCGGAACGTCAAAGGGAACTCGAATAAGTTTCTCTCAAAACTCTCATTTTCATTCAAAGATTCAATCTTTAGTTATAAAAACACCCTTCGCGACTTCATAGGTAACTCGAACAAGTGAAACTCAAAACTCTCATTTTCTTACAAAGATTCAATCTAGATACACTAAAAAGTTCTCGTGACATAATAGATACTTTGATTGAGGTAATTTCATTCAACGATTCAATCTTTACTCGTTAAAACACTCTTCGTGACGTCAAAGTGATCTCGAACAAGTTTAACTCAAATCTCTAATTTTCTTTCAAAGATTCAACCCTTGTCATTGAAATGGTCTAGTGAAATAATAGGAACCTTGATAGAGGTATTTTCAATCAAAGATTCAATCTTTGATCATTAAAACAGAGGTATTTTCATTCGAAGATTCGATCTTTAATCACTAAAACACTCTTCGCAACTCCATACGTCACTCAAACAAGTAAAACTCAAAACTATCATTTTCTTTCAAAGATTCAATCTTTATACATTAAAATGGTCTAGTGACATATTAGGTACCTCGATTCAGGTAATTTTATTCAAAGATTTAAACCTTACTCATTAAAACACTCTCCGTGACGTCAAAAGAATCTCGAATAAGTTTAACTCGAAAACTCTTATTTTCTATCAAAGATTTTATCTTTATACATTAAAATGGTCTAGTGACATAAAAGGTACTTTGATTGAGGTATTTTCATTCAAAGATTCAATCTTTACTTATTAAAACACTCTTTGGGTCCTCAAAGGTAACTTGAATATGTTTTACTCAAAATTCTCATCCTCTTTCAAGATTCAAACTTTATACCTTAAAAAGGTCTAGTGACATAATCGGTACCTTGATTGAGGTGATTTGTTTCAGAGTTCAGTCTTTGCTCATTAAAACACTCTTCGTGACGTCAAAGGGATCTCGAATAAGTTTAACTCAAAACTCTCATTTTCTTTCAAAGATTTAATCTTTATACATTAAAATTGTCTATTGACATAGTAGGTACCTTGATTGAGGTATTTTCATTCAAAGATTCAATCTTTACTCATTAAAACACTCTTCGGGACGTTAAAGGGATCTCGAATAAGTTTGACTCAAAACTCTCATTTTCATTCAAAGATTCAATCTTTAGAAATTAAAAAGGTCTAATGACATAATAGGTACCCTTATAGAGGTATTTTTATTCAAAGATTTAATCTTTTGTCATTAAAACACTCGTTGCGACTTCATAGGTAACTTGAATAAGTTAAACTCAAAACTCTCACTTTCTTTCAGAGATTCAATCTTTATACAATAAAAAGGTCTACTGACCTAATAGGTAACTTGTTTGAGGTAATTTCATTCAAAGATTTAATCTTTAGTCATTAAAATACTTTTCGTGACGTCAATGGGATGTCGAATAAGTTTAACTCAAAACTCTAATTTTCTTTTAAAGATATAACTATATACGTTAAAATGGTCGAGTGACATAATAGGTACCTTGATTTAGGTATTTTCATTCACAGATTTAATCTTTACTCATTAAAACACTCTTCGGGACGTCAAAGGGAACTCGAATAAATTTAACTCAAAACTCTCATTTTCTATCAAAGATTCAATCTTTATGCATTAAAACGTCCAGTGGCATAATAAGCACCTTTGTTGAGGTATTTTCATTCAAACATTCAATCTTTAGTCATTGAGACGGTCTTTGCGACTTCATAGGTAACTCGAACAAGTTAAACTCAAAACTTTCATTTTCTTTCAAAGATTCCATCTTTATACATTAAAAAGGTCTAGTGACTTAGTAGGCACCTTGATTAAGCTAATTTTATTCAATGATTCTGTCTTTACTCATTAAAACACTCTTCATGACGTCGAAGGGATCTCAAATAAATTTAACTCGAAACTCTCATTTTCGTTGAAAGATTTAATCTTTATAAATTAAAATCAGCTAGTGACATAAAAAGTACCTTGATTGAGATAATTTCATTCAAAGATTCAATCTTTACTCATTAAAACACTCTTCGTCACGTCAAAGTGTTCTCGAATAAGTTTAACTCAAAACTCTCATTTGTTAACAAAGATTTAATCTTTATACATTAAAATGGTCTAGTGACATAATAGGTACTTGATTGAGGTATTTTTATTCAAAGATTCATTCTTTGGTCATTAAAACACTCTACGGGACTTCACACGTGACCCGGAGAAGTTAAACTCAAAACTCTCATTTTCTTTTAGAGATTCAATCTTTATACATTAAAACGGTCTAGTGACAAAATAGGTATCTTGATTGAGGTTATTTCATTCAAAGATTCAATCTTTACTCATTAAAAACTCTTTGTGACGTCAAAGGGATCTCGAGTAATTTTAACTCAAAACTCTCAGTTTGTTTAAAGGATTCGACCTTTGTACATTTAAAAAGGTCCAGTGACATAATAGGTACCCTGAATGAGGTAATTTCATTCAAAGATTCAATCTTTTCTCATTAAAACACTCTTCATGATGTCAAGGGGATCTCGAATAAGTTTAACTCAAAACTCCCATTTTCTTTCAAAGATTCAATCTTTACACATTAAAATGGTTTAGTGAAATCACAGGTACCTTGATTGAGGTATTTTCATTCAAAGATTCAACCTTTGATCATTAAAACACTCTTCGGAACATCAAAGGGTACTCGAATAAGTTTCTCTCAAAACACTCAATTTCATTCAAAGATTCAATCTTTAGTTATAAAAACACCCTTCGCGACTTCATAGGTAACTCGAACAAGTGAACCTCAAAACTCTCATTTTCTTACAAAGATTCAATCTTGATACACTAAAAAGTTCTCGTGACATAATAGATACTTTGATTGAGGTAATTTCATTCAACGATTCAATCTTTACTCGTTAAAACACTCTTCGTGACGTCAAAGTGATCTCGAACAAGTTTAACTCAAATCTCTCATTTTCTTTCAAAGATTCAACCCTTGTACATTGAAATGGTCTAGTGAAATAATAGGAACCTTGATAGAGGTATTTTCAATCAAAGATTCAATCTTTGATCATTAAAACACTCTTCGGGACGTCAAAGGGAACTCGAATTAGTTCAACTGAAAACTCTCATTTTCTTTCAAAGATTCAATTTTTGTACGTTAATCAGGTCTACTGACATATAGGTACCTTTATTGAGGTATTTTCATTTGAAGATTCGATCTTTAATCACTAAAACACTCTCCGCAACTCCATACGTCACTCAAATAAGTAAATCTCAAAACTATCATTTTCTTTCAAAGATTCAATCTTTATACGTTAAAAAGGTCTAGTGACATAATAGGTACCTCGATTCAGGTAATTTCATTCAAAGATTTAAACCTTACTCATTAAAACACTCTCCGTGACGTCAAAAGAATCTCGAATAAGTTTAACTCAAAACTCTTATTTTCTATCAAAGATCTTATCTTTATACATTAAAATGGTCTAGTGACATAAAAGGTACTTTGATTAAGGTATTTTCATTCAAAGATTCAATCTTTACTTACTAAAACACTCTTTGGGTCCTCAAAGGGAACTTGAATATGTTTTACTCAAAATTCTCATCCTCTTTCAAGATTCAATTTTTATACCTTAAAAAGGTCTAGTGACATAATCGGTAACTTGATTAAGGTGATTTGTTTCAAAGATTCAATCTTTGCTCATTAAAACACTCTTCGTGACGTCAGAGGGATCTCGAATAAATTTAACTCAAAACTCTCATTTTCTTTCAAAGATTTAATCTTTATACATTAAAATTGTCTATTGACATAGTAGGTACCTTGATTGAGGTATTTTCATTCAAAGATTCAATCTTTACTCATTAAAACACTCTTCGGGACGTTAAAGGGATCTCGAATAAGTTTGACTCAGAACTCTCATTTTCATTCAAAGATTCAATCTTTAGAAATTTAAAAAGGTCTAATGACATAATAGGTACCTTTATAGAGGTATTTTTATTCAAAGATTCAATCTTTTGCCATTAAAACACTCTTTGCGACTTCATAGGTAACTTGAATAAGTTAAACTCAAAGCTCTCACTTTCTTTCAAAGATTCAATCTTTATACAATAAAAAGGTCTACTGACCTAATAGGTAACTTGTTTGAGGTAATTTCATTCAAAGATTCAATCTTTAGTCATTAAAATACTCTTCGTGGCGTCAATGGGATATCGAATAACTTTAACTCAAAACTCTAATTTTCTTTTAGAGATATAACTATATACGTTAAAGTGGTCGAGTGACATAATAGGTACCTTGATTTAGGTATTTTCATTCAAAGATTTAATCTTTACTCATTAAACCACTCTTCGGGACGTCAAAGGGTTCCTCGAATAAATTTAACTCAAAACTCTCATTTTCTTTCAAAGATTCAATCTTTATACATTAAAATGGTCCAATGACATAATAAGCACCTTTGTTGAGGTATTTTCATTCAAACATTCAATCTTTAGTCATTAAGACGGCCTTCGCGACTTCATAGGTAACTCGAATAAGTTAAACTCAAAACTTTCATTTTCTTTCAAAGATTCCATCTTTATACAATAAAAAGGTCTAGTGACTTAGTAGGTACCTTGATTAAGCTAATTTTATTCAACAATCTTGTCTTTACTCATTAAAACACTCTTCATGACGTCAAAGGGATCTCAAATAAAGTTAACTCGAAACTCTCATTTTCGTTGAAAGATTTAATCTTTATAAATTAAAATCATCTAGTGACATAAAAAGTACCTTGATTGAGATAATTTCATTCAAAGATTCAATCTTTACTCATTAAAACACTCTTCGAGACGTCAAAGGGATCACGAATAAGTTTAACCCAAAACTCTCGTGTTCTTTCAAAAATTTGATCTTTATACATTAAAATGGTCTAGTGGCGTAATAGGTACCTTGATTTGATGTATTTTCATTCAAAGATTCAATCGTTACTCATTAAAACACTCCTCGCGACTTCATGCGTAACCCGAATAAGTTAAACTCAAAACTCTCATTTTCTTTCAAAGATTCAATCTTTATACATTAAAAAGGTCTAGTGACAGATTAGGAACCTTGATTGAGGTAATTTCATTCAAGGATTCAATCCTTACTCATTAAAACACTCTTCGTCACGTCGAAGTGTTCTCGAATAAGTTTAACTCAAAACTCTCATTTCTTAACAAAGATTTAATCTTTGTACATTAAAATGGTCTAGTGACATAATAGGTACCTCGATTGAGGTATTTTCATTCAAAGATTCATTCTTTGGTCATTAAAACACTCTTCGGGACTTCACACGTGACCCGTAGAAGTTAAACTCAAAACTCACATTTTCTTTCAGAGATTCAATCTTTATACATTAAAACGGTCTAGTGACAAAATAGGTATCTTGATTGAGGTTATTTCATTCAAACATTCAATCTTTACTCATTAAAAACTCTTCGTGACGTCAAAGGGATCTCGAATAAATTTAACTCAAAACTCTCATTTTGTTTAAAGGATTCGACCTTTACACATTTAAAAAGGTCCAGTGACATAATAGGTACCCTGATTGAGGTAATTTCATTCAAAGATTCAATCTTTTCTCATTAAAACACTCTTCCTGATGTCAAGGGGATCTCGAATAAGTTTAACTCAAAAGTACCATTTTCTTTCAAAGATTCAATCTTTACACATTAAAATGGTTTAGTGAAATCACAGGTACCGTGAGTGAGGTATTTTCATTCAAAGATTCAATCTTTGATCATTAAAACACTCTTCGGAACGTCAAAGGGAACTCGAATAAGTTTCTCTCAAAACTCTCATTTTCATTCAAAGATTCAATCTTTAGTTATAAAAACACCCTTCGCGACTTCATAGGTAACTCGAACAAGTGAAACTCAAAACTCTCATTTTCTTACAAAGATTCAATCTTGATGCACTAAAAAGTTCTCGTGACATAATAGATACTTTGATTGAGGTAATTTCATTCAACAATTCAATCTTTACTCGTTAAAACACTCTTCGTGACGTCAAAGTGATCTCGAACAAGTTTAACTCAAATCTCTCATTTTCTTTCAAAGATTCAACCCTTGTACATTGAAATGGTCTAGTGAAATAATAGGAACCTTGATAGAGGTATTTTCAATCAAAGATTCAATCTTTGATCAATAAAACACTCTTCGGGACGTCAAAGGGAACTCGAATTAGTTCAACTGAAAACTCTCATTTTCTTTCAAAGATTCAATTTTTATACGTTAATAAGGTCTACTGACATATAGGTACATTTATTGAGGTATTTTCATTCGAAGATTCGATCTTTAATCACTAAAACACTCTTCGCAACTCCATACGTCACTCAAATAAGTAAAACTCAAAACTATCATTTTCTTTCAAAGATTCAATCTTTATACGTTAAAAAGGTCTAGTGACATAATAGGTACCTCGATTCAGGTAATTTCATTCAAAGATTTAAACCTTACTCATCAAAACACTCTCCGTGACATCAAAAGAATCTCGAACAAGTTTAACTCAAAACTCTTATTTTCTATCAAAGATTTTATCTTTATACATTAAAATGGTCTAGTGACATAAAAGGTACTTTGATTGAGGTATTTTCATTCAAAGATTCAATCTTTACTTATTAAAACACTCTTTGGGTCCTCAAAGGGAACTTGAATGTGTTTTACTCAAAATTCTCATCCTCTTTCAAGATTCAATCTTTATAACTTAAAAAGGTCTAGTGACATAATCGGTACCTTGATTGAGGTGATTTGTTTCAAAGATTCAATCTTTGCTCATTAAAACACTCTTCGTGACGTCAGAGGGATCTCGAATAAGTTTAACTCAAAACTCTCATTTTCTTTCAAATATTTAATCTTTATACATTAAAATTGTCTATTGACATAGTAGGTACCTTGATTGAGGTATTTTCATTCAAAGATTCAATCTTTACTCATTAAAACACTCTTCGGGACGTTAAAGGGATCTCGAATAAGTTTGACTCAAAACTCTCGTTTTCATTCAAAGATTCAATCTTTAGAAATTTAAAAAGGTCTAATAACATAATAGGTACCTTTATAGAGGTATTTTTATTCAAAGATTCAATCTTTTGCCATTAAAACACTCTTTGCGACTTCATAGGTAACTTGAATAAGTTAAACTCAAAGCTCCCACTTTCTTTCAAAGATTCAATCTTTATACAATAAAAAGGTCTACTGACCTAATAGGTAACTTGTTTGAGGTAATTTCATTAAAGATTCAATCTTTAGTCATTAAAATACTCTTCGTGACGTCAATGGGATATCGAATAAGTTTAACTCAAAACTCTAATTTTCTTTTAGAGATATAACTATATACGTTAAAGTGGTCGAGTGACATAATAGGTACCTTGATTTAGGTATTTTCATTCAAAGATTTAATCTTTACTCATTAAAACACTCTTCGGGACGTCAAAGGGTTCCTCGAATAAATTTAACTCAAAACTCTCATTTTCTTTCAAAGATTCAATTTTTATACATTAAAATGGTCCAGTGACATAATAAGCACCTTTGTTGAGGCATTTTCATTCAAACATTCAATCTTTAGTCATTAAGACGGCCTTCGCGACTTCATAGGTAACTCGAATAAGTTAAACTCAAAACTTTCATTTTCTTTCAAAGATTCCATCTTTATACATTAAAAAGGTCTAGTGACTTAGTAGGTACCTTGATTAAGCTAATTTTATTCAACGATCTTGTCTTTACTCATTAAAACACTCTTCATGACGTCAAAGGGATCTCAAATAAAGTTAACTCGAAACTCTCATTTTCGTTGAAAGATTTAATCTTTATAAATTAAAATCATCTAGTGACATAAAAAGTACCTTGATTGAGATAATTTCATTCAAAGATTCAATCTTTACTCATTAAAACACTCTTCGAGACATCAAAGGGATCACGAATAAGTTTAACCCAAAACTCTCGTGTTCTTTCAAAAATTTGATCTTTATACATTAAAATGGTCTAGTGGCGTAATAGGTACCTTGATTTGATGTATTTTCATTCAAAGATTCAATCGTTACTCATTAAAACACTCCTCGCGACTTCATGCGTAACCCGAATAAGTTAAACTCAAAACTCTCATTTTCTTTCAAAGATTCAATCTTTATACATTAAAAAGGTCTAGTGACAGATTAGGAACCTTGATTGTGGTAATTTCATTCAAGGATTCAATCCTTACTCATTAAAACACTCTTCGTCACGTCGAAGTGTTCTCGAATAAGTTTAACTCAAAACTCTCATTTCTTAATAAAGATTTAATCTTTGTACATTAAAATGGTCTAGTGACATAATAGGTACCTCGATTGAGGTATTTTCATTCAAAGATTCATTCTTTGGTCATTAAAACACTCTTCGGGACTTCACACGTGACCCGGAGAAGTTAAACTCAAAACTCTCATTTTCTTTCAGAGATTCAATCTTTATACATTAAAACGGTCTAGTGACAAAATAGGTATCTTGATTGAGGTTATTTCATTCAAACATTCAATCTTTACTCATTAAAAACTCTTCGTGACGTCAAAGGGATCTCGAATAAATTTAACTCAAAACTCTCATTTTGTTTAAAGGATTCGACCTTTATACATTTAAAAAGGTCCAGTGACACAATAGGTACCCTGATTGAGGTAATTTCATTCAAAGATTCAATCTTTTCTCATTAAAACACTCTTCCTGATGTCAAGGGGATCTCGAATAAGTTTAACTCAAAACTCCCATTTTCTTTCAAAGATTCAATCTTTACACATTAAAATGTTTTAGTGAAATCACAGGTACCATGAGTGAGGTATTTTCATTCAAAGATTCAATCTTTGATCATTAAAACACTCTTCGGAACGTCAAATGGAACTCGAATAAGTTTCTCTCAAAACTCTCATTTTCATTCAAAGATTCAATCTTTAGTTATAAAAACACCCTTCGCGACTTCATAGGTAACTCGAACAAGTGAAACTCAAAACTCTCATTTTCTTACAAAGATTCAATCTTGATGCACTAAAAAGTTCTCGTGACATAATAGATACTTTGATTGAGGTAATTTCATTCAACGATTCAATCTTTACTCGTTAAAACACTCTTCGTGACGTCAAAGTGATCTCGAACAAGTTTAACTCAAATCTCTCATTTTCTTTCAAAGATTCAACCCTTGTACATTGAAATGGTCTAGTGAACAAATAGGAACCTTGATAGAGGTATTTTCAATCAAAGATTCAATCTTTGATCATTAAAACACTCTTCGGGACGTCAACTGCAAACTCTCATTTTCTTTCAAAGATTCAATTTTTATACGTTAATAAGGTCTACTGACATATAGGTACCTTTATTGAGGTATTTTCATTCGAAGATTCGATCTTTAATCACTAAAACACTCTTCGCAACTCCATACGTCACTCAAATAAGTAAAACTCAAAACTATCATTTTCTTTCAAAGATTCAATCTTTATACGTTAAAAAGGTCTAGTGACATAATAGGTACCTCGATTCAGGTAATTTCATTCAAAGATTTAAACCTTACTCATTAAAACACTCTCCGTGACGTCAAAAGAATCTCGAATAAGTTTAACTCAAAACTCTTATTTTCTATCAAAGATTTTATCTTTAAACATTAAAATGGTCTAGTGACATAAAAGGTACTTTGATTGAAGTATTTTCATTCAAAGATTCAATCTTTACTTATTAAAACACTCTTTGGGTCCTCAAAGGGAACTTGAATATGTTTTACTCAAAATTCTCATCCTCTTTCAAGATTCAATCTTTATACCTTAAAAAGTTCTGGTGACATAATCGGTACCTTGATTGAGGTGATTTGTTTCAAAGATTCAATCTTTGCTCATTAAAACACTCTTCGTGACGTCAGAGGGATCTCGAATAAGTTTAACTCAAAACTCTCATTTTCTTTCAAAGATTTAATCTTTATACATTAAAATTGTCTATTGACATAGGAGGTACCTTGATTGAGGTATTTTCATTCAAAGATTCAATCTGTACTCATTAAAACACTCTTCGGGACGTTAAAGGGATCTCGAATAAGTTTGACTCAAAACTCTCATTTTCATTCAAAGATTCAATCTTTAGAAATTTAAAAAGGTCTAATGACATAATAGGTACCTTTATAGAGGTATTTTTATTCAAAGATTCAATCTTTTGCCATTAAAACACTCTTTGCGACTTCATAGGTAACTTGAATAAGTTAAACTCAAAGCTCTCACTTTCTTTCAAAGATTCAATCTTTATACAATAAAAAGGTCTACTGACCTAATAGGTAACTTGTTTGAGGTAATTTCATTCAAAGATTCAATCTTTAGTCATTAAAATACTCTTCGTGACGTCAATGGTATATCGAATAAGTTTAACTCAAAACTCTTATTTTCTTTTAGAGATATAACTATATACGTTAAAGTGGTCGAGTGACATAATAGGTACCTTGATTTAGGTATTTTCATTCAAAGATTTAATCTTTAGTCATTAAAACACTCTTCGGGACGTCAAAGGGTTCCTCGAATAAATTTAACTCAAAACTCTCATTTTCTTTCAAAGATTCAATCTTTATACATTAAAATGGTCCAGTGACATAATAAGCACCTTTGTCGAGGTATTTTCATTCAAACATTCAATCTTTGGTCATTAAGATGGCCTTCGCGACTTCTTAGATAACTCGAATAAGTTAAACTCAAAACTTTCATTTTCTTTCAAAGATTCCATCTTTATACATTAAAAAGGTCTAGTGACTTAGTAGGTACCTTGATTAAGCTAATTTTATTCAACGATCTTGTCTTTACTCATTAAAACACTCTTCATGACGTCAAAGGGATCTCAAATAAAGTTAACTCGAAACTCTCATTTTCGTTGAAAGATTTAATGTTTATAAATTAAAATCATCTAGTGACATAAAAAGTACCTTGATTGAGATAATTTCATTCAAAGATTTAATCTTTACTCATTAAAACACTCTTCGAGACGTCAAAAGGGATCACGAATCAGTTTAACCCAAAACTCTCGTGTTCTTTCAAAAATTTGATCTTTATACATTAAAATGGTCTAGTGGCGTAATAGGTACCTTGATTTGATGTATTTTCATTCAAAGATTCAATCGTTACTCATTAAAACACTCCTCGCGACTTCATGCGTAACCCGAATAAGTTAAACTCAAAACTCTCATTTTCTTTCAAAGATTCAATCTTTATACATTAAAAAGGTCTAGTGACAGATTAGGAACCTTGATTGAGGTAATTTCATTCAAGGATTCAATCCTTACTCATTAAAACACTCTTCGTCACGTCGAAGTGTTCTCGATTAAGTTTAACTCAAAACTCTCATTTCTTAACAAAGATTTAATCTTTGGACATTAAAATGGTCTAGTGACATAATAGGTACCTCGATTGAGGTATTTTCATTCAAAGATTCATTCTTTGGTCATTAAAACACTCTTTGGGACTTCACACGTGACCCGGAGAAGTTAAACTCAAAACTCTCATTTTCTTTCAGAGATTCAATCTTTATACATTAAAACGGTCTAGTGACAAAATAGGTATCTTGATTGAGGTTATTTCATTCAAACATTCAATTTTTACTCATTAAAAACGCTTCGTGACGTCAAAGGGATCTCGAATAAATTTAACTCAAAACTCTCATTTTGTTTAAAGGATTCGACCTTTATACACTTAAAAAGGTCCAGTGACATAATAGGTACCCTGATTGAGGTAATTTCATTCAAAGATTCAATCTTTTCTCATTAAAACACTCTTCGTGATGTCAAGGGGATCTCGAATAAGTTTAACTCAAAACTCCCATTTTCTTTCAAAGATTCAATCTTTACACATTAAAATGGTTTAGTGAAATCACAGGTACCTTGATTGAGGTATTTTCATTCAAAGATTCAATCTTTGATCATTAAAACACTCTTCGGAACGTCAAATGGAACTCGAATAAGTTTCTCTCAAAACTCTCATTTTCATTCAAAGATTCAATCTTTAGTTATAAAAACACCATTCGCGACTTCATAGGTAACTCGAACAAGTGAAACTCAAAACTCTCATTTTCTTACAAAGATTCAATCTTGATGCACTAAAAAGTTCTCGTGACATAATAGATACTTTGATTGAGGTAATTTCATTCAACGATTCAATCTTTACTCGTTAAAACACTCTTCGTGACGTCAAAGTGATCTCGAACAAGTTTAACTCAAATCTCTCATTTTCTTTCAAAGATTCAACCCTTGTACATTGAAATAGTCTAGTGAACTAATAGGAACCTTGATAGAGGTATTTTCAATCAAAGATTCAATCTTTGATCATTAAAACACTCTTCGGGACGTCAACTGCAAACTCTCATTTTCTTTCAAAGATTCAATTTTTATACGTTAATAAGGTCTACTGACATATAGGTACCTTTATTGAGGTATTTTCATTCGAAGATTCGATCTTTAATCACTAAAACACTCTTCGCAACTCCATACGTCCCTCAAATAAGTAAAACTCAAAACTATCATTTCTTTCAAAGATTCAATCTTTATACGTTAAAAAGGTCTAGTGACATAATAGGTACCTCGATTCAGGTAATTTCATTCAAAGATTTAAACCTTACTCATTAAAACACTCTCCGTGACGTCAAAAGAATCTCGAATAAGTTTAACTCAAAACTCTTATTTTCTATCAAAGATTTTATCTTTAAACATTAAAATGGTCTAGTGACATAAAAGGTACTTTGATTGAAGTATTTTCATTCAAAGATTCAATCTTTACTTATTAAAACACTCTTTGGGTCCTCAAAGGGAACTTGAATATGTTTTACTCAAAATTCTCATCCTCATTCAAGATTCAATCTTTATACCTTAAAAAGGTCTAGTGACATAATCGGTACCTTGATTGAGGTGATTTGTTTCAAAGATTCAATCTTTGCTCATTAAAACACTCTTCGTGACGTCAGAGGGATCTCGAATAAGTTTAACTCAAAACTCTCATTTTCTTTCAAAGATTTAATCTTTATGCATTAAAATTGTCTATTGACATAGTAGGTACCTTGATTGAGGTATTTTCATTCAAAGATTCAATCTTTACTCATTAAAACACTCTTCGGGACGTTAAAGGGATCTCGAATAAGTTTGACTCAAAACTCTCATTTTCATTCAAAGATTCAATCTTTAGAAATTTAAAAAGGTCTAATGACATAATAGGTACCTTTATAGAGGTATTTTTATTCAAAGATTCAATCTTTTGCCATTAAAACACTCTTTGCGACTTCATAGGTAACTTGAATAAGTTAAACTCAAAGCTCTCACTTTCTTTCAAAGATTCAATCTTTATACAATAAAAAGGTCTACTGACCTAATAGGTAACTTGTTTGAGGTAATTTCATTCAAAGATTCAATCTTTAGTCATTAAAATACTCTTCGTGACGTCAATGGGATATCGAATAAGTTTAACTCAAAACTCTTATTTTCTTTTAGAGATATAACTATATACGTTAAAGTGGTCGAGTGATATAATAGGTACCTTGATTTAGATATTTTCATTCAAAGATTTAATCTTTACTCATTAAAACACTCTTCGGGACGTCAAAGGGTTCCTCGAATAAATTTAACTCAAAACTCTCATTTTCTTTCAAAGATTCAATCTTTATACATTAAAATGGTCCAGTGACATAATAAGCACCTTTGTTGAGGTATTTTCATTCCAACATTCAATCTTTAGTCATTAAGACGGCCTTCGCGACTTCATAGGTAACTCGAATAAGTTAAACTCAAAACTTTCATTTTCTTTCAAAGATTCCATCTTTATACATTAAAAAGGTCTAGTGACTTAGTAGGTACCTTGATTAAGCTAATTTTATTCAACGATCTTGTCTTTACTCATTAAAACACTCTTCATGACGTCAAAGGGATCTCAAATAAAGTTAACTCGAAACTCTCATTTTCGTTGAAAGATTTAATCTTTATAAATTAAAATCATCTAGTGACATAAAAAGTACCTTGATTGAGATAATTTCATTCAAAGATTCAATCTTTACTCATTAAAACACTCTTCGAGACGTCAAAGGGATCACGAATAAGTTTAACCCAAAACTCTCGTGTTCTTTCAAAAATTTGATCTTTATACATTAAAATGGTCTAGTAGCGTAATAGGTACCTTGATTTGATGTATTTTCATTCAAAGATTCAATCGTTACTCATTAAAACACTCATCGCGACTTCATGCGTAACCCGAATAAGTTAAACTCAAAACTCTCATTTTCTTTCAAAGATTCAATCTTTATACATTAAAAAGGTCTAGTGACAGATTAGGAACCTTGATTGAGGTAATTTCATTCAAGGAATCAATCCTTACTCATTAAAACACTCTTCGTCACGTCGAAGTGTTCTCGAATAAGTTTAACTCAAAACTCTCATTTCTTAACAAAGATTTAATCTTTGTATATTAAAATAGCCTAGTGACATAATAGGTACCTCGATTGAGGTATTTTCATTCAAAGATTCATTCTTTGGTCATTAAAACACTCTTCGGGACTTCACACGTGACCCGGAGAAGTTAAACTCAAAACTCTCATTTTCTTTCAGAGATTCAATCTTTATACATTAAAATGGTCTAGTGACAAAATAGGTATCTTGATTGAGGTTATTTCATTCAAACATTCAATCTTTACTCATTAAAAACGCTTCGTGACGTCAAAGGGATCTCGAATAAATTTAACTCAAAACTCTCATTTTGTTTAAAGGATTCGACCGTTATACATTTAAAAAGGTCCAGTGACATAATAGGTACCCTGATTGAGGTAATTTCATTCAAAGATTCAATCTTTTCTCATTAAAACACTCTTCGTGATGTCAAGGGGATCTCGAATAAGTTTAACTCAAAACTCCCATTTTCTTTCAAAGATTCAATCTTTACACATTAAAATGGTTTAGTGAAATCACAGGTACTTTGATTGAGGTATTTTCATTCAAAGATTCAATCTTTGATCATTAAAACACTCTTCGGAACGTCAAAGGGAACTCGAATAAGTTTCTCTCAAAACTCTCATTTTCATTCAAAGATTCAATCTTTAGTTATAAAAACACCCTTCGCGACTTCATAGGTAACTCGAACAAGTGAAACTCAAAACTCTCATTTTCTTACAAAGATTCAATCTTGATGCACTAAAAAGTTCTCGTGACATAATAGATACTTTGATTGAGGTAATTTCATTCAACGATTCAATCTTTACTCGTTAAAACACTCTTCGTGACGTCAAAGTGATCTCGAACAAGTTTAACTCAAATCTCTCATTTTCTTTCAAAGATTCAACCCTTGTACATTGAAATGGACTAGTGAACTAATAGGAACCTTGATAGAGGTATTTTCAATCAAAGATTCAATCTTTGATCATTAAAACACTCTTCGGGACGTTAAAGGGAACTCGAATTAGTTCAACTGAAAACTCTCATTTTCTTTCAAAGATTCAATTTTTATACGTTAATAAGGTCTACTGACATATAGGTACCTTTATTGAGGTATTTTCATTTGAAGATTCGATCTTTAATCACTAAAACACTCTTCGCAACTCCATACGTCACTCAAATAAGTAAAACTCAAAACTATCATTTTCTTTCAAAGATTCAATCTTTATACGTTAAAAAGGTCTAGTGACATAATAGGTACCTCGATTCAGGTAATTTCATTCAAGGATTTAAAACTTACTCATTAAAACACTCTCCGTGACGTCAAAAGAATCTCGAATAAGTTTAACTCAAAACTCTTATTTTCTATCAAAGATTTTATCTTTATACATTAAAATGGTCTAGTGACATAAAAGGTACTTTGATTGAGGTATTTTCATTCAAAGATTCAATCTTTACTTATTAAAACACTCTTTGGGTCCTCAAAGGGAACTTGAATATGTTTTTCTCAAAATTCTCATCCTCTTTCAAGATTCAATCTTTATACCTTAAAAAGGTCTAGTGACATAATCGGTACCTTGATTGAGGTGATTTATTTCAAAGATTCAATCTTTGCTCATTAAAACACTCTTCGTGACGTCAGAGGGATCTCGAATAAGTTTAACTCAAAACTCTCATTTTTTTTCAAAGATTTAATCTTTATACATTAAAATTGTCTATTGACATAGTAGGTACCTTGATTGAGGTATTTTCATTCAAAGATTCAATCTTTACTCATTAAAACACTCTTCGGGACGTTAAAGGGATCTCGAATAAGTTTGACTCAAAACTCTCCTTTTCATTCAAAGATTCAATCTTTAGAAATTTAAAAAGGTCTAATGACATAATAGGTACCTTTATAGAGGTATTTTTATTCAAAGATTCAATCTTTTGCCATTAAAACACTCTTTGCAACTTCATGGGTAAATTGAATAAGTTAAACTCAAAGCTCTCACTTTCTTTCAAAGATACAATCTTTAGTCATTAAAATACTCTTCGTGACGTCAATGGGATATCGAATAAGTTTAACTCAAAACTCTTATTTTCTTTTAGAGATATAACTATATACGTTAAAGTGGTCGAGTGACATAATAGGTACCTTGATTTAGGTATTTTCATTCAAACATTTAATCTTTACTCATTAAAACACTCTTCGGGACGTCAAAGGGTTCCTCGAATAAATTTAACTCAAAACTCTCATTTTCTTTCAAAGATTCAATCTTTATACATTAAAATGGTCTAGTGACAAAATAAGCACCTTTGTTGAGGTATTTTCATTCAAACATTCAATCTTTAGTCATTAAGACGGCCTTCGCGACTTCATAGGTAACTAGAATAAGTTAAACTCAAAACTTTCATTTTCTTTCAAAGATTCCATCTTTATACATTAAAATGGTCTAGTGACTTAGTAGGTACCTTGATTAAGCTAATTTTATTCAATGATCTTGTCTTTACTCAATGAAACACTCTTCATGACGTCAAAGGGATCTCAAATAAAGTTAACTCGAAACTCTCATTTTCGTTGAAAGATTTAATCTTTATAAATTAAAATCATCTAGTGACATAAAAAGTACCTTGATTGAGATAATTTCATTCAAAGATTCAATCTTTACTCATTAAAACACTCTTCGAGACGTCAAAGGGATCACGAATATGTTTAACCCAAAACTCTCGTGTTCTTTCAAAAATTTGATCTTTATACATTAAAATGGTCTAGTGGCGCAATAGGTTCCTTGATTTGATGTATTTTCATTCAAAGATTCAATCGTTACTCATTAAAACACTCCTCGCGACTTCATGCGTAACCCGAATAAGTTAAACTCAAAACTCTCATTTTCTTTCAAAGATTCAATCTTTATACATTAAAAAGGTCTAGTGACAGATTAGGAACCTTGATTGAGGTAATTTCATTCAAGGATTCAATCCTTACTCATTAAAACACTCTTCGTCACGTCGAAGTGTTCTCGAATAAGTTTAACTCAAAACCTTCATTTCTTAACAAAGATTTAATCTTTGTACATTAAAATGGTCTAGTGACATAATAGGTACCTCGATTGAGGTATTTTCATTCAAAGATTCATTCTTTGGTCATTAAAACACTCTTCGGGACTTCACACGTGACCCGGAGAAGTTAAACTCAAAACTCTCATTTTCTTTTAGAGATGCAATCTTTATACATTAAAACGGTCTAGTGACAAAATAGGTATCTTAATTGAGGTTATTTCATTCAAACATTCAATCTTTACTCATAAAAAACTCTTCGTGACGTCAAAGGGATCTCGAATAAATTTAACTCAAAACTCTCATTTTGTTTAAAGGATTCGACCTTTATACATCTAAAAAGGTCCAGTGACATAATAGGTACCCTGATTGAGGTAATTTCATTCAAAGATTCAATCTTTTCTCATTAAAACACTCTTCGTGATGTCAAGGGGATCTCGAATATGTTTAACTCAAAACTCCCATTTTCTTTCAAAGATTCAATCTTTACACATTAAAATGGTTTAGTGAAATCACAGGTACCTTGATTGAGGTATTTTCATTCAAAGATTCAATCTTTGATCATTAAAACACTCTTCGGAATGTCAAAGGGAACTCGAATAAGTTTATCTCAAAACTCTCATTTTCATTCAAAGATTCAATCTTTAGTTATAAAAACACCCTTCGCAACTTCATAGGTAACTCGAACAAGTGAAACTTAAAAGTCTCATTTTCTTACAAAGATTCAATCTTGATACACTAAAAAGTTCTCGTGACATAATAGATACTTTGATTGAGGTAATTTCATTCAACGATTCAATCTTTACTCGTTAAAACACTCTTTGTGACGTCAAAGTGATCTCGAACAAGTTTAACTCAAATCTCTCATTTTCTTTCAAAGATTCAACCGTTGTACATTGAAATGGTCTAGTGAAATAATAGGAACCTTGATAGAGGTATTTTCAATCAAAGATTCAATCTTTGATCATTAAAACACTCTTCGGGACGTCAACTGAAAACTCTCATTTTCTTTCAAAGATTCAATTTTTATACGTTAATAAGGTCTACTGACATATAGGTACCTTTATTGAGGTATTTTCATTCGAAGAGTCGATCTTTAATCACTAAAACACTCTTCGCAACTCCATACGTCACTCAAATAAGTAAAACTCAAAACTATCATTTTCTTTCAAAGATTCAATCTTTATACGTGAAAAAGGTCTAGTGACATAACAGGTACCTCGATTCAGGTAATTTCATTCAAAGATTTAAAACTTACTCATTAAAACACTCTCCGTGACGTCAAAAGAATCTCGAATAAGTTTAACTCAAAGCTCTTATTTTCTATCAAAGATTTTATCTTTATACATTAAAATGGTCTAGTGACATAAAAGGTACTTTGATTGAGGTATTTTCATTTAAAGATTCAATCTTTACTTATTAAAACACTCTTTGGGTCCTCAAAGGGAACTTGAATATGTTTTACTCAAAATTCTCATCCTCTTTCAAGATTCAATCTTTATACCTTAAAAAGGTCTAGTGACATAATCGGTACCTTGATTGAGGTGATTTGTTTCAAAGATTCAATCTTTGCTCATTAAAACACTCTTCGTGACGTCAGAGGGATCTCGAATAAGTTTAACTCAAAACTCTCATTTTCTTTCAAAGATTTAATCTTTATACATTAAAATTGTCTATTGACATAGTAGGTACCTTGATTGAGGTATTTTCATTCAAAGATTCAATCTTTACTCATTAAAACACTCTTCGTGACGTTAAAAGGATCTCGAATAAGTTTGACTCAAAACTCTCATTTTCATTCAAAGATTCAATCTTTAGAAATTTAAAAAGGTCTAATGACATAATAGGTACCTTTATAGAGGTATTTTTATTCAAAGATTCAATCTATTGCCATTAAAACACTCTTTGCGACTTCATAGGTAACTTGAATAAGTTAAACTCAAAGCTCTCACTTTCTTTCAAAGATTCAATCTTTATACAATAAAAAGGTCTACTGACCTAATAGGTAACTTGTTTGAGGTAATTTCATTCAAAGATTCAATCTTTAGTCATTAAAATACTCTTCGTGACGTCAATGGGATATCGAATAAGTTTAACTCAAAACTCTAATTTTCTTTTAGAGATATAACTATATACGTTAAAGTGGTCGAGTGACATAATAGGTACCTTGATTTAGGTATTTTCATTCAAAGATTTAATCTTTACTCATTAAAACACTCTTCGGGACGTCAAAGGGTTCCTCGAATAAATTTAACTCAAAACTCTCATTTTCTTTCAAAGATTCAATCTTTATACATTAAAATGGTCCAGTGGCATAATAAGCACCTTTGTTGAGGTATTTTCATTCAAACATTCAATCTTTAGTCATTAAGACGGCCTTCGCGACTTCATAGGTAACTCGAATAAGTTAAACTTAAAACTTTCATTTTCTTTCAAAGATTCCATCTTTATACATTAAAAAGGTCTAGTGACTCAGTAGGTACCTTGATTAAGCTAATTTTATTCAATGATCTTGTCTTTACTCATTGAAACACTCTTCATGACGTCAAAGGGATCTCAAATAAAGTTAACTCGAAACTCTTATTTTCGTTGAAAGATTTAATCTTTATAAATTAAAATCATCTAGTGACATAAAAAGTACCTTGATTGAGATAATTTCATTCAAAGATTCAATCTTTACTCATTAAAACACTCTTCGAGACGTCAAAGGGATCACGAATAAGTTTAACCCAAAACTCTCGTGTTCTTTCAAAAATTTGATCTTTATACATTAAAATGGTCTAGTGGCGTAATAGGTACCTTGATTTGATGTATTTTCATTCAAAGATTCAATCGTTACTCATTAAAACACTCCTCGCGACTTCATGCGTAACCCGAATAAGTTAAACTCAAAACTCTCATTTTCTTTCAAAGATTCAATCTTTATACATTAAAAAGGTCTAGTGACAGATTAGGAACCTTGATTGAGGTAATTTCATTCAAGGATTCAATCCTTACTCATTAAAACACTCTTCGTCACGTCGAAGTGTTCTCGAATAAGTTTAACTCAAAACTCTCATTTCTTAACCAAGATTTAATCTTTGTACATTAAAATGGTCTAGTGACATAATAGGTACCTCGATTGAGGTATTTTCATTCAAAGATTCATTCTTTAGTCATTAAAACACTCTACGGGACTTCACACGTGACCCGGAGAAGTTAAACTCAAAACTCTCATTTTCGTTCAGAGATTCAAATTTTATACATTAAAACGGTCTAGTGACAAAATAGGTATCTTGATTGAGGTTATTTCATTCAAACATTCAATCTTTACTCATTAAAAACTCTTCGTGACGTCAAAGGGATCTCGAATAAATTAAACTCAAAACTCTCATTTTGTTTAAAGGATTCGACCTTTATACATCTAAAAAGGTCCAGTGACATAATAGGTACCCTGATTGAGGTAATTTCATTCATAGATTCAATCTTTTCTCATTAAAACACTCTTCGTGATGTCAAGGGGATCTCGAATAAGTTTAACTCAAAACTCCCATTTTCTTTCAAAGATTCAATCTTTACACATTAAAATGGTTTAGTGAAATCACAGGTACCTTGATTGAGGTATTTTCATTCAAAGATTCAATCTTTGATCGTTAAAACACTCTTCGGAACGTCAAAGGGAACTCGAATAAGTTTCTCTCAAAACTCTCATTTTCATTCAAAGATTCAATCTTTAGTTATAAAAACACCCTTCGCGACTTCATAGGTAACTCGAACAAGTGAAACTCAAAACTCTAATTTTCTTACAAAGATTCAATCTTGATGCACTAAAAAGTTCTCGTGACATAATAGATACTTTGATTGAGGTAATTTCATTCAACGATTCAATCTTTACTCGTTAAAACACTCTTCGTGACGTCAAAGTGATCTCGAAAAAGTTTAACTCAAATCTCTCATTTTCTTTCAAAGATTCAACCCTTATACATTGAAATGGTCTAGTGAACTAATAGGAACCTTGATAGAGGTATTTTCAATCAAAGATTCAATCTTTGATCATTAAAACACTCTTCGGGACGTCAAAGGGAACTCGAATTAGTTCAACTGAAAACTCTCATTTTCTTTCAAAGATTCAATTTTTATATGTTAATAAGGTCTACTGACATATAGGTACCTTTATTGAGGTATTTTCATTCGAAGATTCGATCTTTAATCACTAAAACACTCTTCGCAACTCCATACGTCACTCAAATAAGTAAAACTCAAAACTATCATTTTCTTTCAAAGATTCAATCTTTATACGTTAAAAAGGTCTAGTGACATAACAGGTACCTCGATTCAGGTAATTTCATTCAAAGATTTAAAACTTACTCATTAAAACACTCTCCGTGACGTCAAAAGAATCTCGAATAAGTTTAACTCAAAACTCTTATTTTCTATCAAAGATTTTATCTTTATACATTAAAATGGTCTAGTGACATAAAAGGTACTTTGATTGAGGTATTTTCATTCAAAGATTCAATCTTTACTTATTAAAACACTCTTTGGGTCCTCAAAGGGAACTTGAATATGTTTTACTCAAAATTCTCATTCTCTTTCAAGATTCAATCTTTATACCTTAAAAAGCTCTAGTGACATAATCGGTACCTTGATTGAGGTGATTTGTTTCAAAGATTCAATCTTTGCTCATTAAAACACTCTTCGTGACGTCAGAGGGATCTCGAATAAGTTTAACTCAAAACTCTCATTTTCTTTCAAAGATTTAATCTTTATACATTAAAATTGTCTATTGACATAGTAGGTACCTTGATTGAGGTATTTTCATTCAAAGATTCAATCTTTACTCATTAAAACACTCTTCGGGACGTTAAAGGGATCTCGAATAAGTTTGACTCAAAACTCTCATCTTCATTCAAATATTTAATCTTTAGAAATTTAAAAAGGTCTAATGACATAATAGGTACCTTTATAGAGGTATTTTTATTCAAAGATTCAATCTTTTGCCATTAAAACACTCTTTGCGACTTCATAGGTAACTTGAATAAGTTAAACTCAAAGCTCTCACTTTCTTTCAAAGATTCAATCTTTATACAATAAAAAGGTCTACTGACCTAATAGGTAACTTGTTTGAGGTAATTTCATTCAAAGATTCAATCTTTAGTCATTAAAATACTCTTCGTGACGTCAATGGGATATCGAATAAGTTTAACTCAAAACTCTAATTTTCATTTAGAGATATAACTATATACGTTAAAGTGGTCGAGTGACATAATAGGTACCTTGATTTAGGTATTTTCATTCAAAGATTTAATCTTTACTCATTAAAACACTCTTCGGAACGTCAAAGGGTTCCTCGAATAAATTTAACTCAAAACTCTCATTTTCTTTCAAAGATTCAATCTTTATACATTAAAATGGTCCAATGGCATAATAAGCACCTTTGTTGAGGTATTTTCATTCAAACATTCAATCTTTAGTCATTAAGACGGCCTTCGCGACTTCATAGGTAACTCGAATAAGTTAAACTCAAAACTTTCATTTTCTTTCAAAGATTCCATCTTTATACATTAAAAAGGTCTAGTGACTCAGTAGGTACCTTGATTAAGCTAATTTTATTCAATGATCTTGTCTTTACTCATTGAAACACTCTTTATGACGTCAAAGGGATCTCAAATAAAGTTAACTCGAAACTCTCATTTTCGTTGAAAGATTTAATCTTTATAAATTAAAATCATCTAGTGACATAAAAAGTACCTTGATTGAGATAATTTCATTCAAAGATTCAATCTTTACTCATTAAAACACTCTTCGAGACGTCAAAGGGATCACGAATAAGTTTAACCCAAAACTCTCGTGTTCTTTCAAAAATTTGATCTTTATACATTAAAATGGTCTAGTGGCGTAATAGGTACCTTGATTTGATGTATTTTCATTCAAAGATTCAATCGTTACTCATTAAAACACTCCTCGCGACTTCATGCGTAACCCGAATAAGTTAAACTCAAAACTCTCATTTTCTTTCAAAGATTCAATCTTTATACATTAAAAAGGTCTAGTGACAGATTAGGAACCTTGATTGAGGTAATTTCATTCAAGGATTCAATCCTTACTCATTAAAACACTCTTCGTCACGTCGAAGTGTTCTCGAATAAGTTTAACTCAAAACTCTCATTTCTTAACAAAGATTTAATCTTTGTACATTAAAATGGTCTAGTGACATAATAGGTACCTCGATTGAGGTATTTTCATTCAAAGATTCATTCTTTGGTCATTAAAACACTTTTCGGGACTTCACACGTGACCCGGAAAAGTTAAACTCAAAACTCTCATTTTCTTTCAGAGATTCAATCTTTATACATTAAAATGTCTAGTGACAAAATAGGTATCTTGATTGAGGTTATTTCATTCAAACATTCAATCTTTACTCATTAAAAACTCTTCGTGACGTCAAACGGATCTCGAATAAATTTAACTCAAAACTCTCATTTTGTTTAAAGGATTCGACCTTTATACATCTAAAAAGGTCCAGTGACATAATAGGTACCCTGATTGAGGTAATTTCATTCAAAGATTCAATCTTTTCTCATTAAAACACTCTTCGTGATGTCAAGGGGATCTCAAATAAGTTTAACTCAAAACTCCCATTTTCCTTCAAAGATTCAATCTTTACACATTAAAATGGTTTAGTGAAATCACAGGTACCTTGATTGAGGTATTTTCATTCAAAGATTCAATCTTTGATCATTAAAACACTCTTCGGAACGTCAAAGGGAACTCGAATAAGTTTCTCTCAAAACTCTCATTTTCATTCAAAGATTCACTCTTTAGTTATAAAAACACCCTTCGCGACTTCATAGGTAACTCGAACAAGTGAAACTCAAAACTCTCATTTTCTTACAAAGATTCAATCTTGATACACTAAAAAGTTCTCGTGACAAAATAGATACTTTGATTGAGGTAATTTCATTCAACGATTCAATCTTTACTCGTTAAAACACTTTTCGTGACGTCAAAGTGATCTCGAACAAGTTTAACTCAAATCTCTCATTTTCTTTAAAAGATTCAACCCTTGTACATTGAAATGGTCTAGTGAAATAATAGGAACCTTGATAGAGGTATTTTCAATCAAAGATTCAATCTTTGATCATTAAAACACTCTTTGGGACGTCAAAGGGAACTCGAATTAGTTCAACTGAAAACTCTCATTTTCTTTCAAAGATTCAATTTTTATACGTTAATAAGGTCTACTGACATATAGGTACCTTTATTGAGGTATTTTCATTTGAAAATTCGATCTTTAATCACTAAAACACTCTTCGCAACTCCATACGTCACTCAAATAAGTAAAACTCAAAACTATCATTTTCTTTCAAAGATTCAATCTTTATACGTTAAAAAGGTCTAGTGACATAATAGGTACCTCGATTCAGGTAATTTCATTCAAAGATTTAAAACTTTCTCATTAAAACACTCTCCGTGACGTCAAAAGAATCTCGAATAAGTTTAACTCAAAACTCTTATTTTCTATCAAAGATTTTATCTTTATACATTAAAATGGTCTAGTGACATAAAAGGTACTTTGATTGAGGTATTTTCATTCAAAGATTCAATCTTTACTTATTAAAACACTGTTTGGGTCCTCAAAGGGAACTTGAATATGTTTTACTCAAAATTCTCATCCACTTTCAAGATTCAATCTTTATACCTTAAAAAGGTCTAGTGACATAATCGGTACCTTGATTGAGGTGATTTGTTTCAAAGATTCAATCTTTGCTCATTAAAACACTCTTCGTGACGTCAGAGGGATCTCGAATAAGTTTAACTCAAAACTCTCATTTTCTTTCAAAGATTTAATCTTTATACATTAAAATTGTCTATTGACATAGTAGGTACCTTGATTGAGGTATTTTCATTCAAAGATTCAATCTTTACTCATTAAAACACTCTTCGGGACGTTAAAGGGATCTCGAATAAGTTTGACTCAAAACTCTCATTTTCATTCAAAGATTTAATCTTTAGAAATTTAAAAAGGTCTAATGACATAATAGGTACCTTTATAGAGGTATTTTTATTCAAAGATTCAATCTTTTGCCATTAAAACACTCTTTGCGACTTCATAGGTAACTTGAATAAGTTAAACTCAAAGCTCTAACTTTCTTTCAAAGATTCAATCTTTATACAATAAAAAGGTCTACTGACCTAATAGGTAACTTGTTTGAGGTAATTTCATTCAAAGATTCAATCTTTAGTCATTAAAATACTCTTCGTGACGTCAATGGGATATCGAATAAGTTTAACTCAAAACTCTAATTTTCTTTTAGAGATATAACTATATACGTTAAAGTGGTCGAGTGACATAATAGGTACCTTGATTTAGGTATTTTCATTCAAAGATTTAATCTTTACTCATTAAAACACTCTTCGGAACGTCAAAGGGTTCCTCGAATAAATTTAACTCAAAACTCTTATTTTCTTTCAAAGATTCAATCTTTATACATTAAAATGGTCCAGTGGCATAATAAGCACCTTTGTTGAGGTATTTTCATTCAAACATTCAATCTTTAGTCATTAAGACGGCCTTCGCGACTTCATAGGTAACTCGAATAAGTTAAACTCAAAACTTTCATTTTCTTTCAAAGATTCCATCTTTATACATTAAAAAGGTCTAGTGACTCAGTAGGTATCTTGATTAAGCTAATTTTATTCAATGATCTTGTCTTTACTCATTGAAACACTCTTTATGACGTCAAAGGGATCTCAAATAAAGTTAACTCGAAACTCTCATTTTCGTTGAAAGATTTAATCTTTATAAATTAAAATCATCTAGTGACATAAAAAGTACCTTGATTGAGATAATTTCATTCAAAGATTCAATCTTTACTCATTAAAACACTCTTCGAGACGTCAAAGGGATCACGAATAAGTTTAACCCAAAACTCTCGTGTTCTTTCAAAAATTTGATCTTTATACATTAAAATGGTCTAGTGGCGTAATAGGTACCTTGATTTGATGTATTTTCATTCAAAGATTCAATCGTTACTCATTAAAACACTCCTCGCGACTTCATGCGTAACCCGAATAAGTTAAACTCAAAACTCTCATTTTCTTTCAAAGATTCAATCTTTATACATTAAAAAGGTCTAGTGACAGATTAGGAACCTTGATTGATGTAATTTCATTCAAGGATTCAATCCTTACTCATTAAAACACTCTTCGTCACGTCGAAGTGTTCTCGAATAAGTTTAACTCAAAACTCTCATTTCTTAACAAAGATTTAATCTTTGTACATTAAAATGGTCTAGTGACATAATAGGTACCTCGATTGAGGTATTTTCATTCAAAGATTCATTCTTTGGTCATTAAAACACTCTTCGGGACTTCACACGTGACCCGGAAAAGTTAAACTCAAAACTCTCATTTTCTTTCAGAGATTCAATCTTTATACATTAAAACGGTCTACTGACAAAATAGGTATCTTGATTGAGGTTATTTCATTCAAACATTCAATCTTTACTCATTAAAAACTCTTCGTGACGTCAAACGGATCTCGAATAAATTTAACTCAAAACTCTCATTTTGTTTAAAGGATTCGACCTATATACATCTAAAAAGGTCCAGTGACATAATAGGTACCCTGATTGAGGTAATTTCATTCAAAGATTCAATCTTTTCTCATTAAAACACTCTTCGTGATGTCAAGGGGATCTCAAATAAGTTTAACTCAAAACTCCCATTTTCCTTCAAAGATTCAATCTTTACACATTAAAATGGTTTAGTGAAATCACAGGTACCTTGATTGAGGTATTTTCATTCAAAGATTCAATCTTTGATCATTAAAACACTCTTCGGAACGTCAAAGGGAACTCGAATAAGTTTCTCTCAAAACTCTCATTTTCATTCAAAGATTCACTCTTTAGTTATAAAAACACCCTTCGCGACTTCATAGGTAACTCGAACAAGTGAAACTCAAAACTCTCATTTTCTTACAAAGATTCAATCTTGATACACTAAAAAGTTCTCGTGACAAAATAGATACTTTGATTGAGGTAATTTCATTCAACGATTCAATCTTTACTCGTTAAAACACTTTTCGTGACGTCAAAGTGATCTCGAACAAGTTTAACTCAAATCTCTCATTTTCTTTCAAAGATTCAACCCTTGTACATTGAAATGGTCTAGTGAAATAATAGGAACCTTGATAGAGGTATTTTCAATCAAAGATTCAATCTTTGATCATTAAAACACTCTTCGGGACGTCAAAGGGAACTCGAATTAGTTCAACTGAAAACTCTCATTTTCTTTCAAAGATTCAATTTTTATACGTTAATAAGGTCTACTGACATATAGGTACCTTTATTGAGGTATTTTCATTTGAAAATTCGATCTTTAATCACTAAAACACTCTTCGCAACTCCATACGTCACTCAAATAAGTAAAACTCAAAACTATCATTTTCTTTCAAAGATTCAATCTTTATACGTTAAAAAGGTCTAGTGACATAATAGGTACCTCGATTCAGGTAATTTCATTCAAAGATTTAAAACTTACTCATTAAAACACTCTCCGTGACGTCAAAAGAATCTCGAATAAGTTTAACTCAAAACTTTTATTTTCTATCAAAGATTTTATCTTTATACATTAAAATGGTCTAGTGACATAAAAGGTACTTTGATTGAGGTATTTTCATTCCAAGATTCAATCTTTACTTATTAAAACACTCTTTGGGTCCTCAAAGGGAACTTGAATATGTTTTACTCAAAATTCTCATCCACTTTCAAGATTCAATCTTTATACCTTAAAAAGGTCTAGTGACATAATCGGTACCTTGATTGAGGTGATTTGTTTCAAAGATTCAATCTTTGCTCATTAAAACACTCTTCGTGACGTCAGAGGGATCTCGAATAAGTTTAACTCAAAACTCTCATTTTCTTTCAAAGATTTAATCTTTATACATTAAAATTGTCTATTGACATAGTAGGCACCTTGATTGAGGTATTTTCATTCAAAGATTCAATCTTTACTCATTAAAACCCTCTTCGGGACGTTAAAGGGATCTCGAATAAGTTTGACTCAAAACTCTCATTTTCATTCAAAGATTCAATCTTTAGAAATTTAAAAAGGTCTAATGACATAATAGGTACCTTTATAGAGGTATTTTTATTCAAAGATTCAATCTTTTGCCATTAAAACACTCTTTGCGACTTCATAGGTAACTTGAATAAGTTAAACTCAAAGCTCTCACTTTCTTTCAAAGATTCAATCTTTATACAATAAAAAGGTCTACTGACCTAATAGGTAACTTGTTTGAGGTAATTTCATTCAAAGATTCAATCTTTAGTCATTAAAATACTCTTCGTGACGTCAATGGGATATCGAATAAGTTTAACTCAAAACTCTAATTTTCTTTTAGAGATATAACTATATACGTTAAAGTGGTCGAGTGACATAATAGGTACCTTGATTTAGGTATTTTCATTCAAAGATTTAATCTTTACTCATTAAAACACTCTTCGGGACGTCTAAGGGTTCCTCGAATAAATTTAACTCAAAACTCTCATTTTCTTTCAAAGATTCAATCTTTATACATTAAAATGGTCCAGTGGCATAATAAGCACCTTTGTTGAGGTATTTTCATTCAAACATTCAATCTTTAGTCATTAAGACGGCCTTCGCGACTTCATAGGTAACTCGAATAAGTTAAACTCAAAACTTTCATTTTCTTTCAAAGATTCCATCTTTATACATTAAAAAGGTCTAGTGACTCAGTAGGTACCTTGATTAAGCTAATTTTATTCAATGATATTGTCTTTACTCATTGAAACACTCTTCATGACGTCAAAGGGATCTCAAATAAAGTTAACTCGAAACTCTCATTTTCGTTGAAAGATTTAATCTTTATAAATTAAAATCATCTAGTGACAAAAAAAGTACCTTGATTGAGATAATTTCATTCAAAGATTCAATCTTTACTCATTAAAACACTCTTCGAGACGTCAAAGGGATCACGAATAAGTTTAACCCAAAACTCTCGTGTTCTTTCAAAAATTTGATCTTTATACATTAAAATGGTCTAGTGGCGTAATAGGTACCTTGATTTGATGTATTTTCACTCAAAGATTCAATCGTTACTCATTAAAACACTCCTCGCGACTTCATGCGTAACCCGAATAAGTTAAACTCAAAACTCTCATTTTCTTTCAAAGATTCAATCTGTATACATTAAAAAGGTCTAGTGACAGATTAGGAACCTTGATTGAGGTAATTTTATTCAAGGATTCAATCTTTACTCATTAAAACACTCTTCGTCACGTCGAAGTGTTCTCGAATAAGTTTAACTCAAAACTCTCATTTCTTAACAAAGACTTAATCTTTGTACATTAAAATGGTCTAGTGACATAATAGGTACCTCGATTGAGGTATTTTCATTGAAATATTCATTCTTTGGTCATTAAAACACTCTTCGGGACTTCACACGTGACCCAGAGAAGTTAAACTCAAAACTCTCATTTTCTTTCAGAGATTCAATCTTTATACATTAAAACGGTCTAGTGACAAAATAGGTATCTTGATTGAGGTTATTTCATTCAAACATTCAATCTTTACTCATTAAAAACTCTTCGTGACGTCAAAGGGATCTCGAATAAATTTAACTCAAAACTCGCATTTTGTTTAAAGGATTCGACCTTTATACATCTAAAAAGGTCCAGTGACATAATAGGTACCTTGATTGAGGTAATTTCATTCATAGATTCAATCTTTTCTTATTAAAACACTCTTCGTGATGTCAAGGGGATCTCGAATAAGTTTAACTCAAAACTCCCATTTTCTTTCAAAGATTCAATCTTTACATATTAAAATGGTTTAGTGAAATCACAAGTACCTTGATTGAGGTATTTTCATTCAAAGATTCAATCTTTGATCATTAAAACACTCTTCGGAACGTCAAAGGGAACTCGAATAAGTTTCTCTCAAAACTCTCATTTTCATTCAAAGATTCAATCTTTAGTTATAAAAACACCCTTCGCAACTTCATAGGTAACTCGAACAAGTGAAACTCAAAACTCTCATTTTCTTACAAAGATTCAATCTTGATACACTAAAAAGTTCTCGTGACATAATAGATACTTTGATTGAGGTAATTTCATTCAACGATTCAATCTTTACTCGTTAAAACACTTTTCGTGACATCAAAGTGATCTCGAACAAGTTTAACTCAAATCTCTCATTTTCTTTCAAAGATTCAACCCTTGTACATTGAAATGGTCTAGTGAAATAATAGGAACCTTGATAGAGGTATTTTCGATCAAAGATTCAATCTTTGATCATTAAAACACTCTTCAGGACGTCAAAGGGAACTCGAATTAGTTCAACTGAAAACTCTCATTTTCTTTCAAAGATTCAATTTTTATACGTTAATAAGGTCTACTGACATATAGGTACCTTTATTGAGGTATTTTCATTCGAAGATTCGATCTTTAATCACTAAAACACTCTTCGCAACTCCATACGTCACTCAAATAAGTAAAATTCAAAACTATCATTTTCTTTCTAAGATTCAATATTTATACGTTAAAAAGGTCTAGTGACATAATAGGTACCTCGATTCAGGTAATTTCATTCAAAGATTTAAACCTTACTCATTAAAACACTCTCCGTGACGTCAAAAGAATCTCGAATAAATTTAACTCAAAACTCTTATTTTCTATCAAAGATTTTATCTTTATACATTAAAATGGTCTAGTGACATAAAAGGTACTTTGATTGAGGTATTTTCATTCAAAGATTCAATCTTTACTTATTAAAACACTCTTTGGGTCCTCAAAGGGAACTTGAATATGTTTTACTCAAAATTCTCATCCTCTTTCAAGATTCAATCTTTATACCTTAAAAAGGTCTAGTGACATAATCGGTACCTTGATTGAGGTGATTTGTTTCAAAGATTCAATCTTTGCTCATTAAAACAGTCTTCGTGACGTCAGACGGATCTCGAATAAGTTTAACTCAAAACTCTCATTTTCTTTCAAAGATTTAATCTTTATACATTAAAATTGTCTATTGACATAGTAGGTACCTTGATTGAGGTATTTTCATTCAAAGATTCAATCTTTACTCATTAAAACACTCTTCGGGACGTTAAAGGGATCTCGAATAAGTTTGACTCAAAACTCTCATTTTCATTCAAAGATTCAATCTTTAGAAATTTAAAAAGGTCTAATGACATAATAGGTACCTTTATAGAGGTATTTTTATTCAAAGATTCAATCTTTTGCCATTAAAACACTCTTTGCGACTTCATAGGTAACTTGAATAAGTTAAACTCAAAGCTCTCACTTTCTTTCAAAGATTCAATCTTTATACAATAAAAAGGTCTACTGACCTAATAGGTAACTTGTTTGAGGTAATTTCATTCAAAGATTCAATCTTTAGTCATTAAAATACTCTTCGTGACGTCAATGGGATATCGAATAAGTTTAACTCAAAACTCTAATTTTCTTTTAGAGATATAACTATATACGTTAAAGTGGTCGAGTGACATAATAGGTACCTTGATTTAGGTATTTTCATTCAAAGTTACTCATTAAAACACTCTTCGGGAAGTCAAAGGGTTCCTCGAATAAATTTAACTCAAAACTCTCATTTTCTTTCAAAGATTCAATCTTTATACATTAAAATGGTCCAGTGACATAATAAGCACCTTTGTTGAGGTATTTTCATTCAAACATTCAATCTTTAGTCATTAAGACGGCCTTCGCGACTTCATAGGTAACTCGAATAAGTTAAACTCAAAACTTTCATTTTCTTTCAAAGATTCCATCTTTATACATTAAAAAGGTCTAGTGACTCAGTAGGTACCTTGATTAAGCTAATTTTATTCAATGAACTTATCTTTACTCATTGAAACACTCTTCATGACGTCAAAGGGATCTCAAATAAAGTTAACTCGAAACTCTCATTTTCGTTGAAAGATTTAATCTTTATAAATTAAAATCATCTAGTGACATAAAAAGTACCTTGATTGAGATAATTTCATTCAAAGATTCAATCTTTACTCATTAAAACACTCTTCGAGACGTCAAAGGGATCACGAATAAGTTTAACCCAAAACTCTCGTGTTCTTTCAAAAATTTGATCTTTATACATTAAAATGGTCTAGTGGCGTAATAGGTACCTTGATTTGATGTATTTTCATTCAAAGATTCAATCGTTACTCATTAAAACACTCCTCGCGACTTCATGCGTAACCCGAATAAGTTAAACTCAAAACTCTCATTTTCTTTCAAAGATTCAATCTTTATACATTAAAAAGGTCTAGTGACAGATTAGGAACTTTAATTGAGGTAATTTCATTCAAGGATTCAATCCTTACTCATTAAAACACTCTTCGTCACGTCGAAGTGTTCTCGAATAAGTTTAACTCAAAACTCTCATTTCTTAACAAAGATTTAATCTTTGTACATTAAAATGGTCTAGTGACATAATAGGTACCTCGATTGAGGTATTTTCATTCAAAGATTCATTCTTTGGTCATTAAAACACTCTTCGGGACTTCACACGTGACCCGAAGAAGTTAAACTTAAAACTCTCATTTTCTTTCAGAGATTCAATCTTTATACATTAAAACGGTCTACTGACAAAATAGGTATCTTGATTGAGGTTATTTCATTCAAACATTCAATCTTTACTCATTAAAAACTCTTCGTGACGTCAAACGGAGTTTAAAGGATTCGACCTTTATACATCTAAAAAGGTCCAGTGACATAATAGGTACCCTGATTGAGGTAATTTCAATCAAAGATTCAATCTTTTCTCATTAAAACACTCTTCGTGATGTCAAGGGGATCTCGAATAAGTTTAACTCAAAACTCCCATTTTCTTTCAATGATTCAATCTTTACACATTAAAATGGTTTAGTGAAATCACAGGTACCTTGATTGAGGTATTTTCATTCAAAGATTCAATCTTTGATCATTAAAACACTCTTCGGAACGTCAAAGGGAACTCGAATAAGTTTCTCTCAAAACTCTCATTTTCATTCAAAGATTCAATCTTTAGTTATAAAAACACCCTTCGCGACTTCATAGGTAACTCGAACAAGTGAAACTCAAAACTCTCATTTTCTTACAAAGATTCAATCTTGATACACTAAAAAGTTCTCGTGACATAATAGATACTTTGATTGAGGTAATTTCATTCAACGATTCAATCTTTACTCGTTAAAACACTCTTCGTGACGTCAAAGTGATCTCGAACAAGTTTAACTCAAATCTCTCATTTTCTTTCAAAGATTCAACCCTTGTACATTGAAATGGTCTAGTGAAATAATAGGAACCTTGATAGAGGTATTTTCAATCAAAGATTCAATCTTTGATCATTAAAACACTCTTCGAGACGTCAACTGAAAACTCTCATTTTCTTTCAAAGATTCAATTTTTATACGTTAATAAGGTCTACTGACATATAGGTACCTTTATTGAGGTATTTTCATTCGAAGATTCGATCTTTAATCACTAAAACACTCTTCGCAACTCCATACGTCACTCAAATAAGTAAAACTCAAAACTATCATTTTCTTTCAAAGATTCAATCTTTATACGTTAAAAAGGTCTAGTGACATAACAGGTACCTCGATTCAGGTAATTTCATTCAAATATTTAAAACTTTCTCATTAAAACACTCTCCGTGACGTCAAAAGCTCGAATAAGTTTAACTCAAAACTCTTCTTTTCTATCAAAGATTTTATCTTTATACATTAAAATGGTCTAGTGACATAAAAGGTACTTTGATTGAGGTATTTTCATTCAAAGATTCAATCTTTACTTATTAAAACACTCTTTGGGTCCTCAAAGGGAACTTGAATATGTTTTACTCAAAATTCTCATCCTCTTTCAAGATTCAATCTTTATACCTTAAAAAGGTCTAGTGACATAATCGGTACCTTGATTGAGGTGATTTGTTTCAAAAATTCAATCTTTGCTCATTAAAACACTCTTCGTGACGTCAGAGGGATCTCGAATAAGTTTAACTCAAAACTCTCATTTTCTTTCAAAGATTTAATCTTTATACATTAAAATTGTCTATTGACATAGTAGGTACCTTGATTGAGGTATTTTCATTCAAAGATTCAATCTTTACTCATTAAAACACTCTTCGGGATGTTAAAGGGATCTCGAATAAGTTTGACTCAAAACTCTCATTTTCATTCAAAGATTCAATCTTTAGAAATTGAAAAAGGTCTAATGACATAATAGGTACCTTTATAGAGGTATTTTTTATTCAAAGATTCAATCTTTGGCCATTAAAACACTCTTTGCGACTTCATAGGTAACTTGAACAAGTTAAACTCAAAGCTCTCACTTCTTTCAAAGATTCAATCTTTATACAATAAAAAGGTCTACTGACCTAATAGGTAACTTGTTTGAGGTAATTTCATTCAAAGATTCAATCTTTAGTCATTAAAATACTCTTCGTGACGTCAATGGGATATCGAATAAGTTTAACCCAAAACTCTAATTTTCTTTTAGACTATATACGTTAAAGTGGTCGAGTGACATAATAGGTACCTTGATTTAGGTATTTTCAATCAAAGATTTAATCTTTACTCATTAAAACACTCTTCGGGACGTCAAAGGGTTCCTCGAATAAATTTAACTCAAAACTCTCATTTTCTTTCAAAGATTCAATCTTTATACACTAAAATGGTCCAGTGACATAATAAGCACCTTTGTTGAGGTATTTTCATTCAAACATTCAATCTTTAGTCATTAAGACGGCCTCGCGACTTCATAGGTAACTCGAATAAGTTAAACTCAAAACTTTCATTTTCTTTCAAAGATTCCATCTTTATACATTAAAAAGGTCTAGTGACTCAGTAGGTACCTTGATTAGGCTAATTTTATTCAATGAACTTGTCTTTACTCATTTAAACACTCTTCATGACGTCAAAGGGATCTCAAATAAAGTTAACTAGAAACTCTCATTTTCGTTGAAAGATTTAATCTTTATAAATTAAAGTCTTCTTGTGACATAAAAAGTACCTTGATTGAGATAATTTCATTCAAAGATTCAATCTTTACTCATTAAAACACTCTTCGAGACGTTAAAGGGATCACGAATAAGTTTAACCCAAAACTCTCGTGTTCTTTCAAAAATTTGATCTTTATACATTAAAATGGTCTAGTGGCGTAATAGGTACCTTGATTTGATGTATTTTCATTGAAAGATTCAATCGTTACTCATTAAAACACTCCTCGCGACTTCATGCGTAACCCGAATAAGTTAAACTCAAAACTCTCATTTTCTTTCAAAGATTCAATCTTTATACATTAAAAAGGTCTAGTGACAGATTAGGAACCTTGATTGAGGTAATTTCATTCAAGGATTCAATCCTTACTCATTAAAACACTCTTCGTCACGTCGAAGTGTTCTCGAATAAGTTTAACTCAAAACTCTCATTTCTTAACAAAGATTTAATCTTTGTACATTAAAATGGTCTAGTGACATAATAGGTACCTCGATTGAGGTATTTTCATTCAAAGATTCATTCTTTGGTCATTAAAACACTCTTCGGGACTTCACACGTGACCCGGAAAAGTTAAACTCAAAACTCTCATTTTCTTTCAGAGATTCAATCTTTATACATTAAAACGGTCTACTGACAAAATAGGTATCTTGATTGAGGTTATTTCATTCAAACATTCAATCTTTACTCATTAAAAACTCTTCGTGACGTCAAACGGATCTCGAATAAATTTAACTCAAAACTCTCATTTTGTTTAAAGGATTCGACCTTTATACATCTAAAAAGGTCCAGTGACATAATAGGTACCCTGATTGAGGTAATTTCATTCAAAGATTCAATCTTTTCTCATTAAAACACTCTTCGTGATGTCAAGGGGATCTCAAATAAGTTTAACTCAAAACTCCCATTTTCCTTCAAAGATTCAATCTTTACACATTAAAATGGTTTAGTGAAATCACAGGTACCTTGATTGAGGTATTTTCATTCAAAGATTCAATCTTTGATCATTAAAAGACTCTTCGGAACGTCAAAGGGAACTCGAATAAGTTTCTCTCAAAACTCTCATTTTCATTCAAAGATTCACTCTTTAGTTATAAAAACACCCTTCGCGACTTCATAGGTAACTCGAACAAGTGAAACTCAAAACTCTCATTTTCTTACAAAGATTCAATCTTGATACACTAAAAAGTTCTCGTGACAAAATAGATACTTTGATTGAGGTAATTTCATTCAACGATTCAATCTTTACTCATTAAAACACTTTTCGTGACGTCAAAGTGATCTCGAACAAGTTTAACTCAAATCTCTCATTTTCTTTCAAAGATTCAACCCTTGTACATTGAAATGGTCTAGTGAAATAATAGGAACCTTGATAGAGGTATTTTCAATCAAAGATTCAATCTTTGATCATTAAAACACTCTTCGGGACGTCAAAGGGAACTCGAATTAGTTCAACTGAAAACTCTCATTTTCTTTCAAAGATTCAATTTTTATACGTTAATAAGGTCTACTGACATATAGGTACCTTTATTGAGGTATTTTCATTTGAAAATTCGATCTTTAATCACTAAAACACTCTTCGCAACTCCACACGTCACTCAAATAAGTAAAACTCAAAACTATCATTTTCTTTCAAAGATTCAATCTTTATACGTTAAAAAGGTCTAGTGACATAATAGGTACCTCGATTCAGGTAATTTCATTCAAAGATTTAAAACTTACTCATTAAAACACTCTCCGTGACGTCAAAAGAATCTCGAATAAGTTTAACTCAAAACTCTTATTTTCTATCAAAGATTTTATCTTTATACATTAAAATGGTCTAGTGACATAAAAGGTACTTTGATTGAGGTATTTTCATTCAAAGATTCAATCTTTACTTATTAAAACACTGTTTGGGTCCTCAAAGGGAACTTGAATATGTTTTACTCAAAATTCTCATCCACTTTCAAGATTCAATCTTTATACCTTAAAAAGGTCTAGTGACATAATCGGTACCTTGATTGAGGTGATTTGTTTCAAAGATTCAATCTTTGCTCATTAAAACACTCTTCGTGACGTCAGAGGGATCTCGAATAAGTTTAACTCAAAACTCTCATTTTCTTTCAAAGATTTAATCTTTATACATTAAAATTGTCTATTGACATAGTAGGTACCTTGATTGAGGTATTTTCATTCAAAGATTCAATCTTTACTCATTAAAACCCTCTTCGGGACGTTAAAGGGATCTCGAATAAGTTTGACTCAAAACTCTCATTTTCCTTCAAAGATTCAATCTTTAGAAATTTAAAAAGGTCTAATGACATAATAGGTACCTTTATAGAGGTATTTTTATTCAAAGATTCAATCTTTTGCCATTAAAACACTCTTTGCGACTTCATAGGTAACTTGAATAAGTTAAACTCAAAGCTCTCACTTTCTTTCAAAGATTCAATCTTTATACAATAAAAAGGTCTACTGACCTAATAGGTAACTTGTTTGAGGTAATTTCATTCAAAGATTCAATCTTTAGTCATTAAAATACTCTTCGTGACGTCAATGGGATATCGAATAAGTTTAACTCAAAACTCTAATTTTCTTTTAGAGATATAACTATATACGTTAAAGTGGTCGAGTGACATAATAGGTGCCTTGATTTAGGTATTTTCATTCAAAGATTTAATCTTTACTCATTAAAACACTCTTCGGGACGTTAAAGGGTTCCTCGAATAAATTTAACTTAAAACTCTCATTTTCTTTCAAAGATTCAATCTTTATACATTAAAATGGTCCAGTGGCATAATAAGCACCTTTGTTGAGGTATTTTCATTCAAACATTCAATCTTTAGTCATTAAGACGGCCTTCGCGACTTCATAGGTAACTCGAATAAGTTAAACTCAAAACTTTCATTTTCTTTCAAAGATTCCATCTTTATACATTAAAAAGGTCTAGTGACTCAGTAGGTACCTTGATTAAGCTAATTTTATTCAATGATCTTGTCTTTACTCATTGAAACACTCTTCATGACGTCAAAGGGATCTCAAATAAAGTTAACTCGAAACTCTCATTTTCGTTGAAAGATTTAATCTTTATAAATTAAAATCATCTAGTGACATAAAAAGTACCTTGATTGAGATAATTTCATTCAAAGATTCAATCTTTACTCATTAAAACACTCTTCGAGACGTCAAAGGGATCACGAATAAGTTTAACCCAAAACTCTCGTGTTCTTTCAAAAATTTGATCTTTATACATTAAAATGGTCTAGTGGCGTAATAGGTACCTTGATTTGATGTATTTTCATTCAAAGATTCAATCGTTACTCATTAAAACACTCCTCGCGACTTCATGCGTAACCCGAATAAGTTAAACTCAAAACTCTCATTTTCTTTCAAAGATTCAATCTGTATACATTAAAAATGTCTAGTGACATATTAGGAACCTTGATTGAGGTAATTTTATTCAAGGATTCAATCCTTACTCATTAAAACACTCTTCGTCACGTCGAAGTGTTCTCGAATAAGTTTAACTCAAAACTCTCATTTCTTAACAAAGATTTAATCTTTGTACATTAAAATGGTCTAGTGACATAATAGGTACCTCGATTGAGGTATTTTCATTCAAAGATTCATTCTTTGGTCATTAAAACACTCTTCGGGACTTCACACGTGACCCGGAGAAGTTAAACTCAAAACTCTCATTTTCTTTCAGAGATTCAATCTTTATACATTAAAACGGTCTACTGACAAAATAGGTATCTTGATTGAGGTTATTTCATTCAAACATTCAATCTTTACTCATTAAAAACTCTTCGTGACGTCAAACGGATCTCGAATAAATTTAACTCAAAACTCTCATTTTGTTTAAAGGATTCGACCTTTATACATCTAAAAAGGTCCAGTGACATAATAGGTACCCTGATTGAGGTAATTTCATTCAAAGATTCAATATTTTCTCATTAAAACACTCTTCGTGATGTCAAGGGGATCTCAAATAAGTTTAACTCAAAACTCCCATTTTCCTTCAAAGATTCAATCTTTACACATTAAAATGGTTTAGTGAAATCACAGGTACCTTGATTGAGGTATTTTCATTCAAAGATTCAATCTTTGATCATTAAAACACTCTTCGGAACGTCAAAGGGAACTCGAATAAGTTTCTCTCAAAACTCTCATTTTCATTCAAAGATTCAATCTTTAGTTATAAAAACACCCTTCGCGACTTCATAGGTAACTCGAACAAGTGAAACTCAAAACTCTCATTTTCTTACAAAGATTCAATCTTGATACACTAAAAAGTTCTCGTGACAAAATAGATACTTTGATTGAGGTAATTTCATTCAACGATTCAATGTTTACTCGTTAAAACACTTTTCGTGACGTCAAAGTGATCTCGAACAAGTTTAACTCAAATCTCTCATTTTCTTTCAAAGATTCAACCCTTGTACATTGAAATGGTCTAGTGAAATAATAGGAACCTTGATAGAGGAATTTTCAATCAAAGATTCAATCTTTGATCATTAAAACACCCTTCGGGATGTCAAAGGGAACTCGAATTAGTTCAACTGAAAACTCTCATTTTCTTTCAAAGATTCAATTTTTATACGTTAATAAGGTCTACTGACATATAGGTACCTTTATTGAGGTATTTTCATTTGAAAATTCGATCTTTAATCACTAAAACACTCTTCGCAACTCCATACGTCACTCAAATAAGTAAAACTCAAAACTATCATTTTCTTTCAAAGATTCAATCTTTATACGTTAAAAAGGTCTAGTGACATAATAGGTACCTCGATTCAGGTAATTTCATTCAAAGATTTAAAACTTACTCATTAAAACACTCTCCGTGACGTCAAAAGAATCTCGAATAAGTTTAACTCAAAACTCTTATTTTCTATCAAAGATTTTATCTTTATACATTAAAATGGTCTAGTGACATAAAAGGTACTTTGATTGAGGTATTTTCATTCAAAGATTCAATCTTTACTTATTAAAACACTGTTTGGGTCCTCAAAGGGAACTTGAATATGTTTTACTCAAAATTCTCATCCACTTTCAAGATTCAATCTTTATACCTTAAAAAGGTCTAGTGACATAATCGGTACCTTGATTGAGGTGATTTGTTTCAAAGATTCAATCTTTGCTCATTAAAACACTCTTCGTGACGTCAGAGGGATCTCGAATAAGTTTAACTCAAAACTCTCATTTTCTTTCAAAGATTTAATCTTTATACATTAAAATTGTCTATTGACATAGTAGGTACCTTGATTGAGGTATTTTCATTCAAAGATTCAATCTTTACTCATTAAAACACTCTTCGGGACGTTAAAGGGATCTCGAATAAGTTTGACTCAAAACTCTCATTTTCATTCAAAGATTCAATCTTTAGAAATTTAAAAAGGTCTAATGACATAATAGGTACCTTTATAGAGGTATTTTTATTCAAAGATTCAATCTTTTGCCATTAAAACACTCTTTGCGACTTCATAGGTAACTTGAATAAGTTAAACTCAAAGCTCTCACTTTCGTTCAAAGATTCAATCTTTATACAATAAAAAGGTCTACTGACCTAATAGGTAACTTGTTTGAGGTAATTTCATTCAAAGATTCTATCTTTAGTCATTAAAATACTCTTCGTGACGTCAATGGGATATCGAATAAGTTTAACTCAAAACTCTAATTTTCTTTTAGAGATATAACTATATACGTTAAAGTGGTCGAGTGACATAATAGGTACCTTGATTTAGGTATTTTCATTCAAAGATTTAATCTTTACTCATTGAAACACTCTTCGGGACGTCAAAGGGTTCCTCGAATAAATTTAACTCAAAACTCTCATTTTCATTCAAAGATTCAATCTTTATACATTAAAATGGTCCAGTGGCATAATAAGCACCTTTGTTGAGGTATTTTCATTCAAACATTCAATCTTTAGTCATTAAGACGGCCTTCGCGACTTCATAGGTAACTCGAATAAGTTAAACTCAAAACTTTCATTTTCTTTCATAGATTCCATCTTTATACATTAAAAAGGTCTAGTGACTCAGTAGGTACCTTGATTAAGCTAATTTTATTCAATGATCTTGTCTTTACTCATTGAAACACTTTTCATGACGTCAAAGGGATCTCAAATAAAGTTAACTCGAAACTCTCATTTTCGTTGAAAGATTTAATCTTTATAAATTAAAATCATCTAGTGACATAAAAAGTACCTTGATTGAGATAATTTCATTCAAAGATTCAATCTTTACTCATTAAAACACTATTCGAGACGTCAAAGGGATCACGAATAAGTTTAACCCAAAACTCTCGTGTTCTTTCAAAAATTTGATCTTTATACATTAAAATGGTCTAGTGGCGTAATAGGTACCTTGATTTGATGTATTTTCATTTAAAGATTCAATCGTTACTCATTAAAACACTCCTCGCGACTTCATGCGTAACCCGAATAAGTTAAACTCAAAACTCTCATTTTCTTTCAAAGATTCAATCTTTATACATTAAAAAGGTCTAGTGACAGATTAGGAACCTTGATTGAGGTAATTTCATTCAAGGATTCAATCCTTACTCATTAAAACACTCTTCGTCACGTCGAAGTGTTCTCGAATAGGTTTAACTCAAAACTCTCATTTCTTAACAAAGACTTAATCTTTGTACATTAAAATGGTCTAGTGACATAATAGGTACCTCGATTGAGGTATTTTCATTCAAAGATTCATTCTTTGGTCATTAAAACACTCTTCGGGACTGCACACGTGACCCGGAGAAGTTAAACTCAAAACTCTCATTTTCTTTCAGAGATTCAATCTTTATACATTAAAACGGTCTAGTGACAAAATAGGTATCTTGATTGAGGTTATTTCATTCAAACATTCAATCTTTACTCATTAAAAACTCTTCGTGACGTCAAAGGGATCTCGAATAAATTTAACTCAAAACTCTCATTTTGTTTAAAGGATTCGACCTTTATACATTTAAAAAGGTCCAGTGACATAATAGGTACCCTGATTGAGGTAATTTCATTCAAAGATTCAATCTTTTCTCATTAAAACACTCTTCGTGATGTCAAGGGGATCTCGAATAAGTTTAACTCAAAACTCCCATTTTCTTTCAAAGATTCAATCTTTACACATTAAAATGGTTTAGTGAAATCACAGGTACCTTGATTGAGGTATTTTCATTCAAAGATTCAATCTTTGATCATTAAAACACTCTTCGGAACGTTAAAGGGAACTCGAATAAGTTTCTCTCAAAACTCTCATTTTCATTCAAAGATTCAATCTTTAGTTATAAAAACACCCTTCGCGACTTCATAGGTAACTCGAACAAGTGAAACTCAAAACTCTCATTTTCTTACAAAGATTCAATCTTGATACACTAAAAAGTTCTCGTGACATAATAGATACTTTGATTGAGGTAATTTCATTCAATGATTCAATCTTTACTCGTTAAAACACTCTTCGTGACGTCAAAGTGATCTCGAACAAGTTTAACTCAAATCTCTCATTTTCTTTCAAAGATTCAACCCTTGTACATTGAAATGGTCTAGTGAAATAATAGGAACCTTGATAGAGGTATTTTCAATCAAAGATTCAATCTTTGATCATTAAAACACTCTTCGGGACGTCAAAGGGAACTCGAATTAGTTCAACTGAAAACTCTCATTTTCTTTCAAAGATTGAATTTTTATACGTTAATAAGGTCTACTGACATATAGGTTCCTTTATTGAGGTATTTTCATTCGAAGATTCGATCTTTAATCACTAAAACACTCTTCGCAACTCCATACGTCACTCAAATAAGTAAAACTCAAAACTATCATTTGCTTTCAAAGATTCAATCTTTATACGTTAAAAAGGTCTAGTGACATAATAGGTACCTCGATTCAGGTAATTTCATTCAAAGATTTAAACCTTACTCATTAAAACACTTTCCGTGACGTCAAAAGAATCTCGAATAAGTTTAACTAAAAACTCTTATTTTCTATCAAAGATTTTATCTTTATACATTAAAATGGTCTAGTGACATAAAAGGTACTTTGATTGAGGTATTTTCATTCAAAGATTCAATCTTTACTTATTAAAACACTCTTTGGGTCCTCAAAGGGAACTTGAATATGTTTTACTCAAAATTCTCATCCTCTTTCAAGATTCAATCTTTATACCTTAAAAAGGTCTAGTGTCATAATCGGTACCTTGACTGAGGTGATTTGTTTCAAAGATTCAATCTTTGCTCATTAAAACACTCTTCGTGACGTCAGAGGGATCTCGAATAAGTTTAACTCAAAACTCTAATTTTCTTTCAAAGATTTAATCTTTATACATTAAAATTGTCTATTGACATAGTAGGTACCTTGATTGAGGTATTTTCATTCAAAGATTCAATCTTTACTCATTAAAACACTCTTCGGGACGTTAAAGGGATCTCGAATAAGTTTGACTCAAAACTCTCATTTTCATTCAAAGATTCAATCTTTAGAAATTTAAAAAGGTCTAAAGACATAATAGGTACCTTTATAGAGCTATTTTTATTCAAAGATTCAATCTTTTGCCATTAAAACACTCTTTGCGACTTCATAGGTAACTTGAATAAGTTAAACTCAAAGCTCTCACTTTCTTTCAAAGATTCAATCTTTATACAATAAAAAGGTCTACTGACCTAATAGGTAACTTGTTTGAGGTAATTTCATTCAAAGATTCAATCTTTAGTCATTAAAATACTCTTCGTGACGTCAATGGGATATCGAATAAGTTTAACTCAAAACTCTAATTTTCTTTTAGAGATATAACTATATACGTTAAAGTGGTCGAGTGACATAATAGGTACCTTGATTTAGGTATTTTCATTCAAAGATTTAATCTTTACTCATTAAAACACTCTTCGGGACGTCAAAGGGTTCCTCGAATAAATTTAACTCAAAACTCTCATTTTCTTTCAAAGATTCAATCTTTATACATTAAAATGGTCCAGTGACATAATAAGCACCTTTGTTGAGGTATTTTCATTCAAACATTCAATCTTTAGTCATTAAGACGGCCTTCGCGACTTCATAGGTAACTCGAATAAGTTAAACTCAAAACTTTCATTTTCTTTCAAAGATTCCATCTTTATACATTAAAAAGGTCTAGTGACTCAGTAGGTACCTTGATTATGCTAATTTTATTCAACGATCTTGTCTTTACTCATTGAAACACTCTTCATGACGTCAAAGGGATCTCAAATAAAGTTAACTCGAAACTCTCATTTTCGTTGAAAGATTTAACCTTTATAAATTAAAATCATCTAGTGACATAAAAAGTACCTTGATTGAGATAATTTCATTCAAAGATTCATTCTTTACTCATTAAAACACTCTTCAAGACGTCAAAGGGATCACGAATAAGTTTAACCCAAAACTCTCGTGTTCTTTCAAAAATTTGATCTTTATACATTAAAATGGTCTAGTGGCGTAATAGGTACCTTGATTTGATGTATTTTCATTCAAAGATTCAATCGTTACTCATTAAAACACTCCTCGCGACTTCATGCGTAACCCGAATAAGTTAAACTCAAAACTCTCATTTTCTTTCAAAGATTCAATCTTTATACATTAAAAAGGTCTCGTGACAGATTAGGAACCTTGATTGAGGTAATATCATTCAAGGATTCAATCCTTACTCATTAAAACACTCTTCGTCACGTCGAAGTGTTCTCAAATAAGTTTAACTCAAAACTCTCATTTCTTAACAAAGACTTAATCTTTGTACATTAAAATGGTCTAGTGACATAATAGGTACCTCGATTGAGGTATTTTCATTCAAAGATTCATTCTTTGGTCATTAAAACACTCTTCGGGACTTCACATGTGACCCGGAGAAGTTAAACTCAAAACTCTCATTTTCTTTTAGAGATTCAATCTTTATACATTAAAACGGTCTAGTGACAAAATAGGTATCTTGATTGTGGTTATTTCATTCAAACATTCAATCTTTACTCATTAAAAACTCTTCGTGACGTCAAAGGGATCTCGAATAAATTTTACTCAAAACTCTCATTTTGTTTAAAGGATTCGACCTTTATACATTTAAAAAGGTCCAGTGACATAATAGGTACCCTGATTGAGGTAATTTCATTCAAAGATTCAATCTTTTCTCATTAAAACACTCTTCCTGATGTCAAGGGGATCTCGAATAAGTTTAACTCAAAACTCCCATTTTCTTTCAAAGGTTCAATCTTTACACATTAAAATGGTTTAGTGAAATCACAGGTACCTTGATTGAGGTATTTTCATTCAAAGATTCAATCTTTGATCATTAAAACACTCTTCGGAACGTCAAAGGGAACTCGAATAAGTTTCTCTCAAAACTCCCATTTTTATTCAAAAATTCAATCTTTAGTTATAAAAACACCCTTCGCGATTTCATAGGTAACTCGAACAAGTGAAACTCAAAACTCTCATTTTCTTACAAAGATTCAATCTTGATACACTAAAAAGTTCTCGCGACATAATAGATACTTTGATTGAGGTAATTTCATTCAACGATTCAATCGTTACTCGTTAAAACACTCTTCGTGACATCAAAGTGATCTCGAACAAGTTTAACTCAAATCTCTCATTTTCTTTCAAAGATTCAACCCTTGTACATTGAAATGGTCTAGTGAAATAATAGGAACCTTGATAGAGTATTTTCAATTAAAGATTCAACCTTTGATCATTAAAACACTCTTCGGGACGTCAAAGGGAACTCGAATTAGTTCAACTGAAAACTCTCATTTTCTTTCAAAGATTCAATTTTTATACGTTAATAAGGTCTACTGACATATAGGTACCTTTATTGAGGTATTTTCATTCGAAGATTCGATCTTTAATCACTAAAACACTCTTCGCAACTCCATACGTCACTCAAATAAGTAAAACTCAAAACTATCATTTTCTTTCAAAGATTCAATCTTTATACGTTAAAAAGGTCTAGTGACATAATAGGTACCTCGATTCAGGTAATTTCATTCAAAGATTTAAACCTTACTCATTAAAACACTCTCCGTGACGTCAAACGAATCTCGAATAAGTTTAACTCAAAACTCTTATTTTCTATCAAAGATTTTATCTTTATACATTAAAATGTTCTAGTGACATAAAAGGTACTTTGATTGAGGTATTTTCATTCAAAGATTCAATCTTTACTTATTAAAACACTCTTTGGATCCTCAAAGGGAACTTGAATATGTTTTACTCAAAATTCTCATCCTCTTTCAAGATTCAATTTTTATACCTTAAAAAGGTCTAGTGACATAATCGGTATCTTGATCGAGGTGATTTGTTTCAAAGATTCAATCTTTGCTCATTAAAACACTCTTCGTGACGTCAGAGGGATCTCGAATAAGTTTAACTCAAAACTCTCATTTTCTTTCAAAGATTTATCTCTTTATACATTAGAATTGTCTATTGACATTGTAGGTACCTTGATTGAGGTATTTTCATTCAAAGATTCAATCTTTACTCATTAAAACACTCTTCGGGACGTTAAAGGGATCTCGAATAAGTTTGACTCAAAACTCCCATTTTCATTCAAAGATTCAATCTTTAGAAATTTAAAAAGGTCTAATGACATTATAGGTACCTTTATAGAGGTATTTTTATTCAAAGATTCAATCTTTTGCCATTAAAACACTCTTTGCGACTTCATAAGTAACTTGAATAAGTTAAACTCAAAGCTCTCACTTTCTTTCAAAGATTCAATCTTTATACAATAAAAAGGTCTACTGACCTAATAGGTAACTTGTTTGAGGTAATTTCATTCAAAGATTCAATCTTTAGTCATTAAAATACTCTTCGTGACGTCAATGGGATATCGAATAAGTTTAACTCAAAACTCTAATTTTATTTTAGAGATATAACTATATACAATAAAGTGGTCGAGTGACATAATAGGTACCTTGATTTAGGTATTTTCATTCAAAGATTTAATCTTTACTCATTAAAACACTCTTCGGGACGTCAAAGGGTTCCTCGAATAAATTTAACTCAAAACTCTCATTTTCTTTCAAAGATTCAATCTTTATACATTAAAATGGTCCAGTGACATAATAAGCACCTTTGTTGAGGTATTTTCATTCAAACATTAAATCTTTAGTCATTAAGACGGCCTTCGCGACTTCATAGGTAACTCGAATAAGTTAAACTCAAAACTTTCATTTTCTTTCAAAGATTCCATCTTTATAAATTAAAAAGGTCTAGTGACTTAGTAGGTACCTTGATTAAGCTAATTTTATTCAATGATCTTGTCTTTACTCATTAAAACACTCTTCATGACGTCAAAGGGATCTCAAATAAAGTTAACTCGAAACTCTCATTTTCGTTGAAAGATTTAATCTTTATAAATTAAAATCATCTAGTGACATAAAAAGTACCTTGATTGAGATAATTTCATTCAAAGATTCAATCTTTACTCATTAAAACACTCTTCGAGACGTTAAAGGGATCACGAATAAGTTTAACCCAAAACTCTCGTGTTCTTTCAAAAATTTGATCTTTATACATTAAAATGGTCTAGTGGCGTAATAGGTACCTTGATTTGATGTATTTTCATTCAAAGATTCAATCGTTACTCATTAAAACACTCCTCACGACTTCATGCGTAACCCAAATAAGTTAAACTCAAAACTCTCATTTTCTTTCAAAGATTCAATCTTTATACATTAAAAAGGTCTAGTGACAGATTGGGAACCTTGATTGAGGTAATTTCATTCAAGGATTCAATCCTTACTCATTAAAACACTCTTCGTCACGTCGAAGTGTTCTCGAATAAGTTTAACTCAAAACTCTCATTTCTTAAGAAAGACTTAATCGTTGTACATTAAAATGGTTTAGTGACATAATAGGTACCTCGATTGAGGTTTTTTCATTCAAAGATTCATTCTTTGGTCATTAAAACACTCTTCGGGACATCACACGTGACCCGGAGAAGTTAAACTCAAAACTCTCATTTTCTTTCAGAGATTCAATCTTTATACATTAAAACGGTCTAGTGACAAAATAGGTATCTTGATTGAGGTTATTTCATTCAAACATTCAATCTTTACTCATTAAAAACTCTTCGTGACGTCAAAGGGATCTCGAATAAATTTAACTCAAAACTCTCATTTTGTTTAAAGGATTCGACCTTTATACATTTAAAAAGGTCCAGTGGCATAATAGGTACCCTGATTGAGGTAATTTCATTCAAAGATTCAATCTTTTCTCATTAAAACACTCTTCGTGATGTCAAGGGGATCTCGAATAAGTTTAACTCAAAACTCCCATTTTCTTTCAAAGATTCAATCTTTACACATAAAAATGGTTTAGTGAAATCACAGGTACCTTGATTGAGGTATTTTCATTCAAAGATTCAATCTTTGATCATTAAAACACTCTTCGGAACGTCAAAGGGAACTCGAATAAGTTTCTCTCAAAACTCTCATTTTCATTCAAAGATTCAATCTTTAGTTATAAAAACACCCTTCGCGACTTCATAGGTAACTCGAACAAGTGAAACTCAAAACTCTCATTTTCTTACAAAGATTCAATCTTGATACACTAAAAAGTTCTCGCGACATAATAGATACTTTGATTGAGGTAATTTCATTCAACGATTCAATGTTTACTCGTTAAAACACTCTTCGTGACGTCAAAGTGATCTCGAACAAGTTTAACTCAAATCTCTCATTTTCTTTCAAAGATTCAACCCTTGTACATTGAAATGGTCTAGTGAAATAATAGGAACCTTGATAGAGGTATTTTCAATCAAAGATTCAATCTTTGATCATTAAAACACTCTTCGGGACGTCAAAGTGAACTCGAATTAGTTCAACTGAAAACTCTCATTTTCTTTCAAAGATTCAATTTTTATACGTTAATAAGGTCTACTGACATATAGGTACCTTTATTGAGGTATTTTCATTCGAAGATTCGATCTTTAATCACTAAAACACTCTTCGCAACTCCATACGTCACTTAAATAAGTAAAACTCAAAACTATCTTTTTCTTTCAAAGATTCAATCTTTATACGTTAAAAAGGTCTTGTGACATAATAGGTACCTCGATTCAGGTAATTTCATTCAAAGATTTAAACCTTACTCATTAAAATACTCTCCGTGACGTCAAAAGAATCTCGAATAAGTTTAACTCAAAACTCTTATTTTCTATCAAAGATTTTATCTTTATACATTAAAATGGTCTAGTGACATAAAAGGTACTTTGATTGAGGTATTTTCATTCAAAGATTCAATCTTTACTTATTAAAACACTCTTTGGGTCCTCAAAGGGAACTTGAATATGTTTTACTCAAAATTATCATCCTCTTTCAAGATTCAATCTTTATACCTTAAAAAGGTCTAGTGACATAATCGGTACCTTGATTGAGGTGATTTGTTTCAAAGATTCAATCTTTGCTCCTGAAAACACTCTTCGTGACGTCAGAGGGATCTCGAATAAGTTTAACTCAAAACTCTCATTTTCTTTCAAAGATTTAATCTTTATACATTAAAATTGTCTATTGACATAGTAGGTACCTTGATTGAGGTATTTTCATTCAAATATTCAATCTTTACTCATTAAAACACTCTTCGGGACGTTAAAGGGATCTCGAAAAAGTTTGACTCAAAACTCTCATTTTCATTCAAAGATTCAATCTTTAGAAACTTAAAAAGGTCTAATGACATAATAGGTACCTTTATAGAGGTATTTTTATTCAAAGATTCAATCTTTTGCCATTAAAACACTCTTTGCGACTTCATAGGTAACTTGAATAAGTTAAACTCAAAGCTCTCACTTTCTTTCAAAGATTCAATCTTTATACGATAAAATGGTCTACTGACCTAATAGGTAACTTGTTTGAGGTAATTTCATTCAAAGATTCAATCTTTAGTCATTAAAATACTCTTCGTGACGTCAATGGGATATCGAATAAGTTTAACTCAAAAGTCTAATTTTCTTTTAGAGATATAACTATATACGTTAAAGTGGTCGAGTGACATAATAGGTACCTTGATTTAGGTATTTTCATTCAAAGATTTAATCTTTACTCATTAAAACACTCTTCGGGACGTCAAAGGGTTCCTCGAATAAATTTAACTCAAAACTCTCATTTTCTTTCAAAGATTCAATCTTTATACATTAAAATGGTCCAGTGACATAATAAGCACCTTTGTTGAGGTATTTTCATTCAAACATTCAATCTTTAGTCATTAAGACGGCCTACGCGACTTCATATGTAACTCGAATAAGTTAAACTTAAAACTTTCATTTTCTTTCAAAGATTCCATCTTTATACATTAAAAAGGTCTAGTGACTTAGTAGGTACCTTGATTAAGCTAATTTTATTCAATGATCTTGTCTTTACTCATTAAAACACTCTTCATGACGTCAAAGGGATCTCAAATAAAGTTAACTCAAAACTCTCATTTTGTTTGAAAGATTTAATCTTTATAAATTAAAATCATCTAGTGACATAAAAAGTACCTTGATTGAGATAATTTCATTCAAAGATTCAATCTTTACTCATTAAAACACTCTTCGAGACGTCAAAGGGATCACGAATAAGTTTAACCCAAAACTCTCGTGTTCTTTCAAAAATTTGATCTTTATACATTAAAATGGTCTAGTGGCGTAATAGGTACCTTGATTTGATGTATTTTCATTCAAAGATTCAATCGTTACTCATTAAAACACTCCTCGCGACTTCATGCGTAACCCGAATAAGTTAAACTCAAAACTCTCATTTTCTTTCAAAGATTCAATCTTTATACATTAAAAAGGTGTAGTGACAGATTAGGAACCTTGATTGAGGTAATTTCAATCAAGGATTCAATCCTTACTCATTAAAACACTCTTCGTCACGTCGAAGTGTTCTCGAATAAGTTTAACTCAAAACTCTCATTTCTTAACAAAGACTTAATCTTTGTACATTAAAATGGTCTAGTGACATAATAACTACCTCGATTGAGGTATTTTCATTCAAAGATTTATTCTTTGGTCATTAAAACACTCTTCGGGACTTCACACGTGACCCGGAGAAGTTAAACTCAAAACTCTCATTTTCTTTCAGAGATTCAATCTTTATACATTAAAATGGTCTAGTGACAAAATAGGTATCTTGATTGAGGTTATTTCATTCAAACATTCAATCTTTACTCATTAAAAACTCTTCGTGACGTCAAAGGGATCTCGAATAAATTTAACTCAAAACTCTCATTTTGTTTAAAGGATTCGACCTTTATACATTTAAAAAGGTCCAGTGACATAATAGGTACCCTGATTGAGGTAATTTCATTCAAAGATTCAATCTTTTCTCATTAAAACACTCTTCGTGATGTCAAGGGGATCTCGAATAAGTTTAACTCAAAACTCCCATTTTCTTTCAAAGATTCAATCTTTACACATAAAAATGGTTTAGTGAAATCACAGGTACCTTGATTGAGGTATTTTCATTTAAAGATTCAATCTTTGATCATTAAAACACTCTTCGGAACGTCAAAGGGAACTCGAATAAGTTTCTCTCAAAACTCTCATTTTCATTCAATGATTCAATCTTTAGTTATAAAAACACCCTTTGCGACTTCATAGGTAACTCGAACAAGTGAAACTCAAAACTCTCATTTTCTTACAAAGATTCAATCTTGATACACTAAAAAGTTCTCGCGACATAATAGATACTTTGATTGAGGTAATTTCATTCAACGATTCAATCTTTACTCGTTAAAACACTCTTCGTGACGTCGAAGTGATCTCGAACAAGTTTAACTCAAATCTCTCATTTTCTTTCAAAGATTCAACCCTTGTACATTCAAATGGTCTAGTGAAATAATAGGAACCTTGATAGAGGTATTTTCAATCAAAGATTCAATCTTTGATCATTAAAACACTCTTCGGGACGTCAAAGGGAACTCGAATTAGTTCAACTGAAAACTCTCATTTTCTTTCAAAGATTCAATTTTTATACGTTAATAAGGTCTACTGACATATAGGTACCTTTATTGAGGTATTTTCATTCGAAGATTCGATCTTTAATCAGTAAAACACTCTTCGCAACTCCATACGTCACTCAAATAAGTAAAACTCAAAACTATCATTTTCTTTCAAAGATTCAATCTTTATACGTTAAAAAGGTCTAGTGACATAATAAGTACCTCGATTCAGGTAATTTCATTCAAAGATTTAAACCTTACTCATTAAAACACTCTCCGTGACGTCAAAAGAATCTCGAATAAGTTTAACTCAAAACTCTTATTTTCTATCAAAGATTTTATCTTTATACATTAAAATGGTCTAGTGACATAAAAGGTACTTTGATTGAGGTATTTTCATTCAAAGATTCAATCTTTACTTATTAAAACACTCTTTGGGTCCTCAAAGGGAACTTGAATATGTTTTACTCAAAATTCTCATCCTCTTTCAAGATTCAATCTTTATACCTTAAAAAGGTCTAGTGACATAATCGGTACCTTGATTGAGGTGATTTGTTTCAAAGATTCAATCTTTGCTCCTGAAAACACTCTTCGTGACGTCAGAGGGATCTCGAATAAGTTTAACTCAAAACTCTCCTTTTCTTTCAAAGATTTAATCTTTATATATTAAAATTGTCTATTGACATAGTAGGTACCTTGATTGAGGTATTTTCATTCAAAGATTCAATCTTTACTCATTAAAACACTCTTCGGGACGTTAAAGGGATCTCGAATAAGTTTGACTCAAAACTCTCATTTTCATTCAAAGATTCAATCTTTAGAAATTTAAAAAGGTCTAATGACATAATAGGTACCTTAATAGAGATATTTTTATTCAAAGATTCAATCTTTTGCCATTAAAACACTCTTTGCGACTTCATAGGTAACTTGAATAAGTTAAACTCAAAGCTCTCACTTTCTTTTAAAGATTCAATCTTTATACAATAAAATGGTCTACTGACCTAATAGGTAACTTGTTTGAGGTAATTTCATTCAAAGATTCAATCTTTAGTCATTAAAATACTCTTCGTGACGTCAATGGGATATCGAATAAGTTTAACTCAAAACTCTAATTTTCTTTTAGAGATATAACTATATACGTTAAAGTGGTCGAGTGACATAATAGGTACCTTGATTTAGGTAATTTCATTCAAAGATTTAATCTTTACTCATTAAAACACTCTTCGAGACGTCAAAGGGTTCCTCGAATAAATTTAACTCAAAACTCTCATTTTCTTTCAAAGATTCAATCTTTATACATTAAAATGGTCCAGTGACATAATAACCACCTTTGTTGAGGTATTTTCATTCAAACATTCAATCTTTAGTCATTAAGACGGCCTTCGCGACTTCATAGGTAACTCGAATAAGTTAAACTCAAAACTTTCATTTTCTTTCAAAGATTCCATCTTTATACATTAAAAAGGTCTAGTGACTTAGTAGGTACCTTGATTAAGCTAATTTTATTCAATGATCTTGTCTTTACTCATTAAAACACTCTTCATGACGTCAAAGGGATCTCAAATAAAGTTAACTCGAAACTCACATTTTCGTTGAAAGATTTAATCTTTATAAATTAAAATCATCTAGTGACATAAAAAGTACCTTGATTGAGATAATTTCATTCAAATATTCAATCTTTACTCATTAAAACACTCTTCGAGACGTCAAAGGGATCACGAATAAGTTTAACCCAAAACTCTCGTGTTCTTTCAAAAATTTGATCTTTATACATTAAAATGGTCTAGGGGCGTAATAGGTACTTTGATTTGATGTATTTTCATTCAAAGATTCAATCGTTACTCATTAAAACACTCCTCGCGACTTCATGCGTAACCCGAATAAGTTAAACTCAAAACTCTCATTTTCTTTCAAAGATTCAATCTTTATACATTAAAAAGGTCTAGTGACAGATTAGGAACCTTGATTGAGGTAATTTCATTCAAGGATTCAATCCTTACTCATTAAAACACTCTTCGTCACGTCGAAGTGTTCTCGAATAAGTTTAACTCAAAACTCTCATTTCTTAAAAAAGATTTAATCTTTGTACATTAAAATGGTGTAGTGAAACTCAAAACTCTCATTTTCTTACAAAGATTCAATCTTGATACACTAAAAATTTCTCGCGACATAATAGATACTTTGATTGAGGTAATTTCATTCAACGATTCAATCTTTACTCGTTAAAACACTCTTCGTGACGTCAAAGTGATCTCGAACAAGTTTAACTCAAATCTCTCATTTTCTTTCAAAGATTCAATCCTTGTACATTGAAATGGTCTAGTGAAATAATAGGAACCTTGATAGAGGTATTTTCAATCAAAGATTTAATCTCTGATCATTAAAACACTCTTCGGGACGTCAAAGGGAACTCGAATTAGTTCAACTGAAAACTCTCATTTTCTTTCAAAGATTCAATTTTTATACGTTAATAAGGTCTACTGACATATAGGTACCTTTATTGAGGTATTTTCATCCGAAGATTCGATCTTTAATCACTAAAACACTCTTCGCAACTCCATACGTCACTCAAATAAGTAAAACTCAAAACTATCATTTTCTTTCAAAGATTCAATCTTTATACGTTAAAAAGGTCAAGTGACATAATAGGTACCTCGATTCAGGTAATTTCATTCAAAGATTTAAACCTTACTCATTAAAACACTCTCCGTGACGTCAAAAGAATCTCGAATAAGTTTAACTCAAAACTCTTATTTTCTATCAAAGATTTTATCTTTATACATTAAAATGGTCTAGTGACATAAAAGGTACTTTGATTGAGGCATTTTCATTCAAAGATTCAATCTTTACTTATTAAAACACTCTTTGGGTCCTCAAAGAGAACTTGAATATGTTTTACTCAAAATTATCATCCTCTTTCAAGATTCAATCTTTATACCTTAAAAAGGTCAAGTGACATAATCGGTACCGTGATTGAGGTGATTTGTTTCAAAGATTCAATCTTTGCTCATTAAAACACTCTTCGTTACGTCAGAGGGATCTCGAAAAAGTTTAACCCAAAAATCTCATTTTCTTTCAAAGATTTAATCTTTATACATTAAAATTGTCTATTGACATAGTAGGTACCTTGATTGAGGTATTTTCATTCGAAGATTCAATCTTTACTCATTAAAACACTCTTCGGGACGTTAAAGGGATCTCGAATAAGTTTGACTCAAAACTCTCATTTTCATTCAAAGATTCAATCTTTAGAAATTTAAAAAGGTCTAATGACATAATAGGTACCTTTATAGAGGTATTTTTATTCAAAGATTCAATCTTTTGCCATTAAAACACTCTTTGCGACTTCATAGGTAACTTGAATAAGTTAAACTCAAAACTCTCACTTTCTTTCAAAGATTCAATCTTTATACAATAAAAAGGTCTACTGACCTAATAGGTAACTTGTTTGTGGTAATTTCATTCAAAGATTCAATCTTTAGTCATTAAAATACTCTTCGTGACGTCAATGGGATATCGAATAAGTTTAACTCAAAACTCTAATTTTCTTTTAGAGATATAACTATATACGTTAAAGTGGTCGAGTGACATAATAGGTACCTTGATTTAGGTATTTTCATCCAAAGATTTAATCTTTACTCATTAAAACACTCTTCGGGACGTCAAAGGGAACTCGAATAAATTCAACTCAAAACTCTCATTTTCCTTCAAAGATTCAATATTTATACATTAAAATGGTCCAGTGACATAATAAGCACCTTTGTTGAGGTATTTTCATTCAAACATTCAATCTTTAGTCATTAAGACGGCCTTCGCGACTTCATAGGTAACTCGAATAAGTTAAACTCAAAACTTTCATTTTCTTTCAAAGATTCCATCTTTATACATTAAAAAGGTCTAGTGACTTAGTAGGTACCATGATTAAGCTAATTTTATTCAATGATCTTGTCTTTACTCATTAAAACACTCTTCATGACGTCAAAGGGATCTCAAATAAAGTTAACTCGAAACTCTCATTTTCGTTGAAAGATTTAATCTTTATAAATTAAAATAATCTAGTGACATAAAAAGTACCTTGATTGAGATAATTTCATTCAAAGATTCAATCGTTACTCATTAAAACACTCCTCGCGACTTCATGCGTAACCCGAATATGTTAAACTCAAAACCCTCATTTTCTTTCAAAGATTCAATCTTTATACATTAAAAAGGTCTAGTGACAGATTAGGAACCTTGATTGAGGTAATTTCATTCAAGGATTCAATCCTTACTCATTAAAACACTCTTCGTCACGTCGAAGTGTTCTCGAATAAGTTTAACTCAAAACTCTCATTTCTTAACAAAGATTTAATCTTTGTACATTAAAATGGTCTAGTGACATAATAGGTATCTCGATTGAGGTATTTTCATTCAAAGATTCATTCTTTGGTCATTAAAACACACTTCGGGACTTCACACGTGACCTGGAGAAGTTAAACTCAAAACTCTCATTTTCTTTCAGAGATTCAATCTTTATACATTAAAACGGTCTAGTGACAAAATAGGTATCTTGATTGAGGTTATTTCATTCAAACATTCAATCTTTACTCATTAAAAACTCTTCGTGACGTCAAAGGGATCTCGAATAAATTTAACTCAAAACTCTCATTTTGTTTAAAGGATTCGACCTTTATACATTTAAAAAGGTCCAGTGACATAATAGGTACCCTGATTGAGGTAATTTCATTCAAAGATTCAATCTTTTCTCATTAAAACACTCTTCATGATGTCAAGGGGATCTCGAATAAGTTTAACTCAAAACTCCCATTTTCTTTCAAAGATTCAATCTTTACACATTAAAATGGTTTAGTGAAATCACAGGTACCTTGATTGAGGTATTTTCATTCAAAGATTCAATCTTTGATCATTAAAACACTCTTCGGAACGTCAAAGGGAACTCGAATAAGTTTCTCTCAAAACTCTCATTTTCATTCAAAGGTTCAATCTTTAGTTATAAAAACACCCTTCGCGACTTCATAGGTAACTCGAACAAGTGAAACTCAAAACTCTCATTTTCTTACAAAGATTCAATCTTGACACACTAAAAAGTTCTCGTGACATAATAGATACTTTGATTGAGGTAATTTCATTCAACGATTCAATCTTTACTCGTTAAAACACCCTTCGTGACGTCAAAGTGATCTCGAACAAGTTTAACTCAAATCTCTCATTTTCTTTCAAAGATTCAACCCTTGTATATTGAGATGCTCTAGTGAAATAATAGGAACCTTGATCGAGGTATTTTCAATCAAAGATTCAATCTTTGCTCATTAAAACACTCTTCGTGACGTCAGAGGGATCTCGAATAAGTTTAACTCAAAACTCACATTTTCTTTCAAAGATTTAATCTTTATACATTAAAATTGTCTATTGACACAGTAGGTACCTTGATTGAGGTATTTTCATTCAAAGATTCAATCTTTACTCATTAAAACACTCTTCGGGACGTTAAAGGGATCTCGAATAAGTTTGACTCAAAACTCTCATTTTCATTCAAAGATTCAATCTTTAGAAATTTAAAAAGGTCTAACGACATAATAGGTACCTTTATAGAGGTATTTTTATTCAAAGATTCAATCTTTTGCCATTAAAACACTCTTTGCGACTTCATAGGTAACTTGAATAAGTTAAACTCAAAGCTCTCACTTTCTTTCAAAGATTCAATCTTTATACAATAAAAAGGTCTACTGACCTAATAGGTAACTTGTTTGAGGTAATTTCATTCAAAGATTCAATCTTTAGTCATTAAAATACTCTTCGTGACGTCAATGGGATATCGAATAAGTTTAACTCAAAACTCTAATTTTCTTTTAGAGATATAACTATATACGTTAAAGTGGTCGAGTGACATAATAGGTACCTTGATTTAGGTATTTTCATTCAAAGATTTAATCTTCACTCATTAAAACACTCTTCGGGACGTCAAAGGGTTCCTCGAATAAATTTAACTCAAAACTCTCATTTTCCTTCAAAGATTCAATCTTTATACATTAAAATGGTCCAGTGACATAATAAGCACCTTTGTTGAGGTATTTTCATTCAAACATTCAATCTTTAGTCATTAAGACGGCCTTCGCGACTTCATAGGTAACTCGAATAAGTTAAACTCAGAACTTTCATTTTCTTTCAAAGATTCCATCTTTATACATTAAAAAGGTCTAGTGACTTAGTAGGTACCTTGATTAAGCTAATTTTATTCAATGATCTTGTCTTTACTCATTAAAACACTCTTCATGACGTCAAAGGGATCTCAAATAAAGTTCACTCGAAACTCTCATTTTCGTTGAAAGATTTAATCTTTATAAATTAAAATCATCTAGTGACATAAAAAGTACCTTGATTGAGATAATTTCATTCAAAGATTCAATCTTTACTCATTAAAACACTCTTCGAGACGAAAGGGATCACGAATAAGTTTAACCCAAAACTCTCGTGTTCTTTCAAAAATTTGATCTTTATACATTAAAATGGCCTAGTGGCGTAATAGGTACCTTGATTTGATGTATTTTCATTCAAAGATTCAATCGTTACTCATTAAAACACTCCTCACGACTTCATGCGTAACCCTCATTTTCTTTCAAAGATTCAATCTTTATACATTAAAAAGGTCTAGTGACAGATTAGGAACCTTGATTGAGGTAATTTCATTCAAGGATTCAATCCTTACTCATTAAAACACTCTTCGTCACGTCGAAGTGTTCTCAAATAAGTTTAACTCAAAACTCTCATTTCTTAACAAAGACTTAATCTTTGTACATTAAAATGGTCTAGTGACATAATAGGTACCTCGATTGAGGTATTTTCATTCAAAGATTCATTCTTTGGTCATTAAAACACTCTTCGGGACTTCACACGTGACCCGGAGAAGTTAAACTCAAAACTCTCATTTTCTTTCAGAGATTCAATCTTTATACATTAAAACGGTCTAGTGACAAAACAGGTATCTTGATTGAGGTTATTTCATTCAAACATTCAATCTTTACTCATTAAAAACTCTTCGTGACGTCAAAGGGATCTCGAATAAATTTAACTCAAAACTCTCATTTTGTTTAAAGGATTCGACCTTTATACATTTAAAAAGGTCCAGTGACATAATAGGTACCCTGATTGAGGTAATTTCATTCAAAGATTCAATCTTTTCTCATTAAAACACTCTTCGTGATGTCAAGGGGATCTCGAATAAGTTTAACTCAAAACTCCCATTTTCTTTTAAAGATTCAATCTTTACACATTAAAATGGTTTAGTGAAATCACAGGTACCTTGATTGAGGTATTTTCATTCAAAGATTCAATCTTTGATCATTAAAACACTCTTCGGAACGTCAAAGGGAACTCGAATAAGTTTCTCTCAAAACTCTCATTTTCATTCAAAGGTTCAATCTTTAGTTATAAAAACACCCTTCGCGACTTCATAGGCAACTCGAACAAGTGAAACTCAAAACTCTCATTTTCTTACAAAGATTCAATCTTGATACACTAAATAGTTCTCGTGACATAATAGATACTTTGATTGAGGTAATTTCATTCAACGATTCAATCTTTACTCGTTAAAACACTCTTCGTGACGTCAAAGTGATCTTGAACAAGTTTAACTCAAATCTCTCATTTTCTTTCAAAGATTCAACCCTTGTACATTGCGATGGTCTAGTGAAATAATAGGAACCTTGATCGAGGTATTTTCAATCAAAGATTCAATCTTTGATCATTAAAACACTCTTCGGGACGTCAAAGGGAACTCGAATTAGTTCAACTGAAAACTCTCATTTTCTTTCAAAGATTCAATTTTTATACGTTAATAAGGTCTACTGACATATAGGTACCTTTATTGAGGTATTTTCATTCGAAGATTCGATCTTTAATCACTAAAACACTCTTCGCAACTCCATACGTCACTCAAATAAGTAAAACTCAAAACTATCATTTTCTTTCAAAGATTCAATCTTTATACGTTAAAAAGGTCTAGTGACATAATAGGTACCTCGATTCAGGTAATTTCATTCAAAGATTTAAACCTTACTCATTAAAACACTCTCCGTGACGTCAAAAGAATCTCGAATAAGTTTAACTCAAAACTCTTATTTTCTATCAAAGATTTTATCTTTATACATTAAAATGGTCTAGTGACATAAAAGGTAGTTTGATTGAGGTATTTTCATTCAAAGATTCAATCTTTACTTATTAAAACACTCTTTGCGTCCTCAAAGGGAACTTGAATATGTTTTACTCAAAATTCTCATCCTCTTTCAAGATTCATTCTTTATACCTTAAAAAGGTCTAGTGACATAATCGGTACCTTGATTGAGGTGATTTCTTTCAAAGATTCAATCTTTGCTCATTAAAACACTCTTCGTGACGTCAGAGGGATCTCGAATAAGTTTAACTCAAAACTCACATTTTCTTTCAAAGATTTAATCTTTATACATTAAAATTGTCTATTGACATAGTAGGTACCTTGATTGAGGTATTTTCATTCAAAGATTCAATCTTTACTCATTAAAACACTCTTCGGGACGTTAAAGGGATCTCGAATAAGTTTGACTCAAAACTCTCATTTTCATTCAAAGATTCAATCTTTAGAAATTTAAAAAGGTCTAACGACATAATAGGTACCTTTATAGAGGTATTTTTATTCAAAGATTCAATCTTTTGCCATTAAAACACTCTTTGCGACTTCATAGGTAACTTGAATAAGTTAAACTCAAAGCTCTCACTTTCTTTCAAAGATTCAATCTTTATACAATAAAAAGGTCTACTGACCTAATAGGTAACTTGTTTGAGGTAATTTCATTCAAAGATTCAATCTTTAGTCATTAAAATACTCTTCGTGACGTCAATGGGATATCGAATAAGTTTAACTCAAAACTCTAATTTTCTTTTAGAGATATAACTATATACGATAAAGTGGTCGAGTGACATAATAGGTACCTTGATTTAGGTATTTTCATTCAAAGATTTAATCTTCACTCATTAAAACACTCTTCGGGACGTCAAAGGGTTCCTCGAATAAATTTAACTCAAAACTCTCATTTTCCTTCAAAGATTCAATCTTTATACATTAAAATGGTCCAGTGACATAATAAGCACCTTTGTTGAGGTATTTTCATTCAAACATTCAATCTTTAGTCATTAAGACGGCCTTCGCGACTTCATAGGTAACTCGAATAAGTTAAACTCAGAACTTTCATTTTCTTTCAAAGATTCCATCTTTATACATTAAAAAGGTCTAGTGACTTAGTAGGTACCTTGATTAAGCTAATTTTATTCAATGATCTTGTCTTTACTCATTAAAACGCTCTTCATGACGTCAAAGGGATCTCAAATAAAGTTAACTCGAAACTCTCATTTTCGTTGAAAGATTTAATCTTTATAAATTAAAATCATCTAGTGACATAAAAAGTACCTTGATTGAGATAATTTCATTCAAAGATTCAATCTTTACTCATTAAAACACTCTTCCAGACGACAAAGGGATCACGAATAAGTTTAACCCAAAACTCTCGTGTTCTTTCAAAAACTTGATCTTTATACATTAAAATGGTCAGTGGCGTAATAGGTAGCTTGATTTGATGTATTTTCATTCAAAGATTCAATCGTTACTCATTAAAACACTCCTCGCGACTTCATGCGTAACCCGAATAAGTTAAACTCAAAACTCTCATTTTCTTTCAAAGATTCAATCTTTATACATTAAAAAGGTCTAGTGACAGATTAGGAACCTTGATTGAGGTAATTTCATTCAAGGATACAATCCTTACTCATTAAAACACTCTTCGTCACGTCGAAGTGTTCTCGAATAAGTTTAACTCAAAACTCTCATTTCTTAACAAAGACTTAATCTTTGTACATTAAAATGGTCTAGTGACATAATAGGTACCTCGATTGAGGTATTTTCATTCAAAGATTCATTCTTTGGTCATTAAAACACTCTTCGGGACTTCACACGTGACCCGGAGAAGTTAAACTCAAAACTCTCATTTTCTTTCAGAGATTCAATCTTTATACATTAAAACGGTCTTGTGACAAAACAGGTATCTTGATTGAGGTTATTTCATTCAAACATTCAATCTTTACTCATTAAAAACTCTTCGTGACGTCAAAGGGATCTCGAATAAATTTAACTCAAAACTCTCATTTTGTTTAAAGGATTCGACCTTTGTACATTTAAAAAGGTCCAGTGACATAATAGGTACCCTGATTGAGGTAATTTCATTCAAAGATTCAATCTTTTCTCATTAAAACACTCTTCGTGATGTCAAGGGGATCTCGAATAAGTTTAACTCAAAACTCCCATTTTCTTTCAAAGATTCAATCTTTACACATTAAAATGGTTTAGTGAAATCACAGGTACCTTGATTGAGGTATTTTTATTCAAAGATTCAATCTTTGATCATTAAAACACTCTTCGGAACGTCAAAGGGAACTCGAATAAGTTTCTCTCAAAACTCCCATTTTCATTCAAAGATTCAATCTTTAGTTATAAAAACACCCTTCGCGACTTTATAGGCAACTCGAACAAGTGAAACTCAAAACTCTCATTTTCTTACAAAGATTCAATCTTGATACACTAAAAAGTTCTCGTGACATAATAGATACTTTGATTGAGGTAATTTCATTCAACGATTCAATCTTTACTCGTTAAAACACTCTTCGTGACGTCAAAGTGATCTCGAACAAGTTTAACTCATATCTCTCATTTTCTTTCAAAGATTCAACCCTTGTACATTGAAATGGTCTAGTGAAATAATAGGAACCTCGATGGAGGTATTTTCAATCAAAGATTCAATCTTTGATCATTAAAACACTCTTCGGGACGTCAAAGGGAACTCGAATTAGTTCAACTGAAAACTCTCATTTTCTTTCAAAGATTCAATTTTTATACGTTAATAAGGTCTACTGACATATAGGTACCTTTATTGAGGTATTTTCATTCGAAGATTCGATCTTTAATCACTAAAACACTCTTCGCAACTCCATACGTCACTCAAATAAGTAAAACTCAAAACTATCATTTTCTTTCAAAGATTCAATCTTTATACGTTAAAAAGGTCTAGTGACATAATAGGTACCTCGATTCAGGTAATTTCATTCAAAGATTTAAACCTTACTCATTAAAACACTCTCCGTGACGTCAAAAGAATCTCGAATAAGTTTAACTCAAAACTCTTATTTTCTATCAAAGATTTTATCTTTATACATTAAAATGGTCTAGTGACATAAAAGGTAGTTTGATTGAGGTATTTTCATTCAAAGATTCAATCTTTACTTATTAAAACACTCTTTGGGTCCTCAAAGGGAACTTGAATATGTTTTACTCAAAATTCTCATCCTCTTTCAAGATTCAATCTTTATACCTTAAAAAGGTCTAGTGACATAATCGGTACCTTGATTGAGGTGATTTGTTTCAAAGATTCAATATTTGCTCATTAAAACACTCTTCGTGACGTCAGAGGGATCTCGAATAAGTTTAACTCAGAACTCTCATTTTCTTTCCAAGATTTAATCTTTATACATTAAAATTGTCTATTGACATAGTAGGTACCTTGATTGAGGTATTTTCATTCAAAGATTCAATCTTTACTCAATAAAACACTCTTCGGGACGTTAAAGGGATCTCGAATAAGTTTGACTCAAAACTCTCATTTTCATTCAAAGATTCAATCTTTAGAAATTTAAAAAGGTCTAATGACATAATAGGTACCTTTATAGAGGTATTTTTATTCAAAGATTCAATCTTTTGCCATTAAAACACTCTTTGCGACTTCATAGGTAACTTGAATAAGTTAAACTCAAAGCTCTCACTTTCTTTCAAAGATTCAATCTTTATACAATAAAAAGGTCTACTGACCTATTAGGTAACTTGTTTGAGGTAATTTCATTCAAAGATTCAATCTTTAGTCATTAAAATACTCTTCGTGACGTCAATGGGATATCGAATAAGTTTAACTCAAAACGCTAATTTTCTTTTAGAGATATAACTATATACGTTAAAGTGGTCGAGTGACATAATAGGTACCTTGATTTAGGTATTTTCATTCAAAGATTTAATCTTTACTCATTAAAACACTCTTCGGGACGTCAAAGGGTTCCTCGAATAAATTTAACTCAAAACTCTCATTTTCTTTCAAAGATTCAATCTTTATACATTAAAATGGTCCAGTGACATAATAAGCACCTTTGTTGAGGTATTTTCATTCAAACATTCAATCTTTAGTCATTAAGACGGCCTTCGCGACTTCATAGGTAACTCGAATAAGTTAAACTCAGAACTTTCATTTTCTTTCAAAGATTCCATCTTTATACATTTAAAAGGTCTAGTGACTTAGTAGGTACCTTGATTAAGCTAATTTTATTCAATGATCTTGTCTTTACTCATTAAAACGCTCTTCATGACGTCAAAGGGATCTCAAATAAAGTTAACTCGAAACTCTCATTTTCGTAGAAAGATTTAATCTTTATAAATTAAAATCATCTAGTGACATAAAAAGTACCTTGATTGAGATAATTTCATTCAAAGATTCAATCTTTACTCATTAAAACACTCTTCGAGACGTCTAAGGGATAACTAATAAGTTTAACCCAAAACTCTCGTGTTCTTTCAAAAACTTGATCTTTATACATTAAAATGGTCTAGTGGCGTAATAGGTACCTTGATTTGATGTATTTTAATTCAAAGATTCAATCGTTACTCATTAAAACACTCCTCGCGACTTCATGCGTAACCCGAATAAGTTAAACTCAAAACTCTCATTTTCTTTCAAAGATTCAATCTTTATATATTAAAAAGGTCTAGTGACAGATTAGGAACCTTGATTGAGGTAATTTCATTCAAGGATACAATCCTTACTCATTAAAACACTCTTCGTCACGTCGAAGTGTTCTCGAATAAGTTTAACTCAAAACTCTCATTTCTTAACAAAGACTTAATCTTTGTACATTAAAATGGTCTAGTGACATAATAGGTACCTCGATTGAGGTATTTTCATTCAAAGATTCATTCTTTGGTCATTAAAACATTCTTCGGGACTTCACACGTGACCCGGAGAAGTTAAACTCAAAACTCTCATTTTCTTTCAGAGATTCAATCTTTATACATTAAAACGGTCTAGTGACAAAATAGGTATCTTGATTGAGGTTATTTCATTCAAACATTCAATCTTTACTCATTAAAAACTCTTCGTGACGTCAAAGGGATCTCGAATAAATTTAACTCAAAACTCTCATTTTGTTTAAAGGATTCGACCTTTGTACATTTAAAAAGGTCCAGTGACATAATAGGTACCCTGATTGAGGTAATTTCATTCAAAGATTGAATCTTTTCGCATTAAAACACTCTTCGTGATGTCAAGGGGATCTCGAATAAGTTTAACTCAAAACTCCCATTTTCTTTCAAAGATTCAATCTTTACACATTAAAATGGTTTAGTGAAATCACAGGTACCTTGATTGAGGTATTTTCATTCAAAGATTCAATCTTTGATCATTAAAACACTCTTCGGAACGTCAAAGGGAACTCGAATAAGTTTCTCTCAAAACTCTCATTTTCATTCAAAGATTCAATCTTTAGTTATAAAAACACCCTTCGCGACTTTATAGGTAACTCGAACAAGTGAAACTCAAAACTCATGCGTAATAGGGATCACGAATAAGTTTAACCCAAAACTCTCGTGTTCTTTCAAAAACTTGATCTTTATACATTAAAATGGTCTAGTGGCGTAATAGGTACCTTGATTTGATGTATTTTCATTCAAAGATTCAATCGTTACTCATTAAAACACTCCTCGCGACTTCATGCGTAACCCGAATAAGTTAAACTCAAAACTGTCATTTTCTTTCAAATATTCAATCTTTATACATTAAAAAGGTCTAGTGACAGATTAGGAACCTTGATTGAGGTAATTTCATTCAAGGATACAATCCTTACTCATTAAAACACTCTTCGTCACGTCGAAGTGCTCTCGAATAAGTTTAACTCAAAACTCTCATTTCATAACAAAGACTTAATTTTTGTACATTAAAATTGTCTAGTGACATAATAGGTACCTCGATTGAGGTATTTTCATTCAAAGATTCATTCTTTGGTCATTAAAACACTCTTCGGGACTTCACACGTGACCCGGAGAAGTTAAACTCAAAACTCTCATTTTCTTTCAGAGATTCAATCTTTATACATTAAAACGGTCTAGTGACAAAACAGGTATCTTGATTGAGGTTATTTCATTCAAACATTCAATCTTTACTCATTAAAAACTCTTCGTGACGTCAAAGGGATCTCGAATAAATTTAACTCAAAACTCTCATTTTGTTTAACGGATTCGACCTTTGTACATTTAAAAAGGTCCAGTGACATAATAGGTACCCTGATTGAGGTAATTTCATTCAAAGATTCAATCTTTTCTCATTAAAATACTCTTCGTGATGTCAAGGGGACCTTGAATAAGTTTAACTCAAAACTCCCATTTTCTTTCAAAGATTCAATCTTTACACATTAAAATGGTTTAGTGAAATCACAGGTACCTTGATTGAGGTATTTTCATTCAAAGATTCAATCTTTGATCATTAAAACACTCTTCGGAACGTTAAAGGGAACTCGAATAAGTTTAACTCAAAACTCTCATTTTCATTCAAAGATTCAATCTTTAGAAATTTAAAAAGGTCTAATGACATAATAGGTACCTTTATAGAGGTATTTTTATTCAAAGATTCAATCTTTTGCCATTAAAACACTCTTTGCGACTTCATAGGTAACTTGAATAAGTTAAACTCAAAGCTCTCACTTTCTTTCAAAGATTCAATCTTTATACAACAAAAAGGTCTACTGACCTAATAGGTAACTTGTTTGAGGTAATTTCATTCAAAGATTCAATCTTTAGTCATTAAAAGACTCTTCGTGACGTCAATGGGATATCGAATAAGTTTAACTCAAAACTCTAATTTTCTTTTAGAGATATAACTATATACGTTAAAGTGGTCGAGTGACTTAATAGGTACCTTGATTTAGGTATTTTCATTCAAAGATTTAATCTTTACTCATTAAAACACTCTTCGGGACGTCAAAGGGTTCCTCGAATAAATTTAACTCAAAACTCTCATTTTCTTTCAAAGATTCAATCTTTATACATTAAAATGGTCCAGTGACATAATAAGCACCTTTGTTGAGGTATTTTCATTCAAACATTCAATCTTTAGTCATTAAGACGGCCTTCGCGACTTCATAGGTAACTCGAATAAGTTAAACTCAGAACTTTCATTTTCTTTCAAAGATTCCATCTTTATACATTAAAAAGGTCTAGTGACTTAGTAGGTACCTTGATTAAGCTAATTTTATTCAATGATCTTGTCTTTACTCATTAAAACACTCTTCATGACGTCAAAGGGATCTCAAATAAAGTTAACTCGAAACTCTCATTTTCGTTGAAAGATTTAATCTTTATAAATTAAAATCATCTAGTGACATAAAAAGTACCTTGATTGAGATAATTTCATTCAAAGATTCAATCTTTACTCATTAAAACACTCTTCGAGACGTCAAAGGGATCACGAATAAGTTTAACCCAAAACTCTCGTGTTCTTTCAAAAACTTGATCTTTATACATTAAAATGGTCTAGTGGCGTAATAGGTACCTTGATTTGATGTATTTTCATTCAAAGATTCAATCGTTACTCATTAAAACACTCCTCGCGACTTCATGCGTAACCCGAATAAGTTAAACTCAAAACTCTCATTTTCTTTCAAAGATTCAATCTTTATACATTAAAAAGGTCTAGTGACAGATTAGGAACCTTGATTGAGGTAATTTCATTCAAGGATTCAATCCTTACTCATTAAAACACTCTTCGTCACGTCGAAGTGTTCTCGAATAAGTTTAACTCAAAACTCTCATTTCTTAACAAAGACTTAATCTTTGTACATTAAAATGGTCTAGTGACATAATAGGTACCTCGATTGAGGTATTTTCATTCAAAGATTCATTCTTTGGTCATTAAAACACTCTTCGGGACTTCACACGTGACCCGGAGAAGTTAAACTCAAAACTCTAATTTTCTTTCAGAGATTCAATCTTTATACATTAAAACGGTCTACTGACAAAATAGGTATCTTGATTGAGGTTATTTCATTCAAACATTCAATCTTTACTCATTAAAAACTCTTCGTGACGTCAAAGGGATCTCGAATAAATTTAACTCAAAACTCTCATTTTGTTTAAAGGATTCGACCTTTATACATTTAAAAAGGTCCAGTGACATAATAGGTACCCTGATTGAGGTAATTTCATTCAAAGATTCAATCTTTTCTCATTAAAACACTCTTCGTGATGTCAAGGGGATCTCGAATAAGTTTAACTCAAAACTCCCATTTTCTTTCAAAGATTCAATCTTTACACATTAAAATGGTTTAGTGAAATCACAGGTACCTTGATTGAGGTATTTTTATTCAAAGATTCAATCTTTGATTATTAAAACACTCTTCGGAACGTCAAAGGGAACTCGAATAAGTTTCTCTCAAAACTCTCATTTTCATTCAAAGATTCAATCTTTAGTTATAAAAACACCCTTCGCGACTTCATAGGTAACTCGAACAAGTGAAACTCAAAACTCTCATTTTCTTACAAAGATTCAATCTTGATACACTAAAAAGTTCTCGTGACATAATAGATACTTTGATTGAGGTAATTTCATTCAACGATTCAATCTTTACTCGTTAAAACACTCTTCGTGACGTTAAAGTGATCTCGAACAAGTTTAACTCAAATCTCTCATTTTCTTTCAAAGATTCAACCCTTGTACATTGAAATGGTCTAGTGAAATAATAGGAACCTTGATAGAGGTATTTTCAATCAAAGATTCAATATTTGATCACTAAAACACTCTTCGGGATGTCAAAGGGAACTCGAATTAATTCAATTGAAAACTCTCATTTTCTTTCAAAGATTCAATTTTTATACGTTAATAAGGTCTACTGACATATAGGTACCTTTATTGAGGTATTTTCATTCGAAGATTCGATCTTTAATCACTAAAACACTCTTCGCAACTCCATACGTCACTCAAATAAGTAAAACTCAAAACTATCATTTTCTTTCAAAGATTCAATCTTTATACTTTAAAAAGGTCTAGTGACATAATAGGTACCTCGATTCAGGTAATTTCATTCAAAGATTTAAACCTTACTCATTAAAACACTCTCCGTGACGTCAAAAGAATCTCGAATAAGTTTAACTCAAAACTCTTATTTTCTATCAAAGATTTTATCTTTATACATTAAAATGGTCTAGTGACATAAAAGGTACTTTGATTGAGGTATTTTCATTCAAAGATTCAATCTTTACTTATTAAAACACTCTTTGGGTCCTCAAAGGGAACTTGAATATGTTTTACTCAAAATTCTCATCCTCTTTCAAGATTCATTCTTTATACATTAAAAAGGTCTAGTGACATAATCGGTACCTTGATTGAGGTGATTTGTTTCAAAGATTCAATCTTTGCTCATTAAAACACTCTTCGTGACGTCAGAGGGATCTCGAATAAGTTTAACTCAAAACTCTCATTTTCTTTCAAAGATTTAATCTTTATACATTAAAATTGTCTATTGACATAGTAGGTACCTTGATTGAGGTATTTTCATTCAAAGATTCAATCTTTACTCATTAAAACACTCTTCGGGACGTTAAAGGGATCTCGAATGAGTTTGACTCAAAACTCTCATTTTCATTCAAAGATTCAATCTTTAGAAATTTAAAAAGGTTTAATGACATAATAGGTACCTTTATAGAGGTATTTTTATTCAAAGATTCAATCTTTTGCCATTAAAACACTCTTTGCGACTTCATAGGTAACTTGAATAAGTTACACTCAAAGCTCTCACTTTCTTTCAAAGATTCAATCTTTATACAATAAAAAGGTCTACTGACCTAATAGGTAACTTGTTTGAGGTAATTTCATTCAAAGATTCAATCTTTAGTCATTAAAATACTCTTCGTGACGTCAATGGGATATCGAATAAGTTTAACTCAAAACTCTAATTTTCTTTTAGAGATATAACTATATAAGTTAAAGTGGTCGAGTGACATAATAGGTACCTTGATTTAGGTATTTTCATTCAAAGATTAAATCTTTACTCATTAAAACACTCTTCGGGACATCAAAGGGTTCCTCGAATAAATTTAACTCAAAACTCTCATTTTCTTTCAAAGATTCAATCTTTATACATTAAAAAGGTCCAGTGACGTAATAAGCACCTTTGTTGAGGTATTTTCATTTAAACATTCAATCTTTAGTCATTAAGACGGCCTTCGCAACTTCATAGGTAACTCGAATAAGTTAAACTCACAACTTTCATTTTCTTTCAAAGATTCCATCTTTATACATTAAAAAGGTCTAGTGACTTAGTAGGTACCTTGATTAGGCTCATTTTATTCAATGATCTTGTCTTTACTCATTAAAACACTCTTCATGACGTCAAAGGGATCTCAAATAAAGTTAACTCGAAACTCTCATTTTCGTTGAAAGATTTAATCTTTATAAATTAAAATCATCTAGTGACATAAAAAGTACCTTGATTGAGATAATTTCATTCAAAGATTCAATCTTTACTCATTAAAACACTCTTCGAGACGTCAAAGGGATCACGAATAAGTTTAACCCAAAACTCTCGTGTTCTTTCAAAAATTTGATCTTTATACATTAAAATGGTCTAGTGGCGTAATAGGTACCTTGATTTGATGTATTTTCATTCAAAGATTCAATCGTTACTCATTAAAACACTCCTCGCGACTTCATGCGTAACCCGAATAAGTTAAACTCAAAACTCTCATTTTCTTTCAAAGATTCAATCTTTATACATTAAAAAGGTCTAGTGATAGATTAGGAACCTAGATTGAGGTAATTCCATTCAAGGATTCAATCCTTACTCATTAAAACACTCTTCGTCACGTCGAAGTGTTCTCGAATAAGTTTAACTCAAAACTCTCATTTCTTAACAAAGACTTAATCTTTGTACATTAAAATGGTCTAGTGACATAATAGGTACCTCGATTGAGGTATTTTCATTCAAAGATTCATTCTTTGGTCATTAAAACACTCTTCGGGACTTCACACGTGACCCGGAGAAGTTAAACTCAAAACTCTCATTTTCTTTCAGAGATTCAATCTTTATACATTAAAACGGTCTAGTGACAAAATAGGTATCTTGATTGAGGTTATTTCATTCGAACATTCAATCTTTACTCATTAAAAACTCTTCGTGACGTCAAAGGGATCTCGAATAAATTTAACTCAAAACTCTCATTTTGTTTAAAGGATTCGACCTTTATACATTTAAAAAGGTCCAGTGACATAATAGGTACCCTGATTGAGGTAATTTCATTCAAAGATTCAATCTTTTCTCATTAAAACACTCTTCGTGATGTCAAGGGGATCTCGAATAAGTTTAACTCAAAACTCCCATTTTCTTTCAAAGATTCAATCTTTACACATTAAAATGGTTTAGTGAAATCACAGGTACCTTGATTGAGGTATTTTCATTCAATGATTCAATCTTTGATCATTAAAACACTCTTCGGAACGTCAAAGGGAACTCGAATAAGTTTCTCTCAAAACTCTCATTTTCATTCAAAGATTCAATCTCTAGTTATAAAAACACCCTTCGCGACTTCATAGGTAACTCGAACAAGTGAAACATAAAACTCTCATTTTCTTACAAAGATTCAATCTTGATACACTAAAAAGTTCTCGTGACATAATAGATACTTTGATTGAGGTAATTTCATTCAACGATTCAATCTTTACTCGTTAAAACACTCTTCGTGACGTCAAAGTGATCTCGAACAAGTTTAACTCAAATCTCTCCTTTTCTATCAAAGATTCAACCCTTGTACATTGAAATGGTCTAGTGAAATAATAGGAACCTTGATAGAGGTATTTTCAATCAAAGATTCAATCTTTGATCACTAAAACACTCTTCGGGACGTCAAAGGGAACTCGAATTAGTTCAACTGAAAACTCTCATTTTCTTTCAAAGATTCAATTTTTAAACGTTAATAAGGTCTACTGACATATAGGTACCTTTATTGAGGTATTTTCATTCGAAGATACGATCTTTAATCACTAAAACACTCTTCGCAACTCCATACGTCACTCAAATAAGTAAAACTCAAAACAATCATTTTCTTTCAAAGATTCAATCTTTATACGTTAAAAAGGTCTAGTGACATAATAGGTACCTCGATTCAGGTAATTTCATTCAAAGATTTAAACCTTACTCATTAAAACACTCTCCGTGACGTCAAAAGAATCTCGAATAAGTTTAACTCAAAACTCTTATTTTCTATCAAAGATTTTATCTTTATACATTAAAATGGTCTAGTGACATAAAAGGTACTTTGATTGAGGTATTTTCATTCAAAGATTCAATCTTTACTTATTAAAACACTCTTTGGGTCCTCAAAGGGAACTTGAATATGTTTTACTCAAAATTCTCATCCTCTTTCAAGATTCAATCTTTATACCTTAAAAAGGTCTAGTGACATAATCGGTACCTTGATTGAGGTGATTTGTTTCAAAGATTCAATCTTTGCTCATTAAAACACTCTTCGTGATGTCAGAGGGATCTCGAATAAGTTTAACTCAAAACTCTCATTTTCTTTCAAAGATTTAATCTTTATACATTAAAATTGTCTATTGACATAGTAGGTACCTTGATTGAGGTATTTTCATTCAAAGATTCAATCTTTACTCATTAAAACACTCTTCGGGACGTTAAAGGGATCTCGAATAAGTTTGACTCAAAACTTTCATTTTCATTCAAAGATTCAATCTTTAGAAATTTAAAAAGGTCTAATGACATAATAGGTACCTTTATAGAGGTATTTTTATTCAAAGATTCAATCTTTTGCCATTAAAACACTCTTTGCGACTTCATAGGTAACTTGAATAAGTTAAACTCAAAACTCTCACTTTCTTTCAAAGATTCAATCTTTATACAATAAAAATGTCTACTGACCTAATAGGTAACTTGTTTGAGGTAATTTCATTCAAAGATTCAATTTTTAGTCATTAAAATACTCTTCGTGACGTCAATGGGATATCGAATAAGTTTAACTCAAAACTCCAATTTTCTTTTAGAGATATAACTATATACGTTAAAGTGGTCGAGTGACATAATAGGTACCTTGATTTAGGTATTTTAATTCAAAGATTTAATCTTTACTCATTAAAACACTCTTCAAGACGTCAAAGGGTTCCTCGAATAAATTTAACTCAAAACTCTCATTTTCTTTCAAAGATTCAATGTTTATACATTAAAATGGTCCAGTGACATAATAAGCACCTTTGTTGAGGTATTTTCATTCGAACATTCAATCTTTAGTCATTAAGACGGCCTTCGCGACTTCATAGGTAACTCGAATAAGTTAAACTCACAACTTTCATTTTCTTTCAAAGATTCCATCTTTATACATTAAAAAGGTCTAGTGACTTAGTAGGTACCTTGATTAAGCTAATTTTATTCAATGATCTTGTCTTTACTCATTAAAACACTCTTCATGACGTCAAAGGGATATCAAATAAAGTTAACTCGAAACTCTCATTTTCGTTGAAAGATTTAATCTTTATAAATTAAAATCATCTAGTGACATAAAAAGTACCTTGATTGAGATAATTTCATTCAAAGATTCAATCTTTACTCATTAAAACACTCTTCGAGACGTCAAAGGGATCACGAATAAGTTTAACCCAAAACTCTCGTGTTCTTTCAAAAATTTGATCTTTATACACTAAAATAGTCTAGTGGCATAATAGGTACCTTTATTTGATGTATTTTCATTCAAAGATTCAATCGTTACTCATTAAAACACTGCTCGCGACTTCATGCGTAACCCGAATAAGTTAAACTCAAAACTCTCATTTTCTTTCAAAGATTCAATCTTTATACATTAAAAAGGTCTAGTGACAGATTAGGAACCTTGATTGAGGTAATTCCATTCAAGGATTCAATCCTTACTCATTAAAACACTCTTCGTCACGTCGAAGTGTTCTCGAATAAGTTTAACTCAAAATTCTCATTTCTTAACGATGACTTAATCTTTGTACATTAAAATGGTGTAGTGACATAATAGGTACCTCGTTTGAGGTATTTTCATTCAAAGATTCATTCTTTGGTCATTAAAACACTCTTCGGGACTTGACACGTGACCCGGAGAAGTTAAACTCAAAATTCTCATTTTCTTTCAGAGATTCAATCTTTATACATTAAAACGGTCTAGTGACAAAATAGGTATCTTGATTGAGGTTATTTCATTCAAACATTCAATCTTTACTCATTAAAAACTCTTCGTGACGTCAAAGGGATCTCGAATAAATTTAACTCAAAACTCTCATTTTGTTTAAAGGATTCGACCTTTAATACATTTAAAAAGGTCCAGTGACATAATAGGTACCCTGATTGAGGTAATTTCATTCAAAGATTCAATCTTTTCTCATTAAAACACTCTTCGTGATGTCAAGGGGATCTCGAATAAGTTTAACTCAAAACTCCCATTTTCTTTCAAAGATTCAATCTTTACACATTAAAATCGTTTAGTGAAATCACAGGTACCATGATTAAGGTATTTTCATTCAAAGATTCAATCTTTGATCATTAAAACACTCTTCGGAACGTCAAAGGGAACTCGAATAAGTTTCTCTCAAAACTCTCATTTTCATTCAAAGATTCAATCTTTATTTATAAAAACACCCTTCGCGACTTCATAGGTAACTCGAACAAGTGAAACTCAAAACTCTCATTTTCTTACAAAGATTCAATCTTGATACACTAAAAAGTTCTCGTGACATAATAGATACTTTGATTGAGGTAATTTCATTCAACGATTCAATCTTTACTCGTTAAAACACTCTTCGTGACGTCAAAGTGATCTCGAACAAGTTTAACTCAAATCTCTCATTTTCTTTCAAAGATTCAACCCTTGTACATTGAAATGGTCTAGTGAAATAATAGGAACCTTGATAGAGGTATTTTCAATCAAAGATTCAATCTTTGATCACTAAAACACTCTTCGGGACGTCAAAGGGAACTGGAATTAGTTCAACTGAAAACTCTCATTTTCTTTCAAAGATTCAATTTTTATACGTTAATAAGGTCTACTGACATATAGGTACCTTTATTGAGGTATTTTCATTCGAAGATTTGATCTTTAATCACTAAAACACTCTTCGCAACTCCATACGTCACTCAAATAAGTAAAACTCAAAACTATCATTTTCTTTCAAAGATTCAATCTTTATACGTTAAAAAGGTCTAGTGACATAATAGGTACCTCGATTCAGGTAATTTCATTCAAAGATTTAAACCTTACTCATTAAAACACTCTCCGTGACGTCAAAAGAATCTCGAATAAGTTTAACTCAAAACTCTTATTTTCTATCAAAGATTTTATCTTTATACATTAAAATGGTCTAGTGACATCAAAGGTACTTTGATTGAGGTATTTTCATTCAAAGATTCAATCTTTACTTATTAAAACACTCTTTGGGTCCTCAAAGGGAACTTGAATATGTTTTACTCAAAATTCTCATCCTCTTTCAAGATTCAATCTTTATACCTTAAAAAGGTCTAGTGACATAATCGGTACCTTGATTGAGGCGATTTGTTTCAAAGATTCAATCTTTGCTCATTAAAACACTCTTCGTGACGTCAGAGGGATCTCGAATAAGTTTAACTCAAAACTCTCATTATCTTTCAAAGATTTAATCTTTATACATTAAAATTGTCTATTGACATAGTAGGTACCTTGATTGAGGTATTTTCATTCAAAGATTCAATCTTTACTCATTAAAACACTCTTCGGGACGTTAAAGGGATCTCGAATAAGTTTGACTCAAAACTCTCATTTTCATTCAAAGATTCAATCTTTAGAAATTTAAAAAGGTCTAATGACATAATCGGTACCTTTATAGAGGTATTTTTATTCAAAGATTCAATCTTTTGCCATTAAAACACCCTTTGCGACTTCATAGGTAACTTGAATAAGTTAAACTCAAAGCTCTCACTTTCTTTCAAAGATTCAATCTTTATACAATAAAAAGGTCTACTGACCTAATAGGTAACTTGTTTGAGGTAATTTCATTCAAAGATTCAATCTTTAGTCATTAAAATACTCTTCGTGACGTCAATGGGTATCGAATAAGTTTAACTCAATACTCTAATTTTCTTTTAGAGATATAACAATATACGTTAAAGTGGTCGAGTGACATAATAGGTACCTTGATTTAGGTATTTTCATTCAAAGATTTAATCTTTACTCATTAAAACACTCTTCGGTACGTCAAAGGGTTCCTCGAATAAATTTAACTCAAAACTCTCATTTTCTTTCAAAGATTCAATCTTTATACATTAAAATGGTCCAGTGACATAATAAGCACCTTTGTTGAGGTATTTTCATTCAAACATTCAATCTTTAGTCATTAAGACGGCCTTCGCGACTTCATAGGTAACTCGAATAAGTTAAACTCACAACTTTCATTTTCTTTCAAAGATTCCATCTTTATACCTTAAAAAGGTCTAGTGACTTAGTAGGTACCTTGATTAAGCTAATTTTATTCAATGATCTTGTCTTTACTCATTAAAACACTCTTCATGACGTCAAAGGGATCTCAAATAAAGTTAACTCGAAACTCTCATTTTCGTTGAAAGATTTAATCTTTATAAATTAAAATCATCTAGTGACATAAAAAGTACCTTGATTGAGATAATTTCATTCAAAGATTCAATCTTTACTCATTAAAACACTCTTCGAGACGTCAAAGGGATCACGAATAAGTTTAACCCAAAACTCTTGTGTTCTTTCAAAAATTTGATCTTTATACATTAAAATGGTCTAGTGGCGTAATAGGTACCTTGATTTGATGTATTTTCATTCAAAGATTTAATCGTTACTCATTAAAACACTCCTCGCGACTTCATGCGTAACCCGAATAAGTTAAACTCAAAACTCTCATTTTCTTTCAAAGATTCAATCTTTATACATTAAAAAGGTCTAGTGACAGATTAGGAACCTTGATTGAGGTAATTTCATTCAAGGATTCAATCCTTACTCATTAAAACACTCTTCGTCACGTCGAAGTGTTCTCGAATAAGTTTAACTCAAAACTCTCATTTCTTAACAATGACTTAATCTTTGTACATTAAAATGGTCTAGTGACATAATAGGTACCTCGATTGAGGTATTTTCATTCAAAGATTCATTCTTTGGTCATTAAAACACTCTTCGGGACTTCACACGTGACCCGGAGAAGTTAAACTCAAAGCTCTCATTTTCTTTCAGAGATTCAATCTTTATACATTAAAACGGTCTAGTGACAAAATAGGTATCTTGATTGAGGTTATTTCATTCAAACATTCAATTATACTCATTAAAAACTCTTCGTGACGTCAAAGGGATCTCGAATAAATTTAACTCAAAACTCTCATTTTGTTTAAAGGATTCGACCTTTATACATATAAAAAGGTCCAGTGACATAATAGGTACCCTGATTGAGGTAATTTCATTCAAAGATTCAATCTTTTCTCATTAAAACACTCTTCGTGATGTTAAGGGGATCTCGAATAAGTTTAACTCAAAACTCCCATTTTCTTTCAAAGATTCAATCTTTACACATTAAAATGGTTTAATGAAATCACAGGTACCTTGATTGAGGTATTTTCATTCAAAGATTCAATCTTTGATCATTAAAACACTCTTCGGAACGTCAAAGGAAACTCGAATAAGTTTCTCTCAAAACTCTCATTTTCATTCAAAGATTCAATCTTTAGTTATAAAAACACCCTTCGCGACTTCATAGGTAACTCGAACAAGTGAAACTCAAAACTCTCATTTTCTTACAAAGATTCAATCTTGATACACTAAAATGTTCTCGTGACATAATAGATACTTTGATTGAGGTAATTTCATTCAACGATTCAATCTTTACTCGTTAAAACACTCTTCGTGACGTCAAAGTGATCTCGAACAAGTTTAACTCAAATCTCTCATTTTCTTTCAAAGATTCAACCCTTGTACATTGAAATGGTCTAGTGAAATAATAGGAACCTTGATAGAGGTATTTTCAATCAAAGATTCAATCTTTGATCACTAAAACACTCTTCGGGATGTCAAAGGGAACTCGAATTAGTTCAACTGAAAACTCTCATTTTCTTTCAAAGATTCAATTTTTATACGTTAATAAGGTCTACTGACATATAGGTACCTTTATTGAGGTATTTTCATTCGAAGATTCGATCTTTAATCACTAAAACACTCTTCGCAACTCCATACGTCACTCAAATAAGTAAAACTCAAAACTATCATTTTCTTTCAAAGATTCAATCTTTATACGTTAAAAAGGTCTAGTGACATAATAGGTACCTCGATTCAGGTAATTTCATTCAAAGATTTAAACCTTACTCATTAAAACACTCTCCGTGACGTCAAAAGAATCTCGAATAAGTTTCACTCAAAACTCTTATTTTCTATCAAAGATTTTATCTTTATACATTAAAATGGTCTAGTGACATAAAAGGTACTTTGATTGAGGTATTTTCATTCAAAGATTCAATCTTTACTTATTAAAACACTCTTTGGGTCCTCAAAGGGAACTTGAATATGTTTTACTCAAAATTCTCATCCTCTTTCAAGATTCAATCTTTATACCTTAAAAAGGTCTAGTGACATAATCGGTACCTTGATTGAGGTGATTTGTTTCAAAGATTCAATCTTTGCTCATTAAAACACTCTTCGTGACGTCAGAGGGATCTCGAATAAGTTTAACTCAAAACTCTCATTTTCTTTCAAAGATTTAATCTTTATACATTAAAATTGTCTATTGACATAATAGGTACCTTGATTGAGGTATTTTCATTCAAAGATTCAATCTTTACTCATTAAAACACTCTTCGGGACGTTAAAGAGATCTCGAATAAGTTTGACTCAAAACTCTCATTTTCATTCAAAGATTCAATCTTTAGAAATTTAAAAAGGTTTAATGACATAATAGGTACCTTTATAGAGGTATTTTTATTCAAAGATTCAATCTTTTGCCATTAAAACACTCTTTGCGACTTCATAGGTAACTTGAATAAGTTAAACTCAAAGCTCTCACTTTCTTTCAAAGATTCAATCTTTATACAATAAAAAGGTCTACTGACCTAATAGGTAACTTGTTTGAGGTAATTTCATTCAAAGATTCAATCTTTAGTCATTAAAATACTCTTCGTGACGTCAATGGGATATCGAATAAGTTTAACTCAAAACTCTAATTTTCTTTTAGAGATATAACTATATACGTTAAAGTGGTCGAGTGACATAATAGGTACCTTGATTTAGGTATTTTCATTCAAAGATTTAATCTTTACTCATTAAAACACTCTTCGGGACGTCAAAGGGAACTCGAATAAATTTAACTCAAAACTCTCATTTTCTTTCAAAGATTCAATCTTTATACATTAAAATGGTCCAGTGACATAATAAGCACCTTTGTTGAGGTATTTTCATTCATACATTCAATCTTTAGTTATTAAGACGGCCTTCGCGACTTCGTAGGTAACTCGAATAAGTTAAACTCAAAACTTTCATTTTCTTTCAAATATTCCATCTTTATACATTAAAAAGGTCTAGTGACTTAGTAGGTACCTTGATTAAGCTAATTTTATTCAATGATCTTATCTTTACTCATTAAAACACTTTTCATGACGACAAAGGGATCTCAAATAAAGTTAACTCGAAACTCTCATTTTCGTTGAAAGATTTAATCTTTATAAATTAAAATCATCTAGTGACATAAAAAGTACCTTGATTGAGATAATTTCATTCAAAGATTCAATCTTTACTCATTAAAACACTCTTCGAGACGTCAAAGGGATCACAAATAAGTTTAACCCAAAACTCTCGTGTTCTTTCAAAAATTTGATCTTTATACATTAAAATGGTCTAGTGGCGTAATAGGTACCTTGATTTAATGTATTTTCATTCAAAGATTCAATCGTTACTCATTAAAACACTCCTCGCGACTTCATGCGTAACCCGAATAAGTTAAACTCAAAACTCTCATTTTCTTTCAAAAATTAAATCTTTATACATTAAAAAGGTCTAGTGACAGATTAGGAACCTTGATTGAGGTAATTTCATTCAAGGATTCAATCCTTACTCATTAAAACACTCTTCGTCACGTCGAAGTGTTCTCGAATAAGTTTAACTCAAAACTCTCATTTCTTAACAAAGACTTAATCTTTGTACATTAAAATGGTCTAGTGACATAATAGGTACCTCGATTGAGGTATTTTCATTCAAAGATTCATTCTTTGGTCATTAAAACACTCTTCAGGACTTCACACGGGACCCGGAGAAGGTAAACTCAAAACTCTCATTTTCTTTCAGAGATTCAATCTTTATACATTAAAACGGTCTAGTGACAAAATAGGTATCTTGATTGAGGTTATTTCATTCAAACATTCAATCTTTACTCATTAAAAACTCTTCGTGACGTCAAAGGGATCTCGAATAAATTTAACTCAAAACTCTCATTTTGTTTAAAGGATTCGACCTTTATACATATAAAAAGGTCCAGTGACATAATAGATACCCTGATTGAGGTAATTTCATTCAAAGATTCAATCTTTTCTCATTAAAACACTCTTCGTGATGTCAAGGGGATCTCGAATAAGTTTAACTCAAAACTCCATTTTCTTTCAAAGATTCAATCTTTACACATTAAAATGGTTTAGTCAGGTACCTTGATTGAGGTATTTCCATTCAAAGATTCAATCTTTGATCATTAAAACACTCTTCGGAACGTCAAAGGGAACTCGAATAAGTTTCTCTCAAAACTCTCATTTTCATTCAAAGATTCAATCTTTAGTTATAAAAACACCCTTCGCGACTTCATAGGTAACTCGAACAAGTGAAACTCAAAATTCTCATTTTCTTACAAAGATTCAATCTTGATACACTAAAAAGTTCTCGTGACATAATAGATACTTTGATTGAGGTAATTTCATTCAACGATTCAATCTTTACTCGTTAAAACACTCTTCGTGACGTCAAAGTGATCTTGAACAAGTTTAACTCAAATCTCTCATTTACTTTCAAAGATTCAACCCTTGTACATTGAAATGGTCTAGTGAAATAATAGGAACCTTGATAGAGGTATTTTCAATCAAAGATTCAATCTTTGATCATTAAAACACTCTTCGGGACGTCAAAGGGAACTCGAATTAGTTCAACTGAAAACTCTCATTTTCTTTCAAAGATTCAATTTTTATACGTTAATAAGGTCTACTGACATATAGGTACCTTTATTGAGGTATTTTCATTCGAAGATTCGATCTTTAATCACTAAAACACTCTTCGCAACTCCATACGTCACTCAAATAAGTAAAACTCAAAACTATCATTTTCTTTCAAAGATTCAATCTTTATACGTTAAAAAGGTCTAGTGACATAATAGGTACCTCGATTCAGGTAATTTCATTCAAATATTTAAACCTTACTCATTAAAACACTCTCCGTGACGTCAAAAGAATCTCGAATAAGTTTCACTCAAAACTCTTATTTTCTATCAAAGATTTTATCTTTATACATTAAAATGGTCTAGTGACATAAAAGGTACTTTGATTGAGGTATTTTCATTCAAAGATTCAATCTTTACTTATTAAAACACTCTTTGGGTCCTCAAAGGGAACTTGAATATGTTTTACTCAAAATTCTCATCCTCTTTCAAGATTCAATCTTTATACCTTAAAAAGGTCTAGTGACATAATCGGTACCTTGATTGAGGTGATTTGTTTCAAAGATTCAATCTTTGCTCATTAAAACACTCTTCGTGACGTCAGAGGGATCTCGAATAAGTTTAACTCAAAACTCTCTTTTTCTTTCAAAGATTTAATCTTTATACATTAAAATTGTCTATTGACATAGTAGGTACCTTGATTGAGGTATTTTCATTCAAAGATTCAATCTTTACTCATTAAAACACTCTTCGGGACGTTAAAGGGACCTCGAATAAGTTTGACTCAAAACTCTCATTTTCATTCAAAGATTCAATCTTTAGAAATTTAAAAAGGTCTAATGACATAATAGGTACCTTTATAGAGGTATTTTTATTCAAAGATTCAATCTTTTGCCATTAAAACACTCTTTGCGACTTCATAGGTAACTTGAATAAGTTAAACTCAAAGCTCTCACTTTCTTTCAAAGATTCAATCTTTATACAATAAAAAGGTCTACTGACCTAATAGGTAACTTGTTTGAGGTAATTTCATTCAAAGATTCAATCTTTAGTCATTAAAATACTCTTCGTGACGTCAATGGGATATCGAATAAGTTTAACTCAAAACTCTAATTTTCTTTTAGAGATATAACTATATACATTAAAGTGGTCGAGTGACATAATAGGTACCTTGATTTAGGTATTTTCATTCAAAGATTTAATCTTTACTCATTAAAACACTCTTCGGGACGTCAAAGGGAACTCGAATAAATTTAACTAAAAACTCTCATTTTCTTTCAAAGATTCAATCTTTATACATTAAAATGGTCCAGTGACATAATAAGCACCTTTGTTGAGGTATTTTCATTCAAAGATTCAATTTTTAGTCATTAAGACGGCCTTCGCGACTTCATAGGTAACTCGAATAAGTTAAACTCAAAACTTTCATTTTCTTTCAAAGATTCCATCTTTATACATTAAAAAGGTCTAGTGACTTAGTAGGTACCTTGATTAAGCTAATTTTGTTCAATGATCTTATCTTTACTCATTAAAACACTCTTCATGACGTCAAAGGGATCTCAAATAAAATTAACTCGAAACTCTCATTTTCGTTGAAAGATTTAATCTTTATAAATTAAAATCATCTAGTGACATAAAAAGTACCTTGATTGAGATAATTTCATTCAAAGATTCAATATTTACTCATTAAAACACTCTTCGAGACGTCAAAGGGATCACGAATAAGTTTAACCCAAAACTCTCGTGTTCTTTCAAAAATTTGATCTTTATACATTAAAATGGTCTAGTGGTGTAATAGGTACCTTGATTTGATGTATTTTCATTCAAAGATTCAATCGTTACTCATTAAAACACTCCTCGCGACTTCATGCGTAACCCGAATAAGTTAAACTCAAAACTCTCATTTTCTTTCAAAAATTCAATCTTTATACATTAAAAAGGTCTAGTGACAGATTAGGAACCTTGATTGAGGTAATTTCATTCAAGGATTCAATCCTTACTCATTAAAACACTCTTCGTCACGTCGAAGTGTTCTCGAATAAGTTTAACTCAAAACTCTCATTTCTTAACAAAGACTTAATCTTTGTACATTAAAATGGTCTAATGACATAATAGGTACCTCGATTGAGGTATTTTCATTCAAAGATTCATTCTTTGGTCATTAAAACACTCTTCGGGACTTCACACGTGACCCGGAGAAGTTAAACTCAAAACTCTCATTTTCTTTCAGAGATTCAATCTTTATACATTAAAACGGTCTAGTGACAAAATAGGTATCTTGATTGAGGTTATTTCATTCAAACATTCAATCTTTACTCATTAAAAACTCTTCGTGACGTCAAAGGGATCTCGAATAAATTTAACTCAAAACTCTCATTTTGTTTAAAGGATTCGACCTTTATACATATAAAAAGGTCCAGTGACATAATAGGTACCCTGATTGAGGTAATTTCATTCAAAGATTCAATCTTTTCTCATTAAAACACTCTTCGTGATGTCAGGGGGATCTCGAATAAGTTTAACTCAAAACTCCCATTTTCTTTCAAAGATTCAATCTTTACACATTAAAATGGTTTAGTGAAATCACAGGTACCTTGATTGAGGTATTTCCATTCAAAGATTCAATCTTTGATCATTAAAACACTCTTCGGAACGTCAAAGGGAACTCGAATAAGTTTCCCTCAAAACTCTCATTTTCATTCAAAGATTCAATCTTTAGTTATAAAAACACCCTTCGCGACTTCATAGGTAACTCGAACAAGTGAAACTCAAAACTCTCATTTTCTTACAAAGATTCAATCTTGATACACTAAAAAGTTCTCGTGACATAATAGATACTTTGATTGAGGTAATTTCATTCAACGATTCAATCTTTACTCGTTAAAACACTCTTCGTGACGTCAAAGTGATCTCGAACAAGTTTAACTTAAATCTCTCATTTTCTTTCAAAGATTCAACCCTTGTACATTGAAATGGTCTAGTGAAATAATAGGAACCTTGATAGAGGTATTTTCAATCAAAGATTCAATCTTTGATCATTAAAACACTCTTCGGGACGTCAATGGGAACTCGAATTAGTTCAACTGAAAACTCTCATTTTCTTTCAAAGATTCAATTTTTATACGTTAACAAGGTCTACTGACATATAGGTGCCTTTATTGAGGTATTTTCATTCGAAGATTCGATCTTTAATCACTAAAACACTCTTCGCAACTCCATACGTCACTCAAATAAGTAAAACTCAAAATTATCATTTTCTTTCAAAGATTCAATCTTTATACGTTAAAAAGGTCTAGTGACATAATAGGTACCTCGATTCAGGTAATTTCATTCAAAGATTTAAACCTTACTCATTAAAACACTCTCCGTGACGTCAAAAGAATCTCGAATAAGTTTAACTCAAAACTCTTATTTTTTATCAAAAATTTTATCTTTATACATTAAAATGGTCTAGTGACATAAAAGGTAGTTTGATTGAGGTATTTTCATTCAAAGATTCAATCTTTACTTATTAAAACACTCTTTGGGTCCTCAAAGGGAACTTGAATATGTTTTACTCAAAATTCTCATCCTCTTTCAAGATTCAATCTTTATACCTTAAAAAGGTCTAGTGACATAATCGGTACCTTGATTGAGGTGATTTGTTTCAAAGATTCAATCTTTGCTCATTAAAAACACTCTTCGTGACGTCAGAGGGATCTCGAATAAGTTTAACTCAAAACTCTCATTTTCTTTCAAAGATTTAATCTTTATACATTAAAATTGTCTATTGACATAGTAGGTACCTTGATTGAGGTATTTTCATTCAAAGATTTAATCTTTACTCATTAAAACACTCTTCGGGACGTTAAAGGGATCTCGAATAAGTTTGACTCAAAACTCTCATTTTCATTCAAAGATTCAATCTTTAGAAATTTAAAAAGGTCTAATGACATAATAGGTACCTTTATAGAGGTATTTTTATTCAAAGATTCAATCTTTTGCCATTAAAACACTCTTTGCGACTTCATAGGTAACTTGAATAAGTTAAACTCAAAATTCTCACTTTCTTTCAAAGATTCAATCTTTATACAATAAAAAGGTCTACTGACCTAATAGGTAACTTGTTTGAGGTAATTTCATTCAAAGATTCAATCTTTAGTCATTAAAATACTCTTCGTGACGTCAATGGGATATCGAATAAGTTTAACTCGAAACTCTAATTTTCTTTTAGAGATATAACTATATACGTTAAAGTTGTCGAGTGACATAATAGGTACCTTGATTTAGGTATTTTCATTCAAAGATTTAATCTTTACTCATTAAAACACTCTTCGGGACGTCAAAGGGAACTCGAATAAATTTAACTCAAAACTCTCATTTTCTTTCAAAGATTCAATCTTTATACATTAAAATGGTCCAGTGACATAATAAGCACCTTTGTTGAGGTATTTTCATTCAAACATTCAATCTTTAGTCATTAAGACGGCCTTCGCGACTTCATAGGTAACTCGAATAAGTTAAACTCAAAACTTTCATTTTCTTTCAAAGATTCCATCTTTATACGTTAAAAAGGTCTAGTGACTTAGTAGGTACCTTGATTAAGCTAATTTTATTCAATGATCTTGTCTTTACTCATTAAAACACTCTTCATGACGTCAAAGGGATCTCAAATAAAGTTAACTCGAAACTCTCATTTTCGTTGAAAGATTTAATCTTTATAAATTAAAATCATCTAGTGACATAAAAAGTACCTTGATTGAGATAATTTCATTCAAAGATTCAATCTTTACTCATTAAAACACTCTTCGAGACGTCAAAGGGATCACGAATAAGTTTAACCCAAAACTCTCGTGTTCTTTAAAAAATTTGATCTTTATACATTAAAATGGTCTAGTGGCGTAATAGGTACCTTGATTTGATGTATTTTAATTCAAAGATTCAATCGTTACTCATTAAAACACTCCTCGCGACTTCATGCGTAACCCGAATAAGTTAAACTCAAAACTCTCATTTTCTTTCAAAGATTCAATCTTTATACATTAAAATGGTCTAGTGACAGATTAGGAACCTTGATTGAGGTAATTTCATTCAAGGATTCAATCCTTACTCATTAAAACACTCTTCGTCACGTCGAAGTGTTCTCGAATAAGTTTAACTCAAAACTCTCATTTCTTAACAAAGATTTAATCTTTGTACATTAAAATGGTCTAGTGACATAATAGGTACCTCGATCGAGGTATTTTCATTCAAAGATTCATTCTTTGGTCATTAAAACACTCTTCGGGACTTCACACGTGACCCGAAGAAGTTAAACTCAAAACTCTCATTTTCTTTCAGAGATTCAATCTTTATACATTAAAACGGCCTAGTGACAAAATAGGTATCTTGATTGAGGTTATTTCATTCAAACATTCAATCTTTACTCATTAAAAACTCTTCGTTACGTCAAAAGGATCTCGAATAAATTTAACTCAAAACTCTCATTTTGTTTAAAGGATTCGACCTTTATACATTTAAAAAGGTCCAGTGACATAATAAGTACCCTGATTGAGGTAATTTCATTCAAAGATTCAATCTTTTCTCATTAAAACACTCTTCGTGATGTCAAGGGGATCTCGAATAAGTTTAACTCAAAAATCCCATTTTCTTTCAAAGATTCAATCTTTACACATTAAAATGTTTTAGTGAAATCACAGGTACCTTGATTGAGGTATTTCCATTCAAAGATTCAATCTTTGATCATTAAAACACTCTTCGGAACGTCAAAGGGAACTCGAATAAGTTTCTCTCAAAACTCTCATTTTCATTCAAAGATTCAATCTTTAGTTAAAAAAACACCCTTCGCGACTTCATAGGTAACTCGAACAAGTGAAACTCAAAATTCTCATTTTCTTACAAAGATTCAATCTTGATACGCTAAAAAGTTCTCGTGACATAATAGATACTTTGATTGAGGTAATTTCATTCAACGATTCAATCTTTACTCGTTAAAACACTCTTCGTGACGTCAAAGTGATCTCGAACAAGTTTAACTCAAATCTCTCATTTTCTTTCAAAGATTCAACCCTTGTACATCGAAATGGTCTAGTGAAATAATAGGAACCTTGATAGAGGTATTTTCAATCAAAGATTCAATCTTTGATCATTAAAACACTCTTCGGGACGTCAAAGGGAACTCGAATTAGTTCAACTGAAAACTCTCATTTTCTTTCAAAGATTCAATCTTTAGAAATTTAAAAAGGTCTAATGACATAATAGGTACCTTTATAGAGGTATTTTTATTCAAAGATTCAATCTTTTGCCATTAAAACACTCTTTGCGACTTCATAGGTAACTTGAATAAGTTAAACTCAAAACTCTCACTTTCTTTCAAAGATTCAATCTTTATACAATAAAAAGGTCTACTGACCTAATAGGTAACTTGTTTGAGGTAATTTCATTCAAAGATTCAATCTTTAGTCATTAAACTACTCTTTGTGACGTCAATGGGATATCGAATAAGTTTAACTCAAAACTCTAATTTTCTTTTAGAGATATAACTATATACGTTAAAGTGGTCGAGTGACATAATAGGTACCTTGATTTATGTATTTTCATTCAAAGATTTAATCTTTACTCATTAAAACACTCTTCGGGACGTCAAAGGGAACTCGAATAAATTTAACTCAAAACTCTCATTTTCTTTCAAAGATTCAATCTTTATAAATTAAAATGGTCCAGTGACATAAAAAGCACCTTTGTTGAGGTATTTTCATTCAAACATTCAATCTTTAGTCATTAAGACGGCCTTCGCGACTTCATAGGTAACTCGAATAAGTTAAACTCAAAACTTTCATTTTCTTTCAAAGATTCCATCTTTATACATTAAAAAGGTCTAGTGACTTAGTAGGTACCTTGATTAAGCTAATTTTATTCAATGATCTTGTCTTTACTCATTAAAACACTCTTCGTGACGTCAAAGGGATCTCAAATAAAGTTAACTCGAAAGTCTCATTTTCGTTGAAAGATTTAATCTTTATAAATTAAAATCATCTAGTGACATAAAAAGTACCTTGATTGAGATAATTTCTTTCAAAGATTCAATCTTTACTCATTAAAACACTCTTCGAGACGTCAAAGGGATCACGAATAAGTTTAACCCAAAACTCTCGTGTTCTTTCAAAAATTTGATCTTTATACATTAAAATGGTCTAGTGGCGTAATAGGTACCTTGATTTGATGTATTTTCATTCAAAGATTCAATCGTTACTCATTAAAACACTCCTCGCGACTTCATGCGTAACCCGAATAAGTTAAACTCAAAACTCTCATTTTCTTTCAAAGACTCAATCTTTATACATTAAAAAGGTCTAGTGACAGATTAGGAACCTTGATTGAGGTAATTTCATTCATGGATTCAATCCTTACTCATTAAAACACTCTTCGTCACGTCGAAGTGTTCTCGAATAAGTTTAACTCAAAACTCTCATTTCTTAACAAAGATTTAATCTTTGTACATTAAAATGGTCTAGTGACATAATAGGTATCTCGATTGAGGTATTTTCATTCAAAGATTCATTCTTTGGTCATTAAAACACTCTTCGGGACTTCACACGTGACCCGGAGAAGTTAAACTCAAAACTCTCATTTTCTTTCAGAGATTCAATCTTTATACATTAAAACGGTCTAGTGACAAAATAGGTATCTTGATTGAGGTTATTTCATTCAAACATTCAATCTTTACTCATTAAAAACTCTTCGTGACGTCAAAGGGATCTCGAATAAATTTAACTCAAAACTCTCATTTTGTTTAAAGGATTCGACCTTTATACATATAAAAAGGTGCAGTGACATAATAGGTACCCTGATTGAGGTAATTTCATTCAAAGATTCAATCTTTTCTCATTAAAACACTCTTCGTGATGTCAAGGGGATCTCGAATAAGTTTAACTCAAAACTCCCATTTTCTTTCCAAGATTCAATCTTTACACATTATAATGGTTTAGTGAAATCACAGGTACCTTGATTGAGGTATTTTCATTCAAAGATTCAATCTTTGATCATTAAAACACTCTTCGGAACGTCAAAGGGAACTCGAATAAGTTTCTCTCAAAACTCTCATTTTCATTCAAAGATTCAATCTTTAGTTATAAAAACACCCTTCGCGACTTCATAGGTAACTCGAACAAGTGAAACTCAAAACTCTCATTTTCTTACAAAGATTCAATCTTGATACACTAAAAAGTTCTCGTGACATAATAGATACTTTGATTGAGGTAATTTCATTCAACGATTCAATCTTTACTCGTTAAAACACTCTTCGTGACGTTAAAGTGATCTCGAACAAGTTTAACTCAAATCTCTCATTTTCTTTCAAAGATTCAACCCTTGTACATTGAAATGGTCTAGTGAAATAATAGGAACCTTGATAGAGGTATTTTCAATCAAAGATTCAATCTTTGATCATTAAAACACTCTTCGGGACGTCAATGGGAACTCGAATTAGTTCAACTGAAAACTCTCATTTTCTTTCAAAGATTCAATTTTTATACGTTAATAAGGTCTACTGACATATAGGTACCTTTATTGAGGTATTTTCATTCGAAGATTCGATCTTTAATCACTAAAACACTCTTCGCAACTCCATACGTCACTCAAATAAGTAAAACTCAAAACTATCATTTTCTTTCAAAGATTCAATCTTTATACGTTAAAAAGGTCTAGTGACATAATAGGTACCTCGATTCAGGTAATTTCATTCAAAGATTTAAACCTTACTCATTAAAACACTCTCCGTCACGTCAAAAGAATCTCGAATAAGTTTAACTCAAAACTCTTATTTTCTATCAAAGATTTTATCTTTATACATTAAAATGGTCTAGTGACATAAAAGGTACTTTGATTGAGGTATTTTCATTCAAAGATTCAATCTTTACTTATTAAAACACTCTTTGGGTCCTCAAAGGGAACTTGAATATGTTTTACTCAAAATTCTCATCCTCTTTCAAGATTCAATCTTTATACCTTAAAAAGGTCTAGTCACATAATCGGTACCTTGATTGAGGTGATTTGTTTCAAAGATTCAATCTTTGCTCATTAAAACACTCTTCGTGACGTCAGAGGGATCTCGAATAAGTTTAACTCAAAACTCTCATTTTCTTTCAAAGATTTAATCTTTATACATTAAAATTGTCTATTGACATAGTAGGTACCTTGATTGAGGTATTTTCATTCAAAGATTCAATCTTTACTCATTAAAACACTCTTCGGGACGTTAAAGGGATCTCGAATAAGTTTGACTCAAAACTCTCATTTTCATTCAAAGATTCAATCTTTAGAAATTTAAAAAGGTCTAATGACATAATAGGTACCTTTATAGAGGTATTTTTATTCAAAGATTCAATCTTTTGCCATTAAAACACTCTTTGCGACTTCATAGGTAACTTGAATAAGTTAAACTCAAAACTCTCACTTTCTTTCAAAGATTCAATCTTTATACAATAAAAAGGTCTACTGACCTAATAGGTAACTTGTTTGAGGTAATTTCATTCAAAGATTCAATCTTTAGTCATTAAAATACTCTTTGTGACATCAATGGGATATCAAATAAGTTTAACTCAAAACTCTAATTTTCTTTTAGAGATATAACTATATACGTTAAAGTGGTCGAGTGACATAATAGGTACCTTGATTTATGTATTTTCATTCAAAGATTTAATCTTTACTCATTAAAACACTCTTCGGGACGTCAAAGGGAACTCGAATAAATTTAACTCAAAACTCTCATTTTCTTTCAAAGATTCAATCTTTATACATTAAAATGGTCCAGTGACATAATAAGCACCTTTGTTGAGGTATTTTCATTCAAACATTCAATCTTTAGTCATTAAGACGGCCTTCGCGACTTCATCGGTAACTCGAATAAGTTAAACTCAAAACTTTCATTTTCTTTCAAAGATTCCATTTTTATACATTAAAAAGGTCTAGTGACTTAGTAGGTACCTTGATTAAGCTAATTTTATTCAATGATCTTGTCTTTACTCATTAAAACACTCTTCATGACGTCAAAGGGATCTCAAATAAAGTTAACTCGAAACTCTCATTTTCATTGAAAGATTTAATCTTTATAAATTAAAATCATCTAGTGACATAAAAAGTACCTTGATTGAGATAATTTCTTTCAAAGATTCAATCTTTACTCATTAAAACACTCTTCGAGACGTCAAAGGGATGACGAATAAGTTTAACCCAAAACTCTCGTGTTCTTTCAAAAATTTGATCTTTATACATTAAAATGGTCTAGTGGCGTAATAGGTACCTTGATTTGATGTATTTTCATTCAAAGATTCAATCGTTACTCATTAAAACACTCCTCGCGACTTCATGCGTAACCCGAATAAGTTAAACTCAAAACTCTCATTTTCTTTCAAAGACTCAATCTTTATACATTAAAAAGGTCTAGTGACAGATTAGGAACCTTGATTGAGGTAATTTCATTCAAAGATTCAATCTTTAGTCATTAAAATACTCTTTGTGACGTCAATGGGATATCGAATAAGTTTAACTCAAAACTCTAATTTTCTTTTAGAGATATAACTATATACGTTAAAGTGGTCGAGTGACATAATAGGTACCTTGATTTAGGTATTTTCATTCAAAGATTTAATCTTTACTCATTAAAACACTCTTCGGGACGTCAAAGGGAACTCGAATAAATTTAACTCAAAACTCTCATTTTCTTTCAAAGATTCAATCTTTATACATTAAAATGGTCCAGTGACATAATAAGCACCTTTGTTGAGGTATTTTCATTCAAACATTCAATCTTTAGTCATTAAGACGGCCTTCGCGACTTCATAGGTAACTCGAATAAGTTAAACTCAAAACTTTCATTTTCTTTCAAAGATTCCATCTTTATACATTAAAAAGGTCTAGTGACTTAGTAGGTACCTTGATTAAGCTAATTTTATTCAATGATCTTGTCTTTACTCATTAAAACACTCTTCATGACGTCAAAGGGATCTCAAATAAAGTTAACTTGAAACTCTCATTTTCGTTGAAAGATTTAATCTTTATAAATTAAAATCATCTAGTGACATAAAAAGTACCTTGATTGAGATAATTTCTTTCAAAGATTCAATCTTTACTCATTCAAACACTCTTCGAGACGTCAAAGGGATCACGAATAAGTTTAACCCAAAACTCTCGTGTTCTTTCAAAAATTTGATCTTTATACATTAAAATGGTCTAGTGGCGTAATAGGTACCTTGATTTGATGTATTTTCATTCAAAGATTCAATCGTTACTCATTAAAACACTCATCGCGACTTCATGCGTAACCCGAATAAGTTAAACTCAAAACTCTCATTTTCTTTCAAAGACTCAATCTTTATACATTAAAAAGGTCTAGTGACAGATTAGGAACCTTGATTGAGGTAATTTCATTCAAGGATTCAATCCTTACTCATTAAAACACTCTTCGTCACGTCGAAGTGTTCTCGAATAAGTTTAACTCAAAACTCTCATTTCTTAACAAAGATTTAATCTTTGTACATTAAAATGGTCTAGTGACATAATAGGTATCTCGATTGAGGTATTTTCATTCAAAGATTCATTCTTTGGTCATTAAAACACTCTTCGGGACTTCACACGTGACCCGGAGAAGTTAAACTCAAAACTCTCATTTTCTTTCAGAGATTCAATCTTTATACATTAAAACGGTCTAGTGACAAAATAGGCATCTTGATTGAGGTTATTTCATTCAAACATTCAATCTTTACTCATTAAAAACTCTACGTGACGTCAAAGGGATCTCGAATAAATTTAACTCAAAACTCTCATTTTGTTTAAAGGATTCGACCTTTATACATATAAAAAGGTCCAGTGACATAATAGGTACCCTGATTGAGGTAATTTCATTCAAAGATTCAATCTTTTCTCATTAAAACACTCTTCGTGATGTCAAGGGGATCTCGAATAAGTTTAACTCAAAACTCCCATTTTCTTTCCAAGATTCAATCTTTACACATTAAAATGGTTTAGTGAAATCACAGGTACCTTGATTGAGGTATTTTCATTCAAAGATTCAATCTTTGATCAATAAAACACTCTTCGGAACGTCAAAGGGAACTCGAATAAGTTTCTCTCAAAACTCTCATTTTCATTCAAAGATTCAATCTTTAGTTATAAAAACACCCTTCGCGACTTCATAGGTAACTCGAACAAGTGAAACTCAAAACTCTCATTTTCTTACAAAGATTCAATCTTGATACACTAAAAAGTTCTCGTGACATAATAGATACTTTGATTGAGGTAATTTCATTCAACGATTCAATCTTTACTCGTTAAAACACTCTTCGTGACGTTAAAGTGATCTCGAACAAGTTTAACTCAAATCTCTCATTTTCTTTCAAAGATTCAACCCTTGTACATTGAAATGGTCTAGTGAAATAATAGGAACCTTGATAGAGGTATTTTCAATCAAAGATTCAATCTTTGATCATTAAAACACTCTTCGGGACGTCAATGGGAACTCGAATTAGTTCAACTGAAAACTCTCATTTTCTTTCAAAGATTCAATTTTTATACGTTAATAAGGTCTACTGACATATAGGTACCTTTATTGAGGTATTTTCATTCAAAGATTCGATCTTTAATCACTAAAACACTCTTCGCAACTCCATACGTCACTCAAATAAGTAAAACTCAAAACTATCATTTTCTTTCGAAGATTCAATCTTTATACGTTAAAAAGGTCTAGTGACATAATAGGTACCTCGATTCAGGTAATTTCATTCAAAGATTTAAACCTTACTCATTAAAACACTCTCCGTGACGTCAAAAGAATCTCGAATAAGTTTAACTCAAAACTCTTATTTTCTATCAAAGATTTTATCTTTATACATTAAAATGGTCTAGTGACATAAAAGGTACTTTGATTGAGGTATTTTCATTCAAAGATTCAATCTTTACTTATTAAAACACTCTTTGGGTCCTCAAAGGGAACTTGAATATGTTTTACTCAAAATTCTCATCCTCTTTCAAGATTCAATCTTTATACCTTAAAAAGGTCTAGTCACAATATCGGTACCTTGATTGAGGTGATTTGTTTCAAAGATTCAATCTTTGCTCATTAAAACACTCTTCGTGACGTCAGAGGGATCTCGAATAAGTTTAACTCAAAACTCTCATTTTCTTTCAAAGATTTAATCTTTATACATTAAAATTGTCTATTGACATAGTAGGTACCTTGATTGAGGTATTTTCATTCAAAGATTCAATCTTTACTCTTTAAAACACTCTTCGGGACGTTAAAGGGATCTCGAATAAGTTTGACTCAAAACTCTCATTTTCATTCAAAGATTCAATCTTTAGAAATTTAAAAAGGTCTAATGACATAATAGGTACCTTTATAGAGGTATTTTTATTCAAAGATTCAATCTTTTGCCATTAAAACACTCTTTGTGACTTCATAGGTAACTTGAATAAGTTAAACTCAAAACTCTCACTTTCTTTCAAAGATTCAATCTTTATACAATAAAAAGGTCTACTGACCTAATAGGTAACTTGTTTGAGGTAATTTCATTCAAAGATTCAATCTTTAGTCATTAAAATACTCTTTGTGACGTCAATGGGATATCGAATAAGTTTAACTCAAAACTCTAATTTTCTTTTAGAGATATAACTATATACGTTAAAGTGGTCGAGTGACATAATAGGTACCTTGATTTAGGTATTTTCATTCAAAGATTTAATCTTTACTCATTAAAACACTCTTCGGGACGTCAAAGGGAACTCGAATAAATTTAACTCAAAACTCTCATTTTCTTTCAAAGATTCAATCTTTATACATTAAAATGGTCCAGTGACATAATAAGCACCTTTGTTGAGGTATTTTCATTCAAACATTCAATCTTTAGTCATTAAGACGGCCTTCGCGACTTCATAGGTAACTCGAATAAGTTAAACTCAAAACTTTCATTTTCTTTTAAAGATTCCATCTTTATACATTAAAAAGGTCTAGTGACTTAGTAGGTACCTTGATTAAGCTAATTTTATTCAATGATCTTGTCTTTACACATTAAAACACTCTTCATGACGTCAAAGGGATCTCAAATAAAGTTAACTCGAAACTCTCATTTTCGTTGAAAGATTTAATCTTTATAAATTAAAATCATCTAGTGACATAAAAAGTACCTTGATTGAGATAATTTCTTTCAAAGATTCAATCTTTACTCATTAAAACACTCTTCGAGACGTCAAAGGGATCACGAATAAGTTTAACCCAAAACTCTCGTGTTCTTTCAAAAATTTGATCTTTATACATTAAAATGGTCTAGTGGCGTAATAGGTACCTTGATTTGATGTATTTTCATTCAAAGATTCAATCGTTACTCATTAAAACACTCCTCGCGACTTCATGCGTAACCCGAATAAGTTAAACTCAAAACTCTCATTTTCTTTCAAAGACTCAATCTTTATACATTAAAAAGGTCTAGTGACAGATTAGGAACCTTGATTGAGGTAATTTCATTCAAAGATTCAATCTTTAGTCATTAAAATACTCTTTGTGACGTCAATGGGATATCGAATAAGTTTAACTCAAAACTCTAATTTTCTTTTAGAGATATAACTATATACGTTAAAGTGGTCGAGTGACATAATAGGTACCTTGATTTAGGTATTTTCATTCAAAGATTTAATCTTTACTCATTAAAACACTCTTCGGGACGTCAAAGGGAACTCGAATAAATTTAACTCAAAACTCTCATTTTCTTTCAAAGATTCAATCTTTATACATTAAAATGGTCCAGTGACATAATAAGCACCTTTGTTGAGGTATTTTCATTCAAACATTCAATCTTTAGTCATTAAGACGGCCTTCGCGACTTCATAGGTAACTCGAATAAGTTAAACTCAAAACTTTCATTTTCTTTCAAAGATTCCATCTTTATACATTAAAAAGGTCTAGTGACTTAGTAGGTACCTTGATTAAGCTAATTTTATTCAATGATCTTGTCTTTACTCATTAAAACACTCTTCATGACGTCAAAGGGATCTCAAATAAAGTTAACTTGAAACTCTCATTTTCGTTGAAAGATTTAATCTTTATAAATTAAAATCATCTAGTGACATAAAAAGTACCTTGATTGAGATAATTTCTTTCAAAGATTCAATCTTTACTCATTCAAACACTCTTCGAGACGTCAAAGGGATCACGAATAAGTTTAACCCAAAACTCTCGTGTTCTTTCAAAAATTTGATCTTTATACATTAAAATGGTCTAGTGGCGTAATAGGTACCTTGATTTGATGTATTTTCATTCAAAGATTCAATCGTTACTCATTAAAACACTCATCGCGACTTCATGCGTAACCCGAATAAGTTAAACTCAAAACTCTCATTTTCTTTCAAAGACTCAATCTTTATACATTAAAAAGGTCTAGTGACAGATTAGGAACCTTGATTGAGGTAATTTCATTCAAGGATTCAATCCTTACTCATTAAAACACTCTTCGTCACGTCGAAGTGTTCTCGAATAAGTTTAACTCAAAACTCTCATTTCTTAACAAAGATTTAATCTTTGTACATTAAAATGGTCTAGTGACATAATAGGTATCTCGATTGAGGTATTTTCATTCAAAGATTCATTCTTTGGTCATTAAAACACTCTTCGGGACTTCACACGTGACCCGGAGAAGTTAAACTCAAAACTCTCATTTTCTTTCAGAGATTCAATCTTTATACATTAAAACGGTCTAGTGACAAAATAGGCATCTTGATTGAGGTTATTTCATTCAAACATTCAATCTTTACTCATTAAAAACTCTACGTGACGTCAAAGGGATCTCGAATAAATTTAACTCAAAACTCTCATTTTGTTTAAAGGATTCGACCTTTATACATATAAAAAGGTCCAGTGACATAATAGGTACCCTGATTGAGGTAATTTCATTCAAAGATTCAATCTTTTCTCATTAAAACACTCTTCGTGATGTCAAGGGGATCTCGAATAAGTTTAACTCAAAACTCCCATTTTCTTTCCAAGATTCAATCTTTACACATTAAAATGGTTTAGTGAAATCACAGGTACCTTGATTGAGGTATTTTCATTCAAAGATTCAATCTTTGATCAATAAAACACTCTTCGGAACGTCAAAGGGAACTCGAATAAGTTTCTCTCAAAACTCTCATTTTCATTCAAAGATTCAATCTTTAGTTATAAAAACACCCTTCGCGACTTCATAGGTAACTCGAACAAGTGAAACTCAAAACTCTCATTTTCTTACAAAGATTCAATCTTGATACACTAAAAAGTTCTCGTGACATAATAGATACTTTGATTGAGGTAATTTCATTCAACGATTCAATCTTTACTCGTTAAAACACTCTTCGTGACGTTAAAGTGATCTCGAACAAGTTTAACTCAAATCTCTCATTTTCTTTCAAAGATTCAACCCTTGTACATTGAAATGGTCTAGTGAAATAATAGGAACCTTGATAGAGGTATTTTCAATCAAAGATTCAATCTTTGATCATTAAAACACTCTTCGGGACGTCAATGGGAACTCGAATTAGTTCAACTGAAAACTCTCATTTTCTTTCAAAGATTCAATTTTTATACGTTAATAAGGTCTACTGACATATAGGTACCTTTATTGAGGTATTTTCATTCAAAGATTCGATCTTTAATCACTAAAACACTCTTCGCAACTCCATACGTCACTCAAATAAGTAAAACTCAAAACTATCATTTTCTTTCGAAGATTCAATCTTTATACGTTAAAAAGGTCTAGTGACATAATAGGTACCTCGATTCAGGTAATTTCATTCAAAGATTTAAACCTTACTCATTAAAACACTCTCCGTGACGTCAAAAGAATCTCGAATAAGTTTAACTCAAAACTCTTATTTTCTATCAAAGATTTTATCTTTATACATTAAAATGGTCTAGTGACATAAAAGGTACTTTGATTGAGGTATTTTCATTCAAAGATTCAATCTTTACTTATTAAAACACTCTTTGGGTCCTCAAAGGGAACTTGAATATGTTTTACTCAAAATTCTCATCCTCTTTCAAGATTCAATCTTTATACCTTAAAAAGGTCTAGTCACAATATCGGTACCTTGATTGAGGTGATTTGTTTCAAAGATTCAATCTTTGCTCATTAAAACACTCTTCGTGACGTCAGAGGGATCTCGAATAAGTTTAACTCAAAACTCTCATTTTCTTTCAAAGATTTAATCTTTATACATTAAAATTGTCTATTGACATAGTAGGTACCTTGATTGAGGTATTTTCATTCAAAGATTCAATCTTTACTCTTTAAAACACTCTTCGGGACGTTAAAGGGATCTCGAATAAGTTTGACTCAAAACTCTCATTTTCATTCAAAGATTCAATCTTTAGAAATTTAAAAAGGTCTAATGACATAATAGGTACCTTTATAGAGGTATTTTTATTCAAAGATTCAATCTTTTGCCATTAAAACACTCTTTGTGACTTCATAGGTAACTTGAATAAGTTAAACTCAAAACTCTCACTTTCTTTCAAAGATTCAATCTTTATACAATAAAAAGGTCTACTGACCTAATAGGTAACTTGTTTGAGGTAATTTCATTCAAAGATTCAATCTTTAGTCATTAAAATACTCTTTGTGACGTCAATGGGATATCGAATAAGTTTAACTCAAAACTCTAATTTTCTTTTAGAGATATAACTATATACGTTAAAGTGGTCGAGTGACATAATAGGTACCTTGATTTAGGTATTTTCATTCAAAGATTTAATCTTTACTCATTAAAACACTCTTCGGGACGTCAAAGGGAACTCGAATAAATTTAACTCAAAACTCTCATTTTCTTTCAAAGATTCAATCTTTATACATTAAAATGGTCCAGTGACATAATAAGCACCTTTGTTGAGGTATTTTCATTCAAACATTCAATCTTTAGTCATTAAGACGGCCTTCGCGACTTCATAGGTAACTCGAATAAGTTAAACTCAAAACTTTCATTTTCTTTTAAAGATTCCATCTTTATACATTAAAAAGGTCTAGTGACTTAGTAGGTACCTTGATTAAGCTAATTTTATTCAATGATCTTGTCTTTACACATTAAAACACTCTTCATGACGTCAAAGGGATCTCAAATAAAGTTAACTCGAAACTCTCATTTTCGTTGAAAGATTTAATCTTTATAAATTAAAATCATCTAGTGACATAAAAAGTACCTTGATTGAGATAATTTCTTTCAAAGATTCAATCTTTACTCATTAAAACACTCTTCGAGACGTCAAAGGGATCACGAATAAGTTTAACCCAAAACTCTCGTGTTCTTTCAAAAATTTGATCTTTATACATTAAAATGGTCTAGTGGCGTAATAGGTACCTTGATTTGATGTATTTTCATTCAAAGATTCAATCGTTACTCATTAAAACACTCCTCGCGACTTCATGCGTAACCCGAATAAGTTAAACTCAAAACTCTCATTTTCTTTCAAAGACTCAATCTTTATACATTAAAAAGGTCTAGTGACAGATTAGGAACCTTGATTGAGGTAATTTCATTTAAGGATTCAATCCTTACTCATTAAAACACTCTTCGTCACGTCGAAGTGTTCTCGAATAAGTTTAACTCAAAACTCTCATTTCTTAACAAAGATTTAATCTTTGTACATTAAAATGGTCTAGTGACATAATAGGTATCTCGATTGAGGTATTTTCATTCAAAGATTCATTCTTTGGTCATTAAAACACTCTTCGGGACTTCACACGTGACCCGGAGAAGTTAAACTCAAAACTCTCATTTTCTTTCAGAGATTCAATCTTTATACATTAAAACGGTCTAGTGACAAAATAGGTATCTTGATTGAGGTTATTTCATTCAAACATTCAATCTTTACTCATTAAAAACTCTTCGTGACGTCAAAGGGATCTCGAATAAATTTAACTCAAAACTCTCATTTTGTTTAAAGGATTCGACCTTTATACATATAAAAAGGTCCAGTGACATAATAGGTACCCTGATTGAGGTAATTTCATTCAAAGATTCAATCTTTTCTCATTAAAACACTCTTCGTGATGTCAAGGGGATCTCGAATAAGTTTAACTCAAAACTCCCATTTTCTTTCCAAGATTCAATCTTTACACATTAAAATGGTTTAGTGAAATCACATGTACCTTGATTGAGGTATTTTCATTCAAAGATTCAATCTTTGATCATTAAAACACTCTTCGGAACGTCAAAGGGAACTCGAATAAGTTTCTCTCAAAACTCTCATTTTCATTCAAAGATTCAATCTTTAGTTATAAAAACACCCTTCGCGACTTCATAGGTAACTCGAACAAGTGAAACTCAAAACTCTCATTTTCTTACAAAGATTCAATCTTGATACACTAAAAAGTTCTCGTGACATAATAGATACTTTGATTGAGGTAATTTCATTCAACGATTCAATCTTTACTCGTTAAAATACTCTTCGTGACGTTAAAGTGATCTCGAACAAGTTTAACTCAAATCTCTCATTTTCTTTCAAAGATTCAACCCTTGTACATTGAAATGGTCTAGTGAAATAATAGGAACCTTGATAGAGGTATTTTCAATCAAAGATTCAATCTTTGATCATTAAAACACTCTTCGGGACGTCAATGGGAACTCGAATTAGTTCAACTGAAAACTCTCATTTTCTTTCAAAGATTCAATTTTTATACGTTAATAAGGTCTACTGACATATAGGTACCTTTATTGAGGTATTTTCATTCGAAGATTCGATCTTTAATCACTAAAACACTCTTCGCAACTCCATACGTCACTCAAATAAGTAAAACTCAAAACTATCATTTTCTTTCAAAGATTCAATCTTTATACGTTAAAAAGGTCTAGTGACATAATAGGTACCTCGATTCAGGTAATTTCATTCAAAGATTTAAACCTTACTCATTAAAACACTCTCCGTGACTTCAAAAGAATCTCGAATAAGTTTAACTTAAAACTCTTAGTTTCTATCAAAGATTTTATCTTTATACATTGAAATGGTCTAGTGACATAAAAGGTACTTTGATTGAGGTATTTTCATTCAAAGATTCAATCTTTACTTATTAAAACACTCTTTGGGTCCTCAAAGGGAACTTGAATATGTTTTACTCAAAATTCTCATCCTCTTTCAAGATTCAATCTTTATACCTTAAAAAGGTCTAGTCACATAATCGGTATCTTGATTGAGGTGATTTGTTTCAAAGATTCAATCTTTGCTCATTAAAACACTCTTCGTGACGTCAGAGGGATCTCGAATAAGTTTAACTCAAAACTCTCATTTTCTTTCAATGATTTAATCTTTATACATTAAAATTGTCTATTGACATAGTAGGTACCTTGATTGAGATATTTTCATTCAAAGATTCAATCTTTACTCATTAAAACACTCTTCGGGACGTTAAAGGGACCTCGAATAAGTTTGACTCAAAACTCTCATTTTCATTCAAAGATTCAATCTTTAGAAATTTAAAAAGGTCTAATGACATAATAGGTACCTTTATAGAGTATTTTTATTCAAAGATTCAATCTTTTGCCATTAAAACACTCTTTGCTACTTCATAGGTAACTTGAATAAGTTAAATTCAAAACTCTCACTTTCTTTCAAAGATTCAATCTTTATACAATAAAAAGGTCTACTGACCTAATAGGTAACTTGTTTGAGGTAATTTCATTCAAAGATTCAATCTTTAGTCATTAAAATACTCTTCGTGACGTCAATGGGATATCGAATAAGTTTAACTCAAAACTCTAATTTTCTTTTAGAGATATAACTATATACGTTAAAGTGGTCGAGTGACATAATAGGTACCTTGATTTAGGTATTTTCATTCAAAGATTTAATCTTTACTCATTAAAACACTCTTCGGGACGTCAAAGGGAACTCGAATAAATTTAACTCAAAACTCTCATTTTCTTTCAAAGATTCAATCTTTATAAATTAAAATGGTCCAGTGACATAATAAGCACCTTTGTTGAGGTATTTTCATTCAAACATTCAATCTTTAGTCATTAAGACGGCCTTCGCGACTTCATAGGTAACTCGAATAAGTTAAACTCAAAACTTTCATTTTCTTTCAAAGATTCCATCTTTATACATTAAAAAGGTCTAGTGACTTAGTAGGTACCTTGATTAAGCTAATTTTATTCAATGATCTTGTCTTTACTCATTAAAACACTCTTCATGACGTCAAAGGGATCTCAAATAAAGTTAACTTGAAACTCTCATTTTCGTTGAAAGATTTAATCTTTATAAATTAAAATCATCTAGTGACATAAAAAGTACCTTGATTGAGATAATTTCTTTCAAAGATTCAATCTTTACTCATTCAAACACTCTTCGAGACGTCAAAGGGATCACGAATAAGTTTAACCCAAAACTCTCGTGTTCTTTCAAAAATTTGATCTTTATACATTAAAATGGTCTAGTGGCGTAATAGGTACCTTGATTTGATGTATTTTCATTCAAAGATTCAATCGTTACTCATTAAAACACTCACCGCGACTTCATGCGTAACCCGAATAAGTTAAACTCAAAACTCTCATTTTCTTTCAAAGACTCAATCTTTATACATTAAAAAGGTCTAGTGACAGATTAGGAACCTTGATTGAGGTAATTTCATTCAAGGATTCAATCCTTACTCATTAAAACACTCTTCGTCACGTCGAAGTGTTCTCGAATAAGTTTAACTCAAAACTCTCATTTCTTAACAAAGATTTAATCTTTGTACATTAAAATGGTCTAGTGACATAATAGGTATCTCGATTGAGGTATTTTCATTCAAAGATTCATTCTTTGGTCATTAAAGCACTCTTCGGGACTTCACATGTGACCCGGAGAAGTTAAACTCAAAACTCTCATTTTCTTTCAGAGATTCAATCTTTATACATTAAAACGGTCTAGTGACAAAATAGGTATCTTGATTGAGGTTATTTCATTCAAACATTCAATCTTTACTCATTAAAAACTCTTCGTGACGTCAAAGGGATCTCGAATAAATTTAACTCAAAACTCTCATTTTGTTTAAAGGATTCGACCTTTATACATATAAAAAGGTCCAGTGACATAATAGGTACCCTGATTGATGTAATTTCATTCAAAGATTCAATCTTTTCTCATTAAAACAGTCTTCGTGATGTCAAGGGGATCTCGAATAAGTTTAACTCAAAACTCCCATTTTCTTTCCAAGATTCAATCTTTACACATTAAAATGGTTTAGTGAAATCACAGGTACCTTGATTGAGGTATTTTCATTCAAAGATTCAATCTTTGATCATTAAAACACTCTTCGGAACGTCAAAGGGAACTCGAATAAGTTTCTCTCAAAACTCTCATTTTCATTCAAAGATTCAATCTTTAGTTATAAAAACACCCTTCGCGACTTCATAGGTAACTCGAACAAGTGAAACTCAAAACTCTCATTTTCTTACAAAGATTCAATCTTGATACACTAAAAAGTTCTCGTGACATAATAGATACTTTGATTGAGGTAATTTCATTCAACGATTCAATCTTTACTCGTTAAAACACTCTTCGTGACGTTAAAGTGATCTCGAACAAGTTTAACTCAAATCTCTCATTTTCTTTCAAAGATTCAACCCTTGTACATTGAAATGGTCTAGTGAAATAATAGGAACCTTGATAGAGGTATTTTCAATCAAAGATTCAATCTTTGATCATTAAAACACTCTTCGGGACGTCAATGGGAACTCGAATTAGTTCAACTGAAAACTCTCATTTTCTTTCAAAGATTCAATTTTTATACGTTAATAAGGTCTACTGACATATAGGTACCTTTATTGAGGTATTTTCATTCGAAGATTCGATCTTTAATCACTAAAACACTCTTCGCAACTCCATACGTCACTCAAATAAGTAAAACTCAAAACTATCATTTTCTTTCAAAGATTCAATCTTTATACGTTAAAAAGGTCTAGTGACATAATAGGTACCTCGATTCAGGTAATTTCATTCAAAGATTTAAACCTTACTCATTAAAACACTCTCCGTGACGTCAAAAGAATCTCGAATAAGTTTAACTCAAAACTCTTATTTTCTATCAAAGATTTTATCTTTATACATTAAAATGGTCTAGTGACATAAAAGGTACTTTGATTGAGGTATTTTCATTCAAAGATTCAATCTTTACTTATTAAAACACTCTTTGGGTCCTCAAAGGGAACTTGAATATGTTTTACTCAAAATTCTCATCCTCTTTCAAGATTCAATCTTTATACCTTAAAAAGGTCTAGTCACATAATCGGTACCTTGATTGAGGTGATTTGTTTCAAAGATTCAATCTTTGCTCATTAAAACACTCTTCGTGACGTCAGAGGGATCTCGAATAAGTTTAACTCAAAACTCTCATTTTCTTTCAAAGATTTAATCTTTATACATTAAAATTGCCTATTGACATAGTAGGTACCTTGATTGAGGTATTTTCATTCAAAGATTCAATCTTTACTCATTAAAACACTCTTCGGGACGTTAAAGGGACCTCGAATAAGTTTGACTCAAAACTCTCATTTTCATTCAAAGATTCAATCTTTAGAAATTTAAAAAGGTCTAATGACATAATAGGTACCTTTATAGAGGTATTTTTATTCAAAGATTCAATCTTTTGCCATTAAAACACTCTTTGCGACTTCATAGGTAACTTGAATAAGTTAAACTCAAAACTCTCACTTTCTTTCAAAGATTCAATCTTTATACAATAAAAAGGTCTACTGACCTAATAGGTAACTTGTTTGAGGTAATTTCATTCAAAGATTCAATCTTTAGTCATTAAAATACTCTTCGTGACGTCAATGGGATATCGAATAAGTTTAACTCAAAACTCTAATTTTTTTTAGAGATATAACTATATACGTTAAAGTGGTCGAGTGACATAATAGGTACCTTGATTTAGGTATTTTCATTCAAAGATTTAATCTTTACTCATTAAAACACTCTTCGGGACGTCAAAGGGAACTCGAATAAATTTAACTCAAAACTCTCATTTTCTTTCAAAGATTCAATCTTTATACATTAAAATGGTCCAGTGACATAATAAGCACCTTTGTTGAGGTATTTTCATTCAAACATTCAATCTTTAGTCATTAAGACGGCCTTGCGACTTCATAGGTAACTCGAATAAGTTAAACTCAAAACTTTCATTTTCTTTCAAAGATTCCATCTTTATACATTAAAAAGGTCTAGTGACTTAGTAGGTACCTTGATTAAGCTAATTTTATTCAATGATCTTGTCTTTACTCATTAAAACACTCTTCATGACGTCAAAGGGATCTCAAATAAAGTTAACTCGAAACTCTCATTTTCGTTGAAAGATTTAATCGTTATAAATTAAAATCATCTAGTGACATAAAAAGTACCTTGATTGAGATAATTTCTTTCAAAGATTCAATCTTTATTCATTAAAACACTCTTCGAGACGTCAAAGGGATCACGAATAAGTTTAACCCAAAACTCTCGTGTTCTTTCAAAAATTTGATCTTTATACATTAAAATGGTCTAGTGGCGTAATAGGTACCTTGATTTGATGTATTTTCATTCAAAGATTCAATCGTTACTCATTAAAACACTCCTCGCGACTTCATGCGTAACCCGAATAAGTTAAACTCAAAACTCTCATTTTCTTTCAAAGACTCAATCTTTATACATTAAAAAGGTCTAGTGACAGATTAGGAACCTTGATTGAGGTAATTTCATTCAAGGATTCAATCCTTACTCATTAAAACACTCTTCGTCACGTCGAAGTGTTCTCGAATAAGTTTAACTCAAAACTCTCATTTCTTAACAAAGATTTAATCTTTGTACATTAAAATGGTCTAGTGACATAATAGGTATCTCGATTGAGGTATTTTCATTCAAAGATTCATTCTTTGGTCATTAAAACACTCTTCGGGACTTCACACGTGACCCGGAGAAGTTAAACTCAAAACTCTCATTTTCTTTCAGAGATTCAATCTTTATACATTAAAACGGTCTAGTGACAAAATAGGTATCTTGATTGAGGTTATTTCATTCAAACATTCAATCTTTACTCATTAAAAACTCTTCGTGACGTCAAAGGGATCTCGAATAAATTTAACTCAAAACTCTCATTTTGTTTAAAGGATTCGACCTTTATACATATAAAAAGGTCCAGTGACATAATAGGTACCCTGATTGAGGTAATTTCATTCAAAGATTCAATCTTTTCTCATTAAAACACTCTTCGTGATGTCAAGGGGATCTCGAATAAGTTTAACTCAAAACTCCCATTTTCTTTCCAAGATTCAATCTTTACACATTAAAATGGTTTAGTGAAATCACAGGTACCTTGATTGAGGTATTTTCATTCAAAGATTCAATCTTTGATCATTAAAACACTCTTCGGAACGTCAAAGGGAACTCGAATAAGTTTCTCTCAAAACTCTCATTTTCATTCAAAGATTCAATCTTTAGTTATAAAAACACCCTTCGCGACTTCATAGGTAACTCGAACAAGTGAAACTCAAAACTCTCATTTTCTTACAAAGATTCAATCTTGATACACTAAAAAGTTCTCGTGACATAATAGATACTTTGATTGAGGTAATTTCATTCAACGATTCAATTTTTACTCGTTAAAACACTCTTCGTGACGTTAAAGTGATCTCGAACAAGTTTAACTCAAATCTCTCATTTTCTTTCAAAGATTCAACCCTTGTACATTGAAATGGTCTAGTGAAATAATAGGAACCTTGATAGAGGTATTTTCAATCAAAGATTCAATCTTTGATCATTAAAACACTCTTCGGGACGTCAATGGGAACTCGAATTAGTTCAACTGAAAACTCTCATTTTCTTTCAAAGATTCAATTTTTATACGTTAATAAGGTCTACTGACATATAGGTACCTTTATTGAGGTATTTTCATTCGAAGATTCGATCTTTAATCACTAAAACACTCTTCGCAACTCCATACGTCACTCAAATAAGTAAAACTCAAAACTACCATTTTCTTTCAAAGATTCAATCTTTATACGTTAAAAAGGTCTAGTGACATAATAGGTACCTCGATTCAGGTAATTTCATTCAAAGATTTAAACCTTACTCATTGAAACACTCTCCATGACGTCAAAAGAATCTCGAATAAGTTTAACTCAAAACTCTTATTTTCTATCAAAGATTTTATCTTTATACATTAAAATGGTCTAGTGACATAAAAGGTACTTTGATTGAGGTATTTTCATTCAAAGATTCAATCTTTACTTATTAAAACACTCTTTGGGTCCTCAAAGGTAACTTGAATATGTTTTACTCAAAATTCTCATCCTCTTTCAAGATTCAATCTTTATACCTTAAAAAGGTCTAGTCACATAATCGGTACCTTGATTGAGGTGATTTGTTCCAAAGATTCAATCTTTGCTCATTAAAACACTCTTCGTGACGTCAGAGGGATCTCGAATAAGTTTAACTCAGAACTCTCATTTTCTTTCAAAGATTTAATCTTTATACATTAAAATTGTCTATTGACATAGTAGGTACCTTGATTGAGGTATTTTCATTCAAAGATTCAATCTTTACTCATTAAAACACTCTTCGGGACGTTAAAGGGACCTCGAATAAGTTTGACTCAAAACTCTGATTTTCATTCAAAGATTCAATCTTTAGAAATTTAAAAAGGTCTAATGACATAATAGGTACCTTTATAGAGGTCTTTTTATTCAAAGATTCAATCTTTTGCCATTAAAACACTCTTTGCGACTTCATAGGTAACTTGAATAAGTTAAACTCAAAACTCTCACTTTCTTTCAAAGAATCAATCTTTATACAATAAAAAGGTCTACTGACCTAATAGGTAACTTGTTTGAGGTAATTTCATTCAAAGATTCAATCTTTAGTCATTAAAATACTCTTCGTGACGTCAATGGGATATCGAATAAGTTTAACTCAAAACTCTAATTTTCTTTTAGAGATATAACTATATACGTTAAAGTGGTCGAGTGACATAATAGGTACCTTGATTTAGGTATTTTCATTCAAAGATTTAATCTTTACTCATTAAAACACTCTTCGGGACGTCAAAGGGAACTCGAATAAATTTAACTCAAAACTCTCATTTTCTTTCAAAGATTCAATCTTTATACATTAAAATGGTCCAGTGACATAATAGGCACCTTTGTTGAGGTATTTTCATTCAAACATTCAATCTTTAGTCATTAAGACGGCCTTCGCGACTTCATAGGTAACTCGAATAAGTTAAACTCAAAACTTTCATTTTCTTTCAAAGATTCCATCTTTATACATTAAAAAGGTCTAGTGACTTAGTAGGTACCTTGATTAAGCTAATTTTATTCAATGATCTTGTCTTTACTCATTAAAACACTCTTCATGACGTCAAAGGGATCTCAAATAAAGTTAACTCGAAACTCTCATTTTTGTTGAAAGATTTAATCTTTATAAATTAAAATCATCTAGTGACATAAAAAGTATCTTGATTGAGATAATTTCTTTCAAAGATTCAATCTTTACTCATTAAAACACTCTTCGAGACGTCAAAGGGATCACGAATAAGTTTAACCCAAAACTCTCGTGTTCTTTCAAAAATTTGATCTTTATACATTAAAATGGTCTAGTGGCGTAATAGGTACCTTGATTTGATGTATTTTCATTCAAAGATTCAATCGTTACTCATTAAAACACTCCTCGCGACTTCATGCGTAACCCGAATAAGTTAAACTCAAAACTCTCATTTTCTTTCAAAGACTCAATCTTTATACATTAAAAAGGTCTAGTGACAGATTAGGAACCTTGATTGAGGTAATTTCATTCAAGGATTCAATCCTTACTCATTAAAACACTCTTCGTCACGTCGAAGTGTTCTCGAATAAGTTTAACTCAAAACTATCATTTCTTAACAAAGATTTAATCTTTGTACATTAAAATGGTCTAGTGACATAATAGGTATCTCGATTGAGGTATTTTCATTCAAAGATTCATTCTTTGGTCATTAAAACACTCTTCGGGACTTCACACGTGACCCGGAGAAGTTAAACTCAAAACTCTCATTTTCTTTTAGAGATTCAATCTTTATACATTAAAACGGTCTAGTGACAAAATAGGTATCTTGATTGAGGTTATTTCATTCAAACATTCAATCTTTACTCATTAAAAACTATTCGTGACGTCAAAGGGATCTCGAATAAATTTAACCCAAAACTCTCATTTTGTTTAAAGGATTCGACCTTTATACATATAAAAAGGTCCAGTGACATAATAGGTACCCTGATTGAGGTAATTTCATTCAAAGATTCAATCTTTTCTCATTAAAACAGTCTTCGTGATGTCAAGGGGATCTCGAATAAGTTTAACTCAAAACTCCCATTTTCTTTCCAAGATTCAATCTTTACACATTAAAATGGTTTAGTGAAATCACAGGTACCTTGATTGAGGTATTTTCATTCAAAGATTCAATCTTTGATCATTAAAACACTCTTCGGAACGTCAAAGGGAACTCGAATAAGTTTCTCTCAAAACTCTCATTTTCATTCAAAGATTCAATCTTTAGTTATAAAAACACCCTTCGCGACTTCATAGGTAACTCGAACAAGTGAAACTCAAAACTCTCATTTTCTTACAAAGATTCAATCTTGATACACTAAAAAGTTCTCGTGACATAATAGATACTTTGATTGAGGTAATTTCATTCAACGATTCAATTTTTACTCGTTAAAACACTCTTCGTGACGTTAAAGTGATCTCGAACAAGTTTAACTCAAATCTCTCATTTTCTTTCAAAGATTCAACCCTTGTACATTGAAATGGTCTAGTGAAATAATAGGAACCTTGATAGAGGTATTTTCAATCAAAGATTCAATCTTTGATCATTAAAACACTCTTCGGGACGTCAATGGGAACTCGAATTAGTTCAACTGAAAACTCTCATTTTCTTTCAAAGATTCAATTTTTATACGTTAATAAGGTCTACTGACATATAGGTACCTTTATTGAGGTATTTTCATTCGAAGATTCGATCTTTAATCACTAAAACACTCTTCGCAACTCCATACGTCACTCAAATAAGTAAAACTAAAAACTATCATTTTCCTTCAAAGATTCAATCTTTATACGTTAAAAAGGTCTAGTGACATAATAGGTACCTCGATTCAGGTAATTTCATTCAAAGATTTAAACCTTACTCATTAAAACACTCTCCGTGACGTTAAAAGAATCTCGAATAAGTTTACTCAAAACTCTTATTTTCTATCAAATATTTTATCTTTATACATTAAAATGGTCTAGTGACATAAAAGGTACTTTGATTGAGGTATTTTCATTCAAAGATTCAATCTTTACTTATTAAAACACTCTTTGGGTCCTCAAAGGGAACTTGAATATTTTTTACTCAAAATTCTCATCCTCTTTCAAGATTCAATCTTTATACCTTAAAAAGGTCTAGTGACATAATCGGTACCTTGATTGAGGTGATTTGTTTCAAAGATTCAATCTTTGCTCATTAAAACACTCTTCGTGACGTCAGAGGGATCTCGAATAAGCTTAACTCAAAACTCTCATTTTCTTTCAAAGATTTAATCTTTATACATTAAAATTGTCTATTGACATAGTAGGTACCTTGATTGAGGTATTTTCATTCAAAGATTCAATCTTTACTCATTAAAACACTCTTCGGGACGTTAAAGGGATCTCGAATAAGTTTGACTCAAAACTCTCATTTTCATTCAAAGATTCAATCTTTAGAAATTTAAAAAGGTCTAATGACATAATAGGTACCTTTATAGAGGTATTTTTATTCAAAGATTCAATCTTTTGCCATTAAAACACTCTTTGCGACTTCATAGGTAACTTGAATAAGTTAAACTCAAAACTCTCACTTTCTTTCAAAGAATCAATCTTTATACAATAAAAAGGTCTACTGACCTAATAGGTAACTTGTTTGAGGTAATTTCATTCAAAGATTCAATCTTCAGTCATTAAAATACTCTTCGTGACGTCAATGTGATATCGAATAAGTTTAACTCAAAACTCTAATTTTCTTTTAGAGATATAACTATATACATTAAAGTGGTCGAGTGACATAATATGTACCTTGATTTAGGTATTTTCATTCAAAGATTTAATCTTTACTCATTAAAACACTCTTCGGGACGTCAAAGGGAACTCGAATAAATTTAACTCAAAACTCTCATTTTCTTTCAAAGATTCAATCTTTATACATTAAAATGGTCCAGTGACATAATAAGCACCTTTGTTGAGGTATTTTCATTCAAACATTCAATCTTTAGTCATTAAGACGGCCTTCGCGACTTCAAAGGTAACTCGAATAAGTTAAACTCAAAACTTTCATTTTCTTTCAAAGATTCCATCTTTATACATTAAAAAGGTCTAGTGACTTAGTAGGTACCTTGATTAAGCTAATTTTATTCAATGATCTTGTCTTTACTCATTAAAACACTCTTCATGACGTCAAAGGGATCTCAAATAAAGTTAACTCGAAACTCTCATTTTCGTTGAAAGATTTAATCTTTATAAATTAAAATCATCTAGTGACATAAAAAGTACCTTGATTGAGATAATTTCTTTCAAAGATTCAATCTTTACTCATTAAAACACTCTTCGAGACGTCAAAGGGATCACGAATAAGTTTAACCCAAAACTCTCGTGTTCTTTCAAAAATTTGATCTTTATACATTAAAATGGTCTAGTGGCGTAATAGGTACCTTGATTTGATGTATTTTCATTCAAAGATTCAATCGTTACTCATTAAAACACTCCTCGCGACTTCATGCGTAACCCGAATAAGTTAAACTCAAAAGTCTCATTTTCTTTCAAAGACTCAAACTTTATACATTAAAAAGGTCTAGTGACAGATTAGGAACCTTGATTGAGGTAATTTCATTCAAGGATTCAATCCTTACTCATTAAGACACTCTTCGTCATGTCGAAGTGTTCTCGAATAAGTTTCACTCAAAACTCTCATTTCTTAACAAAGATTTAATCTTTGTACATTAAAATGGTCTTGTGACATAATAGGTACCTCGATCGAGGTATTTTCATTCAAATATGCATTCTTTGGTCATTAAGACACTCTTCGGGACTTCACACGTGACCCGGAGAAGTTAAACTCAAAACTTTCATTTTCTTTCAGAGATTCAATCTTTATACTTTAAAACGGTCTAGTGACAAAATAGGTATCTTGATTGAGGTTATTTCATTCAAACATTCAATCTTTACTCATTAAAAACTCTTCGTGACGTCAAAGGAATCTCGAATAAATTTAACTCAAAACTCTCATTTTGTTTAAAGGATTCGACCTTTATACATATAAAAAGGTCCAGTGACATAATAGGTACCCTGATTGAGGTAATTTCATTCAAAGATTCAATCTTTTCTCATTAAAACACTCTTCGTGATGTCAAGGGGATCTCGAATAAGTTTAACTCAAAACTCACATTTTCTTTCAAAGATTCAATCTTTACACATTAAAATGGTTTAGTGAAATCACAGGTACCTTGATTGAGGTATTTTCATTCAAAGATTCAATCTTTGATCATTAAAACACTCTTCGGAACGTCAAAGGGAACTCGAATAAGTTTCTCTCAAAACTCTCATTTTCATTCAAAGATTCAATCTTTATACGTTAAAAAGGTCTAGTGACATAATTGGTACCTCGATTCAGGTAATTTCATTCAAAGATTTAAACCTTACTCATTAAAACACTCTCCGTGACGTCAAAAGAATCTCGAATAAGTTTAACTCAAAACTCTTATTTTCTATCAAAGATTTTATCTTTATACATTAAAATGGTCTAGTGACATAAAAGGTACTTTGATTGAGGTATTTTCATTCAAAGATTCAATCTTTACTTATTAAAACACTCTTTGGGTCCTCAAAGGGAACTTGAATATGTTTTATTCAAAATTCTCATCCTCTTTCAAGATTCAATCTTTATACCTTAAAAAGGTCTAGTGACATAATCGGTACCTTGATTGAGGTGATTTGTTTCAAAGATTCAATCTTTACTAATTAAAACACTCTTCGTGACGTCAGAGAGATCTCGAATAAGTTTAACTCAAAACTCTCATTTTCTTTCAAAGATTTAATCTTTATACATTAAAATTATCTATTGACATAGTAGGTACCTTGATTGAGGTATTTTCATTCAAAGATTCAATCTTTACTCATTAAAACACTCTTCGGGACGTTAAAGGGATCTCGAATAAGTTTGACTCAAAACTCTTATTTTCATTCAAAGATTCAATCTTTAAAATTTTAAAAAGGTCTAATGACATAATAGGTACCTTTATAGAGGTATTTTTATTGAAAGATTCAATCTTTTGCCATTAAAACACTCTTTGCGACTTCATAGGTAACTTGAATAAGTTAAACTCAAAACTCTCACTTTCTTTCAAAGATTCAATCTTTATACAATAAAAAGGTCTACTGACCTAATAGGTAACTTGTTTGAGGTAATTTCATTCAAAGATTCAATCATTAGTCATTAAAATACACTTCGTGACGTCAATGGGATATCGAATAAGTTTAACTCAAAACTCTAATTTTCTTTTAGAGATATAACTATATACGTTAAAGTGGTCGAGTGACATAATAGGTACCTTGATTTAGGTATTTTCATTCAAAGATTTAATCTTTACTCATTAAAACACTCTTCGGGACGTCAAAGGGAACTCGAATAAATTTAACTCAAAACTCTCATTTTCTTTCAAAGATTCAATCTTTATACATTAAAATGGTCCAGTGACATAATAAGCACCTTTGTTGAGGTATTTTCATTCAAACATCCAATCTTAAGTCATTAAGACGGCCTTCGCGACTTCATAGGTAACTCGAATAAGTTAAACTCAAAACTTTCATTTTCTTTCAAAGATTCCATCTTTATACATTAAAAAGGTCTAGTGACTTAGTAGGTACCTTGATTAAGCTAATTTTATTCAATGATCTTGTCTTTACTCATTAAAACACTCTTCATGACGTCAAAGGGATCTCAAATAAAGTTAACTCGAAACTCTCATTTTCGTTGAAAGATTTAATCTTTATAAATTAAAATCATCTAGTGACATAAAAAGTACCTTGATTGAGATAATTTCTTTCAAAGATTCAATCTTTACTCATTAAAACACTCTTCGAGACGTCAAAGGGATCACGAATAAGTTTAACCCAAAACTCTCGTGTTCTTTCAAAAATTTGATCTTTATACATTAAAATGGTCTAGTGGCGTAATAGGTAACTTGATTTGATGTATTTTCATTCAAAGGTTCAATCGTTACTCATTAAAACACTCCTCGCGACTTCATGCGTAACCCGAATAAGTTAAACTCAAAACTCTCATTTTCTTTCAAAGACTGAATCTTTATACATTAAAAAGGTCTAGTGACAGATTAGGAACCTTGATTGAGGTAATTTCATTCAAGGATTCAATCCTTACTCATTAAAACACTCTTCGTCACGTCGAAGTGTTCTCGAATAAGTTTAACTCAAAACTCTCATTTCTTAACAAAGATTTAATCTTTGTACATTAAAATGGTCTAGTGACATAATAGGTATCTCGATTGAGGTATTTTCATTCAAAGATTCATTCTTTGGTCATTAAAACACTCTTCGGGACTTCACACGTGACCCGGAGAAGTTAAACTCAAAACTCTCATTTTCTTTCAGAGATTCAATCTTTATACATTAAAACGGTCTAGTGACAAAATAGGTATCTTGATTGAGGTTATTTCATTCAAACATTCAATCTTTACTCATTAAAAACTCTTCGTGACGTCAAAGGGATCTCGAATAAATTTAACTCAAAACTCTCATTTTGTTTAAAGGATTCGACCTTTCTACATATAAAAAGGTCCAGTGACATAATAGGTACCCTGATTGAGGTAATTTCATTCAAAGATTCAATCTTTTCTCATTAAAACACTCTTCGTGAATTCAAGGGGATCTCGAATAAGTTTAACTCAAAACTCCCATTTTCTTTCCAAGATTCAATCTTTACACATTAAAATGGTTTAGTGAAATCACAGGTACCTTGATCGAGGTATTTTCATTCAAAGATTCAATCTTTGATCATTAAAACACTCTTCGGAACGTTAAAGGGAACTCGAATAAGTTTCTCTCAAAACTCTCATTTTCATTCAAAGATTCAATCTTTAGTGATAAAAACACCCTTCGCGACTTCATATGTAACTCGAACAAGTGAAACTCAAAACTCTCATTTTCTTACAAAGATTCAATCTTGATACACTAAAAAGTTCTCGTGACATAATAGATACTTTGATTGAGATAATTTCATTCAACGATTCAATCTTTACTCGTTAAAACACTCTTCGTGACGTTAAAGTGATCTCGAACAAGTTTAGCTCAAATCTCTCATTTTCTTTCAAAGATTCAACCCTTGTACATTGAAATGGTCTAGTGAAATAATAGGAACCTTGATAGAGGTATTTTCAATCAAAGATTCAATCTTTGATCATTAAAACACTCTTCGGGACGTCAATGGGAACTCGAATTAGTTCAACTGAAAACTCTCATTTTCTTTCAAAGATTCAATTTTTATACGTTAATAAGGTCTACTGACATATAGGTACCTTTATTGAGGTATTTTCATTCGAAGATTCGATCTTTAATCACTAAAATACTCTTCGCAACTCCATACGTCACTCAAATAAGTAAAACTCAAAACTATCATTTTCTTTCAAAGATTCAATCTTTATACGTTAAAAAGGTCTAGTGACATAATAGGTACCTCGATTCAGGTAATTTCATTCAAAGATTTAAACCTTACTCATTAAAACACTCTCCGTGACGTCAAAAGAATCTCGAATAAGTTTAACTCAAAACTCTTATTTTCTATCAAAGATTTTATCTTTATACATTAAAATGGTCTAGTGACATAAAAGGTACTTTGATTGAGGTATTTTCATTCAAAGATTCAATCTTTACTTATTAAAACACTCTTCGGGTCCTCAAAGGGAACTTGAATATGTTTTACTCAAAATTCTCATCCTCTTTCAAGATTCAATCTTTATACCTTAAAAAGGTCTAGTGACATAATCGGTACCTTGATTGAGGTGATTTGTTTCAAAGATTCAATCTTTGCTCATTAAAATACTCTTCGTGACGTCAGAGGGATCTCGAATAAGTTTAACTCAAAACTCTCATTTTCTTTCAAAGATTTAATCTTTATACATTAAAATTGTCTATTGACATAGTAGTTACCTTGATTGAGGTATTTTCATTCAAAGATTCAATCTTTACTCATTAAAACACTCTTCGGGACGTTAAAGGAATCTCGAATAAGTTTGACTCAAAACTCTCATTTTCATTCAAAGATTCAATCTTTAGGAATTTAAAAAGGTCTAATGACATAATAGGTACCTTTATAGAGGTATTTTTATTCAAAGATTCAATCTTTTGCCATTAAAACACTCTTTGCGACTTCATAGGTAACTTGAATAAGTTAAACTCAAAACTCTCACTTTATTTCAAAGATTCAATCTTTATACAATAAAAAGGTCTACTGACCTAATAGGTAACTTGTTTGAGGTAATTTCATTCAAAGATTCAATCTTTAGTCATTAAAATACTCTTCGTGACGTCAATGGGATATCGAATAAGTTTAACTCAAAACTCTAATTTTCTTTTAGAGATATAACTATATACGTTAAAGTGGTCGAGTGACATAATAGGTACCTTGATTTAGGTATTTTCATTCAAAGATTTAATCTTTACTCATTAAAACACTCTTCGGGACGTCAAGGGAACTCGAATAAATTTAACTCAAAACTCTCATTTTCTTTCAAAGATTCAATCTTTATACATTAAAATGGTCCAGTGACATAATAAGCACCTTTGTTGAGGTATTTTCATTCAAACATTCAATCTTTAGTCATTAAGACGGCCTTCGCGACTTCATAGGTAACTCGAATAAGTTAAACTCAAAACTTTCATTTTCTTTCAAAGATTCCATCTTTATACATTAAAAAGGTCTAGTGACTTAGTAGGTACCTTGATTAAGCTAATTTTATTCAATGATCTTGTCTTTACTCATTAAAACACTCTTCATGACGTCAAAGGGATCTCAAATAAAGTTAACTCGAAACTCTCATTTTCGTTGAAAGATTTAATCTTTATAAATTAAAATCATCTAGTGACATAAAAAGTACCTTGATTGAGATAATTTCTTTCAAAGATTCAATCTTTACTCATTAAAACACTCTTCGAGACGTCAAAGGGATCACGAATAAGTTTAACCCAAAACTCTCGTGTTCTTTCAAAAATTTGATCTTTATACATTAAAATGGTCTAGTGGCGTAATAGGTACCTTGATTTGATGTATTTTCATTCAAAGACTCAATCGTTACTCATTAAAACACTCCTCGCGACTTCATGCGCAACCCGAATAAGTTAAACCCAAAACTCTCATTTTCTTTCAAAGACTCAATCTTTATACAATAAAAAGGTCTAGTGACATATTAGGAACCTTGATTGAGGTAATTTCATTCAAGGATTCAATCCTTACTCATTAAAACACTCTTCGTCACGTCGAAGTATTCTCGAATAAGTTTAACTGAAAACTCTCATTTCTTAACAAAGATTTAATCTTTGTACATTAAAATGGTCTAGTGACATAATAGGTATCTCGATTGAGGTATTTTCATTCAAAGATTCATTCTTTGGTCATTAAAACACTCTTCGGGACTTCACACGGGACCCGGAGAAGTTAAACTCAAAACTCTCATTTTCTTTCAGAGATTCAATCTTTATACATTAAAACGGTCTAGTGACAAAATAGGTATCTTGATTGAGGTTATTTCATTCAAACATTCAATCTTCGTGACGTCAAAGGGATCTCGAATAAATTTAACTCAAAACTCTCATTTTGTTTAAAGGATTCGACCTTTATACATATAAAAAGGTCCAGTGACATAATAGGTACCCTGATTGAGGTAATTTCATTTAAAGATTCAATCTTTTCCCATTAAAACAGTCTTCGTGATGTCAAGGGGATCTCGAATAAGTTTAACTCAAAACTCCCATTTTCTTTCCAAGATTCAATCTTTACACATTAAAATGGTTTAGTGAAATCACAGGTACCTTGATTGAGATATTTTCATTCAAAGATTCAATCTTTGATCATTAAAACACTCTTCGGAACGTCAAAGGGAACTCGAATAAGTTTCTCTCAAAACTCTAATTTTCATTCAAAGATTCAATCTTTAGTTATAAAAACACCCTTCGCGACTTCATAGGTAACTCGATCAAGTGAAACTCAAAACTCTCATTTTCTTACAAAGATTCAATCTTGATACACTAAAAAGTTCTCGTGACATAATAGATACTTTGATTGAGATAATTTCATTCAACGATTCAATCTTTACTCGTTAAAACACTCTTCGTGACGTTAAAGTGATCTCGAACAAGTTTAACTCAAATCTCTCATTTTCTTTCAAAGATTCAACCCTTGTACATTGAAATGGTCTAGTGAAATAATAGGAACCTTGATAGAGGTATTTTCAATCAAAGATTCAATCTTTGATCATTAAAACACTCTTCGGGACGTCAATGGGAACTCGAATTAGTTCAACTGAAAACTCTCATTTTCTTTCAAAGATTCAATTTTTATACGTTAATAAGGTCTACTGACATATAGATACCTTTATTGAGGTATTTTCATTCGAAGATTCGATCTTTAATCACTAAAACACTCTTCGCAACTCCATACGTCACTCAAATAAGTAAAACTCAAAACTATCATTTTCTTTCAAAGATTCAATCTTCATACGTTAAAAAGGTCTAGTGACATAATAGGTACCTCGATTCAGGTAATTTCATTCAAAGATTTAAACCTTACTCATTAAAACACTCTCCGTGACGTCAAAAGAATCTCGAATAAGTTTAACTCAAAACTCTTATTTTCTATCAAAGATTTTATCTTTATACATTAAAATGGTCTAGTGACATAAAAGGTACTTTGATTGAGGTATTTTCATTCAAAGATTCAATCTTTACTTATTAAAACACTCTTTGGGTCCTCAAAGGGAACTTGAATATGTTTTACTTAAAATTCTCATCCTCTTTCAAGATTCAATCTTTATACCTTAAAAAGGTCTAGTGACATAATCGGTACCTTGATTGAGGTGATTTGTTTCAAAGATTCAATCTTTGCTCATTAAAACACTCTTCGTGACGTCAGAGGGATCTCGAATAAGTTTAACTCAAAACTCTCATTTTCTTTCAAAGATTTAATCTTTATACATTAAAATTGTCTATTGACATAGTAGGTACCTTGATTGAGGTATTTTCATTCAAAGATTCAATCTTTACTCATTAAAACACTCTTCGGGACGTTAAAGGGATCTCGAAAAATTTTGACTCAAAACTCTCATTTTCATTCAAAGATTCAATCTTTAGAAATTTAAAAAGGTCTAATGACATAATAGGTACCTTTATAGAGGTATTTTTATTCAAAGATTCAATCTTTTGCCATTAAAACACTCTTTGCGACTTCATAGGTAACTTGAATAAGTTAAACTCAAAACTCTCACTTTCTTTCAAAGATTCAATCTTTATATAATAAAAAGGTCTACTGACCTAATAGGTAACTTGTTTGAGGTAATTTCATTCAAAGATTCAATCTTTAGTCATTAAAATACTCTCCGTGACGTCAATGGGATATCGAATAAGTTTAACTCAAAACTCTAATTTTCTTTGAGAGATATAACTATATACGTTAAAGTGGTCGAGTGACATAATAGGTACCTTGATTTAGGTATTTTCATTCAAAGATTTAATCTTTACTTATTAAAACACTCTTCGGGACATCAAAGGGAACTCGAATAAATTTCACTCAAAACTCTCATTTTCTTTCAAAGATTCAATCTTTATACATTAAAATGGTCCAGTGACATAATAAGCACCTTTGTTGAGGTATTTTCATTCAAACATTCAATCTTTAGTCATTAAGACGGCCTTCGCGGCTTCATTGGTAACTCGAATAAGTTAAACTCAAAACTTTCTTTTCTTTCAAAGATTCCATCTTTATACATTAAAAAGGTCTAGTGACTTAGTAGGTACCTTGATTAAGCTAATTTTCTTCAATGATCTTGTCTTTACTCATTAAAACACTCTTCATGACGTCAAAGGGATCTCAAATAAAGTTAACTCGAAACTCTCATATTCATTGAAAGATTTAATCTTTATAAATTAAAATCATCTAGTGACATAAAAAGTACCTTGATTGAGATAATTTCTTTCAAAGATTCAATCTTTACTCATTAAAACACTCTTCGAGACGTCAAAGGGATCACGAATAAGTTTAACCCAAAACTCTCGTGTTCCTTCAAAAATTTGATCTTTATACATTAAAATGGTCTAGTGGCGTACTAGGTACCTTGATTTGATGTATTTTCATTCAAAGATTCAATCGTTACTCATTAAAACACTCCTCGCGACTTCATGCGTAACCCGAATAAGTTCAACTCAAAACTCTCATTTTCTTTCAAAGACTCAATCTTTATACATTAAAAAGGTCTAGTGACAGATTAGGAACCTTGATTGAGGTAATTTCATTCAAGGATTCAATCCTTACTCATTAAAACACTCTTCGTCTCGTCGAAGTGTTCTCGAATAAGTTTAACTCAAAACTCTCATTTCTTAACAAAGATTTAATCTTTGTACATTAAAATGGTCTAGTGACATAATAGGTATCTCGATTGAGGTATTTTCATTCAAAGATTCATTCCTTGGTCATTAAAACACTCTTCGGGACTTCACACGTGACCCGGAGAAGTTAAACTCAAAACTCTCATTTTCTTTCAGAGATTCAATCTTTATACATTAAAACGGTCTAGTGACAAAATAGGTATCTTGATTGAGGTTATTTCATTCAAACTTTCAATCTTTACTCATTAAAAACTCTTCGTGACGTCAAAGGGATCTCGAATAAATTTAACTCAAAACTCTCATTTTGTTTAAAGGATTCGACCTTTATACATATAAAAAGGTCCAGTGACATAATAGGTACCCTGATTGAGGTAATTTCATTCAAAGATTCAATCTTTTCTCATTAAAACACTCTTCGTGATGTCAAGGGGATCTCGAATAAGTTTAACTCAAAACTCCCATTTTCTTTCCAAGATTCAATCTTTACACATTAAAATGGTTTAGTGAAATCACAGGTACCTTGATTGAGGTATTTTCATTCAAAGATTCAATCCTTGATCATTAAAACACTCTTCGGAACGTCAAAGGGAACTCGAATAAGTTTCTCTCAAAACTCTAATTTTCATTCAAAGATTCAATCTTTAGTTATAAAAACACCCTTCGCGACTTCATAGGTAACTCGAACAAGTGAAACTCAAAACTCTCATTTTCTTACAAAGATTCAATCTTGATACACTAAAAAGTTCTCGTGACATAATAGATACTTTGATTGAGATAATTTCATTCAACGATTCAATCTTTACTCGTTAAAACACTCTTCGTGACGTTAAAGTGATCTCGAACAAGTTTAGCTCAAATCTCTCATTTTCTTTCAAAGATTCAACCCTTGTACATTGAAATGGTCTAGTAAAATAATAGGAACCTTGATAGAGGTATTTTCAATCAAAGATTCAATCTTTGATCATTAAAACACTCTTCGGGACGTCAATGGGAACTCGAATTAGTTCAACTGAAAACTCTCATTTTCTTTCAAAGATTCAATTTTTATACGTTAATAAGGTCTACTGACATATAGGTACCTTTATTGAGGTATTTTCATTCGAAGATTCGATATTTAATCACTAAAACACTCTTCGCAACTCCATACGTCACTCAAATAAGTAAAACTCAAAACTATCATTTTCTTTCAAAGATTCAATCTTTATACGTTAAAAAGGTCTAGTGACATAATAGGTACCTCGATTCAGGTAATTTCATTCAAAGATTTAAACCTTACTCATTAAAACACTCTCCGTGACGTCAAAAGAATCTCGAATAAGTTTAACTCAAAACTCTTATTTTCTATCAAAGATTTTATCTTTATACATTAAAATGGTCTAGTGACATAAAAGGTACTTTGATTGAGGTATTTTCATTCAAAGATTCAATCTTTACTTATTAAAACACTCTTTGGGTCCTCAAAGGGAACTTGAATATGTTTTACTCAAAATTCTCATCCTCTTTCAAGATTCAATCTTTATACCTTAAAAAGGTCTAGTGACATAATCGGTACCTTGATTGAGGTGATTTGTTTCAAAGATTCAATCTTTGCTCATTAAAACACTCTTCGTGACGTCAGAGGGATCTCGAATAAGTTTAACTCAAAACTCTCATTTTCTTTCAAAGATTTAATCTTTATACATTAAAATTGTCTATTGACATAGTAGGTACCTTGATTGAGGTATTTTCATTCAAAGATTCAATCTTTACTCATTAAAACACTCTTCGGGACGTTAAAGGGATCTCGAAAAATTTTGACTCAAAACTCTCATTTTCATTCAAAGATTCAATCTTTAGAAATTTAAAAAGGTCTAATGACATAATAGGTACCTTTATAGAGGTATTTTTATTCAAAGATTCAATCTTTTGCCATTAAAACACTCTTTGCGACTTCATAGGTAACTTGAATAAGTTAAACTCAAAACTCTCACTTTCTTTCAAAGATTCAATCTTTATATAATAAAAAGGTCTACTGACCTAATAGGTAACTTGTTTGAGGTAATTTCATTCAAAGATTCAATCTTTAGTCATTAAAATACTCTTCGTGACGTCAATGGGATATCGAATAAGTTTAACTCAAAACTCTAATTTTCTTTCAGAGATATAACTATATACGTTAAAGTGGTCGAGTGACATAATAGGTACCTTGATTTAGGTATTTTCATTCAAAGATTTAATCTTTACTTATTAAAACACTCTTCGGGACATCAAAGGGAACTCGAATAAATTTCACTCAAAACTCTCATTTTCTTTCAAAGATTCAATCTTTATACATTAAAATGGTCCAGTGACATAATAAGCACCTTTGTTGAGGTATTTTCATTCAAACATTCAATCTTTAGTCATTAAGACGGCCTTCGCGACTTCATTGGTAACTCGAATAAGTTAAACTCAAAACTTTCATTTTCTTTCAAAGATTCCATCTTTATACATTAAAAAGGTCTAGTGACTTAGTAGGTACCTTGATTAAGCTAATTTTCTTCAATGATCTTGTCTTTACTCATTAAAACACTCTTCATGACGTCAAAGGGATCTCAAATAAAGTTAACTCGAAACTCTCATATTCATTGAAAGATTTAATCTTTATAAATTAAAATCATCTAGTGACATAAAAAGTACCTTGATTGAGATAATTTCTTTCAAAGATTCAATCTTTACTCATTAAAACACTCTTCGAGACGTCAAAGGGATCACGAATAAGTTTAACCCAAAACTCTCGTGTTCCTTCAAAAATTTGATCTTTATACATTAAAATGGTCTAATGGCGTAATAGGTACCTTGATTTGATGTATTTTCATTCAAAGATTCAATCGTTACTCATTAAAACACTCCTCGCGACTTCATGCGTAACCCGAATAAGTTCAACTCAAAACTCTCATTTTCTTTCAAAGACTCAATCTTTATACATTAAAAGGTCTAGTGACAGATTAGGAACCTTGATTGAGGTAATTTCATTCAAGGATTCAATCCTTACTCATTAAAACACTCTTCGTCTCGTCGAAGTGTTCTCGAATAAGTTTAACTCAAAACTCTCATTTCTTAACAAAGATTTAATCTTTGTACATTAAAATGGTCTAGTGACATAATAGGTATCTCGATTGAGGTATTTTCATTCAAAGATTCATTCTTTGGTCATTAAAACACTCTTCGGGACTTCACACGTGACCCGGAGAAGTTAAACTCAAAACTCTCATTTTCTTTCAGAGATTCAATCTTTATACATTAAAATGTCTAGTGACAAAATAGGTATCTTGATTGAGGTTATTTCATTCAAACTTTCAATCTTTACTCATTAAAAACTCTTCGTGACGTCAAAGGGATCTCGAATAAATTTAACTCAAAACTCTCATTTTGTTTAAAGGATTCGACCTTTATACATATAAAAAGGTCCAGTGACATAATAGGTACCCTGATTGAGGTAATTTCATTCAAAGATTCAATCTTTTCTCATTAAAACACTCTTCGTGATGTCAAGGGGATCTCGAATAAGTTTAACTCAAAACTCCCATTTTCTTTCCAAGATTCAATCTTTACACATTAAAATGGTTTAGTGAAATCACAGGTACCTTGATTGAGGTATTTTCATTCAAAGATTCAATCCTTGATCATTAAAACACTCTTCGGAACGTCAAAGGGAACTCGAATAAGTTTCTCTCAAAACTCTAATTTTCATTCAAAGATTCAATCTTTAGTTATAAAAACACCCTTCGCGACTTCATAGGTAACTCGAACAAGTGAAACTCAAAACTCTCATTTTCTTACAAAGATTCAATCTTGATACACTAAAAAGTTCTCGTGACATAATAGATACTTTGATTGAGATAATTTCATTCAACGATTCAATCTTTACTCGTTAAAACACTCTTCGTGACGTCGAAGTGATCTCGAACAAGTTTAGCTCAAATCTCTCATTTTCTTTCAAAGATTCAACCCTTGTACATTGAAATGGTCTAGTAAAATAATAGGAACCTTGATAGAGGTATTTTCAATCAAAGATTCAATCTTTGATCATTAAAACACTCTTCGGGACGTCAATGGGAACTCGAATTAGTTCAACTGAAAACTCTCATTTTCTTTCAAAGATTCAATTTTTATACGTTAATAAGGTCTACTGACATATAGGTACCTTTATTGAGGTATTTTCATTCGAAGATTCGATATTTAATCACTAAAACACTCTTCGCAACTCCATACGTCACTCAAATAAGTAAAACTCAAAACTATCATTTTCTTTCAAAGATTCAATCTTTATACGTTAAAAAGGTCTAGTGACATAATAGGTACCTCGATTCAGGTAATTTCATTCAAAGATTTAAACCTTACTCATTAAAACACTCTCCGTGACGTCAAAAGAATCTCGAATAAGTTTAACTCAAAACTCTTATTTTCTATCAAAGATTTTATCTTTATACATTAAAATGGTCTAGTGACATAAAAGGTACTTTGATTGAGGTATTTTCATTCAAAGATTCAATCTTTACTTATTAAAACACTCTTTGGGTCCTCAAAGGGAACTTGAATATGTTTTACTCAAAATTCTCATCCTCTTTCAAGATTCAATCTTTATACCTTAAAAAGGTCTAGTGACATAATCGGTACCTTGATTGAGGTGATTTGTTTCAAAGATTCAATCTTTGCTCATTAAAACACTCTTCGTGACGTCAGAGGGATCTCGAATAAGTTTAACTCAAAACTCTCATTTTCTTTCAAAGATTTAATCTTTATACATTAAAATTGTCTATTGACATAGTAGGTACCTTGATTGAGGTATTTTCATTCAAAGATTCAATCTTTACTCATTAAAACACTCTTCGGGACGTTAAAGGGATCTCGAAAAATTTTGACTCAAAACTCTCATTTTCATTCAAAGATTCAATCTTTAGAAATTTAAAAAGGTCTAATGACATAATAGGTACCTTTATAGAGGTATTTTTATTCAAAGATTCAATCTTTTGCCATTAAAACACTCTTTGCGACTTCATAGGTAACTTGAATAAGTTAAACTCAAAACTCTCACTTTCTTTCAAAGATTCAATCTTTATATAATAAAAAGGTCTACTGACCTAATAGGTAACTTGTTTGAGGTAATTTCATTCAAAGATTCAATCTTTAGTCATTAAAATACTCTTCGTGACGTCAATGGGATATCGAATAAGTTTAACTCAAAACTCTAATTTTCTTTCAGAGATATAACTATATACGTTAAAGTGGTCGAGTGACATAATAGGTACCTTGATTTAGGTATTTTCATTCAAAGATTTAATCTTTACTTATTAAAACACTCTTCGGGACATCAAAGGGAACTCGAATAAATTTCACTCAAAACTCTCATTTTCTTTCAAAGATTCAATCTTTATACATTAAAATGGTCCAGTGACATAATAAGCACCTTTGTTGAGGTATTTTCATTCAAACATTCAATCTTTAGTCATTAAGACGGCCTTCGCGACTTCATTGGTAACTCGAATAAGTTAAACTCAAAACTTTCATTTTCTTTCAAAGATTCCATCTTTATACATTAAAAAGGTCTAGTGACTTAGTAGGTACCTTGATTAAGCTAATTTTCTTCAATGATCTTGTCTTTACTCATTAAAACACTCTTCATGACGTCAAAGGGATCTCAAATAAAGTTAACTCGAAACTCTCATATTCATTGAAAGATTTAATCTTTATAAATTAAAATCATCTAGTGACATAAAAAGTACCTTGATTGAGATAATTTCTTTCAAAGATTCAATCTTTACTCATTAAAACACTCTTCGAGACGTCAAAGGGATCACGAATAAGTTTAACCCAAAACTCTCGTGTTCCTTCAAAAATTTGATCTTTATACATTAAAATGGTCTAATGGCGTAATAGGTACCTTGATTTGATGTATTTTCATTCAAAGATTCAATCGTTACTCATTAAAACACTCCTCGCGACTTCATGCGTAACCCGAATAAGTTCAACTCAAAACTCTCATTTTCTTTCAAAGACTCAATCTTTATACATTAAAAAGGTCTAGTGACAGATTAGGAACCTTGATTGAGGTAATTTCATTCAAGGATTCAATCCTTACTCATTAAAACACTCTTCGTCTCGTCGAAGTGTTCTCGAATAAGTTTAACTCAAAACTCTCATTTCTTAACAAAGATTTAATCTTTGTACATTAAAATGGTCTAGTGACATAATAGGTATCTCGATTGAGGTATTTTCATTCAAAGATTCATTCTTTGGTCATTAAAACACTCTTCGGGACTTCACACGTGACCCGGAGAAGTTAAACTCAAAACTCTCATTTTCTTTCAGAGATTCAATCTTTATACATTAAAATGTCTAGTGACAAAATAGGTATCTTGATTGAGGTTATTTCATTCAAACTTTCAATCTTTACTCATTAAAAACTCTTCGTGACGTCAAAGGGATCTCGAATAAATTTAACTCAAAACTCTCATTTTGTTTAAAGGATTCGACCTTTATACATATAAAAAGGTCCAGTGACATAATAGGTACCCTGATTGAGGTAATTTCATTCAAAGATTCAATCTTTTCTCATTAAAACACTCTTCGTGATGTCAAGGGGATCTCGAATAAGTTTAACTCAAAACTCCCATTTTCTTTCCAAGATTCAATCTTTACACATTAAAATGGTTTAGTGAAATCACAGGTACCTTGATTGAGGTATTTTCATTCAAAGATTCAATCCTTGATCATTAAAACACTCTTCGGAACGTCAAAGGGAACTCGAATAAGTTTCTCTCAAAACTCTAATTTTCATTCAAAGATTCAATCTTTAGTTATAAAAACACCCTTCGCGACTTCATAGGTAACTCGAACAAGTGAAACTCAAAACTCTCATTTTCTTACAAAGATTCAATCTTGATACACTAAAAAGTTCTCGTGACATAATAGATACTTTGATTGAGATAATTTCATTCAACGATTCAATCTTTACTCGTTAAAACACTCTTCGTGACGTCGAAGTGATCTCGAACAAGTTTAGCTCAAATCTCTCATTTTCTTTCAAAGATTCAACCCTTGTACATTGAAATGGTCTAGTAAAACAATAGGAACCTTGATAGAGGTATTTTCAATCAAAGATTCAATCTTTGATCATTAAAACACTCTTCGGGACGTCAATGGGAACTCGAATTAGTTCAACTGAAAACTCTCATTTTCTTTCAAAGATTCAATTTTTATACGTTAATAAGGTCTACTGACATATAGGTACCTTTATTGAGGTATTTTCATTCGAAGATTCGATATTTAATCACTAAAACACTCTTCGCAACTCCATACGTCACTCAAATAAGTAAAACTCAAAACTATCATTTTCTTTCAAAGATTCAATCTTTATACGTTAAAAAGGTCTAGTGACATAATAGGTACCTCGATTCAGGTAATTTCATTCAAAGATTTAAACCTTACTCATTAAAACACTCTCCGTGACGTCAAAAGAATCTCGAATAAGTTTAACTCAAAACTCTTATTTTCTATCAAAGATTTTATCTTTATACATTAAAATGGTCTAGTGACATAAAAGGTACTTTGATTGAGGTATTTTCATTCAAAGATTCAATCTTTACTTATTAAAACACTCTTTGGGTCCTCAAAGGGAACTTGAATATGTTTTACTCAAAATTCTCATCCTCTTTCAAGATTCAATCTTTATACCTTAAAAAGGTCTAGTGACATAATCGGTACCTTGATTGAGGTGATTTGTTTCAAAGATTCAATCTTTGCTCATTAAAACACTCTTCGTGACGTCAGAGGGATCTCGAATAAGTTTAACTCAAAACTCTCATTTTCTTTCAAAGATTTAATCTTTATACATTAAAATTGTCTATTGACATAGTAGGTACCTTGATTGAGGTATTTTCATTCAAAGATTCAATCTTTACTCATTAAAACACTCTTCGGGACGTTAAAGGGATCTCGAAAAATTTTGACTCAAAACTCTCATTTTCATTCAAAGATTCAATCTTTAGAAATTTAAAAAGGTCTAATGACATAATAGGTACCTTTATAGAGCTATTTTTATTCAAAGATTCAATCTTTTGCCATTAAAACACTCTTTGCGACTTCATAGGTAACTTGAATAAGTTAAACTCAAAACTCTCACTTTCTTTCAAAGATTCAATCTTTATATAATAAAAAGGTCTACTGACCTAATAGGTAACTTGTTTGAGGTAATTTCATTCAAAGATTCAATCTTTAGTCATTAAAATACTCTTCGTGACGTCAATGGGATATCGAATAAGTTTAACTCAAAACTCTAATTTTCTTTCAGAGATATAACTATATACGTTAAAGTGGTCGAGTGACATAATAGGTACCTTGATTTAGGTATTTTCATTCAAAGATTTAATCTTTACTTATTAAAACACTCTTCGGGACATCAAAGGGAACTCGAATAAATTTCACTCAAAACTCTCATTTTCTTTCAAAGATTCAATCTTTATACATTAAAATGGTCCAGTGACATAATAAGCACCTTTGTTGAGGTATTTTCATTCAAACATTCAATCTTTAGTCATTAAGACGGCCTTCGCGACTTCATTGGTAACTCGAATAAGTTAAACTCAAAACTTTCATTTTCTTTCAAAGATTCCATCTTTATACATTAAAAAGGTCTAGTGACTTAGTAGGTACCTTGATTAAGCTAATTTTCTTCAATGATCTTGTCTTTACTCATTAAAACACTCTTCATGACGTCAAAGGGATCTCAAATAAAGTTAACTCGAAACTCTCATATTCATTGAAAGATTTAATCTTTATAAATTAAAATCATCTAGTGACATAAAAAATACCTTGATTGAGATAATTTCTTTCAAAGATTCAATCTTTACTCATTAAAACACTCTTCGAGACGTCAAAGGGATCACGAATAAGTTTAACCCAAAACTCTCGTGTTCCTTCAAAAATTTGATCTTTATACATTAAAATGGTCTAATGGCGTAATAGGTACCTTGATTTGATGTATTTTCATTCAAAGATTCAATCGTTACTCATTAAAACACTCCTCGCGACTTCATGCGTAACCCGAATAAGTTCAACTCAAAACTCTCATTTTCTTTCAAAGACTCAATCTTTATACATTAAAAAGGTCTAGTGACAGATTAGGAACCTTGATTGAGGTAATTTCATTCAAGGATTCAATCCTTACTCATTAAAACACTCTTCGTCTCGTCGAAGTGTTCTCGAATAAGTTTAACTCAAAACTCTCATTTCTTAACAAAGATTTAATCTTTGTACATTAAAATGGTCTAGTGACATAATAGGTATCTCGATTGAGGTATTTTCATTCAAAGATTCATTCTTTGGTCATTAAAACACTCTTCGGGACTTCACACGTGACCCGGAGAAGTTAAACTCAAAACTCTCATTTTCTTTCAGAGATTCAATCTTTATACATTAAAATGTCTAGTGACAAAATAGGTATCTTGATTGAGGTTATTTCATTCAAACTTTCAATCTTTACTCATTAAAAACTCTTCGTGACGTCAAAGGGATCTCGAATAAATTTAACTCAAAACTCTCATTTTGTTTAAAGGATTCGACCTTTATACATATAAAAAGGTCCAGTGACATAATAGGTACCCTGATTGAGGTAATTTCATTCAAAGATTCAATCTTTTCTCATTAAAACACTCTTCGTGATGTCAAGGGGATCGCGAATAAGTTTAACTCAAAACTCCCATTTTCTTTCCAAGATTCAATCTTTACACATTAAAATGGTTTAGTGAAATCACAGGTACCTTGATTGAGGTATTTTCATTCAAAGATTCAATCCTTGATCATTAAAACACTCTTCGGAACGTCAAAGGGAACTCGAATAAGTTTCTCTCAAAACTCTCATTTTCATTCAAAGATTCAATCTTTAGTTATAAAAACACCCTTCGCGACTTCATAGGTAACTCGAACAAGTGAAACTCAAAACTCTCATTTTCTTACAAAGATTCAATCTTGATACACTAAAAAGTTCTCGTGACATAATAGATACTTTGATTGAGATGATTTCATTCAACGATTCAATCTTTACTCGTTAAAACACTCTTCGTGACGTTAAAGTGATCTCGAACAAGTTTAGCTCAAATCTCTCATTTTCTTTCAAAGATTCAACCCTTGTACATTGAAATGGTCCAGTGAAATAATAGGAACCTTGATAGAGGTATTTTCAATCAAATATTCAATCTTTGATCATTAAAACACTCTTCGGGACGTCAATGGGAACTCGAATTAGTTCAACTGAAAACTCTCATTTTCTTTCAAAGATTCAATTTTTATACGTTAATAAGGTCTACTGACATATAGGTACCTTTATTGAGGTATTTTCATTCGAAGATTCGATATTTAATCACTAAAACACTCTTCGCAACTCCATACGTCACTCAAATAAGTAAAACTCAAAACTATCATTTTCTTTCAAAGATTCAATCTTTATACGTTAAAAAGGTCTAGTGACATAATAGGTACCTCGATTCAGGTAATTTCATTCAAAGATTTAAACCTTACTCATTAAAACACTCTCCGTGACGTCAAAAGAATCTCGAATAAGTTTAACTCAAAACTCTTATTTTCTATCAAAGATTTTATCTTTATACATTAAAATGGTCTAGTGACATAAAAGGTACTTTGATTGAGGTATTTTCATTCAAAGATTCAATCTTTACTTATTAAAACACTCTTTGGGTCCTCAAAGGGAACTTGAATATGTTTTACTCAAAATTCTCATCCTCTTTCAAGATTCAATCTTTATACCTTAAAAAGGTCTAGTGACATAATCGGTACCTTGATTGAGGTGATTTGTTTCAAAGATTCAATCTTTGCTCATTAAAACACTCTTCGTGACGTCAGAGGGATCTCGAATAAGTTTAACTCAAAACTCTCATTTTCTTTCAAAGATTTAATCTTTATACATTAAAATTGTCTATTGACATAGTAGGTACCTTGATTGAGGTATTTTCATTCAAAGATTCAATCTTTACTCATTAAAACACTCTTCGGGACGTTTAAGGGATCTCGAATAAGTTTGACTCAAAACTCTCATTTTCACTCAAAGATTCAATCTTTAGAAATTTAAAAAGGTCTAATGACATAATAGGTACCTTTATAGAGGTATTTTTATTCAAAGATTCAATCCTTTGCCATTAAAACACTCTTTGCGACTTCATAGGTAACTTGAATAAGTTAAACTCAAAACTCTCACTTTCTTTCAAAGATTCAATCTTTATACAATAAAAAGGTCTACTGACCTAATAGGTAACTTGTTTGAGGTAATTTCATTCAAAGATTCAATCTTTAGTCATTAAAATACTCTTCGTGACGTCAATGGGATATCGAATAAGTTTAACTCAAAACTCTAATTTTCTTTTAGAGATATAACTATATACGTTAAAGTGGTCGAGTGACATAATAGGTACCTTGATTTAGGTATTTTTCATTCAAAGATTTAATCTTTACTCATTAAAACACTCTTCGGGACGTCAAAGGGAACTCGAATAAATTTAACTCAAAACTCCCATTTTCTTTCAAAGATTCAATCTTTATACATTAAAATGGTCCAGTGACATAATAAGCACCTTTGTTGAGGTATTTTCATTCAAACATTCAATCTTAAGTCATTAAGACGGCCTTCGCGACTTCATAGGTAACTCGAATAAGTTAAACTCAAAACTTTCATTTTCTTTCAAAGATTCCATCTTTATACATTAAAAAGGTCTAGTGACTTAGTAGGTACCTTGATTAAGCTAATTTTATTCAATGATCTTGTCTTTACTCATTAAAACACTCTTCATGACGTCAAAGGGATCTCAAATAAAGTTAACTCGAAACTCTCATTTTCGTTGAAAGATTTAATCTTTATAAATTAAAATCATCTAGTGACATAAAAAGTACCTTGATTGAGATAATTTCTTTCAAAGATTCAATCTTTACTCATTAAAACACTCTTCGAGACGTCAGAGGGATCACGAATAAGTTTTACCCAAAACTCTCGTGTTCTTTCAAAAATTTGATCTTTATACATTAAAATGGTCTAGTGGCGTAATAGGTACCTTGATTTGATGTATTTTCATTCAAATATTCAATCGTTACTCATTAAAACACTCCTCGCGACTTCATGCGTAACCCGAATAAGTTAAACTCAAAACTCTCATTTTCTTTCAAAGACTCAATCTTTATACATTAAAAAGGTCTAGTGACAGATTAGGAACCTTGATTGAGGTAATTTCATTCAAGGATTCAATCCTTACTCATTAAAACACTCATCGTCACGTTGAAGTGTTCTCGAATAAGTTTAACTCAAAACTCTCATTTCTTAACAAAGATTTAATCTTTGTACATTAAAATGGTCTAGTGACATAATAGGTACCTCGATTGAGGTATTTTCATTCAAAGATTCATTCTTTGGTCATTAAAACACTCTTCGGGACTTCACACGTGACCCGGAGAAGTTAAACTCAAAACTCTCATTTTCTTTCAGAGATTCAATCTTTATACATTAAAACGGTCTAGTGACAAAATAGGTATCTTGATTGAGGTTATTTCATTCAAACATTCAATCTTTACTCATTAAAAACTCTTCGTGACGTCAAAGGGATCTCGAATAAATTTAACTCAAAACTCTCATTTTGTTTAAAGGATTCGACCTTTATACATTTAAAAAGGTCCAGTGACATAATAGGTACCCTGATTGAGGTAATTTCATTCAAAGATTCAATCTTTTCTCATTAAAACACTCTTCGTGATGTCAAGGGGATCTCGAATAAGTTTAACTCAAAACTCCCATTTTCTTTCCAAGATTCAATCTTTACACATTAAAATGGTTTAGTGAAATCACAGGTACCTTGATTGAGGTATTTTCATTCAAAGATTCAATCTTTGATCATTAAAACACTCTTCGGAACGTCAAAGGGAACTCGAATAAGTTTCTCTCAAAATTCTCATTTTCATTCAAAGATTCAATCTTTAGTTATAAAAACACCCTTCGCGACTTCATAGGTAACTCGAACAAGTGAAACTCAAAACTCTCATTTTCTTACAAAGATTCAATCTTGATACACTAAAAAGTTCTCGTGACATAATAGATACTTTGATTGAGGTAATTTCATTCAACGATTCAATCTTTACTCGTTAAAACACTCTTCGTGACGTCAAAGTGATCTCGAACAAGTTTAACTCAAATCTCTCATTTTCTTTCAAAGATTCAACCCTTGTACATTGAAATGGTCTAGTGAATAGGAACCTTCATAGAGGTATTTTCAATCAAAGATTCAATCTTTGATCATTAAAACACTCTTCGGGACGTCAATGGGAACTCGAATTAGTTCAACTGAAAACTCTCGTTTTCTTTCAAAGATTCAATTTTTATACGTTAATAAGGCCTACTGACATATAGGTACCTTTATTGAGGTATTTTCATTCGAAGATTCGATCTTTAATCACTAAAACACTCTTCGCAACTCCATACGTCACTCAAATAAGTAAAACTCAAAACTATCATTTTCTTTCAAAGATTCAATCTTTATACGTTAAAAAGGTCTAGTGACATAATAGGTACCTCGATTCAGGTAATTTCATTCAAAGATTTAAACCTTACTCATTAAAACACTCTCCGTGACGTCAAAAGAATCTCGAATAAGTTTAACTCAAATCCCTTATTTTCTATCAAATATTTTATCTTGATACATTTAAATGGTCTAGTGACATAAAAGGTACTTTGATTGAGGTATTTTCATTCAAAGATTCAATCTTTACTTATTAAAACACTCTTTGGGTCCTCAAAGGGAACTTGAATATGTTTTACTCAAAATTCTCATCCTCTTTCAAGATTCAATCTTTATACCTTAAAAAGGTCTAGTGACATAATCGGTACCTTGATTGAGGTGATTTGTTTCAAAGATTCAATCTTTGCTCATTAAACACTCTTCGTGACGTCAGAGGGATCTCGAATAAGTTTAACTCAAAACTCTCATTTTCTTTCAAAGATTTAATCTTTATACATTAAAATTGTCTATTGACATAGTAGGTACCTTGATTGAGGTATTTTCATTCAAAGATTCAATCTTTACTCATTAAAACACTCTTTGGAACGTTAAAGGGATCTCGAATAAGTTTGACTCAAAACTCTCATTTTCATTCAAAGATTCAATCTTTAGAAATTTAAAAAGGTCTAATGACATAATAGGTACCTTTATAGAGGTATTTTTATTCAAAGATTCAATCTTTTGCCATTAAAACACTCTTTGCGACTTCATAGGTAACTTGAATAAGTTAAACTCAAAACTCTCACTTTCTTTCAAAGATTCAATCTTTATACAATAAAAAGGTCTACTGACCTAATAGGTAACTTGTTTGAAGTAATTTCATTCAAAGATTCAATCTTTAGTCATTAAAATACTCTTCGTGACGTCAATGGGATATCGAATAAGTTTAACTCAAAACTCTAATTTTCTTTTAGAGATATAACTATATACGTTAAAGTGGTCGAGTGACATAATAGGTACCTTGATTTAGGTATTTTCATTCAAAGATTTAATCTTTACTCATTAAAACACTCTTCGGGACGTGAAAGGGAACTCGAATAAATTTAACTCAAAACTCTCATTTTCTTTCAAAGATTCAATCTTTATACATTAAAGTGGTCCAGTGACATAATAAGCACCTTTGTTGAGGTATTTTCATTCAAACATTCAATCTTTAGTCATTAAGACGGCCTTCGCGACTTCATAGGTAACTCGAATAAGTTAAACTCAAAACTTTCATTTTCTTTCAAAGATTCCATCTTTATACATTAAAAAGGTCTAGTGACTTAGTAGGTACCTTGATTAAGCTAATTTTATTCAATGATCTTGTCTTTACTCATTAAAACACTCTTTATGACGTCAAAGGGATCTTAAATAAAGTTAACTCGAGACTCTCATTTTCGTTGAAAGATTTAATCTTTATAAATTAAAATCATCTAGTGACATAAAAAGTACCTTGATTGAGATAATTTCATTCAAAGATTCAATCTTTACTCATTAAAACACTCTTCGAGACGTCAAAGGGATCACGAATAAGTTTAACCCAAAACTCTCGTGTTCTTTCAAAAATTTGATCTTTATACATTAAAATGGTCTAGTGGCGTAATAGGTACCTTGATTTGATGTATTTTCATTCAAAGATTCAACCGTTACTCATTAAAACACTCCTCGTGACTTCATGCGTAACGCGAATAAGTTAAACTCAAAACTCTCGTTTTCTTTCAAAGAATCAATCTTTATACATTAAAAAGGTCTAGTGACAGATTAGGAACCTTGATTGAGGTAATTTCATTCAAGGATTCAATCCTTACTCATTAAAACACTCTTCGTCACGTCGAAGTGTTCTCGAATAAGTTTAACTCAAAACTCTCATTTCTTAACAAAGATTTAATCTTTGTACATTAAAATGGTCTAGTGACATAATAGGTACCTCGATTGAGGTATTTTCATTAAAAGATTCATTCTTTGGTCATTAAAACACTCTCCGGGACTTCACACGTGACCTAGAGAAGTTAAACTCAAAACTCTCATTTTCTTTCTGAGATTCAATCTTTATACATTAAAACGGTCTAGTGACAAAATAGGTATCTTGATTGAGGTTATTTCATTCAAACATTCAATCTTTACTCATTAAAAACTCTTCGTGACGTCAAAGGGATCTCGAATAAATTTAACTCAAAACTCTCATTTTGTTTAAAGGATTCGACCTTTATACATTTTAAAAGGTCCAGTAACATAATACGTACCCTGATTGAGGTAATTTCATTCAAAGATTCAATCTTTTCTCATTAAAACACTCTTCGTGAGGTCAAGGGGATCTCGAATAAGTTTAACTCAAAACTCCCATTTTCTTTCAAAGATTCAATCTTTACACATTGAAATGGTTTAGTGAAATCACAGGTACCTTGATTGAGGTATTTTCATTCAAAGATTCAATCTTTGATCATTAAAACACACTTCGGAACGTCAAAGGGAACTCGAATAAGTTTCTCTCTAAACTCTCATTTTCATTCAAAGATTCAATCTTTAGTTATAAAAACACCCTTCGCGACTTCATAGGTAACTCGAACAAGTGAAACTCCAAACTCTCATTTTCTTACAAAGATTCAATCTTGATACACTAAAAAGTTCTCGTGACATAATAGATACTTTTATTGAGGTAATTTCATTCAACGATTCAATCTTTACTCGTTAAAACACTCTTCGTGACGTCAAAGTGATCTCGAACAAGTTTAACTCAAATCTCTCATTTTCTTTCAAAGATTCAACCCTTGTACATTGAAATGGTCTAGTGAAATAATAGGAACCTTGATAGAGGTATTTTCAATCAAAGATTCAATCTTTGATCATTAAAACACTCTTCGGGACGTCAAAGGGAACTCGAATTAGTTCAACTGAAAACTCTCATTTTCTTTCAAAGATTCAATTTTTATACGTTAATAAGGTCTACTGACATATAGGTACCTTTATTGAGGTATTTTCATTCGAAGATTCGATCTTTAATCACTAAAACACTCTTCGCAACTCCATACGTCACTCAAATAAGTAAAACTCAAAACTATCATTTTCTTTCAAAGATTTAATCTTTATACGTTAAAAAGGTCTAGTGACATAATAGGTACCTCGATTCAGGTAATTTCATTCAAAGATTTAAACCTTACTCATTAAAACACTCTCCGTGACGTCAAAATAATCTCGAATAAGTTCAACTCAAAACTTTTATTTTCTATCAAATATTTTATCTTGATACATTAAAATGGTCTAGTGACAAAAAAGGTACTTTGATTGAGGTATTTTCATTCAAAGATTCTATCTTTACTTATTAAAACACTCTTTGGGTCCTCAAAGGGAACTGGAATATGTTTTACTCAAAATTCTCATCCTCTTTCAAGATTCAATCTTTATACTTTAAAAAGGTCGAGTGACATAATCGGTACCTTGATTGAGGTGATTTGTTTCAAATATTCAATCTTTGCTCATTAAACACTCTTCGTGACGTCAGAGAGATCTCGAATAAGTTTAACTCAAAACTCTCATTTTCTTTCGAAGATTTAATCTTTATACATTAAAATTGTCTATTGACATAGTAGGTACCTTGATTGAGGTATTTTCATTCAAAGATTCAATCTTTACTCAATAAAACAATCTTCGGGACGTTAAAGGGATCTCGAATAAGTTTGACTCAAAACTCTCATTTTCATTCAAAGATTCAATCTTTAGAAATTTAAAAAGGTCTAATGACATAATAGGTACCTTTATAGAGGTATTTTTATTCAAAGATTCAATCTTTTGCCATTAAAACACTCTTTGCGACTTCATAGGTAACTTGAATAAGTTAAACTCAAAACTCTCACTTTCTTTCAAAGATTCAATCTTTATACAATAAAAAGGTCTAGTGACAAAATAGGTATCTTGATTGAGGTTATTTCATTCAAACATTCAATCTTTACTCATTAAAAACTCTTCGTGACGTCAAAGGGATCTCGAATAAATTTAACTCAAAACTCTCATTTTGTTTAAAGGATTCGACCTTTATACATTTAAAAAGGTCCAGTAACATAATAGGTACCCTGATTGAGGTAATTTCATTCAAAGATTCAATCTTTTCTCATTAAAACACTCTTCGTGATGTCAAGGGGATGTCGAATAAGTTTAACTCAAAACTCCCATTTTCTTTCAAAGATTCAATCTTTACACATTAAAATGGTTTAGTGAAATCACAGGTACCTTGATTGAGGTATTTTCATTCAAAGATTCAATCTTCGATCATTAAAACACACTTCGGAACGTCAAAGGGAACTCGAATAAGTTTCTCTCAAAACTCTCATTTTCATTCAAAGATTCAATCTTTAGTTATAAAAACACCCTTCGCGACTTCATAGGTAACTCGAACAAGTGAAACTCAAAACTCTCATTTTCTTACAAAGATTCAATATTGATACACTAAAAAGTTCTCGTGACATAATAGATACTTTGATTGAGGTAATTTCATTCAACGATTCAATCTTTACTCATTAAAACACTCTTCGTGACGTCAAAGTGATCTCGAACAAGTTTAACTCAAATCTCTCATTTTCTTTCAAAGATTCAACCCTTGTACATTGAAATGGTCTAGTGAAATAATAGGAACCTTCATAGAGGTATTTTCAATGAAAGATTCAATCTTTGATCATTAAAACACTCTTCGGGACGTCAAAGGGAACTCGAATTAGTTCAACTGAAAACTCTCATTTTTTTTCAAAGATTCAATTTTTATACGTTAATAAGGTCTACTGACATATAGGTACCTTTATTGAGGTATTTTCATTCGAAGATTCGATCTTTAATCACTAAAACACTCTTCGCAACTCCATACGTCACTCAAACAAGTAAAACTCAAAACTATCATTTTCTTTCAAAGATTCAATCTTTATACGTTAAAAAGGTCTAGTGACATAATAGGTACCTCGATTCAGGTAATTTCATTCAAAGATTTAAACCTTACTCATTAAAACACTCTCCGTGACGTCAAAAGAATCTCGAATAAGTTTAACTCAAAACTCTTATTTTCTATCAAATAGTTTATCTTTATACATTAAAATGGTCTAGTGACATAAAAGGTACTTTGATTGAGGTATTTTCATTCAAAGATTCAATCTTTGCTTATTAAAACACTCTTTGGGTCCTCAAAGGGAACTTGAATATGTTTTACTCAAAATTCTCATCCTCTTTCAAGATTCAATCTTTATACCTTAAAAAGGTCGAGTGACATAATCGGTACCTTGATTGAGGTGATTTGTTCCAAAGATTCAATCTTTGCTCATTAAACACTCTTCGTGACGTCAGAGGGATCTCGAATAAGTTTAACTCAAAACTCTCATTTTCTTTCAAAGATTTAATCTTTATACATTAAAATTGTCTATTGACATAGTAGGTACCTTGATTGAGGTATTTTCATTCAAAGATTCAATCTTTACTCATTAAAACACTCTTCGGGACGTTAAAGGGATCTCGAATAAGTTTGACTCAAAACTCTCATTTTCATTCAAAGATTCAATCTTTAGAAATTTAAAAAGGTCTAATGACATAATAGGTACCTTTATAGAGGTATTTTTATTCAAAGATTCAATCTTTTGCCATTAAAACACTCTTTGCGACTTCATAGGTAACTTGAATAAGTTAAACTCAAAACTCTCACTTTCTTTCAAAGATTCAATCTTTATACAATAAAAAGGTCTACTGACCTAATAGGTAACTTGTTTGAGGTAATTTCATTCAAAGATTCAATCTTTAGTCATTAAAATACTCTTCGTGACGTCAATGGGATATCGAATAAGTTTAACTCAAAACTCTAATTTTCTTTTTGAGATATAACTATATACGTTAAAGTGGTCGAGTGACATAATAGGTACCTTGATTTAGGTATTTTCATTCAAAGATTTAATCTTTACTCATTAAAACACTCTTCGGGATGTCAAAGGGAACTCGAATAAATTTAACTCAAAACTCTCATTTTCTTTCAAAGATTCAATCTTTATAAATTAAAGTGGTCCAGTGACATAATAAGCACCTTTGTTGAGGTATTTTTATTCAAACATTCAATCTTTAGTCATTAAGACAGCCTTCGCGACTTCATAGGTAACTCGAATAAGTTAAACTCAAAACTTTCATTTTCTTTCAAAGATTCCATCTTTATACATTAAAAAGGTCTAGTGACTTAATAGGTACCTTGATTGAGCTAATTTTATTCAATGATATTGTCTTTACTCATTAAAACACTCTTCATGACGTCAAAGGGATCTTAAATAAAGTTAACTCGAGACTCTCATTTTCGTTGAAAGATTTAATCTTTATAAATTAAAATCATCTAGTGACATAAAAAGTACCTTGATTGAGATAATTTCATTCAAAGATTCAATCTTTACTCATTAAAACACTCTTCGAGACGTCAAAGGGATCACGAATAAGTTTAACCCAAAACCCTCGTGTTCTTTCAAATATTTGATCTTTATACATTAAAATGGTCTAGTGGCGTAATAGGTACCTTGATTTGATGTATTTTCATTCAAAGATTCAACCGTTACTCATTAAAACACTCCTCGTGACTTCATGCGTAACCCGAATAAGTTAAACTCAAAACTCTCATTTTCTTTCAAAGATTCAATCTTTATACATTAAAAAGGTCTAGTGACAGATTAGGAACCTTGATTGAGGTAATTTCATTCAAGGATTCAATCCTTACTCATTAAAACACTCTTCGTCACGTCGAAGTGTTCTCGAATAAGTTTAACTCAAAACTCTCATTTCTTAACAAAGATTTAATCTTTGTACATTAAAATGGTCTAGTGACATAATAGGTACCTCGATTGAGGTATTTTCATTCAAAGATTCATTCTTTGGTCATTAAAACACTCTTCGGGACTTCACACGTGACCCGTAGAAGTTAAACTCAAAACTCTCATTTTCTTTCTGAGATTCAATCTTTATACATTAAAACGGTCTAGTGACAAAATAGGTATCTTGATTGAGGTTATTTCATTCAAACATTCAATCTTTACTCATTAAAAACTCTTCGTGACGTCAAAGGGATCTCGAATAAATTTAACTCAAAACTCTCATTTTGTTTAAAGGATTCAACCTTTATACATTTAAAAAGGTCCAGTGACATAATAGGTACCCTGATTGAGGTAATTTCATTCAAAGATTCAATCTTTTCTCATTAAAACACTCTTCGTGATGTCAAGGGGATCTCGAATAAGTTTAACTCAAAACTCCCATTTTCTTTCAAATATTCAATCTTTACACATTAAAATGGTTTAGTGAAATCACAGGTACCTTGATTGAGGTATTTTCATTCAAAGATTCAATCTTTGATCATTGAAACACTCTTCGGAACGTCAAAGGGAACTCGAATAAGTTTCTCTCAAAACTCTCATTTTCATTCAAAGATTCAATCTTTAGTTATAAAAACACCCTTCGCGACTTCATAGGTAACTCGAACAAGTGAAACTCAAAACTCTCATTTTCTTACAAAGATTCAATCTTGATACACTAAAAAGTTCTCGTGACATAATAGATACTTTGATTGAGGTAATTTCATTCAACGATTCAATCTTTACTCGTTAAAACACTCTTCGTGACGTCAAAGTGATCTCGAACAAGTTTAACTCAAATCTCTCATTTTCTTTCAAAGATTCAACCCTTGTACATTGAAATGATCTAGTGAAATAATAGGAACCTTGATAGAGGTATTTTCAATCAAAGATTCAATCTTTGATCATTAAAACACTCTTCGGGACGTCAAAGGGAACTCGAATTAGTTCAACTGAAAACTCTCATTTTCTTTCAAAGATTCAATTTTTATACGTTAATAAAGTCTACTGACATATAGGTACCTTTATTGAGGTATTTTCATTCGAAGATTCGATCTTTAATCACTAAAACACTCTTCGCAACTCCATACGTCACTCAAATAAGTAAAACTCAAAACTATCATTTTCTTTCAAAGATTCAATCTTTATACGTTAAAAAGGTCTAGTGACATAATAGGTACCTCGATTCAGGTAATTTCATTCAAAGATTTAAACCTTACTCATTAAAACACTCTCCGTGACGTCAAAAGAATCTCGAATAAGTTTAACTCAAAACTCTTATTTCCTATCAAAGATTTTATCTTGATACATTAAAATGGTCTAGTGACATAAAAGGTACTTTGATTGAGGTATTTTCATTCAAAGATTCAATCTTTACTTATTAAAACACTCTTTGGGTCCTCAAAGGGAACTTGAATATGTTTTACTCAAAATTCTCATCCTCTTTCAAGATTCAATCTTTATACCATAAAAAGGTCTAGTGACATAATCGGTACCTTGATTGAGGTGATTTGTTTCAAAGATTCAATCTTTGCTCATTAAACACTCTTCGTGACGTCAGAGGGATCTCGAATAAGTTTAACTCAAAACTCTCATTTTCTTTCAAAGATTTAATCTTTATACATTAAAATTGTCTATTGACATAGTAGGTACCTTGATTGAGGTATTTTCATTCAAAGATTCAATCTTTACTCATTAAAACACTCTTCGGGACGTTAAAGGGATCTCGAATAAGTTTGACTCAAAACTCTCATTTTCATTCAAAGATTCAATCTTTAGAAATTTAAAAAGGTCTAATGACATAATAGGTACCTTTATAGAGGTATTTTTATTCAAAGATTCAATCTTTTGCCATTAAAACACTCTTTGCGACTTCATAGGTAACTTGAATAAGTTAAACTCAAAACTCTCACTTTCTTTCAAAGATTCAATCTTTATACAATAAAAAGGTCTACTGACCTAATAGGTAACTTGTTTGAGGTAATTTCATTCAAAGATTCAATCTTTAGTCATTAAAATACTCTTCGTGACGTCAATGGGATATCGAATAAGTTTAACTCAAAACTCTAATTTTCTTTTTGAGATATAACTATATACGTTAAAGTGGTCGAGTGACATAATAGGTACCTTGATTTAGGTATTTTCATTCAAAGATTTAATCTTTACTCATTAAAACACTCTTCGGTACGTCAAGGGGAACTCGAATAAATTTAACTCAAAACTCTCATTTTCTTTCAAAGATTCAATCTTTATACATTAAAGTGGTCCAATGACATAATAAGCACCTTTGTTGAGGTATTTTCATTCAAACATTCAATCTTTAGTCATTAAGACGGCCTTCGCGACTTCATAGGTAACTCGAATAAGTTAAACTCAAAACTTTCATTTTCTTTCAAAGATTCCATCTTTATACATTAAAAAAGTCTAGTGACTTAGTAGGTACCTTGATTAAGCTAATTTTATTCAATGATCTTGTCTTTACTCATTAAAACACTCTTCATGACGTCAAAGGGATCTTAAATAAAGTTAACTCGAGACTCTCATTTTCGTTGAAAGATTTAATCTTTATAAATTAAAATCATCTAGTGACATAAAAAGTACCTTGATTGAGATAATTTCATTCAAAGATTCAATCTTTACTCATTCAAACACTCTTCGAGACGTCAAAGGGATCACGAATAAGTTTAACCCAAAACTCTCGTGTTCTTTCAAAAATTTGATCTTTATACATTAAAATGGTCTAGTGGCGTAATAGGTACCTTGATTTGATGTACTTTCATTCAAAGATTCAACCGTTACTCATTAAAACACTCCTCGTGACTTCATGCGTAACCCGAATAAGTTAAACTCAAAACTCTCATTTTCTTTCAAAGATTCAATCTTTATATATTAAAAAGGTCTAGTGACAGATTAGGAACCTTGATTGAGGTAATTTCATTCAAGGATTCAATCCTTACTCATTCAAACACTCTTCGTCACGTCGAAGTGTTCTCGAATAAGTTTAACTCAAAACTCTCATTTCTTAACAAAGATTTAATCTTTGTACATTAAAATGGTCTAGTGACATAATAGGTACCTCGATTGAGGTATTTTCATTCAAAGATTCATTCTTTGGTCATTAAAACACTCTTCGGGACTTCACACGTGACCCGGAGAAGTTAAACTCAAAACTCTCATTTTCTTTCAGAGATTCAATCTTTATACATTAAAACGGTCTAGTGACAAAATAGGTATCTTGATTGAGGTTATTTCATTCAAACATTCAATCTTTACTCATTAAAAACTCTTCGTGACGTCAAAGGGATCTCGAATAAATTTAACTCAAAACTCTCATTTTGTTTAAAGGATTCGACCTTTATACATTTAAAAAGGTCCAGTGACATAATAGGTACCCTGATTGAGGTAATTTCATTCAAAGATTCAATCTTTTCTCATTAAAACACTCTTCGTGATGTCAAGGGGATCTCGAATAAGTTTAACTCAAAACTCCCATTTTCTTTCAAATATTCAATCTTTACACATTAAAATGGTTTAGTGAAATCACAGGTACCTTGATTGAGGTATTTTCATTCAAAGATTCAATCTTTGATCATTAAAACACTCTTCGGAACGTCAAAGGGAACTCGAATAAGTTTCTCTCAAAACTCTCATTTTCATTCAAAGATTCAATCTTTAGTTATAAAAACACCCTTCGCGACTTCATAGGTAACTCGAACAAGTGAAACTCAAAACTCTCATTTTCTTACAAAGATTCAATCTTGATACACTAAAAAGTTCTCGTGACATAATAGATACTTTGATTGAGGTAATTTCATTCAACGATTCAATCTTTACTCGTTAAAACACTCTTCGTGACGTCAAAGTGATCTCGAACAAGTTTAACTCAAATCTCTCATTTTCTTTCAAAGATTCAACCCTTGTACATTGAAATGATCTAGTGAAATAATAGGAACCTTGATAGAGGTATTTTCAATCAAAGATTCAATCTTTGATCATTAAAACACTCTTCGGGACGTCAAAGGGAATTCGAATTAGTTCAACTGAAAACTCTCATTTTCTTTCAAAGATTCAATTTTTATACGTTAATAAGGTCTACTGACATATAGGTACCTTTATTGAGGTATTTTCATTCGAAGATTCGATCTTTAATCACTAAAACACTCTTCGCAACTCCATACGTCACTCAAATAAGTAAAACTCAAAACTATCATTTTCTTTCAAAGATTCAATCTTTATACTTTAAAAAGGTCTAGTGACATAATAGGTACCTCGATTCGGGTAATTTCATTCAAAGATTTAAACCTTACTCATTAAAACACTCTCCGTGACGTCAAAAGAATCTCGAATAAGTTTAACTCAAAACTCTTATTTTCTATCTAAGATTTTATCTTGATACATTAAAATGGTCTAGTGACATAAAAGGTACTTTGATTGAGGTATTTTCATTCAAAGATTCAATCTTTACTTATTAAAACACTCTTTGGGTCCTCAAAATGAACTTGAATATGTTTTACTCAAAATTCTCATCCTCTTTCAAGATTCAATCTTTATACCTTAAAAAGGTCTAGTGACATAATCGGTACCTTGATTGAGGTGATTTGTTTCAAAGATTCAATCTTTAATCATTAAACACTCTTCGTGACGTCAGAGGGATCTCGAATAAGTTTAACTCAAAACTCTCATTTTCTTTCAAAGATTTAATCTTTATACATTAAAATTGTCTATTGACATAGTAGGTACCTTGATTGAGGTATTTTCATTCAAAGATTCAATCTTTACTCATTAAAACACTCTTCGGGACGTTAAAGGGATCTCGAATAAGTTTGACTCAAAACTCTCATTTTCATTCAAAGATTCAATCTTTAGAAATTTAAAAAGGTCTAATGACATAATAGGTACCTTTATAGAGGTATTTTTATTCAAAGATTCAATCTTTTGCCATTAAAACACTCTTTGCGACTTCATAGGTAACTTGAATAAGTTAAACTCAAAACTCTCACTTTCTTTCCAAGATTCAATCTTTATACAATATAAAGGTCTACTGACCTAATAGGTAACTTGTTTGAGGTAATTTCATTCAAAGATTCAATCTTTAGCATTTAAAATACTCTTCGTGACGTCAATGGGATATCGAATAAGTTTAACTCAAAACTCTAATTTTCTTTTTGAGATATAACTATATACGTTAAAGTGGTCGAGTGACATAATAGGTACCTTGATTTAGGTATTTTCATTCAAAGATTTAATCTTTACTCATTAAAACACTCTTCGGGACGTCAAGGGGAACTCGAATAAATTTAACTCAAAACTCTCATTTTCTTTCAAAGATTCAATCTTTATACATTAAAGTGGTCCAGTGACATAATAAGCACCTTTGTTGAGGTATTTTCATTCAAACATTCAATCTTTAGTCATTAAGACGGCCTTCGCGACTTCATAGGTAACTCGAATAAGTTAAACTCAAAACTTTCATTTTCTTTCAAAGATTCCATCTTTATACATTAAAAAGGTCTAGTGACTTAGTAGGTACCTTGATTAAGCTAATTTTATTCAATGATCTTGTCTTTACTCATTAAAACACTCTTCATGACGTCAAAGGGATCTTAAATAAAGTTAACTCGAGACTCTCATTTTCGTTGAAAGATTTAATCTTTATAAATTAAAATCATCTAGTGACATAAAAAGTACCTTGATTGAGATAATTTCATTCAAATATTCAATCTTTACTCATTAAAACACTCTTCGAGACGTCAAAGGGATCACAAATAAGTTTAACCCAAAACTCTCGTGTTCTTTCAAAAATTTGATCTTTATACATTAAAATGGTCTAGTGGCGTAATAGGTACCTTGATTTGATGTATTTTCATTCAAAGATTCAACCGTTACTCATTAAAACACTCCTCGTGACTTCATGCGTAACCCGAATAAGTTAAACTCAAAACTCTCATTTTCTTTCAAAGATTCAATCTTTATACATTAAAAAGGTCTAGTGACAGATTAGGAACCTTGATTGAGGTAATTTCATTCAAGGATTCAATCCTTACTCATTAAAACACTCTTCGTCACGTCGAAGTGTTCTCGAATAAGTTTAACTCAAAACTCTCATTTCTTAACAAAGATTTAATCTTTGTACATTAAAATGGTCAAGTGACATAATAGGTATCTCGATTGAGGTATTTTCATTCAAAGATTCATTCTTTGGTCATTAAAACACTCTTCGGGACTTCACACGTGACCCGGAGAAGTTAAACTCAAAACTCTCATTTTCTTTCAGAGATTCAATCTTTATACATTAAAACGGTCTAGTGACAAAATAGGTATCTTGATTGAGGTTATTTCATTCAAACATTCAATCTTTACTCATTAAAAACTCTTCGTGACGTCAAAGGGATCTCGAATAAATTTAACTCAAAACTCTCATTTTGTTTAAAGGATTCGACCTTTATACATTTAAAAAGGTCCAGTGACATAATAGGTACCCTGATTGAGGTAATTTCATTCAAAGATTCAATCTTTTCTCATTAAAACACTCTTCGTGATGTCAAGGGGATCTCGAATAAGTTTAACTCAAAACTCCCATTTTCTTTCAAATATTCAATCTTTACACATTAAAATGGTTTAGTGAAATCACAGGTACCTTGATTGAGGTATTTTCATTCAAAGATTCAATCTTTGATCATTAAAACACTCTTCGGAACGTCAAAGGGAACTCGAATAAGTTTCTCTCAAAATTCTCATTTTCATTCAAAGATTCAATCTTTAGTTATAAAAACACCCTTCGCGACTTCATAGGTAACTCGAACAAGTGAAACTCAAAACTCTCATTTTCTTACAAAGATTCAATCTTGATACACTAAAAAGTTCTCGTGACATAATAGATACTTTGATTGAGGTAATTTCATTCAACGATTCAATCTTTACTCGTTAAAACACTCTTCGTGACGTCAAAGTGATCTCGAACAAGTTTAACTCAAATCTCTCATTTTCTTTCAAAGATTCAACCCTTGTACATTGAAATGGTCTAGTGAAATAATAGGAACCTTCATAGAGGTATTTTCAATCAAAGATTCAATCTTTGATCATTAAAACACTCTTCGGGACGTCAATGGGAACTCGAATTAGTTCAACTGAAAACTCTCGTTTTCTTTCAAAGATTCAATTTTTATACGTTAATAAGGCCTACTGACATATAGGTACCTTGATTGAGGTATTTTCATTCGAAGATTCGATCTTTAATCACTAAAACACTCTTCGCAACTCCATACGTCACTCAAATAAGTAAAACTCAAAACTATCATTTTCTTTCAAAGATTCAATCTTTATACGTTAAAAAGGTCTAGTGACATAATAGGTACCTCGATTCAGGTAATTTCATTCAAAGATTTAAACCTTACTCATTAAAACACTCTCCGTGACGTCAAAAGAATCTCGAATAAGTTTAACTCAAATCCCTTATTTTCTATCAAATATTTTATCTTGATACATTTAAATGGTCTAGTGACATAAAAGGTACTTTGATTGAGGTATTTTCATTCAAAGATTCAATCTTTACTTATTAAAACACTCTTTGGGTCCTCAAAGGGAACTTGAATATGTTTTACTCAAAATTCTCATCCTCTTTCAAGATTCAATCTTTATACCTTAAAAAGGTCTAGTGACATAATCGGTACCTTGATTGAGGTGATTTGTTTCAAAGATTCAATCTTTGCTCATTAAACACTCTTCGTGACGTCAGAGGGATCTCGAATAAGTTTAACTCAAAACTCTCATTTTCTTTCAAAGATTTAATCTTTATACATTAAAATTGTCTATTGACATAGTAGGTACCTTGATTGAGGTATTTTCATTCAAAGATTCAATCTTTACTCATTAAAACACTCTTCGGGACGTTAAAGGGATCTCGAATAAGTTTGACTCAAAACTCTCATTTTCATTCAAAGATTCAATCTTTAGAAATTTAAAAAGGTCTAATGACATAATAGGTACCTTTATAGAGGTATTTTTATTCAAAGATTCAATCTTTTGCCATTAAAACACTCTTTGCGACTTCATAGGTAACTTGAATAAGTTAAACTCAAAACTCTCACTTTCTTTCAAAGATTCAATCTTTATACAATAAAAAGGTCTACTGACCTAATAGGTAACTTGTTTGAAGTAATTTCATTCAAAGATTCAATCTTTAGTCATTAAAATACTCTTCGTGACGTCAATGGGATATCGAATAAGTTTAACTCAAAACTCTAATTTTCTTTTAGAGATATAACTATATACGTTAAAGTGGTCGAGTGACATAATAGGTACCTTGATTTAGGTATTTTCATTCAAAGATTTAATCTTTACTCATTAAAACACTCTTCGGGACGTGAAAGGGAACTCGAATAAATTTAACTCAAAACTCTCATTTTCTTTCAAAGATTCAATCTTTATACATTAAAGTGGTCCAGTGACATAATAAGCACCTTTGTTGAGGTATTTTCATTCAAACATTCAATCTTTAGTCATTAAGACGGCCTTCGCGACTTCATAGGTAACTCGAATAAGTTAAACTCAAAACTTTCATTTTCTTTCAAAGATTCCATCTTTATACATTAAAAAGGTCTAGTGACTTAGTAGGTACCTTGATTAAGCTAATTTTATTCAATGATCTTGTCTTTACTCATTAAAACACTCTTTATGACGTCAAAGGGATCTTAAATAAAGTTAACTCGAGACTCTCATTTTCGTTGAAAGATTTAATCTTTATAAATTAAAATCATCTAGTGACATAAAAAGTACCTTGATTGAGATAATTTCATTCAAAGATTCAATCTTTACTCATTAAAACACTCTTCGAGACGTCAAAGGGATCACGAATAAGTTTAACCCAAAACTCTCGTGTTCTTTCAAAAATTTGATCTTTATACATTAAAATGGTCTAGTGGCGTAATAGGTACCTTGATTTGATGTATTTTCATTCAAAGATTCAACCGTTACTCATTAAAACACTCCTCGTGACTTCATGCGTAACGCGAATAAGTTAAACTCAAAACTCTCGTTTTCTTTCAAAGAATCAATCTTTATACATTAAAAAGGTCTAGTGACAGATTAGGAACCTTGATTGAGGTAATTTCATTCAAGGATTCAATCCTTACTCATTAAAACACTCTTCGTCACGTCGAAGTGTTCTCGAATAAGTTTAACTCAAAACTCTCATTTCTTAACAAAGATTTAATCTTTGTACATTAAAATGGTCTAGTGACATAATAGGTACCTCGATTGAGGTATTTTCATTCAAAGATTCATTCTTTGGTCATTAAAACACTCTCCGGGACTTCACACGTGACCTAGAGAAGTTAAACTCAAAACTCTCATTTTCTTTCTGAGATTCAATCTTTATACATTAAAACGGTCTAGTGACAAAATAGGTATCTTAATTGAGGTTATTTCATTCAAACATTCAATCTTTACTCATTAAAAACTCTTCGTGACGTCAAAGGGATCTCGAATAAATTTAACTCAAAACTCTCATTTTGTTTAAAGGATTCGACCTTTATACATTTTAAAAGGTCCAGTAACATAATACGTACCCTGATTGAGGTAATTTCATTCAAAGATTCAATCTTTTCTCATTAAAACACTCTTCGTGATGTCAAGGGGATCTCGAATAAGTTTAACTCAAAACTCCCATTTTCTTTCAAAGATTCAATCTTTACACATTGAAATGGTTTAGTGAAATCACAGGTACCTTGATTGAGGTATTTTCATTCAAAGATTCAATCTTTGATCATTAAAACACACTTCGGAACGTCAAAGGGAACTCGAATAAGTTTCTCTCTAAACTCTCATTTTCATTCAAAGATTCAATCTTTAGTTATAAAAACACCCTTCGCGACTTCATAGGTAACTCGAACAAGTGAAACTCAAAACTCTCATTTTCTTACAAAGATTCAATCTTGATACACTAAAAAGTTCTCGTGACATAATAGATACTTTTATTGAGGTAATTTCATTCAACGATTCAATCTTTACTCGTTAAAACACTCTTCGTGACGTCAAAGTGATCTCGAACAAGTTTAACTCAAATCTCTCATTTTCTTTCAAAGATTCAACCCTTGTACATTGAAATGGTCTAGTGAAATAATAGGAACCTTGATAGAGGTATTTTCAATCAAAGATTCAATCTTTGATCATTAAAACACTCTTCGGGACGTCAAAGGGAACTCGAATTAGTTCAACTGAAAACTCTCATTTTCTTTCAAATATTCAATTTTTATACGTTAATAAGGTCTACTGAAATATAGGTACCTTTATTGAGGTATTTTCATTCGAAGATTCGATCTTTAATCACTAAAACACTCTTCGCAACTCCATACGTCACTCAAATAAGTAAAACTCAAAACTATCATTTTCTTTCAAAGATTTAATCTTTATACGTTAAAAAGGTCTAGTGACATAATAGGTACCTCGATTCAGGTAATTTCATTCAAAGATTTAAACCTTACTCATTAAAACACTCTCCGTGACGTCAAAATAATCTCGAATAATTTCAACTCAAAACTTTTATTTTCTATCAAATATTTTATCTTGATACATTAAAATGGTCTAGTGACATAAAAGGTACTTTGATTGAGGTATTTTCATTCAAAGATTCTATCTTTACTTATTAAAACACTCTTTGGGTCCTCAAAGGGAACTGGAATATGTTTTACTCAAAATTCTCATCCTCTTTCAAGATTCAATCTTTATACTTTAAAAAGGTCGAGTGACATAATCGGTACCTTGATTGAGGTGATTTGTTTCAAATATTCAATCTTTGCTCATTAAACACTCTTCGTGACGTCAGAGAGATCTCGAATAAGTTTAACTCAAAACTCTCATTTTCTTTCGAAGATTTAATCTTTATACATTAAAATTGTCTATTGACATAGTAGGTACCTTGATTGAGGTATTTTCATTCAAAGATTCAATCTTTACTCAATAAAACAATCTTCGGGACGTTAAAGGGATCTCGAATAAGTTTGACTCAAAACTCTCATTTTCATTCAAAGATTCAATCTTTAGAAATTTAAAAAGGTCTAATGACATAATAGGTACCTTTATAGAGGTATTTTTATTCAAAGATTCAATCTTTTGCCATTAAAACACTCTTTGCGACTTCATAGGTAACTTGAATAAGTTAAACTCAAAACTCTCACTTTCTTTCAAAGATTCAATCTTTATACAATAAAAAGGTCTAGTGACAAAATAGGTATCTTGATTGAGGTTATTTCATTCAAACATTCAATCTTTACTCATTAAAAACTCTTCGTGACGTCAAAGGGATCTCGAATAAATTTAACTCAAAACTCTCATTTTGTTTAAAGGATTCGACCTTTATACATTTAAAAAGGTCCAGTAACATAATAGGTACCCTGATTGAGGTAATTTCATTCAAAGATTCAATCTTTTCTCATTAAAACACTCTTCGTGATGTCAAGGGGATGTCGAATAAGTTTAACTCAAAACTCCCATTTTCTTTCAAAGATTCAATCTTTACACATTAAAATGGTTTAGTGAAATCACAGGTACCTTGATTGAGGTATTTTCATTCAAAGATTCAATATTTGATCATTAAAACACACTTCGGAACGTCAAAGGGAACTCGAATAAGTTTCTCTCAAAACTCTCATTTTCATTCAAAGATTCAATCTTTAGTTATAAAAACACCCTTCGCGACTTCATAGGTAACTCGAACAAGTGAAACTCAAAACTCTCATTTTCTTACAAAGATTCAATATTGATACACTAAAAAGTTCTCGTGACATAATAGATACTTTGATTGAGGTAATTTCATTCAACGATTCAATCTTTACTCATTAAAACACTCTTCGTGACGTCAAAGTGATCTCGAACAAGTTTAACTCAAATCTCTCATTTTCTTTCAAAGATTCAACCCTTGTACATTGAAATGGTCTAGTGAAATAATAGGAACCTTCATAGAGGTATTTTCAATGAAAGATTCAATCTTTGATCATTAAAACACTCTTCGGGACGTCAAAGGGAACTCGAATTAGTTCAACTGAAAACTCTCATTTTTTTTCAAAGATTCAATTTTTATACGTTAATAAGGTCTACTGACATATAGGTACCTTTATTGAGGTATTTTCATTCGAAGATTCGATCTTTAATCACTAAAACACTCTTCGCAACTCCATACGTCACTCAAACAAGTAAAACTCAAAACTATCATTTTCTTTCAAAGATTCAATCTTTATACGTTAAAAAGGTCTAGTGACATAATAGGTACCTCGATTCAGGTAATTTCATTCAAAGATTTAAACCTTACTCATTAAAACACTCTCCGTGACGTCAAAAGAATCTCGAATAAGTTTAACTCAAAACTCTTATTTTCTATCAAATAGTTTATCTTTATACATTAAAATGGTCTAGTGACATAAAAGGTACTTTGATTGAGGTATTTTCATTCAAAGATTCAATCTTTGCTTATTAAAACACTCTTTGGGTCCTCAAAGGGAACTTGAATATGTTTTACTCAAAATTCTCATCCTCTTTCAAGATTCAATCTTTATACCTTAAAAAGGTCGAGTGACATAATCGGTACCTTGATTGAGGTGATTTGTTCCAAAGATTCAATCTTTGCTCATTAAACACTCTTCGTGACGTCAGAGGGATCTCGAATAAGTTTAACTCAAAACTCTCATTTTCTTTCAAAGATTTAATCTTTATACATTAAAATTGTCTATTGACATAGTAGGTACCTTGATTGAGGTATTTTCATTCAAAGATTCAATCTTTACTCATTAAAACACTCTTCGGGACGTTAAAGGGATCTCGAATAAGTTTGACTCAAAACTCTCATTTTCATTCAAAGATTCAATCTTTAGAAATTTAAAAAGGTCTAATGACATAATAGGTACCTTTATAGAGGTATTTTTATTCAAAGATTCAATCTTTTGCCATTAAAACACTCTTTGCGACTTCATAGGTAACTTGAATAAGTTAAACTCAAAACTCTCACTTTCTTTCAAAGATTCAATCTTTATACAATAAAAAGGTCTACTGACCTAATAGGTAACTTGTTTGAGGTAATTTCATTCAAAGATTCAATCTTTAGTCATTAAAATACTCTTCGTGACGTCAATGGGATATCGAATAAGTTTAACTCAAAACTCTAATTTTCTTTTTGAGATATAACTATATACGTTAAAGTGGTCGAGTGACATAATAGGTACCTTGATTTAGGTATTTTCATTCAAAGATTTAATCTTTACTCATTAAAACACTCTTCGGGATGTCAAAGGGAACTCGAATAAATTTAACTCAAAACTCTCATTTTCTTTCAAAGATTCAATCTTTATAAATTAAAGTGGTCCAGTGACATAATAAGCACCTTTGTTGAGGTATTTTTATTCAAACATTCAATCTTTAGTCATTAAGACAGCCTTCGCGACTTCATAGGTAACTCGAATAAGTTAAACTCAAAACTTTCATTTTCTTTCAAAGATTCCATCTTTATACATTAAAAAGGTCTAGTGACTTAATAGGTACCTTGATTGAGCTAATTTTATTCAATGATATTGTCTTTACTCATTAAAACACTCTTCATGACGTCAAAGGGATCTTAAATAAAGTTAACTCGAGACTCTCATTTTCGTTGAAAGATTTAATCTTTATAAATTAAAATCATCTAGTGACATAAAAAGTACCTTGATTGAGATAATTTCATTCAAAGATTCAATCTTTACTCATTAAAACACTCTTCGAGACGTCAAAGGGATCACGAATAAGTTTAACCCAAAACCCTCGTGTTCTTTCAAATATTTGATCTTTATACATTAAAATGGTCTAGTGGCGTAATAGGTACCTTGATTTGATGTATTTTCATTCAAAGATTCAACCGTTACTCATTAAAACACTCCTCGTGACTTCATGCGTAACCCGAATAAGTTAAACTCAAAACTCTCATTTTCTTTCAAAGATTCAATCTTTATACATTAAAAAGGTCTAGTGACAGATTAGGAACCTTGATTGAGGTAATTTCATTCAAGGATTCAATCCTTACTCATTAAAACACTCTTCGTCACGTCGAAGTGTTCTCGAATAAGTTTAACTCAAAACTCTCATTTCTTAACAAAGATTTAATCTTTGTACATTAAAATGGTCTAGTGACATAATAGGTACCTCGATTGAGGTATTTTCATTCAAAGATTCATTCTTTGGTCATTAAAACACTCTTCGGGACTTCACACATGACCCGGAGAAGTTAAACTCAAAACTCTCATTTTCTTTCTGAGATTCAATCTTTATACATTAAAACGGTCTAGTGACAAAATAGGTATCTTGATTGAGGTTATTTCATTCAAACATTCAATCTTTACTCATTAAAAACTCTTCGTGACGTCAAAGGGATCTCGAATAAATTTAACTCAAAACTCTCATTTTGTTTAAAGGATTCAACCTTTATACATTTAAAAAGGTCCAGTGACATAATAGGTACCCTGATTGAGGTAATTTCATTCAAAGATTCAATCTTTTCTCATTAAAACACTCTTCGTGATGTCAAGGGGATCCCGAATAAGTTTAACTCAAAACTCCCATTTTCTTTCAAATATTCAATCTTTACACATTAAAATGGTTTAGTGAAATCACAGGTACCTTGATTGAGGTATTTTCATTCAAAGATTCAATCTTTGATCATTAAAACACTCTTCGGAACGTCAAAGGGAACTCGAATAAGTTTCTCTCAAAACTCTCATTTTCATTCAAAGATTCAATCTTTAGTTATAAAAACACCCTTCGCGACTTCATAGGTAACTCGAACAAGTGAAACTCAAAACTCTCATTTTCTTACAAAGATTCAATCTTGATACACTAAAAAGTTCTCGTGACATAATAGATACTTTGATTGAGGTAATTTCATTCAACGATTCAATCTTTACTCGTTAAAACACTCTTCGTGACGTCAAAGTGATCTCGAACAAGTTTAACTCAAATCTCTCATTTTCTTTCAAAGATTCAACCCTTGTACATTGAAATGATCTAGTGAAATAATAGGAACCTTGATAGAGGTATTTTCAATCAAAGATTCAATCTTTGATCATTAAAACACTCTTCGGGACGTCAAAGGGAACTCGAATTAGTTCAACTGAAAACTCTCATTTTCTTTCAAAGATTCAATTTTTATACGTTAATAAGGTCTACTGACATATAGGTACCTTTATTGAGGTATTTTCATTCAAAGATTCGATCTTTAATCACTAAAACACTCTTCGCAACTCCATACGTCACTCAAATAAGTAAAACTCAAAACTATCATTTTCTTTCAAAGATTCAATCTTTATACGTTAAAAAGGTCTAGTGACATAATAGGTACCTCGATTCAGGTAATTTCATTCAAAGATTTAAACCTTACTCATTAAAACACTCTCCGTGACGTCAAAAGAATCTCGAATAAGTTTAACTCAAAACTCTTATTTTCTATCAAAGATTTTATCTTGATACATTAAAATGGTCTAGTGACATAAAAGGTACTTTGATTGAGGTATTTTCATTCAAAGATTCAATCTTTACTTATTAAAACACTCTTTGGGTCCTCAAAGGGAACTTGAATATGTTTTACTCAAAATTCTCATCCTCTTTCAAGATTCAATCTTTATACCATAAAAAGGTCTAGTGACATAATCGGTACCTTGATTGAGGTGATTTGTTTCAAAGATTCAATCTTTGCTCATTAAACACTCTTCGTGACGTCAGAGGGATCTCGAATAAGTTTAACTCAAAACTCTCATTTTCTTTCAAAGATTTAATCTTTATACATTAAAATTGTCTATTGACATAGTAGGTACCTTGATTGAGGTATTTTCATTCAAAGATTCAATCTTTACTCATTAAAACACTCTTCGGGACGTTAAAGGGATCTCGAATAAGTTTGACTCAAAACTCTCATTTTCATTCAAAGATTCAATCTTTAGAAATTTAAAAAGGTCTAATGACATAATAGGTACCTTTATAGAGGTATTTTTATTCAAAGATTCAATCTTTTGCCATTAAAACACTCTTTGCGACTTCATAGGTAACTTGAATAAGTTAAACTCAAAACTCTCACTTTCTTTCAAAGATTCAATCTTTATACAATAAAAAGGTCTACTGACCTAATAGGTAACTTGTTTGAGGTAATTTCATTCAAAGATTCAATCTTTAGTCATTAAAATACTCTTCGTGACGTCAATGGGATATCGAATAAGTTTAACTCAAAACTCTAATTTTCTTTTTGAGATATAACTATATACGTTAAAGTGGTCGAGTGACATAATAGGTACCTTGATTTAGGTATTTTCATTCAAAGATTTAATCTTTACTCATTAAAACACTCTTCGGTACGTCAAGGGGAACTCGAATAAATTTAACTCAAAACTCTCATTTTCTTTCAAAGATTCAATCTTTATACATTAAAGTGGTCCAATGACATAATAAGCACCTTTGTTGAGGTATTTTCATTCAAACATTCAATCTTTAGTCATTAAGACGGCCTTCGCGACTTCATAGGTAACTCGAATAAGTTAAACTCAAAACTTTCATTTTCTTTCAAAGATTCCATCTTTATACATTAAAAAAGTCTAGTGACTTAGTAGGTACCTTGATTAAGCTAATTTTATTCAATGATCTTGTCTTTACTCATTAAAACACTCTTCATGACGTCAAAGGGATCTTAAATAAAGTTAACTCGAGACTCTCATTTTCGTTGAAAGATTTAATCTTTATAAATTAAAATCATCTAGTGACATAAAAAGTACCTTGATTGAGATAATTTCATTCAAAGATTCAATCTTTACTCATTCAAACACTCTTCGAGACGTCAAAGGGATCACGAATAAGTTTAACCCAAAACTCTCGTGTTCTTTCAAAAATTTGATCTTTATACATTAAAATGGTCTAGTGGCGTAATAGGTACCTTGATTTGATGTATTTTCATTCAAAGATTCAACCGTTACTCATTAAAACACTCCTCGTGACTTCATGCGTAACCCGAATAAGTTAAACTCAAAACTCTCATTTTCTTTCAAAGATTCAATCTTTATATATTAAAAAGGTCTAGTGACAGATTAGGAACCTTGATTGAGGTAATTTCATTCAAGGATTCAATCCTTACTCATTAAAACACTCTTCGTCACGTCGAAGTGTTCTCGAATAAGTTTAACTCAAAACTCTCATTTCTTAACAAAGATTTAATCTTTGTACATTAAAATGGTCTAGTGACATAATAGGTACCTCGATTGAGGTATTTTCATTCAAAGATTCATTCTTTGGTCATTAAAACACTCTTCGGGACTTCACACGTGACCCGGAGAAGTTAAACTCAAAACTCTCATTTTCTTTCAGAGATTCAATCTTTATACATTAAAACGGTCTAGTGACAAAATAGGTATCTTGATTGAGGTTATTTCATTCAAACATTCAATCTTTACTCATTAAAAACTCTTCGTGACGTCAAAGGGATCTCGAATAAATTTAACTCAAAACTCTCATTTTGTTTAAAGGATTCGACCTTTATACATTTAAAAAGGTGCAGTGACATAATAGGTACCCTGATTGAGATAATTTCATTCAAAGATTCAATCTTTTCTCATTAAAACACTCTTCGTGATGTCAAGGGGATCTCGAATAAGTTTAACTCAAAACTCCCATTTTCTTTCAAATATTCAATCTTTACACATTAAAATGGTTTAGTGAAATCACAGGTACCTTGATTGAGGTATTTTCATTCAAAGATTCAATCTTTGATCATTAAAACACTCTTCGGAACGTCAAAGGGAACTCGAATAAGTTTCTCTCAAAACTCTCATTTTCATTCAAAGATTCAATCTTTAGTTATAAAAACACCCTTCGCGACTTCATAGGTAACTCGAACAAGTGAAACTCAAAACTCTCATTTTCTTACAAAGATTCAATCTTGATACACTAAAAAGTTCTCGTGACATAATAGATACTTTGATTGAGGTAATTTCATTCAACGATTCAATCTTTACTCGTTAAAACACTCTTCGTGACGTCAAAGTGATCTCGAACAAGTTTAACTCAAATCTCTCATTTTCTTTCAAAGATTCAACCCTTGTACATTGAAATGATCTAGTGAAATAATAGGAACCTTGATAGAGGTATTTTCAATCAAAGATTCAATCTTTGATCATTAAAACACTCTTCGGGACGTCAAAGGGAACTCGAATTAGTTCAACTGAAAACTCTCATTTTCTTTCAAAGATTCAATTTTTATACGTTAATAAGGTCTACTGACATATAGGTACCTTTATTGAGGTATTTTCATTCGAAGATTCGATCTTTAATCACTAAAACACTCTTCGCAACTCCATACGTCACTCAAATAAGTAAAACTCAAAACTATCATTTTCTTTCAAAGATTCAATCTTTATACTTTAAAAAGGTCTAGTGACATAATAGGTACCTCGATTCAGGTAATTTCATTCAAAGATTTAAACCTTACTCATTAAAACACTCTCCGTGACGTCAAAAGAATCTCGAATAAGTTTAACTCAAAACTCTTATTTTCTATCTAAGATTTTATCTTGATACATTAAAATGGTCTAGTGACATAAAAGGTACTTTGATTGAGGTATTTTCATTCAAAGATTCAATCTTTACTTATTAAAACACTCTTTGGGTCCTCAAAAGGAACTTGAATATGTTTTACTCAAAATTCTCATCCTCTTTCAAGATTCAATCTTTATACCATAAAAAGGTCTAGTGACATAATCGGTACCTTGATTGAGGTGATTTGTTTCAAAGATTCAATCTTTGCTCATTAAACACTCTTCGTGACGTCAGAGGGATCTCGAATAAGTTTAACTCAAAACTCTCATTTTCTTTCATAGATTTAATCTTTATACATTAAAATTGTCTATTGACATAGTAGGTACCTTGATTGAGGTATTTTCATTCAAAGATTCAATCTTTACTCATTAAAACACTCTTCGGGACGTTAAAGGGATCTCGAATAAGTTTGACTCAAAACTCTCATTTTCATTCAAAGATTCAATCTTTAGAAATTTAAAAAGGTCTAATGACATAATAGGTACCTTTATAGAGGTATTTTTATTCAAAGATTCAATCTTTTGCCATTAAAACACTCTTTGCGACTTCATAGGTAACTTGAATAAGTTAAACTCAAAACTCTCACTTTCTTTCAAAGATTCAATCTTTATACAATAAAAAGGTCTACTGACCTAATAGGTAACTTGTTTGAGGTAATTTCATTCAAAGATTCAATCTTTAGTCATTAAAATACTCTTCGTGACGTCAATGGGATATCGAATAAGTTTAACTCAAAACTCTAATTTTCTTTTTGAGATATAACTATATACGTTAAAGTGGTCGAGTGACATAATAGGTACCTTGATTTAGGTATTTTCATTCAAAGATTTAATCTTTACTCATTAAAACACTCTTCGGGACGTCAAGGGGAACTCGAATAAATTTAACTCAAAACTCTCATTTTCTTTCAAAGATTCAACCTTTATACATTAAAGTGGTCCAGTGACATAATAAGCACCTTTGTTGAGGTATTTTCATTCAAACATTCAATCTTTAGTCATTAAGACGGCCTTCGCGACTTCATAGGTAACTCGAATAAGTTAAACTCAAAACTTTCATTTTCTTTCAAAGATTCCATCTTTATACATTAAAAAGGTCTAGTGACTTAGTAGGTACCTTGATTAAGCTAATTTTATTCAATGATCTTGTCTTTACTCATTAAAACACTCTTCATGACGTCAAAGGGATCTTAAATAAAGTTAACTCGAGACTCTCATTTTCGTTAAAAGATTTAATCTTTATAAATTAAAATCATCTAGTGACATAAAAAGTACCTTGATTGAGATAATTTCATTCAAATATTCAATCTTTACTCATTAAAACACTCTTCGAGACGTCAAAGGGATCACAAATAAGTTTAACCCAAAACTCTCGTGTTCTTTCAAAAATTTGATCTTTATACATTAAAATGGTCTAGTGGCGTAATAGGTACCTTGATTTGATGTATTTTCATTCAAAGATTCAACTGTTACTCATTAAAACACTCCTGGTGACTTCATGCGTAACCCGAATAAGTTAAACTCAAAACTCTCATTTTCTTTCAAAGATTCAATCTTTATACATTAAAAAGGTCTAGTGACAGATTAGGAACCTTGATTGAGGTAATTTCATTCAAGGATTCAATCCTTACTCATTAAAACACCCTTCGTCACGTCGAAGTGTTCTCGAATAAGTTTAACTCAAAACTTTCATTTCTTAACAAAGATTTAATCTTTGTACATTAAAATGGTCTAGTGACATAATAGGTACCTCGATTGAGGTATTTTCATTCAAAGATTCATTCTTTGGTCATTAAAACACTCTTCGGGACTTCACACGTGACCCGGAGAAGTTAAACTCAAAACTCTCATTTTCTTTCAGAGATTCAATCTTTATACATTAAAACGGTCTAGTGACAAAATAGGTATCTTGATTGAGGTTATTTCATTCAAACATTCAATCTTTACTCATTAAAAACTCTTCGTGACGTCAAAGGGATCTCGAATAAATTTAACTCAAAACTCTCATTTTGTTTAAAGGATTCGACCTTTATACATTTAAAAAGGTCCAGTGACATAATAGGTACCCTGATTGAGGTAATTTCATTCAAAGATTCAATCTTTTCTCATTAAAACACTCTTCGTGATGTCAAGGAGATCTCGAATAAGTTTAACTCAAAACTCCCATTTTCTTTCCAAGATTCAATCTTTACACATTAAAATGGTTTAGTGAAATCACAGGTACCTTAATTGAGGTATTTTCATTCAAAGATTCAATCTTTGATCATTAAAACACTCTTCGGAATGTCAAAGGGAACTCGAATAAGTTTCTCTCAAAACTCTCATTTTCATTCAAAGATTCAATCTTTAGTTATAAAAACACCCTTCGCGATTTCATAGGTAACTCGAACAAGTGAAACTCAAAACTCTCATTTTCTTACAAAGATTCAATCTTGATACACTAAAGACATAATAGATACTTTGATTGAGGGAATTTCATTCAACGATTCAATCTTTACTTGTTAAAACACTCTTCGTGACGTCAAAGTGATCTCGAACAAGTTTAACTCAAATCTCTCATTTTCTTTCAAAGATTCAACCCTTGTACATTGAAATGATCTAGTGAAATAATAGGAACCTTGGTAGAGGTATTTTCAATCAAAGATTCAATCTTTGATCATTAAAACACTCTTCGGGACGTCAAAGGGAACTCGAATTAGTTCAACTGAAAACTCTCATTTTCTTTCAAAGATTCAATTTTTATACGTTAATAAGGTCTACTGACATATAGGTACCTTTATTGAGGTATTTTCATTCGAAGATTCGATCTTTAATCACTAAAACACTCTTCGCAACTCCATACGTCACTCAAATAAGTAAAACTCAAAACTATCATTTTCTTTCAAAGATTCAATCTTTATACGTTAAAAAGGTCTAGTGACATAATAGGTACCTCGATTCAGGTAATTTCATTCAAAGATTTAAACCGTACTCATTAAAACACTCTCCGTGACGTCAAAAGAATCTCGAATAAGTTTAACTCAAAACTCTTATTTTCTATCAAAGATTTTATCTTTATACATTAAAATGGTCTAGTGACATAAAAGGTACTTTGATTGAGGTATTTTCATTCAAAGATTCAATCTTTACTTTTTAAAACACTCTTTGGGTCCTCAAAGGGAACTTGAATATGTTTTACTCAAAATTCTCATCCTCTTTCAAGATTCAATCTTTATACCTTAAAAAGGTCTAGTGACATAATCGGTACCTTGATTGAGGTGATTTGTTTCAAAGATTCAATCTTTGCTCATTAAAACACTCTTCGTGACGTCAGAGGGATCTCGAATAAGTTTAACTCAAAACTCTCATTTTCTTTCAAAGATTTAATCTTTATACATTAAAATTGTCTATTGACATAGTAGGTACCTTGATTGAGGTATTTTCATTCAAAGATTCAATCTTTACTCATTAAAACACTCTTCGGGACGTTAAAGGGATCTCGAATAAATTTGACTCAAAACTCTCATTTTCATTCAAAGATTCAATCTTTAGAAATTTAAAAAGGTCTAATGACATAATAGGTACCTTTATAGAGGTATTTTTATTCAAAGATTCAATCTTTTGTCATTAAAACACTCTTTGCGACTTCATAGGTAACTTGAATAAGTTAAACTCAAAACTCTCACTTTCTTTCAAAGATTCAATCTTTACACAATAAAAAGGTCTACTGACCTAATAGGTAACTTGTTTAAGGTAATTTCATTCAAAGATTCAATCTTTAGTCATTAAAATACTCTTCGTGACGTCAATGGGATATCGAATAAGTTTAACTCAAAACTCTAATTTTCTTTTAGAGATATAACTATATACGTTAAAGTGGTCGAGTGACATAATAGGTACCTTGATTTAGGTATTTTCATTCAAAGATTTAATCTTTACTCATTAAAACACTCTTTGGGACGTCAAAGGGAACTCGAATAAATTTCACTCAAAACTCTCATTTTCTTTCAAAGATTCAATCTTTATATATTAAAATGGTCCAGTGACATAATAAGCACCTTTGTTGAGGTATTTTCATTCAAACATTCAATATTTAGTCATTAAGACGGCCTTCGCGACTTCATAGGTAACTCGAATAAGTTAAACTCAAAACTTTCATTTTCTTTCAAAGATTCCATCTTTATATATTAAAAAGGTCTAGTGACTTAGTAGGTACCTTGATTAAGCTAATTTTATTCAATGATCTTGTCTTTACTCATTAAAACACTCTTCATGACGTCAAAGTAATCTCAAATAAAGTTAACTCAAAACTCTCATTTTCGTTGAAAGTTTTAATCTTTATAAATTAAAATCATCTAGTGACATAAAAAGTACCTTGATTGAGATAATTTCATTCAAAGATTCAATCTTTACTCATTAAAACACTCTTCGAGACGTCAAAGGGATCACGAATAAGTTTAACCCAAAACTCTCGTGTTCTTTCAAAAATTTGATCTTTATACATTAAAATGGTCTAGTGGCGTAATAGGTACCTTGATTTGATGTATTTTCATTCAAAGATTCAATCGTTACTCATTAAAACACTCCTCGCGACTTCATGCGTAACCCGAATAAATTAAACTCAAAACTCTCATTTTCTTTCAAAGACTCAATCTTTATACATTAAAAAGGTCTAGTGACAGATTAGGAACCTTGATTGAGGTAATTTCATTCAAGGATTCAATCCTTACTCATTAAAACACTCTTCGTCACGTCGAAGTGTTCTCGAATAAGTTTAACTCAAAACTCTCATTTCTTAACAAAGATTTAATCTTTCTACATTAAAATGGTCTAGTGACATAATAGGTACCTCGATTAAGGTATTTTCATTCAAAGATTCATTCTTTGGTCATTAAAACACTCTTCGGGACTTCACACGTGACCCGGAGAAGTTAAACTCAAAACTCTCATTTTCTTTCAGAGATTCAATCTTTATACATTAAAACGGTCTAGTGACAAAATAGGTATCTTGATTGAGGTTATTTCATTCAAACATTCAATCTTTACTCTTTAAAAACTCTTCGTGACGTCAAAGGGATCTCGAATAAATTTAACTCAAAACTCTCATTTTGTTTAAAGGATTCGACCTTTATACATATAAAAAGGTCCAGTGACATAATAGGTACCCTGATTGAGGTAATTTCATTCAAAGATTCAATCTTTTCTCATTAAAACACTCTTCGTGATGTCAAGAGGATCTCGAATAAGTTTAACTCAAAACTCCCATTTTCTTTCCAAGATTCAATCTTTACACATTAAAATGGTTTAGTGAAATCACAGGTACCTTTATTGAGGTATTTTCATTCAAAGATTCAATCTTTGATCATTAAAACACTCTTCGGAACGTCAAAGGGAACTCGAATAAGTTTCTCTCAAAACTCTCATTTTCATTCAAAGATTCAATCTTTAGTTATAAAAACACCCTTCGCGACTTCATAGGTAACTCGAACAAGTGAAACTCAAAACTCTCATTTTCTTAAAAAGAGTCAATCTTGATACACTAAAAAGTTCTCGTGACATAATAGATACTTTGATTGAGGTAATTTCATTCAACGATTCAATCTTTACTCGTTAAAACACTCTTCGTGACGTCAAAGTGATCTCGAACAAGTTTAACTCAAATCTCTCATTTTCTTTCAAAGATTCAACCCTTGTACATTGAAATGGTCTAGTGAAATAATAGGAACCTTGATAGAGGTATTTTCAATCAAAGATTCAATCTTTGATCATTAAAACACTCTTCGGGACGTCAATGGGAACTCGAATTAGTTCAACTGAAAACTCTCATTTTCTTTCAAAGATTCAATTTTTATACGTTAATAAGGTCTACTGACATATAGGTACCTATATTGAGGTATTTTCATTCGAAGATTCGATCTTTAATCACTAAAACACTCTTCGCAACTCCATACGTCACTCAAATAAGTAAAACTCAAAACTATCATTTTCTTTCAAAGATTCAATCTTTATACGTTAAAAAGGTCTAGTGACATAATAGGTACCTCGATTCAGGTAATTTCATTCAAAGATTTAAACCTTACTCATTAAAACACTCTCCGTGACGTCAAAAGAATCTCGAATAAGTTTAACTCAAAACTCTTATTTTCTATCAAAGATTTTATCTTTATACATTAAAATGGTCTAGTGACATAAAAGGTACTTTGATTGAGGTATTTTCATTCAAAGATTCAATCTTTACTTATTAAAACACTCTTTGGGTCCTCAAAGGGAACTTGAATATGTTTTACTCAAAATTGTCATCCTCTTTCGAGATTCAATCTTTATACCTTAAAAAGGTCTAGTGACATAATCGGTACCTTGATTGAGGTGATTTGTTTCAAAGATTCAATCTTTGCTCATTAAAACACTCTTCGTGACGTCAGAGGGATCTCGAATAAGTTTAACTCAAAACTCTCATTTTCTTTCAAAGATTTAATCTTTATACATTAAAATTGTCTATTGACATAGTAGGTACCTTGATTGAGGTATTTTCATTCAAAGATTCAATCTTTACTCATTAAAACACTCTTCGGGACGTTTAAGGGATCTCGAATAAGTTTGACTCAAAACTCTCATTTTCATTCAAAGATTCAATCTTTAGAATTTTAAAAAGGTCTAATGACATAATAGGTACCTTTATAGAGGTATTTTTATTCAAAGATTCAATCTTTTGCCATTAAAACACTCTTTGCGACTTCATAGGTGACTTGAATAAGTTAAACTCAAAACTCTCACTTTCTTTCAAAGATTCAATCTTTATACAATAAAAAGGTCTACTGACCTAATAGGTAACTTGTTTGAGGTAATTTCATTCAAAGATTCAATCTTTAGTCATTAAAATACTCTTCGTGACGTCAATGGGATATCGAATAAGTTTAACTCAAAACTCTAATTTTCTTTTAGAGATATAACTATATACGTTAAAGTGGTCGAGTGACATAATAGGTACCTTGATTTAGGTATTTTCATTCAAAGATTTAATCTTTACTCATTAAAACACTCTTCGGGACGTCAAGGGGAACTCGAATAAATTTAACTCAAAACTCTCATTTTCTTTCAAAGATTCAATCTTTATACATTAAAATGGTCCAGTGACATAATAAGCACCTTTGTTGAGGTATTTTCATTCAAACATTCAATCTTTAGTCATTAAGACGGCCTTCGCGACTTCATAGGTAACTCGAATAAGTTAAACTCAAAACTTTCATTTTCTTTCAAAGATTCCATCTTTATACATTAAAAAGGTCTAGTGACTTAGTAGGTACCTTGATTAAGCTAATTTTATTCAATGATCTTGTCTTTACTCATTAAAACACTATTCATGACGTCAAAGGGATCTCAAATAAAGTTAACTCGAAACTCTCATTTTCGTTGAAAGATTTAATCTTTATAAATTAAAATCATCTAGTGACATAAAAAGTACATGATTGAGATAATTTCATTCAAAGATTCAATCTTTACTCATTAAAATACTCTTCGAGACGTCAAAGGGATCACGAATAAGTTTAACCGAAAACTCTCGTGTTCTTTCAAAAATTTGATCTTTATACATTAAAATGGTCTAGTGGCGTAATAGGTACCTTGATTTGATGTATTTTCATTCAAAGATTCAATTGTTACTCATTAAAACACTCCTCGCGACTTCATGCGTAACCCGAATAAGTTAAACTCAAAACTCTCATTTTCTTTCAAAGATTCAATCTTTATACATTAAAAAGGTCTAGTGACAGATTAGGAACCTTGATTGAGGTAATTTCATTCAAGGATTCAATCCTTACTCATTAAAACACTCTTCGTCATGTCGAAGTGTTCTCGAATAAGTTTAACTCAAAACTCTCATTTCTTAACAAAGATTTAATCTTTGTATATTAAAATGGTCTAGTGACATTATAGGTACCACGATTGAGGTATTTTCATTCAAAGATTCATTCTTTGGTCATTAAAACACTCTTCGGGACTTCACACGTGACCCGGAGAAGTTAAACTCAAAACTCTCATTTTCTTTCAGAGATTCAATCTTTATACATTAAAACGGTCTAGTGACAAAATAGGTATCTTGATAGAGGTTATTTCATTCAAACATTCAATCTTTACTCATTAAAAACTCTTCGTGACGTAAAAGGGATCTCGAATAAATTTAACTCAAAACTCTCATTTTGTTTAAAGGATTCGACCTTTATACATTTAAAAAGGTCCAGTGACATAATAGGTACCCTGATTGAGGTAATTTCATTCAAAGATTCAATCTTTTCTCATTAAAACACTCTTCGTGATGTCAAGGGGATCTCAAATAAGTTTAACTAAAAACTCCCATTTTCTTTCCAAGATTCAATCTTTACACATTAAAATGGTTTAGTGAAATCACAGGTACCTTGATTGAGGTATTTTCATTCAAAGATTCAATCTTTGATCATTAAAACACTCTTCGGAACGTCAAAGGGAACTCGAATAAGTTTCTCTCAAAACTCTCATTTTCATTCAAAGATTTAATCTTTAGTTATAAAAACACCCTTCGCGACTTCATAGGTAACTCGAACAAGTGAAACTCAAAACTCTCATTTTCTTACAAAGATTCAATCTTGATACACTAAAAAGTTCTCGTGACATAATAGATACTTTGATTGAGGTAATTTCTTTCAACGATTCAATCTTTACTCGTTAAAACACTCTTCGTGACGTCAAAGTGATCTCGAACAAGTTTAACTCAAATCTCTCATTTTCTTTCAAAGATTCAACCCTTGTACATTGAAATGGTCTAGTGAAATAATAGGAACCTTGATAGAGGTATTTTCGATCAAAGATTCAATCTTTGATCATTAAAACACTCTTCGGGACGTCAATGGGAACTCGAATTAGTTCAACTGAAAACTCTTATTTTCTTTCAAAGATTCAATTTTTATACGTTAATAAGGTCTACTGACATATAGGTACCTTTATTGAGGTATTTTCATTCGAAGATTCGATCTTTAATCACTAAAACACTCTTCGCAACTCCATACGTCACACAAATAAGTAAAACTCAAAACTATCATTTTCTTTCAAAGATTCAATCTTTATACGTTAAAAAGGTCTAGTGACATAATAGGTACCTCGATTCAGGTAATTTCATTCAAAGATTTAAACCTTACTCATTAAAACACTCTCCGTGACGTCAAAAGAATCTGGAATAAGTTTAACTCAAAACTCTTATTTTCTATCAAAGATTTTATCTTTATACATTAAAATGGTCTAGTGACATAAAAGGTACTTTGATTGAGGTATTTTCATTCAAAGATTCAATCTTTACTTATTAAAACACTCTTTGGGTCCTCAAAGGGAACTTGAATATGTTTTACTCAAAATTCTCATCCTCTTTCAAGATTCAATCTTTATACCTTAAAAAGGTCTAGTGACATAATCGGTACCTTGATTGAGGTGATTTATTTCAAAGATTCAATCTTTGCTCATTAAAACACTCTTCGTGACGTCAGAGGGATCTCGAATAAGTTTAACTCAAAACTCTCATTTTCTTTCAAAGATTTAATCTTTATACATTAAAATTGTCTATTGACATAGTAGGTACCTTGATTGAGGTATTTTCATTCAAAGATTCAATCTTTACTCTTTAAAACACTCTTCGGGATGTTTAAGGGATCTCGAATAAGTTTGACTCAAAACTCTCATTTTCATTCAAAGATTCAATCTTTAGAATTTTAAAAAGGTCTAATGACATAATAGGTACCTTTATAGAGGTATTTTTATTCAAAGATTCAATCTTTTGCCATTAAAACACTCTTTGCGACTTCATAGGTAACTTGAATAAGTTAAACTCAAAACTCTCACTTTCTTTCAAAGATTCAATCTTTATACAATAAAAAGGTCTACTGACCTAATAGGTAACTTGTTTGAGGTAATTTCATTCAAAGATTCAATCTTTAGTCATTAAAATACTCTTCGTGACGTCAATGGGATATCGAATAAGTTTAACTCAAAACTCTAATTTTCTTTTAGAGATATAACTATATACGTTAAAGTGGTCGAGTGTCATAATAGGTACCTTGATTTAGGTATTTTCATTCAAAGATTTAATCTTTACTCATTAAAACACTCTTCGGGACGTCAAAGGGAACTCGAATAAATTTAACTCAAAACTCTCATTTTCTTTCAAAGATTCAATCTTTATACATTAAAATGGTCCAGTGACATAATAAGCACCTTTGTTGAGGTATTTTCATTCTCACATTCAATCTTTAGTCATTAAGACGGCCTTCGCGACTTCATAGGTAACTCGAATAAGTTAAACTCAAAACTTTCATTTTCTTTCAAAGATTCCATCTTTATACATTAAAAAGGTCTAGTGACTTAGTAGGTACCTTGATTAAGCTAATTTTATTCAATGATCTTGTCTTTACTCATTAAAACACTCTTCATGACGTCAAAGGGATCTCAAATAAAGTTAACTCGAAACTCTCATTTTCGTTGAAAGATTTAATCTTTATAAATTAAAATCATCTAGTGATATAAAAAGTACCTTGATTAAGATAATTTCATTCAAAGATTCAATCTTTACTCATTAAAACACTCTTCGAGACGTCAAAGGGATCACGAATAAGTTTAACCCAAAACTCTCGTGTTCTTTCAAAAATTTGATCTTTATACATTAAAATGGTCTAGTGGCGTAATAGGTACCTTGATTTGATGTATTTTCATTCAAAGATTCAATCGTTACTCATTAAAACACTCCTCGCGACTTCATGCGTAACCCGAATAAGTTAAACTCAAAACTCTCATTTTCTTTCAAAGATTCAATCTTTATACATTAAAAAGGTCTAGTGACAGATTAGGAACCTTGATTGAGGTAATTTCATTCAAGGATTCAATCCTTACTCATTAAAACACTCTTCGTCACGTCGAAGTGTTCTCGAATAAGTTTAACTCAAAACTCTCATTTCTTAACAAAGATTTAATCTTTGTACATTAAAATGGTCTAGTGACATAATAGGTACCTCGATTGAGGTATTTTCATTCAAAGATTCATTCTTTGGTCATTAAAACACTCTTCGGGACTTCACACGTGACCCGGAGAAGTTAAACTCAAAACTCTCATTTTCTTTTAGAGATTCAATCTTTATACATTAAAACGGTCTAGTGACAAAATAGGTATCTTGATTGAGGTTATTTCATTCAAACATTCAATCTTTACTCATTAAAAACTCTTCGTGACGTCAAAGGGATCTCGAATAAATTTAACTCAAAACTCTCATTTTGTTTAAAGGATTCGACCTTTATACATTTAAAAAGGTCCAGTGACATAATAGGTACCCTGATTAAGGTAATTTCATTCAAAGATTCAATCTTTTCTCATTAAAACACTCTTCGTGATGTCAAGGGAATCTCGAATAAGTTTAACTCAAAACTCCCATTTTCTTTCCAAGATTCAATCTTTACACATTAAAATGGTTTAGTGAAATTTTCATTCAAAGATTCAATCTGTGATCATTAAAACACTCTTCGGAACGTCAAAGGGAACTCGAATAAGTTTCTCTCAAAACTCTCATTTTCATTCAAAGATTCAATCTTTAGTGATAAAAACACCCTTCGCGACTTCATAGGTAACTCGAACAAGTGAAACTCAAAACTCTCATTTTCTTATAAAGATTTAATCTTGATACACTAAAAAGTTCTCGTGACATAATAGATACTTTGATTGAGGTAATTTCATTCAACGATTCAATCTTTACTCGTTAAAACACTCTTCGTGACTTCGTGACGTCAAAGTGATCTCGAACAAGTTTAACTCAAATCTCTCATTTTCTTTCAAAGATTCAACCCTTGTACATTGAAATGGTCTAGTGAAATAATAGGAACCTCGATTGAGGTATTTTCATTCAAAGATTCATTCTTTGGTCATTAAAACACTCTTCGGGACTTCACACGTGACCCGGAGAAGTTAAACTCAAAACTCTCATTTTCTTTCAGAGATTCAATCTTTATACATTGAAACGGTCTAGTGACAAAATAGGTATCTTGATTGAGGTTATTTCATTCAAACATTCAATCTTTACTCATTAAAAACTCTTCGTGACGTCAAAGGGATCTCGAATAAATTTAACTCAAAACTCTCATTTTGTTTAAAGGATTCTACCTTTATACATTTAAAAAGGTCCAGTGACATAATAGGTACCCTGATTAAGGTAATTTCATTCAAAGATTCAATCTTTTCTCATTAAAACACTCTTCGTGATGTCAAGGGGATCTCGAATAAGTTTAACTCAAAACTCCCATTTTCTTTCCAAGATTCAATCTTTACACATTAAAATGGTTTAGTGAAATTTTCATTCAAAGATTCAATCTTTGATCATTGAAACACTCTTCGGAACGTCAAAGGGAACTCGAATAAATTTCTCTCAAAACTCTCATTTTCATTCAAAGATTCAATCTTTAGTTATAAAAACACCCTTCGCGACTTCATAGGTAACTCGAACAAGTGAAACTCAAAACTCTCATTTTCTTACAAAGATTCAATCTTGATACACTAAAAAGTTCTCGTGACATAATAGATACTTTGATTGAGGTAATTTCATTCAACGATTCAATCTTTACTCGTTAAAACACTCTTCGTGACGTCAAAGTGATCTCGAACAAGTTTAACTCAAATCTCTCATTTTCTTTCAAAGATTCAACCCTTGTACATTGAAATGGTCTAGTGAAATAATAGGAACCTTGATAGTGGTATTTTCAATCAAAGATTCAATCTTTGATCATTAAAACACTCTTCGGGACGTCAATGGGAACTCGAATTAGTTCAACTGAAAACTCTCATTTTCTTTCAAAGATTCAATTTTTATACGTTAATAAGGTCTACTGACATATAGGTACCTTTATTGAGGTATTTTCATTCGAAGATTCGATCTTTAATCACTAAAACACTCTTCGCAACTCCATACGTCACTCAAATAAGTAAAACTCAAAACTATCATTTTCTTTCAAAGATTCAATCTTTATACGTTAAAAAGGTCTAGTGACATAATAGGTACCTCGATTCAGGTAATTTCATTCAAAGATTTAAACCTTACTCATTAAAACACCCTCCGTGACGTCAAAAGAATCTCGAATAAGTTTAACTCAAAACTCTTATTTTCTATCAAAGATTTTATCTTTATACATTAAAATGGTCTAGTGACATAAAAGGTACTTTGATTGAGGTATTTTCATTCAAAGATTCAATCTTTACTTATTAAAACACTCTTTGGGTCCTCAAAGGGAACTTGAATATGTTTTACTCAAAATTGTCATCCTCTTTCAAGATTCAATCTTTATACCTTAAAAAGGTCTAGTGACATAATCGGTACCTTGATTGAGGTGATTTGTTTCAACGATTCAATCTTTGCTCATTAAAACACTCTTCGTGACGTCAGAGGGATCTCGAATAAGTTTAACTCAAAACTCTCATTTTCTTTCAAAGATTTAATCTTTATACATTAAAATTGTCTATTGACATAGTAGGTACCTTGATTGAGGTATTTTCATTCAAAGTTTCAATCTTTACTCATTAAAACACTCTTCGGGATGTTTAAGGGATCTCGAATAAGTTTGACTCAAAACTCTCATTTTCATTCAAAGATTCAATCTTTAGAATTTTAAAAAGGTCTAATGACATAATAGGTACCTTTATAGAGGTATTTTTATTCAAAGATTCAATCTTTTGCCATTAAAACACTCTTTGCGACTTTATAGGTAACTTGAATAAGTTAAACTCAAAACTCTCACTTTCTTTCAAAGATTCAATCTTTATACAATAAAAAGGTCTACTGACCTAATAGGTAACTTGTTTGAGGTAATTTCATTAAAGATTCAATCTTTAGTCATTAAAATACTCTTCGTGACGTCAATGGGATATCGAATAAGTTTAACTCAAAACTCTAATTTTCTTTTTGAGATATAACTATATACGTTAAAGTGGTCGAGTGACATAATAGGTACCTTGATTTAGGTATTTTCATTCAAAGATTTAATCTTTACTCATTAAAACACTCTTCGGGACGTCAAAGGGAACTCGAATCAATTTAACTCAAAACTCTCATTTTCTTTCAAAGATTCAATCTTTATACATTAAAATGGTCCAGTAACATAATAAGCACCTTTGTTGAGGTATTTTCATTCAAACATTCAATCTTTAGTCATTAAGACGGCCTTCGCGACTTCATAGGTAACTCGAATAAGTTAAACTCAAAACTTTCATTTTCTTTCAAAGATTCCATCTTTATACATTAAAAAGGTCTAGTGACTTAGTAGGTACCTTGATTAAGCTAATTTTATTCAATGATCTTGTCTTTACTCATTAAAACACTCTTCATGACGTCAAAGGGATCTCAAATAAAGTTAACTCGAAACTCTCATTTTCGTTGAAAGATTTAATCTTTATAAATTAAAATCATCTAGTGACATAAAAAGTACCTTGATTGAGATAATTTCATTCAAAGATTCAATCTTTACTCATTAAAACACTCTTCGAGACGTCAAAGGGATCACGAATAAGTTTAACCCAAAACTCTCGTGTTCTTTCAAAAATTTGATCTTTATACATTAAAATGGTCTAGTGGCGTAATAGGTACCTTGATTTGATGTATTTTCATTCAAAGATTCAATCGTTACTCATTAAAACACTCCTCGCGACTTCATGCGTAACCCGAATAAGTTAAACTCAAAACTCTCATTTTCTTTCAAAGATTCAATCTTTATACATTAAAAAGGTCTAGTGACAGATTAGGAACCTTGATTGAGGTAATTTCATTCAAGGATTCAATCCTTACTCATTAAAACACTCTTCGTCACGTCGAAGTGTTCTCGAATAAGTTTAACTCAAAACTCTCATTTCTTTACAAAGATTTAATCTTTGTACATTAAAATGGTCTAGTGACATAATAGGTACCTCGATTGAGGTATTTTCATTCAAAGATTCATTCTTTGGTCATTAAAACACTCTTCGGGACTTCACACGTGACCCGGAGAAGTTAAACTCAAAACTCTCATTTTCTTTCAGAGATTCAATCTTTATACATTAAAATGGTCTAGTGACAAAATAGGTATCTTGATTGAGGTTATTTCATTCAAACATTCAATCTTTACTCATTAAAAACTCTTCGTGACGTCAAAGGGATCTCGAATAAATTTAACTCAAAACTCTCATTTTGTTTAAAGGATTCGACCTTTATACATTTAAAAAGGTCCAGTGACATAATAGGTACCCTGATTGAGGTAATTTCATTCAAAGATTTAATCTTTTCTCATTAAAACACTCTTCGTGATGTCAAGGGGATCTCGAATAAGTTTAACTCAAAACTCCCATTTTCTTTCCAAGATTCAATCTTTACACATTAAAATGGTTTAGTGAAATCACAGGTACCTTGATTGAGGTATTTTCATTCAAAGATTCAATCTTTGATCATTAAAACACTCTTCGGAACGTCAAAGGGAACTCGAATAAGTTTCTCTCAAAACTCTCATTTTCATTCAAAGATTCAATCTTTAGTTATAAAAACACCCTTCGCGACTTCATAGGTAACTCGAACAAGTGAAACTCAAAACTCTCATTTTCTTACAAAGATTCAATCTTGATACACTAAAAAGTTCTCGTGACATAATAGATACTTTGATTGAGGTAATTTCATTCAACGATTCAATCTTTACTCGTTAAAACACTCTTCATGACGTCAAAGTGACCTCGAACAAGTTTAACTCAAATCTCTCATTTTCTTTCAAAGATTCAACCCTTGTACATTGAAATGGTCTAGTGAAATAATAGGAACCTTGATAGAGGTATTTTCAATCAAAGATTCAATCTTTGATCATTAAAACACTCTTCGGGACGTCAATGGGAACTCGAATTAGTTCAACTGAAAACTCTCATTTTCTTTCAAAGATTCAATTTTTATACGTTAATAAGGTCTACTGACATATAGGTACCTTTATTGAGGTATTTTCATTCGAAGATTCGATCTTTAATCACTAAAACACTCTTCGCAACTCCATACGTCACTCAAATAAGTAAAACTCAAAACTATCATTTTCTTTCAAAGATTCAATCTTTATACGTTAAAAAGGTCTAGTGACATAATAGGTACCTCGATTCAGGTAATTTCATTCAAAGATTTAAACCTTACTCATTAAAACACTCTCCGTGACGTCAAAAGAATCTCGAATAAGTTTAACTCAAAACTCTTATTTTCTATCAAAGATTTTATCTTTATACATTAAAATGGTCTAGTGACATAAAAGGTACTTTGATTGAGGTATTTTCATTCAAAGATTCAATCTTTACTTATTAAAACACTCTTTGGGTCCTCAAAGGGAACTTGAATATGTTTTACTCAAAATTCTCATCCTCTTTCAAGATTCAATCTTTATACCTTGAAAAGGTCTAGTGACATAATCGGTACCTTGATTGAGGTGATTTGTTTCAAAGATTCAATCTTTGCTCATTAAAACACTCTTCGTGACGTCAGAGGGATCTCGAATAAGTTTAACTCAAAACTCTCATTTTCTTTCAAAGATTTAATCTTTATACATTAAAATTGTCTATTGACATAGTAGGTACCTTGATTGAGGTATTTTCATTCAAAGTTTCAATCTTTACTCATTAAAACACTCTTCGGGATGTTTAAGGGATCTCGAATAAGTTTGACTCAAAACTCTCATTTTCATTCAAAGATTCAATCTTTAGAATTTTAAAAAGCTCTAATGACATAATAGGTACCTTTATAGAGGTATTTTTATTCAAAGATTCAATCTTTTGCCATTAAAACACTCTTTGCGACTTTATAGGTAACTTGAATAAGTTAAACTCAAAACTCTCACTTTCTTTCAAAGATTCAATCTTTATACAATAAAAAGGTCTACTGACCTAATAGGTAACTTGTTTGAGGTAATTTCATTCAAAGATTCAATCTTTAGTCATTAAAATACTCTTCGTGACGTCAATGGGATATCGAATAAGTTTAACTCAAAACTCTAATTTTCTTTTAGAGATATAACTATATACGTTAAAGTGGTCGAGTGTCATAATAGGTACCTTGATTTAGGTATTTTCATTCAAAGATTTAATCTTTACTCATTAAAACACTCTTCGGGACGTCAAAGGGAACTCGAATAAATTTAACTCAAAACTCTCATTTTCTTTCAAAGATTCAATCTTTATACATTAAAGTGGTCCAGTGACATAATAAGCACCTTTGTTGAGGTATTTTCATTCAAACATTCAATCTTTAGTCATTAAGACGGCCTTCGCGACTTCATAGGTAACTCGAATAAGTTAAACTCAAAACTTTCATTTTCTTTCAAAGATTCCATCTTTATACATTAAAAAGGTCTAGTGACTTAGTAGGTACCTTGATTAAGCTAATTTTATTCAATGATCTTGTCTTTACTCATTAAAACACTCTTCATGACGTCAAAGGGATCTCAAATAAAGTTAACTCGAAACTCTCATTTTCGTTGAAAGATTTAATCTTTATAAATTAAAATCATCTAGTGACATAAAAAGTACCTTGATTAAGATAATTTCATTCAAAGATTCAATCTTTACTCATTAAAACACTCTTCGAGACGTCAAAGGGATCACGAATAAGTTTAACCCAAAACTCTCGTGTTCTTTCAAAAATTTGATCTTTATACATTAAAATGGTCTAGTGGCGTAATAGGTACCTTGATTTGATGTATTTTCATTCAAAGATTCAATCGTTACTCATTAAAACACTCCTCGCGACTTCATGCGTAACCCGAATAAGTTAAACTCAAAACTCTCATTTTCTTTCAAAGATTCAATCTTTATACATTAAAAAGGTCTAGTGACAGATTAGGAACCTTGATTGAGGTAATTTCATTCAAGGATTCAATCCTTACTCATTAAAACACTCTTCGTCACGTCGAAGTGTTCTCGAATAAGTTTAACTCAAAACTCTCATTTCTTAACAAAGATTTAATATTTGTACATTAAAATGGTCTAGTGACATAATAGGTACCTCGATTGAGGTATTTTCATTCAAAGATTCATTCTTTGGTCATTAAAACACTCTTCGGGACTTCACACGTGACCCGGAGAAGTTAAACTCAAAACTCTCATTTTCTTTTAGAGATTCAATCTTTATACATTAAAACGGTCTAGTGACAAAATAGGTATCTTGATTGAGGTTATTTCATTCAAACATTCAATCTTTACTCATTAAAAACTCTTCGTGACGTCAAAGGGATCTCGAATAAATTTAACTCAAAACTCTCATTTTGTTTAAAGGATTCGACCTTTATACATTTAAAAAGGTCCAGTGACATAATAGGTACCCTGATTAAGGTAATTTCATTCAAAGATTCAATCTTTTCTCATTAAAACACTCTTCGTGATGTCAAGGGAATCTCGAATAAGTTTAACTCAAAACTCCCATTTTCTTTCCAAGATTCAATCTTTACACATTAAAATGGTTTAGTGAAATTTTCATTCAAAGATTCAATCTTTGATCATTAAAACACTCTTCGGAACGTCAAAGGGAACTCGAATAAGTTTCTCTCAAAACTCTCATTTTCATTCAAAGATTCAATCTTTAGTTATAAAAACACCCTTCGCGACTTCATAGGTAACTCGAACAAGTGAAACTCAAAACTCTCATTTTCTTACAAAGATTCAATCTTGATACACTAAAAAGTTCTCGTGACATAATAGATACTTTGATTGAGGTAATTTCATTCAACGATTCAATCTTTACTCGTTAAAACACTCTTCGTGACGTCAAAGTGATCTCGAACAAGTTTAACTCAAACCTCTCATTTTCTTTCAAAGATTCAACCCTTGTACATTGAAATGGTCTAGTGAAATAATAGGAACCTTGATAGAGATATTTTCAATCGAAGATTCAATCTTTGATCATTAAAACACTCTTCGGGACGTCAATGGGAACTCGAATTAGTTCAACTGAAAACTCTCATTTTCTTTCAAAGATTCAATTTTTATACGTTAATAAGGTCTACTGACATATAGGTACCTTTATTGAGGTATTTTCATTCGAAGATTCGATCTTTAATCACTAAAACACTCTTCGCAACTCCATACTTCACTCAAATAAGTAAAACTCAAAACTATCATTTTCTTTCAACGATTCAATCTTTATATGTTAAAAAGGTCTAGTGACATAATAGGTACCTCGATTCAGGTAATTTCATTCAAAGATTTAAACCTTACTCATTAAAACACTCTCCGTGACGTCAAAAGAATCTCGAATAAGTTTAACTCAAAACTCTTATTTTCTATCAAAGATTTTATCTTTATACATTAAAATGGTCTAGTGACATAAAAGGTACTTTGATTGAGGTATTTTCATTCAAAGATTCAATCTTTACTTATTAAAACACTCTTTGGGTCCTCAAAGGGAACTTGAATATGTTTTACTCAAAATTGTCATCCTCTTTCAAGATTCAATCTTTATACCTTAAAAAGGTCTAGTGACATAATCGGTACCTTGATTGAGGTGATTTGTTTCAAAGATTCAATCTTTGCTCATTAAAACACTCTTCGTGACGTCAGAGGGATCTCGAATAAGTTTAACTCAAAACTCTCATTTTCTTTCAAAGATTTAATCTTTATACATTAAAATTGTCTATTGACATAGTAGGTGCCTTGATTGAGGTGTTTTCATTCAAAGATTCAATCTTTACTCATTAAAACACTCTTCGGGACGTTTAAGGGATCTTGAATAAGTTTGACTCAAAACTCTCATTTTCATTCAAAGATTCAATCTTTAGAATTTTAAAAAGGTCTAATGACATAATAGGTACCTTTATAGAGGTATTTTTATTCAAAGATTCAATCTTTTGCCATTAAAACACTCTTTGCGACTTCATAGGTAACTTGAATAAGTTAAACTCAAAACTCTCACTTTCTTTCAAAGATTCAATCTTTATACAATAAAAAGGTCTACTGACCTAATAGGTAACTTGTTTGAGGTAATTTCATTCAAAGATTCAATCTTTAGTCATTAAAATACTCTTCCTGACGTCAATGGGATATCGAATAAGTTTAACTCAAAACTCTAATTTTCTTTTAGAGATATAACTATATACGTTAAAGTGGTCGAGTGACATAATAGGTACCTTGATTTCGGTATTTTCATTCAAAGATTTAATCTTTACTCATTAAAACACTCTTCGGGACGTCAAAGGGAACTCGAATAAATTTAACTCAAAACTCTCATTTTCTTTCAAAGATTCAATCTTTATACATTAAAATGGTCCAGTGACATAATAAGCACCTTTGTTGAGGTATTTTCATTCAAACATTCAATCTTTAGTCATTAAGACGGCCTTCGCGACTTCATAGGTAACTCGAATAAGTTAAACTCAAAACTTTCATTTTCTTTCAAAGATTCCATCTTTATACATTAAAAAGGTCTAGTGACTTAGTAGGTACCTTGATTAAGCTAATTTTATTCAATGATCTTGTCTTTACTCATTAAACACTCTTCATGACGTCAAAGGGATCTCAAATAAAGTTAACTCGAAACTCTCATTTTCGTTGAAAGATTTAATCTTTATAAATTAAAATCATCTAGTGACATAAAAAGTACCTTGATTGAGATAATTTCATTCAAACATTCAATCTTTACTCATTAAAACACTCTTCGAGACGTCAAAGGGATCACGAATAAGTTTAACCCAAAACTCTCGTGTTCTTTCAAAAATTTGATCTTTATACATTAAAATGGTCTAGTGGCGTAATAGGTACCTTGATTTGATGTATTTTCATTCAAAGATTCAATCGTTACTCATTAAAACACTCCTCGCGACTTCATGCGTAACCCGAATAAGTTAAACTCAAAACTCTCATTTTCTTTCAAAGATTCAATCTTTATACATTAAAAAGGTCTAGTGACAGATTAGGAACCTTGATTGAGGTAATTTCATGCAAGGATTCAATCCTTACTCACTAAAACACTCTTCGTCACGTCGAAGTGTTCTCGAATAAGTTTAACTCAAAACTCTCATTTCTTAACAAAGATTTAATCTTTGTACATTAAAATGGTCTAGTGACATAATAGGTACCTCGATTGAGGTATTTTCATTCAAAGATTCATTCTTTGGTCATTAAAACACTCTTCGGGACTTCACACGTGACCCGGAGAAGTTAAACTCAAAACTCTCATTTTCTTTCAGAGATTCAATCTTTATACATTAAAACGGTCTAGTGACAAAATAGGTATCTTGATTGAGGTTATTTCATTCAAACATTCAATCTTTACTCATTAAAAACTCTTCGTGACGTCAAAGGGATCTCGAATAAATTTAACTCAAAACTCTCATTTTGTTTAAAGGATTCGACCTTTATACATATAAAAAGGTCCAGTGACATAATAGGTACCCTGATTGAGGTAATTTCATTCAAAGATTCAATCTTTTCTCATTAAAACACTCTTCGTGATGTCAAGGGGATCTCGAATAAGTTTAACTCAAAACTCCCATTTTCTTTCCAAGATTCAATCTTTACACATTAAAATGGTTTAGTGAAATCACAGGTACCTTGATTGAGGTATTTTCATTCAAAGATTCAATCTTTGATCATTAAAACACTCTTCGGAACGTCAAAGGGAACTCGAATAAGTTTCTCTCAAAACTCTCATATTCATTCAAAGATTCAATCTTTAGTTATAAAAACACCCTTCGCGACTTCATAGGTAACTCGAACAAGTGAAACTCAAAACTCTCATTTTCTTACAAAGATTCAATCTTGATACACTAAAAAGTTCTCGTGACATAATAGATACTTTGATTGAGGTAATTTCATTCAACGATTCAATCTTTACTCGTTAAAACACTCTTCGTGACGTCAAAGTGATCTCGAACAAGTTTAACTCAAATCTCTCATTTTCTTTCAAAGATTCAACCCTTGTACATTGAAATGGTCTAGTGAAATAATAGGAACCTTGATTGAGGTATTTTCAATCAAAGATTCAATCTTTGATCATTAAAACACTCTTCGGGACGTCAATGGGAACTCGAATTAGTTCGACTGAAAACTCTCATTTTCTTTCAAAGATTCAATTTTTATACGTTAATAAGGTCTGCTGACATATAGGTACCTTTATTGAGGTATTTTCATTCGAAGATTCGATCTTTAATCACTAAAACACTCTTCGCAACTCCATACGTCACTCAAATAAGTAAAACTCAAAACTATCATTTTCTTTCAAAGATTCAATCTTTATACGTTAAAAAGGTCTAGTGACATAATAGGTACCTCGATTCAGGTAATTTCATTCAAAGATTTAAACCGTACTCATTAAAACACTCTCCGTGACGTCAAAAGAATCTCGAATAAGTTTAACTCAAAACTCTTATTTTCTATCAAAGATTTTATCTTTATACATTAAAATGGTCTAGTGACATAAAAGGTACTTTGATTGAGGTATTTTCATTCAAAGATTCAATCTTTACTTATTAAAACACTCTTTGGGTCCTCAAAGGGAACTTGAATATGTTTTACTCAAAATTGTCATCCTCTTTCAAGATTCAATCTTTATACCTTAAAAAGGTCTAGTGACATAATCGGTACCTTGATTGAGGTGATTTGTTTCAAAGATTCAATCTTTGCTCATTAAAACACTCTTCGTGACGTCAGAGGGATCTCGAATAAGTTTAACTCAAAACTCTCATTTTCTTTCAAAGATTTAATCTTTATACATTAAAATTGTCTATTGACATAGTAGGTACCTTGATTGAGGTATTTTCATTCAAAGATTCAATCTTTACTCATTAAAACACTCTTCGGGACGTTTAAGGGATCTCGAATAAGTTTGACTCAAAACTCTCATTTTCATTCAAAGATTCAATCTTTAGAAATTTAAAAAGGTCTAATGACATAATAGGTACCTTTATAGAGGTATTTTTATTCAAAGATTCAATCTTTTGCCATTAAAACACTCTTTGCGACTTCATAGGTAACTTGAATAAGTTAAACTCAAAACTCTCACTTTCTTTCAAAGATTCAATCTTTATACAATAAAAAGGTCTACTGACCTAATAGGTAACTTGTTTGAGGTAATTTCGTTCAAAGATTCAATCTTTAGTCATTAAAATACTCTTCGTGACGTTAATGGGATATCGAATAAGTTTAACTCAAAACTCTAATTTTCTTTTAGAGATATAACTATAAACGTTAAAGTGGTCGAGTGACATAATAGGTACCTTGATTTAGGTATTTTCATTCAAAGATTTAATCTTTACTCATTAAAACACTCTTCGGGACGTCAAAGGGAACTCGAATAAATTTAACTCAAAACTCTCATTTTCTTTCAAAGATTCAATCTTTATACATTAAAATGGTCCAGTGACATAATAAGCACCTTTGTTGAGGTATTTTCATTCAAACATTCAATCTTTAGTCATTAAGACGGCCTTCGCGACTTCATAGGTAACTCGAATAAGTTAAACTCAAAACTTTCATTTTCTTTCAAAGATTCCATCTTTATACATTAAAAAGGTCTAGTGACTTAGTAGGTACCTTGATTAAGCTAATTTTATTCAATGATCTTGTCTTTACTCATTAAAACACTCTTCATGACGTCAAAGGGATCTCAAATAAAGTTAACTCGAAACTCTCATTTTCGTTGAAAGATTTAATCTTTATAAATTAAAATCATCTAGTGACATAAAAAGTACCTTGATTGAGATAATTTCATTCAAAGATTCAATCTTTACTCATTAAAACACTCTTCGAGACGTCAAAGGGATCACGAATAAGTTTAACCCAAAACTCCCGTGTTCTTTCAAAAATTTGATCTTTATACATTAAAATGGTCTAGTGGCGTAATAGGTACCTTGATTTGATGTATTTTCATTCAAAGATTCAATCGTTACTCATTAAAACACTCCTCGCGACTTCATGCGTAACCCGAATAAGTTAAACTCAAAACTCTCATTTTCTTTCAAAGATTCAATCTTTATACATTAAAAAGGTCTAGTGACAGATTAGGAACCTTGATTGAGGTAATTTCATTCAAGGATTCAATCCTTACTCATTAAAACACTCTTCGTCACGTCGAAGTGTTCTCGAATAAGTTTAACTCAAAACTCTCATTTCTTAACAAAGATTTAATCTTTGTACATTAAAATGGTCTAGTGACATAATAGGTACCTCGATTGAGGTATTTTCATTCAAAGATTCATTCTTTGGTCATTAAAACACTCTTCGGGACTTCACACGTGACCCGGAGAAGTTAAACTCAAAACTCTCATTTTCTTTAAGAGATTCAATCTTTATACATTAAAACGGTCTAGTGACAAAATAGGTATCTTGATTGAGGTTATTTCATTCAAACATTCAATCTTTACTCATTAAAAACTCTTCGTGACGTCAAAGGGATCTCGAATAAATTTAACTCAAAATTCTCATTTTGTTTAAAGGATTCGACCTTTATACATATAAAAAGGTCCAGTGACATAATAGGTACCCTGATTGAGGTAATTTCATTCAAAGATTCAATCTTTTCTCATTAAAACACTCTTCGTGATGTTAAGTGGATCTCGAATAAGTTTAACTCAAAACTCCCATTTTCTTTCCAAGATTCAATCTTTACACATTACAATGGTTTAGTGAAATCACAGGTACCTTGATTGAGGTATTTTCATTCAAAGATTCAATCTTTGATCATTAAAACACTCTTCGGAACGTCAAAGGGAACTCGAATAAGTTTCTCTCAAAACTCTCATATTCATTCAAAGATTCAATCTTTAGTTATAAAAACACCCTTCGCGACTTCATAGGTAACTCGAACAAGTGAAACTCAAAACTCTCATTTTCTTACAAAGATTCAATCTTGATACACTAAAAAGTTCTCGTGACATAATAGATACTTTGATTGAGGTAATTTCATTCAACGATTCAATTTTTACTCGTTAAAACACTCTTCGTGACGTCAAAGTGATCTCGAACAAGTTTAACTCAAATCTCTCATTTTCTTTCAAAGATTCAACCCTTGTACATTGAAATGGTCTAGTGAAATAATAGGAACCTTGATAGAGGTATTTTCAATCAAAGATTCAATCTTTGATCATTAAAACACTCTTCGGGACGTCAATGGGAACATGAATTAGTTCAACTGAAAACTCTCATTTTCTTTCAAAGATTCAATTTTTATACGTTAATAAGGTCTACTGACATATAGGTACCTTTATTGAGGTATTTTCATTCGAAGATTCGATCTTTAATCACTAAAACACTCTTCGTAACTCCATACGTCACTCAAATAAGTAAAACTCAAAACTATCATTTTCTTTCAAAGATTCAACCTTTATACGTTAAAAAGGTCTAGTGACATAATAGGTACCTAGATTCAGGTAATTTCATTCAAAGATTTAAACCTTACTCATTAAAACACTCTCCGTGACGTCAAAAGAATCTCGAATAAGTTTAACTCAAAACTCTTATTTTCTATCAAAGATTTTATCTTTATACATTAAAATAGTCTAGTGACATAAAAGGTACTTTGATTGAGGTATTTTCATTCAAAGATTCAATCTTTACTTATTAAAACACTCTTTGGGTCCTCAAAGGGAACTTGAATATGTTTTACTCAAAATTCTCATCCTCTTCCAAGATTCAATCTTTATACCTTAAAAAGGTGTAGTGACATAATCGGTACCTTGATTGAGGTGATTTGTTTCAAAGATTCAATCTTTGCTCATTAAAACACTCTTCTTGACGTCAGAGTGATCTTGAATAAGTTTAACTCAAAACTCTCATTTTCTTTCAAAGATTTAATCTTTATAAATTAAAATTGTCTATTGACATAGTAGGTACCTTGATTGAGGTATTTTCATTCAAAGATTCAATCTTTACTCATTAAAACACTCTACGGGACGTTAAAGGGGTCTCGAATAAGTTTGACTCAAAACTCTCATTTTCATTCAAAGATTCAATCTTTAGAAATTTAAAAAGATCTAATGACATAATAGGTACCTTTATAGAGGTATTTTTATTCAAAGATTCAATCTTTTGCCATTAAAACACTCTTTGCGACTTCATAGGTAACTTGAATAAGTTAAACTCAAAACTCTCACTTTCTTTCAAATATTCAATCTTTATACAATAAAAAGGTCTACTGACCTAATAGGTAACTTGTTTGAGGTAATTTCATTCAAAGATTCAATCTTTAGTCATTAAAATACTCTTCGTGACGTCAATGGGATATCGAATAAGTTTAACTCAAAACTCTAATTTTCTTTTTGAGATATAACTATATACGTTAAAGTGGTCGAGTGACAAAATAGGTACCTTGATTTAGGTATTTTCATTCAAAGATTTAATCTTTACTCATTACAACACTCTTCGGGACGTCAAAGGGAACTCGAATAAATTTAACTCAAAACTCTCATTTTCTTTCAAAGATTCAATCTTTATACATTAAAGTGGTCCAGTGACATAATAAGCACCTTTGTTGAGGTATTTTCATTCAAACATTCAATCTTTAGTCATTAAGACGACCTTCGCGACTTCATAGGTAACTCGAATAAGTTAAACTCAAAACTTTCATTTTCTTTCATAGATTCCATCTTTATACATTAAAAAGGTCTAGTGACTTAGTAAGTACCTTGATTAAGCTAATTTTATTCAATGATCTTGCCTTTACTCATTAAAACACTCTTCATGACGTCAAAGGGATCTTAAATAAAGTTAACTCGAGACTCTCATTTTCGTTGAAAGATTTAATCTTTATAAATTAAAATCATATAGTGACATAAAAAGTACATTGATTGAGATAATTTCATTCAAAGATTCAATCTTTACTCATTAAAACACTCTTCGAGACGTCAAAGGGATCACGAATAAGTTTAACCCAAAACTCTCGTGTTCTTTCAAAAATTTGATCTTTATACATTAAAATGGTCTAGTGGCGTAATAGGTACCTTGATTTGATGTATTTTCATTCAAAAATTCAATCGTTACTCATTAAAACACTCCTCGTGACTTCATGCGTAACCCGAAGAAGTTAAACTCAAAACTCTCATTTTCTTTCAAAGATTCAATCTTTATACATTAAAAAGGTCTAGTGACAGATTAGGAACCTTGATTGAGGTAATTTCATTCAAGGATTCAATCCTTACTCATTAAAACACTCTTCGTCACGTCGAAGTGTTCTCGAATAAGTTTAACTCAAAACTCTCATTTCTTAACAAAGATTTAATCTTTGTACATTAAAATGGTCTAGTGACATAATAGGTACCTCGATTGAGGTATTTTCATTCAAAGATTCATTCTTTGGTCATTAAAACACTCTTCGGGACTTCACACGTGACCCGGAGAAGTTAAACTCAAAACTCTCATTTTCTTTCAGAGATTCAATCTTTATACATTAAAACGGTCTAGTGACAAAATAGGTATCTTGATTGAGGTTATTTCATTCAAACATTCAATCTTTACTCATTAAAAACTCTTCGTGACGTCAAAGGGATCTCGAATAAATTTAACTCAAAACTCTCATTTTGTTTAAAGGATTCGACCTTTATACATTTAAAAAGGTCCAGTGACATAATAGGTACCCTGATTGAGGTAATTTCATTCAAAGATTCAATTTTTTCTCATTAAAACACTCTTCGTGATGTCAAGGGGATCTCGAATAAGTTTAACTCAGAACTCCCATTTTCTTTCAAAGATTCAATCTTTACACATTAAAATGGTTTAGTGAAATCACAGGTACCTTGATTGAGGTATTTTCATTCAAAGATTCAATCTTTGATCATTAAAACACTCTTCAGAACGTCAAAGGGAACTCGAATAAGTTTCTCTCAAAACTGTCATTTTCTTCAAAGATTCAATCTTTAGTTATAAAAACACCCTTCGCGACTTCATAGGTAACTCGAACAAGTGAAACTAAAAACTCTCATTTTCTTACAAAGATTCAATCTTGATACACTAAAAAGTTCTCGTGACAAAATAGATACTTTGATTGAGGTAATTTCATTCAACGATTCAATCTTTACTCGTTAAAACACTCTTCGTGACGTCAAAGTGATCTCGAACAAGTTTAACTCAAATCTCTCATTTTCTTTCAAAGATTCAACCCTTGTACATTGAAATGGTCTAGTGAAATAATAGGAACCTTGATAGAGGTATTTTCAATCAAAGATTCAATCTTTGATCATTAAAACACTCTTCGGGACGTCAAAGGGAACTCGAATTAGTTCAACTGAAAACTCTCATTTTCTTTCAAAGATTCAATTTTTATACGTTAATAAGGTCTACTGACATATAGGTACCTTTATTGAGGTATTTTCATTCGACGATTCGATCTTTAATCACTAAAACACTCTTCGCAACTCCATACGTCACTCAAATAAGTAAAACTCAAAACTATCATTTTCTTTCAAAGATTCAATCTTTATACGTTAAAAAGGTCTAGTGACATAATAGGTACCTTGATTCAGGTAATTTCATTCAAAGATTTGAACCTTACTCATTAAAACACTCTCCGTGACGTCAAAAGAATCTCGAATAAGTTTAACTCAAAACTCTTATTTTCTATCAAATATTTTATCTTGATACATTAAAATGGTCTAGTGACATAAAAGGTACTTTGATTGAGGTATTTTCATTCAAAGATTCAATCTTTACTTATTAAAACACTCTTTGGGTCCTCAAAGGGAACTTGAATATGTTTTACTCAAAATTCTCATCCTCTTTCAAGATTCAATCTTTATACCTTAAAAAGGTCGACTGACATAATCGGTACCTTGATTGAGGTGATTTGTTTCAAAGATTCAATCTTTGCTCATTAAACACTCTTCGTGACGTCAGAGGGATCTCGAATAAGTTTAACTCAAAACTTTCATTTTCTTTCAAAGATTTAATCTTTATACATTAAAATTGTCTATTGACATAGTAGGTACCTTGATCGAGGTATTTTCATTCAAAGATTCAATCTTTACTCATTAAAACACTCTTCGGGACGTTAAAGGGATCTCGAATAAGTTTGACTGAAAACTCTCATTTTCATTCAAAGATTTAATCTTTAGAAATTTAAAAAGGTCTAATAACATAATAGGTACCTTTATAGAGGTATTTTTATTCAAAGATTCAATCTTTTGCCATTAAAACACTCTTTGCGACTTCATAGGTAACTTGAATAAGTTAAACTCAAAACTCTCACTTTCTTTCAAAGATTCAATCTTTATACAATAAAAAGGTCTACTGACCTAATAGGTAACTTGTTTGAGGTAATTTCATTCAAAGATTCAATCTTTAGTCATTAAAATACTCTTTGTGACGTCAATGGGATATCGAATAAGTTTAACTCAAAACTCTAATTTTCTTTTTGAGATATAACTATATACGTTAAAGTGGTCAAGTGACATAATAGGTACCTTGATTTAGGTATTTTCATTCAAAGATTTAATCTTTACTCATTAAAACACCCTTCGGGACGTCAAAGGGAACTCGAATAAATTTAACTCAAAACTCTCATTTTCTTTCAAAGATTCAATCTTTATACATTAAAGTGGTCCAGTGACATAATAAGCACCTTTGTTGAGGTATTTTCATTCAAACATTCAATCTTTAGTCATTAAGACGGCCTTCGCGACTTCATAGGTAACTCGAATAAGTTAAACTCAAAACTTTCATTTTCTTTCAAAGATTCCATCTTTATACATTAAAAAGGTCTAGTGACTTAGTAGGTACCTTGATTAAGCTAATTTTATTCAATGATCTTGTCTTTACTCATTAAAACACTTTCCATGACGTCAAAGGGATCTTAAACAAAGTTAACTCGAGACTCTCATTTTCGTTGAAAGATTTAATCTTTATAAATCAAAATCATCTAGTGACATAAAAAGTACCTTGATTGAGATAATTTCATTCAAAGATTCAATCTTTACTCATTAAAACACTCTTCGAGACGTCAAAGGGATCACGAATAAGTTTAACCCAAAACTCTCGTGTTCTTTCAAAAATTTGATCTTTATACATTAAAATGGTCTAGTGGCGTAATAGGTACCTTGATTTGATGTATTTTCATTCAAAGATTCAATCGTTACTCATTAAAACACTCCTCGCGACTTCATGCGTAACCCGAATAAGTTAAACTCAAAACTCTCATTTTCTTTCAAAGATTCAATCTTTATACATTAAAATGGTCCAGTGACATAATAAGCACCTTTGTTGAGGTATTTTCATTCAAACATTCAATCTTTAGTCATTAAGACGGCCTTCGCGACTTCATAGGTAACTCAAATAAGTTAAACTCAAAACTTTCATTTCTTTCAAAGTTTCCATCTTTATACATTAAAAAGTTCTAGTGACTTAGTAGGTACCCTGATTAAGCTAATTTTATTCAATGATCTTGTCTTTACTCATTAAAACACTCTTCATGACGTCAAAGGGATCTCAAGTAAAGTTAACTCGAAACTCTCATTTTCGTTGAAAGATTTAATCTATATAAATTAAAATCATCTAGTGACATAAAAAGTACCTTGATTGAGATAATTTCATTCAAAGATTCAATCTTTACTCATTAAAACACTCTTCGAGACGTCAAAGGGATCACGAATAAGTTTAACCCAAAACTCTCGTGTTCTTTCAAAAATTTGATCTTTATACATTAAAATGGTCTAGTGGCGTAATAGGTACCTTGATTTGATGTATTTTCATTCAAAGATTCAATCGTTACTCATTAAAACACTCCTCGCGACTTCATGCGTAACCCGAATAAGTTAAACTCAAAACTCTCATTTTCTTTCAAAGATTCAATCTTTATACATTAAAAAGGTCTAGTGACAGATTAGGAACCTTGATTGAGATAATTTCATTCAAGGATTCAATCCTTACTCATTAAAACACTCTTCGTCACGTCGAAGTGTTCCCGAATAATTTTAACTCAAAACTTTCATTTCTTAACAAAGATTTAATCTTTGTGCATTAAAATGGTCTAGTGACATAATAGGTACCCCGATTGAGGTATTTTCATTCAAAGATTCATTCTTTGGTCATTAAAACACTCTTCGGGACTTCACACGTGACCCGGAGAAGTTAAACTCAAAACTCTCATTTTCTTTCAGAGATTCAATCTTTATAATGTTCATTCGGCTGGTCCCATACGCTGGACAGATTCAACAGCATTAAAACGGTCTAGTGACAAAATAGGTATCTTGATTGAGGTTATTTCATTCAAACATTCAATCTTTACTCATTAAAAACTCTTCGTGACGTCAAAGGGATCTCGAATAAATTTAACTCAAAACTCTCATTTTGTTTAAAGGATTCGACCTTTATACATATAAAAAGGTCCAGTGACATAATAGGTACCCTGATTGAGGTAATTTCATTCAAAGATTCAATCTTTTCTCATTAAAACACTCTTCGTGATGTCAAGGGGATCTCGAATAAGTTTAACTCAAAACTCCCATTTTCTTTCCAAGATTCAATCTTTACACATTAAAATGGTTTAGTGAAATCATAGGTACCTTGATTGAGGTACTTTAATTCAAAGATTCAATCTTTGATCATTAAAACACTCTTCGGAACGTCAAAGGGAACTCGAATAAGTTTCTCTCAAAACTCTCATTTTCGTTCAAAGATTCAATCTTTAGTTATAAAAACACCCTTCGCAACTTCATAGGTAACTCGAACAAGTGAAACTCAAAACTCTCATTTTCTTACAAAGATTCAATCTTAATACACTAAAAAGTTCTCGTGACATAATAGATACTTTGATTGAGGTAATTTCATTCAACGATTCAATTTTTACTCGTTAAAACACTCTTCGTGACGTCAAAGTGATCTCGAACAAGTTTAACTCAAATCTCTCATTTTCTTTCAAAGATTCAACCCTTGTACATTGAAATGGTCTAATGAAATAATAGGAACCTTGATAGAGGTATTTTCAATCAAAGATTCAATCTTTGATCATTAAAACACTCTTCGGGACGTCAATGGGAACTCGAATTAGTTCAACTGAAAACTCTCATTTTCTTTCAAAGATTCAATTTTTATACGTTAATAAGGTCTACTGACATATAGGTACCTTTATTGAGGTATTTTCATTCGAAGATTCGATCTTTAATCACTAAAACACTCTTCGTAACTCCATACGTCACTCAAATAAGTAAAACTCAAAACTATCATTTTCTTTCAAAGATTCAACCTTTATACGTTAAAAAGGTCTAGTGACATAATAGGTACCTCGATTCAGGTAATTTCATTCAAAGATTTAAACCTTACTCATTAAAACACTCTCCGTGACGTCAAAAGAATCTCGAATAAGTTTAACTCAAAACTCTTATTTTCTATCAAAGATTTTATCTTTATACATTAAAATGGTCTAGTGACATAAATGGTACCTTGATTGAGGTATTTTCATTCAAAGATTCAATCTTTACTTATTAAAACAATCTTTGGGTCCTCAAAGGGAACTTGAATATGTTTTACTCAAAATTCTCATCCTCTTCCAAGATTCAATCTTTATACCTTAAAAAGGTGTAGTGACATAATCGGTACCTTGATTGAGGTGATTTGTTTCAAAGATTCAATCTTTGCTCATTAAAACACTCTTCTTGAAGTCAGAGGGATCTTGAATAAGTTTAACTCAAAACTCTCATTTTCTTTCAAAGATTTAATCTTTATACATTAAAATTGTCTATTGACATAGTAGGTACCTTGATTGAGGTATTTTCATTCAAAGATTCAATCTTTACTCATTAAAACACTCTACGGGACGTTAAAGGGGTCTCGAATAAGTTTGACTCAAAACTCTCATTTTCATTCAAAGATTCAATCTTTAGAAATTTAAAAAGATCAAATGACATAATAGGTACCTTTATAGAGGTATTTTTATTCAAAGATTCAATCTTTTGCCATTAAAACACTCTTTGCGACTTCATAGGTAACTTGAATAAGTTAAACTCAAAACTCTCACTCTCTTTCAAATATTCAATCTTTATACAATAAAAAGGTCTACTGACCTAATAGGTAACTTGTTTGAGGTAATTTCATTCAAAGATTCAATCTTTAGTCATTAAAATACTCTTCGTGACGTCAATGGGATATCGAATAATTTTAACTCAAAACTCTAATTTTCTTTTTGAGATATAACTATATACGTTAAAGTGGTCGAGTGACAAAATAGGTACCTTGATTTAGGTATTTTCATTCAAAGATTTAATCTTTACTCATTACAACACTCTTCGGGACGTCAAAGGGAACTCGAATAAATTTAACTCAAAACTCTCATTTTCTTTCAAAGATTCAATCTTTATACATTAAAGTGGTCCAGTGACATAATAAGCACCTTTGTTGTGGTATTTTCATTCAAACATTCAATCTTTAGTCATTAAGACGGCCTTCGCGACTTCATAGGTAACTCGAATAAGTTAAACTCAAAACTTTCATTTTCTTTCATAGATTCCATCTTTATACATTAAAGAGGTCTAGTGACTTAGTAAGTACCTTGATTAAGCTAATTTTATTCAATGATCTTGCCTTTACTCATTAAAACACTCTTCATGACGGCAAAGGGATCTTAAATAAAGTTAACTCGAGACTCTCATTTTCGTTGAAAGATTTAATCTTTATAAATTAAAATCATCTAGTGACATAAAAAGTACCTTGATTGAGATAATTTCATTCGAAGATTCAATCTTTACTCATTAAAACACTCTTCGAGACGTCAAAGGGATCACGAATAAGTTTAACCCAAAACTCCCGTGTTCTTTCAAAAATTTGATCTTTATACATTAAAATGGTCTAGTGGCGTAATAGGTACCTTGATTTGATGTATTTTCATTCAAAGATTCAATCGTTACTCATTAAAACACTCCTCGTGACTTCATGCGTAACCTGAATAAGTTAAACTCAAAACTCTCATTTTCTTTCAAAGATTCAATCTTTATACATTAAAAAGGTCTAGTGACAGATTAGGAACCTTGATTGAGGTAATTTCATTCAAGGATTCAATCCTTACTCATTAAAACACTCTTCGTCACGTCGAAGTGTTCTCGAATAAGTTTAACTCAAAACTCTCATTTCTTAACAAAGATTTAATCTTTGTACATTAAAATGTTCTAGTGACATAATAGGTACCTCGATTGAGGTATTTTCATTCAAAGATTTATTCTTTGGTCATTAAAACACTCTTCGGGACTTCACACATGACCCGGAGAAGTTAAACTCAAAACTCTCATTTCCTTTCAGAGATTCAATCTTTATACATTGAAACGGTCTAGTGACAAAATAGGTATCTTGATTGAGGTTATTTCATTCAAACATTCAATCTTTACTCATTAAAAACTCTTCGTGACGTCAAAGGGATCTCGAATAAATTTAACTCAAAACTCTCATTTTGTTTAAAGGATTCGACCTTTATACATTTAAAAAGGTCCAGTGACATAATAGGTACCCTGATTGAGGTAATTTAATTCAAAGATTCAATCTTTTCTCATTAAAACACTCTTCGTGATGTCAAGGGGATCTCGAATAAGTTTAACTCAAAACTCCCATTTTCTTTCAAAGATTCAATCTTTACACAATAAAATGGTTTAGTGAAATCACAGGTACCTTGATTGAGGTATTTTCATTCAAAGATTCAATCTTTGATCATTAAAACACTCTTCGGAACGTCAAAGGGAACTCGAATAAGTTTCTCTCAAAACTCTCATTTTCATTCAAAGATTCAATCTTTAGTTATAAAAACACCCTTCGCGACTTCATAGGTAACTCGAACAAGTGAAACTCAAAATTCTCATTTTCTTACAAAGATTGAATCTTGATACACTAAAAAGTTCTCGTGACATAATAGATACTTTGATTGAGGTAATTTCATTCAACGATTCAATCTTTACTCGTTAAAACACTCTTCGTGACGTCAAAGTGATCTCGAACATGTTTAACTCAAATCTCTCATTTTCTTTCAAAGATTCAACCCTTGTACATTGAAATGGTCTAGTGAAATAATAAGAACCGTGATAGAGGTATTTTCAATCAAAGATTCAATCTTTGATCATGAAAACACTCTTCGGGACGTCAAAGGGAACTCGAATTAGTTCAACTGAAAACTCTCATTTTCTTTCAAAGATTCAATTTTTATACGTTAATAAAGTCTACTGACATATAGGTACCTTTATTGAGGTATTTTCATTCGAAGATTCGATCTTTAATCACTAAAACACTCTTCGCAACTCCATACGTCACTCAAATAAGTAAAACTCAAAACTATCATTTTCTTTCAAAGATTCAATCTTTATACGTTAAAAAGGTCTAGTGACATAATAGGTACCTCGATTCAGGTAATTTCATTCAAAGATTTAAACCTTACTCATTAAAACACTCTCCGTGACGTCAAAAGAATCTCGAATAAGTTTAACTCAAAACTCTTATTTTCTATCAAATATTTTATCTTGATACATTAAAATGGTCTAGTGACATAAAAGGTACTTTGATTGAGGTATTTTCATTCAAAGATTCAATCTTTACTTATTAAAACACTCTTTGGGTCCTCAAAGGGAACTTGAATATGTTTTACTCAAAATTCTAATCCTCTTTCAAGATTCAATCTTTATACCTTAAAAAGGTCGAGTGACATAATCGGTACCTTGATTGAGGTGATTTGTTTCAAAGATTCAATCTTTGCTCATTAAACACTCTTCGTGACGTCAGAGGGATCTCGAATAAGTTTAACTCAAAACTCTCATTTTTTTTCAAAGATTTAATCTTTATACATTAAAATTGTCTATTCACATAGTAGGTACCTTGATTGAGGTATTTTCATTCAAAGATTCAATCTTTACTCATTAAAACACTCTTCGGGACGTTAAAGGGATCTCGAATAAGTTTGACTCAAAACTCTCATTTTCATTCAAAGATTCAACCTTTAGAAATTTAAAAAGGTCTAATGACATAATAGGTACCTTTATAGAGGTATTTTTATTCAAAGATTCAATCTTTTGCCATTAAAACACTCTTTGCGACTTCATAGGTAACTTGAAAAAGTTAAACTCAAAACTCTCACTTTCTTTCAAAGATTCAATCTTTATACAATAAAAAGGTCTACTGACCTAATAGGTAACTTGTTTGAGGTAATTTCATTCAAAGATTCAATCTTTAGTCATTAAAATACTCTTCGTGACGTCAATGGGATATCGAATAAGTTTAACTCAAAACTCTAATTTTCTTTTTGAGATATAACTATATACGTTAAAGTGGTCGAGTGACATAATAGGTACCTTGATTTAGGTATTTTCATTCAAAGATTTAATCTTTACTCATTAAAACACTCTTCGGGACGTCAAAGGGAACTCGAATAAATTTAACTCAAAACTCTCATTTTCTTTCAAAGATTTAATCTTTATACATTAAAGTGGTCCAGTGACATAATAAGCACCTTTGTTGAGGTATTTTCATTCAAACATTCAATCTTTAGTCATTAAGACGGCCTTCGCGACTTCATAGGTAACTCGAATAAGTTAAACTCAAAACTTTCATTTTCTTTCAAAGATTCCATCTTTATACATTAAAAAGGTCTAGTGACTTAGTAGGTACCTTGATTAAGCTAATTTTATTCAATGATCTTGTCTTTACTCATTAAAACACTCTTCATGACGTCAAAGGGATCTTAAATAAAGTTAACTCGAGACTCTCATTTTCGTTGAAAGATTTAATCTTTATAAATTAAAATCATCTAGTGACATAAAAAGTACCTTGATTGAGATAATTTCATTCAAAGATTCAATCTTTACTCATTAAAACACTCTTCGAGACGTCAAAGTGATCACGAATAAGTTTAACCCAAAACTCTCGTGTTCTTTCAAAAATTTGATCTTTATACATTAAAATGGTCTAGTGGCGTAATAGGTACCTTGATTTGATGTATTTTCATTCAAAGATTCAATCGTTACTCATTAAAACACTCCTCGTGACTTCATGCGTAACCCGAATAAGTTAAACTCAAAACTCTCATTTTCTTTCAAAGATTCAATCTTTATACATTAAAAAGGTCTAGTGACAGATTAGGAACCTTGATTGAGGTAATTTCCTTCAAGGATTCAATCCTTACTCATTAAAACACTCTTCGTCACGTCGAATTGTTCTCGAATAAGTTTAACTCAAAACTCTCATTTCTTAACAAAGATTTAATCTTTGTACATTAAAATGGTCTAGTGACATAATAGGTACCTCGATTGAGGTATTTTCATTCAAAGATTCATTTTTTGGTCATTAAAACACTCTTCGGGACTTCACACGTGACCCGGAGAAGTTAAACTCAAAACTCTCATTTTCTTTCAGAGATTCAATCTTTATACATTAAAACGGTCTAGTGACAAAATAGGTATCTTGATTGAGGTTATTTCATTCAAACATTCAATCTTTACTCATTAAAAACTCTTCGTGACGTTAAAGGGATCTCGAATAAATTTAACTCAAAACTCTCATTTTGTTTAAAGGATTCGACCTTTATACATTTAAAAAGGTCCAGTGACATAATAGGTACCCTGATTGAGGTAATTTCATTCAAAGATTCAATCTTTTCTCATTAAAACACTCTTCGTGATGTCAAGGGGATCTCGAATAAGTTTAACTCAAAACTCCCATTTTCTTTCAAAGATTCAATCTTTACACATTAAAATGGTTTAGTGAAATCACAGGTACCTTGATTGAGGTATTTTCATTCAAAGATTCAATCTTTGATCATTAAAACACTCTTCGGAACGTCAAAGGGAACTCGAATAAGTTTCTCTCAAAACTCTCATTTTCATTCAAAGATTCAATCTTTTGTTATAAAAACACCCTTCGCGACTTCATAGGTAACTCGAACAAGTGAAACTCAAAACTCTCATGTTCTTACAAAGATTCAATCTTGATACACTAAAAAGTTCTCGTGACATAATAGATACTTTGATTGAGGTAATTTTATTCAACGATTCAATCTTTACTCGTTAAAACACTCTTCGTGACGTCAAAGTGATCTCGAACAAGTTTAACTCAAATCTCTCATTTTCTTTCAAAGATTCAACCCTTGTACATTGAAATGGTCTAGTGAAATAATAGGAACCTTGATAGAGGTATTTTCAATCAAAGATTCAATCTTTGATCATTAAAACACTCTTCAGGACGTCAAAGGGAACTCGAATTTGTTCAACTGAAAACTCTCATTTTCTTTCAAAGATTCAATTTTTATACGTTAATAAGGTCTACTGACATATAGGTACCTTTATTGAGGTATTTTCATTCGAAGATTCGATCTTTAATCACTAAAACACTCTTCGCAACTCCATACGTCACTCAAATAAGTAAAACTCAAAACTATCATTTTCTTTCAAAGATTCAATCTTTATACGTTAAAAAGGTCTAATGACATAATAGGTACCTCGATTCAGGTAATTTCATTCAAAGATTAAACCTTACTCATTAAAACACTCTCCGTGACGTCAAAAGAATCTCGAATAAGTTTAACTCAAAACTCTTATTTTCTATCAAATATTTTATCTTGATACATTAAAATGGTCTAGTGACATAAAAGGTACTTTGATTGAGGTATTTTCATTCAAAGATTCAATCTTTACTTATTAAAACACTCTTTGGGTCCTCAAAGGGAACTTGAATATGTTTTACTCAAAATTCTCATCCTCGTTCAAGATTCAATCTTTATACTTTAAAAAGGTCGAGTGACATAATCGGTACCTTGATTGAGGTGATTTGTTTCAAAGATTCAATCTTTGCTCATTAAACACTCTTCGTGACGTCAGAGGTATCTCGAATAAGTTAAACTCAAAACTCTCATTTTCTTTCAAAGATTTAATCTTTATACATTAAAATTGTCTATTGACATAGTAGGTACCTTGATTGAGGTATTTTCATTCAAAGATTCAATCTTTACTCATTAAAACACTCTTCGGGACGTTAAAGGGATCTCGAATAAGTTTGACTCAAAACTCTCATTTTCACTCAAAGATTCAATCTTTAGAAATTTAAAAAGGTCTAATGACATAATAGGCACCTTTATAGAGGTATTTTTATTCAAAGATTCAATCTTTTGCCATTAAAACACTCTTTGCGACTTCATAGGTAACTTGAATAAGTTAAACTCAAAACTCTCACTTTCTTTCAAAGATTCAATCTTTATACAATAAAAAGGTCTACTGACCTAATAGGTAACTTGTTTGAGGTAATTTCATTCAAAGATTCAATCTTTAGTCATTAAAATACTCTTCGTGACGTCAATGGGATATCGAATAAGTTTAACTCAAAACTCTAATTTTCTTTTTGAGATATAACTATATACGTTAAAGTGGTCGAGTGACATAATAGGTACCTTGATTTAGGTATTTTCATTCAAAGATTTAATCTTTACTCATTAAAACACTCTTCGGGACGTCAAAGGGAACTCGAATAAATTTAACTCAAAACTCTCATTTTCTTTCAAAGATTTAATCTTTATACATTAAAGTGGTCCAGTGACATAATAAGCACCTTTGTTGAGGTATTTTCATTCAAACATTCAATCTTTAGTCATTAAGACGGCCTTCGCGACTTCATAGGTAACTCGAATAAGTTAAACTCAAAACTTTCATTTTCTTTCAAAGATTCCATCTTTATACATTAAAAAGGTCTAGTGACTTAGTAGGTACCTTGATTAAGCTAATTTTATTCAATGATCTTGTCTTTACTCATTAAAACACTCTTCATGACGTCAAAGGGATCTTAAATAAAGTTAACTCGAGACTCTCATTTTCGTTGAAAGATTTAATCTTTATAAATTAAAATCATCTAGTGACATAAAAAGTACCTTGATTGAGATAATTTCATTCAAAGATTCAATCTTTACTCATTAAAACACTCTTCGAGACGTCAAAGTGATCACGAATAAGTTTAACCCAAAACTCTCGTGTTCTTTCAAAAATTTGATCTTTATACATTAAAATGGTCTAGTGGCGTAATAGGTACCTTGATTTGATGTATTTTCATTCAAAGATTCAATCGTTACTCATTAAAACACTCCTCGTGACTTCATGCGTAACCCGAATAAGTTAAACTCAAAACTCTCATTTTCTTTCAAAGATTCAATCTTTATACATTAAAAAGGTCTAGTGACAGATTAGGAACCTTGATTGAGGTAATTTCCTTCAAGGATTCAATCCTTACTCATTAAAACACTCTTCGTCACGTCGAATTGTTCTCGAATAAGTTTAACTCAAAACTCTCATTTCTTAACAAAGATTTAATCTTTGTACATTAAAATGGTCTAGTGACATAATAGGTACCTCGATTGAGGTATTTTCATTCAAAGATTCATTTTTTGGTCATTAAAACACTCTTCGGGACTTCACACGTGACCCGGAGAAGTTAAACTCAAAACTCTCATTTTCTTTCAGAGATTCAATCTTTATACATTAAAACGGTCTAGTGACAAAATAGGTATCTTGATTGAGGTTATTTCATTCAAACATTCAATCTTTACTCATTAAAAACTCTTCGTGACGTTAAAGGGATCTCGAATAAATTTAACTCAAAACTCTCATTTTGTTTAAAGGATTCGACCTTTATACATTTAAAAAGGTCCAGTGACATAATAGGTACCCTGATTGAGGTAATTTCATTCAAAGATTCAATCTTTTCTCATTAAAACACTCTTCGTGATGTCAAGGGGATCTCGAATAAGTTTAACTCAAAACTCCCATTTTCTTTCAAAGATTCAATCTTTACACATTAAAATGGTTTAGTGAAATCACAGGTACCTTGATTGAGGTATTTTCATTCAAAGATTCAATCTTTGATCATTAAAACACTCTTCGGAACGTCAAAGGGAACTCGAATAAGTTTCTCTCAAAACTCTCATTTTCATTCAAAGATTCAATCTTTTGTTATAAAAACACCCTTCGCGACTTCATAGGTAACTCGAACAAGTGAAACTCAAAACTCTCATGTTCTTACAAAGATTCAATCTTGATACACTAAAAAGTTCTCGTGACATAATAGATACTTTGATTGAGGTAATTTTATTCAACGATTCAATCTTTACTCGTTAAAACACTCTTCGTGACGTCAAAGTGATCTCGAACAAGTTTAACTCAAATCTCTCATTTTCTTTCAAAGATTCAACCCTTGTACATTGAAATGGTCTAGTGAAATAATAGGAACCTTGATAGAGGTATTTTCAATCAAAGATTCAATCTTTGATCATTAAAACACTCTTCAGGACGTCAAAGGGAACTCGAATTTGTTCAACTGAAAACTCTCATTTTCTTTCAAAGATTCAATTTTTATACGTTAATAAGGTCTACTGACATATAGGTACCTTTATTGAGGTATTTTCATTCGAAGATTCGATCTTTAATCACTAAAACACTCTTCGCAACTCCATACGTCACTCAAATAAGTAAAACTCAAAACTATCATTTTCTTTCAAAGATTCAATCTTTATACGTTAAAAAGGTCTAATGACATAATAGGTACCTCGATTCAGGTAATTTCATTCAAAGATTAAACCTTACTCATTAAAACACTCTCCGTGACGTCAAAAGAATCTCGAATAAGTTTAACTCAAAACTCTTATTTTCTATCAAATATTTTATCTTGATACATTAAAATGGTCTAGTGACATAAAAGGTACTTTGATTGAGGTATTTTCATTCAAAGATTCAATCTTTACTTATTAAAACACTCTTTGGGTCCTCAAAGGGAACTTGAATATGTTTTACTCAAAATTCTCATCCTCGTTCAAGATTCAATCTTTATACTTTAAAAAGGTCGAGTGACATAATCGGTACCTTGATTGAGGTGATTTGTTTCAAAGATTCAATCTTTGCTCATTAAACACTCTTCGTGACGTCAGAGGTATCTCGAATAAGTTAAACTCAAAACTCTCATTTTCTTTCAAAGATTTAATCTTTATACATTAAAATTGTCTATTGACATAGTAGGTACCTTGATTGAGGTATTTTCATTCAAAGATTCAATCTTTACTCATTAAAACACTCTTCGGGACGTTAAAGGGATCTCGAATAAGTTTGACTCAAAACTCTCATTTTCACTCAAAGATTCAATCTTTAGAAATTTAAAAAGGTCTAATGACATAATAGGCACCTTTATAGAGGTATTTTTATTCAAAGATTCAATCTTTTGCCATTAAAACACTCTTTGCGACTTCATAGGTAACTTGAATAAGTTAAACTCAAAACTCTCACTTTCTTTCAAAGATTCAATCTTTATACAATAAAAAGGTCTACTGACCTAATAGGTAACTTGTTTGAGGTAATTTCATTCAAAGATTCAATCTTTAGTCATTAAAATACTCTTCGTGACGTCAATGGGATATCGAATAAGTTTAACTCAAAACTCTAATTTTCTTTTTGAGATATAACTATATACGTTAAAGTGGTCGAGTGACATAATAGGTACCTTGATTTAGGTATTTTCATTCAAAGATTTAATCTTTACTCATTAAAACACTCTTCGGGACGTCAAAGGGAACTCGAATAAATTTAACTCAAAACTCTCATTTTCTTTCAAAGATTTAATCTTTATACATTAAAGTGGTCCAGTGACATAATAAGCACCTTTGTTGAGGTATTTTCATTCAAACATTCAATCTTTAGTCATTAAGACGGCCTTCGCGACTTCATAGGTAACTCGAATAAGTTAAACTCAAAACTTTCATTTTCTTTCAAAGATTCCATCTTTATACATTAAAAAGGTCTAGTGACTTAGTAGGTACCTTGATTAAGCTAATTTTATTCAATGATCTTGTCTTTACTCATTAAAACACTCTTCATGACGTCAAAGGGATCTTAAATAAAGTTAACTCGAGACTCTCATTTTCGTTGAAAGATTTAATCTTTATAAATTAAAATCATCTAGTGACATAAAAAGTACCTTGATTGAGATAATTTCATTCAAAGATTCAATCTTTACTCATTAAAACACTCTTCGAGACGTCAAAGTGATCACGAATAAGTTTAACCCAAAACTCTCGTGTTCTTTCAAAAATTTGATCTTTATACATTAAAATGGTCTAGTGGCGTAATAGGTACCTTGATTTGATGTATTTTCATTCAAAGATTCAATCGTTACTCATTAAAACACTCCTCGTGACTTCATGCGTAACCCGAATAAGTTAAACTCAAAACTCTCATTTTCTTTCAAAGATTCAATCTTTATACATTAAAAAGGTCTAGTGACAGATTAGGAACCTTGATTGAGGTAATTTCCTTCAAGGATTCAATCCTTACTCATTAAAACACTCTTCGTCACGTCGAATTGTTCTCGAATAAGTTTAACTCAAAACTCTCATTTCTTAACAAAGATTTAATCTTTGTACATTAAAATGGTCTAGTGACATAATAGGTACCTCGATTGAGGTATTTTCATTCAAAGATTCATTTTTTGGTCATTAAAACACTCTTCGGGACTTCACACGTGACCCGGAGAAGTTAAACTCAAAACTCTCATTTTCTTTCAGAGATTCAATCTTTATACATTAAAACGGTCTAGTGACAAAATAGGTATCTTGATTGAGGTTATTTCATTCAAACATTCAATCTTTACTCATTAAAAACTCTTCGTGACGTTAAAGGGATCTCGAATAAATTTAACTCAAAACTCTCATTTTGTTTAAAGGATTCGACCTTTATACATTTAAAAAGGTCCAGTGACATAATAGGTACCCTGATTGAGGTAATTTCATTCAAAGATTCAATCTTTTCTCATTAAAACACTCTTCGTGATGTCAAGGGGATCTCGAATAAGTTTAACTCAAAACTCCCATTTTCTTTCAAAGATTCAATCTTTACACATTAAAATGGTTTAGTGAAATCACAGGTACCTTGATTGAGGTATTTTCATTCAAAGATTCAATCTTTGATCATTAAAACACTCTTCGGAACGTCAAAGGGAACTCGAATAAGTTTCTCTCAAAACTCTCATTTTCATTCAAAGATTCAATCTTTTGTTATAAAAACACCCTTCGCGACTTCATAGGTAACTCGAACAAGTGAAACTCAAAACTCTCATGTTCTTACAAAGATTCAATCTTGATACACTAAAAAGTTCTCGTGACATAATAGATACTTTGATTGAGGTAATTTTATTCAACGATTCAATCTTTACTCGTTAAAACACTCTTCGTGACGTCAAAGTGATCTCGAACAAGTTTAACTCAAATCTCTCATTTTCTTTCAAAGATTCAACCCTTGTACATTGAAATGGTCTAGTGAAATAATAGGAACCTTGATAGAGGTATTTTCAATCAAAGATTCAATCTTTGATCATTAAAACACTCTTCGGGACGTCAAAGGGAACTCGAATTTGTTCAACTGAAAACTCTCATTTTCTTTCAAAGATTCAATTTTTATACGTTAATAAGGTCTACTGACATATAGGTACCTTTATTGAGGTATTTTCATTCGAAGATTCGATCTTTAATCACTAAAACACTCTTCGCAACTCCATACGTCACTCAAATAAGTAAAACTCAAAACTATCATTTTCTTTCAAAGATTCAATCTTTATACGTTAAAAAGGTCTAATGACATAATAGGTACCTCGATTCAGGTAATTTCATTCAAAGATTTAAACCTTACTCATTAAAACACTCTCCGTGACGTCAAAAGAATCTCGAATAAGTTTAACTCAAAACTCTTATTTTCTATCAAATATTTTATCTTGATACATTAAAATGGTCTAGTGACATAAAAGGTACTTTGATTGAGGTATTTTCATTCAAAGATTCAATCTTTACTTATTAAAACACTCTTTGGGTCCTCAAAGGGAACTTGAATATGTTTTACTCAAAATTCTCAGCCTCGTTCAAGATTCAATCTTTATACTTTAAAAAGGTCGAGTGACATAATCGGTACCTTGATTGAGGTGATTAATTTCAAAGATTCAATCTTTGCTCATTAAACACTCTTCGTGACGTCAGAGGTATCTCGAATAAGTTAAACTCAAAACTCTCATTTTCTTTCAAAGATTTAATCTTTATACATTAAAATTGTCTATTGACATAGTAGGTACCTTGATTGAGGTATTTTCATTCAAAGATTCAATCTTTACTCATTAAAACACTCTTCGGGACGTTAAAGGGATCTCGAATAAGTTTGACTCAAAACTCTCATTTTCACTCAAAGATTCAATCTTTAGAAATTTAAAAAGGTCTAATGACATAATAGGCACCTTTATAGAGGTATTTTTATTCAAAGATTCAATCTTTTGCCATTAAAACACTCTTTGCGACTTCATAGGTAACTTGAATAAGTTAAACTCAAAACTCTCACTTTCTTTCAAAGATTCAATCTTTATACAATAAAAAGGTCTACTGACCTAATAGGTAACTTGTTTGAGGTAATTTCATTCAAAGATTCAATCTTTAGTCATTAAAATACTCTTCGTGACGTCAATGGGATATCGAATAAGTTTAACTCAAAACTCTAATTTTCTTTTTGAGATATAACTATATACGTTAAAGTGGTCGAGTGACATAATAGGTACCTTGATTTAGGTATTTTCATTCAAAGATTTAATCTTTACTCATTAAAACACTCTTCGGGACGTCAAAGGGAACTCGAATAAATTTAACTCAAAACTCTCATTTTCTTTCAAAGATTTAATCTTTATACATTAAAGTGGTCCAGTGACATAATAAGCACCTTTGTTGAGGTATTTTCATTCAAACATTCAATCTTTAGTCATTAAGACGGCCTTCGCGACTTCATAGGTAACTCGAATAAGTTAAACTCAAAACTTTCATTTTCTTTCAAAGATTCCATCTTTATACATTAAAAAGGTCTAGTGACTTAGTAGGTACCTTGATTAAGCTAATTTTATTCAATGATCTTGTCTTTACTCATTAAAACACTCTTCATGACGTCAAAGGGATCTTAAATAAAGTTAACTCGAGACTCTCATTTTCGTTGAAAGATTTAATCTTTATAAATTAAAATCATCTAGTGACATAAAAAGTACCTTGATTGAGATAATTTCATTCAAAGATTCAATCTTTACTCATTAAAACACTCTTCGAGACGTCAAAGTGATCACGAATAAGTTTAACCCAAAACTCTCGTGTTCTTTCAAAAATTTGATCTTTATACATTAAAATGGTCTAGTGGCGTAATAGGTACCTTGATTTGATGTATTTTCATTCAAAGATTCAATCGTTACTCATTAAAACACTCCTCGTGACTTCATGCGTAACCCGAATAAGTTAAACTCAAAACTCTCATTTTCTTTCAAAGATTCAATCTTTATACATTAAAAAGGTCTAGTGACAGATTAGGAACCTTGATTGAGGTAATTTCCTTCAAGGATTCAATCCTTACTCATTAAAACACTCTTCGTCACGTCGAATTGTTCTCGAATAAGTTTAACTCAAAACTCTCATTTCTTAACAAAGATTTAATCTTTGTACATTAAAATGGTCTAGTGACATAATAGGTACCTCGATTGAGGTATTTTCATTCAAAGATTCATTTTTTGGTCATTAAAACACTCTTCGGGACTTCACACGTGACCCGGAGAAGTTAAACTCAAAACTCTCATTTTCTTTCAGAGATTCAATCTTTATACATTAAAACGGTCTAGTGACAAAATAGGTATCTTGATTGAGGTTATTTCATTCAAACATTCAATCTTTACTCATTAAAAACTCTTCGTGACGTTAAAGGGATCTCGAATAAATTTAACTCAAAACTCTCATTTTGTTTAAAGGATTCGACCTTTATACATTTAAAAAGGTCCAGTGACATAATAGGTACCCTGATTGAGGTAATTTCATTCAAAGATTCAATCTTTTCTCATTAAAACACTCTTCGTGATGTCAAGGGGATCTCGAATAAGTTTAACTCAAAACTCCCATTTTCTTTCAAAGATTCAATCTTTACACATTAAAATGGTTTAGTGAAATCACAGGTACCTTGATTGAGGTATTTTCATTCAAAGATTCAATCTTTGATCATTAAAACACTCTTCGGAACGTCAAAGGGAACTCGAATAAGTTTCTCTCAAAACTCTCATTTTCATTCAAAGATTCAATCTTTTGTTATAAAAACACCCTTCGCGACTTCATAGGTAACTCGAACAAGTGAAACTCAAAACTCTCATGTTCTTACAAAGATTCAATCTTGATACACTAAAAAGTTCTCGTGACATAATAGATACTTTGATTGAGGTAATTTTATTCAACGATTCAATCTTTACTCGTTAAAACACTCTTCGTGACGTCAAAGTGATCTCGAACAAGTTTAACTCAAATCTCTCATTTTCTTTCAAAGATTCAACCCTTGTACATTGAAATGGTCTAGTGAAATAATAGGAACCTTGATAGAGGTATTTTCAATCAAAGATTCAATCTTTGATCATTAAAACACTCTTCGGGACGTCAAAGGGAACTCGAATTTGTTCAACTGAAAACTCTCATTTTCTTTCAAAGATTCAATTTTTATACGTTAATAAGGTCTACTGACATATAGGTACCTTTATTGAGGTATTTTCATTCGAAGATTCGATCTTTAATCACTAAAACACTCTTCGCAACTCCATACGTCACTCAAATAAGTAAAACTCAAAACTATCATTTTCTTTCAAAGATTCAATCTTTATACGTTAAAAAGGTCTAATGACATAATAGGTACCTCGATTCAGGTAATTTCATTCAAAGATTTAAACCTTACTCATTAAAACACTCTCCGTGACGTCAAAAGAATCTCGAATAAGTTTAACTCAAAACTCTTATTTTCTATCAAATATTTTATCTTGATACATTAAAATGGTCTAGTGACATAAAAGGTACTTTGATTGAGGTATTTTCATTCAAAGATTCAATCTTTACTTATTAAAACACTCTTTGGGTCCTCAAAGGGAACTTGAATATGTTTTACTCAAAATTCTCAGCCTCGTTCAAGATTCAATCTTTATACTTTAAAAAGGTCGAGTGACATAATCGGTACCTTGATTGAGGTGATTAATTTCAAAGATTCAATCTTTGCTCATTAAACACTCTTCGTGACGTCAGAGGTATCTCGAATAAGTTAAACTCAAAACTCTCATTTTCTTTCAAAGATTTAATCTTTATACATTAAAATTGTCTATTGACATAGTAGGTACCTTGATTGAGGTATTTTCATTCAAAGATTCAATCTTTACTCATTAAAACACTCTTCGGGACGTTAAAGGGATCTCGAATAAGTTTGACTCAAAACTCTCATTTTCACTCAAAGATTCAATCTTTAGAAATTTAAAAAGGTCTAATGACATAATAGGCACCTTTATAGAGGTATTTTTATTCAAAGATTCAATCTTTTGCCATTAAAACACTCTTTGCGACTTCATAGGTAACTTGAATAAGTTAAACTCAAAACTCTCACTTTCTTTCAAAGATTCAATCTTTATACAATAAAAAGGTCTACTGACCTAATAGGTAACTTGTTTGAGGTAATTTCATTCAAAGATTCAATCTTTAGTCATTAAAATACTCTTCGTGACGTCAATGGGATATCGAATAAGTTTAACTCAAAACTCTAATTTTCTTTTTGAGATATAACTATATACGTTAAAGTGGTCGAGTGACATAATAGGTACCTTGATTTAGGTATTTTCATTCAAAGATTTAATCTTTACTCATTAAAACACTCTTCGGGACGTCAAAGGGAACTCGAATAAATTTAACTCAAAACTCTCATTTTCTTTCAAAGATTTAATCTTTATACATTAAAGTGGTCCAGTGACATAATAAGCACCTTTGTTGAGGTATTTTCATTCAAACATTCAATCTTTAGTCATTAAGACGGCCTTCGCGACTTCATAGGTAACTCGAATAAGTTAAACTCAAAACTTTCATTTTCTTTCAAAGATTCCATCTTTATACATTAAAAAGGTCTAGTGACTTAGTAGGTACCTTGATTAAGCTAATTTTATTCAATGATCTTGTCTTTACTCATTAAAACACTCTTCATGACGTCAAAGGGATCTTAAATAAAGTTAACTCGAGACTCTCATTTTCGTTGAAAGATTTAATCTTTATAAATTAAAATCATCTAGTGACATAAAAAGTACCTTGATTGAGATAATTTCATTCAAAGATTCAATCTTTACTCATTAAAACACTCTTCGAGACGTCAAAGTGATCACGAATAAGTTTAACCCAAAACTCTCGTGTTCTTTCAAAAATTTGATCTTTATACATTAAAATGGTCTAGTGGCGTAATAGGTACCTTGATTTGATGTATTTTCATTCAAAGATTCAATCGTTACTCATTAAAACACTCCTCGTGACTTCATGCGTAACCCGAATAAGTTAAACTCAAAACTCTCATTTTCTTTCAAAGATTCAATCTTTATACATTAAAAAGGTCTAGTGACAGATTAGGAACCTTGATTGAGGTAATTTCCTTCAAGGATTCAATCCTTACTCATTAAAACACTCTTCGTCACGTCGAATTGTTCTCGAATAAGTTTAACTCAAAACTCTCATTTCTTAACAAAGATTTAATCTTTGTACATTAAAATGGTCTAGTGACATAATAGGTACCTCGATTGAGGTATTTTCATTCAAAGATTCATTTTTTGGTCATTAAAACACTCTTCGGGACTTCACACGTGACCCGGAGAAGTTAAACTCAAAACTCTCATTTTCTTTCAGAGATTCAATCTTTATACATTAAAACGGTCTAGTGACAAAATAGGTATCTTGATTGAGGTTATTTCATTCAAACATTCAATCTTTACTCATTAAAAACTCTTCGTGACGTTAAAGGGATCTCGAATAAATTTAACTCAAAACTCTCATTTTGTTTAAAGGATTCGACCTTTATACATTTAAAAAGGTCCAGTGACATAATAGGTACCCTGATTGAGGTAATTTCATTCAAAGATTCAATCTTTTCTCATTAAAACACTCTTCGTGATGTCAAGGGGATCTCGAATAAGTTTAACTCAAAACTCCCATTTTCTTTCAAAGATTCAATCTTTACACATTAAAATGGTTTAGTGAAATCACAGGTACCTTGATTGAGGTATTTTCATTCAAAGATTCAATCTTTGATCATTAAAACACTCTTCGGAACGTCAAAGGGAACTCGAATAAGTTTCTCTCAAAACTCTCATTTTCATTCAAAGATTCAATCTTTTGTTATAAAAACACCCTTCGCGACTTCATAGGTAACTCGAACAAGTGAAACTCAAAACTCTCATGTTCTTACAAAGATTCAATCTTGATACACTAAAAAGTTCTCGTGACATAATAGATACTTTGATTGAGGTAATTTTATTCAACGATTCAATCTTTACTCGTTAAAACACTCTTCGTGACGTCAAAGTGATCTCGAACAAGTTTAACTCAAATCTCTCATTTTCTTTCAAAGATTCAACCCTTGTACATTGAAATGGTCTAGTGAAATAATAGGAACCTTGATAGAGGTATTTTCAATCAAAGATTCAATCTTTGATCATTAAAACACTCTTCAGGACGTCAAAGGGAACTCGAATTTGTTCAACTGAAAACTCTCATTTTCTTTCAAAGATTCAATTTTTATACGTTAATAAGGTCTACTGACATATAGGTACCTTTATTGAGGTATTTTCATTCGAAGATTCGATCTTTAATCACTAAAACACTCTTCGCAACTCCATACGTCACTCAAATAAGTAAAACTCAAAACTATCATTTTCTTTCAAAGATTCAATCTTTATACGTTAAAAAGGTCTAATGACATAATAGGTACCTCGATTCAGGTAATTTCATTCAAAGATTAAACCTTACTCATTAAAACACTCTCCGTGACGTCAAAAGAATCTCGAATAAGTTTAACTCAAAACTCTTATTTTCTATCAAATATTTTATCTTGATACATTAAAATGGTCTAGTGACATAAAAGGTACTTTGATTGAGGTATTTTCATTCAAAGATTCAATCTTTACTTATTAAAACACTCTTTGGGTCCTCAAAGGGAACTTGAATATGTTTTACTCAAAATTCTCATCCTCGTTCAAGATTCAATCTTTATACTTTAAAAAGGTCGAGTGACATAATCGGTACCTTGATTGAGGTGATTTGTTTCAAAGATTCAATCTTTGCTCATTAAACACTCTTCGTGACGTCAGAGGTATCTCGAATAAGTTAAACTCAAAACTCTCATTTTCTTTCAAAGATTTAATCTTTATACATTAAAATTGTCTATTGACATAGTAGGTACCTTGATTGAGGTATTTTCATTCAAAGATTCAATCTTTACTCATTAAAACACTCTTCGGGACGTTAAAGGGATCTCGAATAAGTTTGACTCAAAACTCTCATTTTCACTCAAAGATTCAATCTTTAGAAATTTAAAAAGGTCTAATGACATAATAGGCACCTTTATAGAGGTATTTTTATTCAAAGATTCAATCTTTTGCCATTAAAACACTCTTTGCGACTTCATAGGTAACTTGAATAAGTTAAACTCAAAACTCTCACTTTCTTTCAAAGATTCAATCTTTATACAATAAAAAGGTCTACTGACCTAATAGGTAACTTGTTTGAGGTAATTTCATTCAAAGATTCAATCTTTAGTCATTAAAATACTCTTCGTGACGTCAATGGGATATCGAATAAGTTTAACTCAAAACTCTAATTTTCTTTTTGAGATATAACTATATACGTTAAAGTGGTCGAGTGACATAATAGGTACCTTGATTTAGGTATTTTCATTCAAAGATTTAATCTTTACTCATTAAAACACTCTTCGGGACGTCAAAGGGAACTCGAATAAATTTAACTCAAAACTCTCATTTTCTTTCAAAGATTTAATCTTTATACATTAAAGTGGTCCAGTGACATAATAAGCACCTTTGTTGAGGTATTTTCATTCAAACATTCAATCTTTAGTCATTAAGACGGCCTTCGCGACTTCATAGGTAACTCGAATAAGTTAAACTCAAAACTTTCATTTTCTTTCAAAGATTCCATCTTTATACATTAAAAAGGTCTAGTGACTTAGTAGGTACCTTGATTAAGCTAATTTTATTCAATGATCTTGTCTTTACTCATTAAAACACTCTTCATGACGTCAAAGGGATCTTAAATAAAGTTAACTCGAGACTCTCATTTTCGTTGAAAGATTTAATCTTTATAAATTAAAATCATCTAGTGACATAAAAAGTACCTTGATTGAGATAATTTCATTCAAAGATTCAATCTTTACTCATTAAAACACTCTTCGAGACGTCAAAGTGATCACGAATAAGTTTAACCCAAAACTCTCGTGTTCTTTCAAAAATTTGATCTTTATACATTAAAATGGTCTAGTGGCGTAATAGGTACCTTGATTTGATGTATTTTCATTCAAAGATTCAATCGTTACTCATTAAAACACTCCTCGTGACTTCATGCGTAACCCGAATAAGTTAAACTCAAAACTCTCATTTTCTTTCAAAGATTCAATCTTTATACATTAAAAAGGTCTAGTGACAGATTAGGAACCTTGATTGAGGTAATTTCCTTCAAGGATTCAATCCTTACTCATTAAAACACTCTTCGTCACGTCGAATTGTTCTCGAATAAGTTTAACTCAAAACTCTCATTTCTTAACAAAGATTTAATCTTTGTACATTAAAATGGTCTAGTGACATAATAGGTACCTCGATTGAGGTATTTTCATTCAAAGATTCATTTTTTGGTCATTAAAACACTCTTCGGGACTTCACACGTGACCCGGAGAAGTTAAACTCAAAACTCTCATTTTCTTTCAGAGATTCAATCTTTATACATTAAAACGGTCTAGTGACAAAATAGGTATCTTGATTGAGGTTATTTCATTCAAACATTCAATCTTTACTCATTAAAAACTCTTCGTGACGTTAAAGGGATCTCGAATAAATTTAACTCAAAACTCTCATTTTGTTTAAAGGATTCGACCTTTATACATTTAAAAAGGTCCAGTGACATAATAGGTACCCTGATTGAGGTAATTTCATTCAAAGATTCAATCTTTTCTCATTAAAACACTCTTCGTGATGTCAAGGGGATCTCGAATAAGTTTAACTCAAAACTCCCATTTTCTTTCAAAGATTCAATCTTTACACATTAAAATGGTTTAGTGAAATCACAGGTACCTTGATTGAGGTATTTTCATTCAAAGATTCAATCTTTGATCATTAAAACACTCTTCGGAACGTCAAAGGGAACTCGAATAAGTTTCTCTCAAAACTCTCATTTTCATTCAAAGATTCAATCTTTTGTTATAAAAACACCCTTCGCGACTTCATAGGTAACTCGAACAAGTGAAACTCAAAACTCTCATGTTCTTACAAAGATTCAATCTTGATACACTAAAAAGTTCTCGTGACATAATAGATACTTTGATTGAGGTAATTTTATTCAACGATTCAATCTTTACTCGTTAAAACACTCTTCGTGACGTCAAAGTGATCTCGAACAAGTTTAACTCAAATCTCTCATTTTCTTTCAAAGATTCAACCCTTGTACATTGAAATGGTCTAGTGAAATAATAGGAACCTTGATAGAGGTATTTTCAATCAAAGATTCAATCTTTGATCATTAAAACACTCTTCGGGACGTCAAAGGGAACTCGAATTTGTTCAACTGAAAACTCTCATTTTCTTTCAAAGATTCAATTTTTATACGTTAATAAGGTCTACTGACATATAGGTACCTTTATTGAGGTATTTTCATTCGAAGATTCGATCTTTAATCACTAAAACACTCTTCGCAACTCCATACGTCACTCAAATAAGTAAAACTCAAAACTATCATTTTCTTTCAAAGATTCAATCTTTATACGTTAAAAAGGTCTAATGACATAATAGGTACCTCGATTCAGGTAATTTCATTCAAAGATTTAAACCTTACTCATTAAAACACTCTCCGTGACGTCAAAAGAATCTCGAATAAGTTTAACTCAAAACTCTTATTTTCTATCAAATATTTTATCTTGATACATTAAAATGGTCTAGTGACATAAAAGGTACTTTGATTGAGGTATTTTCATTCAAAGATTCAATCTTTACTTATTAAAACACTCTTTGGGTCCTCAAAGGGAACTTGAATATGTTTTACTCAAAATTCTCAGCCTCGTTCAAGATTCAATCTTTATACTTTAAAAAGGTCGAGTGACATAATCGGTACCTTGATTGAGGTGATTAATTTCAAAGATTCAATCTTTGCTCATTAAACACTCTTCGTGACGTCAGAGGTATCTCGAATAAGTTAAACTCAAAACTCTCATTTTCTTTCAAAGATTTAATCTTTATACATTAAAATTGTCTATTGACATAGTAGGTACCTTGATTGAGGTATTTTCATTCAAAGATTCAATCTTTACTCATTAAAACACTCTTCGGGACGTTAAAGGGATCTCGAATAAGTTTGACTCAAAACTCTCATTTTCACTCAAAGATTCAATCTTTAGAAATTTAAAAAGGTCTAATGACATAATAGGCACCTTTATAGAGGTATTTTTATTCAAAGATTCAATCTTTTGCCATTAAAACACTCTTTGCGACTTCATAGGTAACTTGAATAAGTTAAACTCAAAACTCTCACTTTCTTTCAAAGATTCAATCTTTATACAATAAAAAGGTCTACTGACCTAATAGGTAACTTGTTTGAGGTAATTTCATTCAAAGATTCAATCTTTAGTCATTAAAATACTCTTCGTGACGTCAATGGGATATCGAATAAGTTTAACTCAAAACTCTAATTTTCTTTTTGAGATATAACTATATACGTTAAAGTGGTCGAGTGACATAATAGGTACCTTGATTTAGGTATTTTCATTCAAAGATTTAATCTTTACTCATTAAAACACTCTTCGGGACGTCAAAGGGAACTCGAATAAATTTAACTCAAAACTCTCATTTTCTTTCAAAGATTTAATCTTTATACATTAAAGTGGTCCAGTGACATAATAAGCACCTTTGTTGAGGTATTTTCATTCAAACATTCAATCTTTAGTCATTAAGACGGCCTTCGCGACTTCATAGGTAACTCGAATAAGTTAAACTCAAAACTTTCATTTTCTTTCAAAGATTCCATCTTTATACATTAAAAAGGTCTAGTGACTTAGTAGGTACCTTGATTAAGCTAATTTTATTCAATGATCTTGTCTTTACTCATTAAAACACTCTTCATGACGTCAAAGGGATCTTAAATAAAGTTAACTCGAGACTCTCATTTTCGTTGAAAGATTTAATCTTTATAAATTAAAATCATCTAGTGACATAAAAAGTACCTTGATTGAGATAATTTCATTCAAAGATTCATTCTTTACTCATTAAAACACTCTTCGAGACGTCAAAGTGATCACGAATAAGTTTAACCCAAAACTCTCGTGTTCTTTCAAAAATTTGATCTTTATACATTAAAATGGTCTAGTGGCGTAATAGGTACCTTGATTTGATGTATTTTCATTCAAAGATTCAATCGTTACTCATTAAAACACTCCTCGTGACTCCATGCGTAACCCGAATAAGTTAAACTCAAAACTCTCATTTTCTTTCAAAGATTCAATCTTTATACATTAAAAAGGTCTAGTGACAGATTAGGAACCTTGATTGAGGTAATTTCCTTCAAGGATTCAATCCTTACTCATTAAAACACTCTTCGTCACGTCGAATTGTTCTCGAATAAGTTTAACTCAAAACTCTCATTTCTTAACAAAGATTTAATCTTTGTACATTAAAATGGTCTAGTGACATAATAGGTACCTCGATTGAGGTATTTTCATTCAAAGATTCATTCTTTGGTCATTAAAACACTCTTCGGGACTTCACACGTGACCCGGAGAAGTTAAACTCAAAACTCTCATTTTCTTTCAGAGATTCAATCTTTATACATTAAAACGGTCTAGTGACAAAATAGGTATCTTGATTGAGGTTATTTCATTCAAACATTCAATCTTTACTCATTAAAAACTCTTCGTGACGTTAAAGGGATCTCGAATAAATTTAACTCAAAACTCTCATTTTGTTTAAAGGATTCGACCTTTATACATTTAAAAAGGTCCAGTGACATAATAGGTACCCTGATTGAGGTAATTTCATTCAAAGATTCAATCTTTTCTCATTAAAACACTCTTCGTGATGTCAAGGGGATCTCGAATAAGTTTAACTCAAAACTCCCATTTTCTTTCAAAGATTCAATCTTTACACATTAAAATGGTTTAGTGAAATCACAGGTACCTTGATTGAGGTATTTTCATTCAAAGATTCAATCTTTGATCATTAAAACACTCTTCGGAACGTCAAAGGGAACTCGAATAAGTTTCTCTCAAAACTCTCATTTTCATTCAAAGATTCAATCTTTTGTTATAAAAACACCCTTCGCGACTTCATAGGTAACTCGAACAAGTGAAACTCAAAACTCTCATGTTCTTACAAAGATTCAATCTTGATACACTAAAAAGTTCTCGTGACATAATAGATACTTTGATTGAGGTAATTTCATTCAACGATTCAATCTTTACTCGTTAAAACACTCTTCGTGACGTCAAAGTGATCTCGAACAAGTTTAACTCAAATCTCTCATTTTCTTTCAAAGATTCAACCCTTGTACATTGAAATGGTCTAGTGAAATAATAGGAACCTTGATAGAGGTATTTTCAATCAAAGATTCAATCTTTGATCATTAAAACACTCTTCGGGACGTCAAAGGGAACTCGAATTTGTTCAACTGAAAACTCTCATTTTCTTTCAAAGATTCAATTTTTATACGTTAATAAGGTCTACTGACATATAGGTACCTTTATTGAGGTATTTTCATTCGAAGATTCGATCTTTAATCACTAAAACACTCTTCGCAACTCCATACGTCACTCAAATAAGTAAAACTCAAAACTATCATTTTCTTTCAAAGATTCAATCTTTATACGTTAAAAAGGTCTAATGACATAATAGGTACCTCGATTCAGGTAATTTCATTCAAAGATTTAAACCTTACTCATTAAAACACTCTCCGTGACGTCAAAAGAATCTCGAATAAGTTTAACTCAAAACTCTTATTTTCTATCAAATATTTTATCTTGATACATTAAAATGGTCTAGTGACATAAAAGGTACTTTGATTGAGGTATTTTCATTCAAAGATTCAATCTTTACTTATTAAAACACTCTTTGGGTCCTCAAAGGGAACTTGAATATGTTTTACTCAAAATTCTCATCCTCGTTCAAGATTCAATCTTTATACTTTAAAAAGGTCGAGTGACATAATCGGTACCTTGATTGAGGTGATTTGTTTCAAAGATTCAATCTTTGCTCATTAAACACTCTTCATGACGTCAGAGGTATCTCGAATAAGTTAAACTCAAAACTTTCATTTTCTTTCAAAGATTTAATCTTTATACATTAAAATTGTCTATTGACATAGTAGGTACCTTGATTGAGGTATTTTCATTCAAAGATTCAATCTTTACTCATTAAAACACTCTTCGGGACGTTAAAGGGATCTCGAATAAGTTTGACTCAAAACTCTCATTTTCACTCAAAGATTCAATCTTTAGAAATTTAAAAAGGTCTAATGACATAATAGGTACCTTTATAGAGGTATTTTTATTCAAAGATTCAATCTTTTGCCATTAAAACACTCTTTGCGACTTCATAGGTAACTTGAATAAGTTAAACTCAAAACTCTCACTTTCTTTCAAAGATTCAATCTTTATACAATAAAAAGGTCTACTGACCTAATAGGTAACTTGTTTGAGGTAATTTCATTCAAAGATTCAATCTTTAGTCATTAAAATACTCTTCGTGACGTCAATGGGATATCGAATAAGTTTAACTCAAAACTCTAATTTTCTTTTTAAGATATAACTATATACGTTAAAGTGGTCGAGTGACATAATAGGTACCTTGATTTAGGTATTTTCATTCAAAGATTTAATCTTTACTCATTAAAACACTCTTCGGGACGTCAAAGGGAACTCGAATAAATTTAACTCAAAACTCTCATTTTCTTTCAAAGATTTAATCTTTATACATTAAAGTGGTCCAGTGACATAATAAGCACCTTTGTTGAGGTATTTTCATTCAAACATTCAATCTTTAGTCATTAAGACTGCCTTCGCGACTTCATAGGTAACTCGAATAAGTTAAACTCAAAACTTTCATTTTCTTTCAAAGATTCCATCTTTATACATTAAAAAGGTCTAGTGACTTAGTAGGTACCTTGATTAAGCTAATTTTATTCAATGATCTTGTCTTTACTCATTAAAACACTCTTCATGACGTCAAAGGGATCTTAAATAAAGTTAACTCGAGACTCTCATTTTCGTTGAAAGATTTAATCTTTATAAATTAAAATCATCTAGTGGCATAAAAAGTACCTTGATTGAGATAATTTCATTCAAAGATTCAATCTTTACTCATTAAAACACTCTTCGAGACGTCAAAGGGATCACGAATAAGTTTAACCCAAAACTCTCGTGTTCTTTCAAAAATTTGATCTTTATACATTAAAATGGTCTAGTGGCGTAATTGGTACCTTGATTTGATGTATTTTCATTCAAAGATTCAATCGTTACTCATTAAAACACTCCTCGTGACTTCATGCGTAACCCGAATAAGTTAAACTCAAAACTCTCATTTTCTTTCAAAGATTCAATCTTTATACATTAAAAAGGTCTAGTGACAGATTAGGAACCATGATTGAGGTAATTTCATTCAAGGATTCAATCCTTACTCATTAAAACACTCTTCGTCACGTCGAAGTGTTCTCGAATAAGTTTAACTCAAAACTCTCATTTCTTAACAAAGATTTAATCTTTGTACATTAAAATGGTCTAGTGACATAATAGGTACCTCGATTGAGGTATTTTCATTCAAAGATTCATTCTTTGGTCATTAAAACACTCTTCGGGACTTCACACGTGACCCGGAGAAGTTAAACTCAAAACTCTCATTTTCTTTCAGAGATTCAATCTTTATACATTAAAACGGTCTAGTGACAAAATAGGTATCTTGATTGAGGTTATTTCATTCAAACATTCAATCTTTACTCATTAAAAACTCTTCGTGACGTCAAAGGGATCTCGAATAAATTTAACTCAAAACTCTCATTTTGTTTAAAGGATTCGACCTTTATACATTTAAAAAGGTCCAGTGACATAATAGGTACCCTGATTGAGGTAATTTCATTCAAAGATTCAATCTTTTCTCATTAAAACACTCTTCGTGATGTCAAGGGGATCTCGAATAAGTTTAACTCAAAACTCCCATTTTCTTTCAAAGATTCAATCTTTACACATTAAAATGGTTTAGTGAAATCACAGGTACCTTGATTGAGGTATTTTCATTCAAAGATTCAATCTTTGATCATTAAAACACTCTTCGGAACGTCAAAGGGAACTCGAATAAGTTTCTCTCGAAACTCTCATTTTCATTCAAAGATTCAATCTTTAGTTATCAAACACCCTTCGCGACTTCATAGGTAACTCGAACAAGTGAAACTCAAAATTCTCATTTTCTTACAAAGATTCAATCTTGATACACTAAAAAGTTCTCGTGACATAATAGATACTTTGATTGAGGTAATTTCATTCAACGATTCAATCTTTACTCGTTAAAACACTCTTCGTGACGTCAAAGTGATCTCGAACAAGTTTAACTCAAATCTCTCATTTTCTTTCAAAGATTCAACCCTTCTACATTGAAATGGTCTAGTGAAATAATAGAAACCTTGATAGAGGTATTTTCAATCAAAGATTCAATCTTTGATCATTAAAACACTCTTCGGGACGTCAAAGGGAACTCGAATTAGTTCAACTGAAAACTCTCATTTTCTTTCAAAGATTCAATTTTTATACGTTAATAAGGTCTACTGACATATAGGTACCTTTATTGAGGTATTTTCATTCGAAGATTCGATCTTTAATCACTAAAACACTCTTCGCAACTCCATACGTCACTCAAATAAGTAAAACTCAAAATTATCAGTTTCTTTCAAAGATTCAATCTTAATACGTTAAAAAGGTCTAGTGACATAATAGGTACCTCGATTCAGGTAATTTCATTCAAAGATTTAAACCTTACTCATTAAAACACTCTCCGTGACGTCAAAAGAATCTCGAATAAGTTTAACTCAAAACTCTTATTTTCTATCAAAGATTTTATCTTGAGACATTAAAATGGTCTAGTGACATAAAAGGTACTTTGATTGAGGTATTTCCATTCAAAGATTCAATCTTTACTTATTAAAACACTCTTTGGGTCCTCAAAGGGAACTTGAATATGTTTTACTCAAAATTCTCATCCTCTTTCAAGATTCAATCTTTATACCTTAAAAAGGTCTAGTGACATAATCGGTAGCTTGATTGAGGTGATTTGTTTCAAAGATTCAATCTTTGCTCATTAAACACTCTTCGTGACGTCAGAGGGATCTCGAATAAGTTTAACTCAAAACTCTCATTTTCTTTCAAAGATTTAATCTTTATACATTAAAATTGTCTATTGACATAGTAGGTACCTTGATTGAGGTATTTTCATTCAAAGATTCAATCTTTACTCATTAAAACACTCTTCGGGACGTTAAAGGGATCTCGAATAGGTTTGACTCAAAACTCTCATTTTCATTCAAAGATTCAATCTTTAGAAATTTAAAAAGGTCTAATGACATAGTAGGTACCTTTATAGAGGTATTTTTATTCAAAGATTCAATCTTTTGCCATTAAAACACTCTTTGCGACTCCATAGGTAACTTGAATAAGTTAAACTCAAAACTCTCACTTTCTTTCAAAGATTCAATCTTTATACAATAAAAAGGTCTACTGACCTAATAGGTAACTTGTTTGAGGTAATTTCATTCTAAGATTCAATCTTTAGTCATTAAAATACACTTCGTGACGTCAATGGGATATCGAATAAGTTTAACTCAAAACTCTAATTTTCTTTTTGAGATATAACTATATACGTTAAAGTGGTCGAGTGACATAATAGGTACCTTAATTTAGGTATTTTCATTCAAAGATTTAATCTTTACTCATTAAAACACTCTTTGGGACGTCAAAGAGAACTCGAATAAATTTAACTCAAAACTCTCATTTTCTTTCAAAGATTCAATCCTTATACATTAAAGTGGTCCAGTGACATAATAAGCACCTTTGTTGAGGTATTTTCATTCAAACATTCAATCTTTAGTCATTAAGACGGCCTTCGCGACTTCATAGGTAACTCGAATAAGTTAAACTCAAAACTTTCATTTTCTTTCAAAGATTCCATCTTTATACATTAAAAAGGTCTAGTGACTTAGTAGGTACCTTGATTAAGCTAATTTTATTCAATGATCTTGTCTTTACTCATTTAAACACTCTTCATGACGTCTAAGGGATTTTAAATAAAGTTAACTCGAAACTCTCATTTTCGTTGAAAGATTTAATCTTTATAAATTAAAATCATCTAGTGACATAAAAAGTACCTTGATTGAGATAATTTCATTCAAAGATTCAATCTTTACTCATTAAAACACTCTTCGAGACGTCAAAGGGATCACGAATAAGTTTAACCCAAAACTCTCGTGTTCTTTCGTAAATTTGATCTTTATACATTAAAATGGTCTAGTGGCGTAATAGGTACCTTGATTTGAAGTATTTTCATTCAAACATTCAATCGTTACTCATTAAAACACTCCTCGTGACTTCATGCGTAACCCGAATAAGTTAAACTCAAAACTCTCATTTTCTTTCAAAAATTCAATCTTTATACATTAAAAAGGTCTAGTGACAGATTAGGAACCTTGATTGAGGTAATTTCCTTCAAGGATTCAATCCTTACTCATTAAAACACTCTTCGTCACGTCGAAGTGTTCTCGAATAAGTTTAACTCAAAACTCTCATTTCTTAACAAAGATTTAATCTTTGTACATTAAAATGGTCTAGTGACATAATAGGTACCTCGATTGAGGTATTTTCATTCAAAGATTCATTCTTTGGTCATTAAAACACTCTTCGGGACTTCACACGTGACCCGGAGAAGTTAAACTCAAAACTCTCATTTTCTTTCAGAGATTCAATCTTTATACATTAAAACGGTCTAGTGACAAAATAGGTATCTTGATTGAGGTTATTTCATTCAAACATTCAATCTTTACTCATTAAAAACTCTTCGTGACGTCAAAGCGATCTCGAATAAATTTAACTCAAAACTCTCATTTTGTTTAAAGGATTCGACCTTTATACATTTAAAAAGGTCCAGTGACATAATAGGTACCCTGATTGAGGTAATTTCATTCAAAGATTCAATCTTTTCTCATTAAAACACTCTTCGTGATGTCAAGGGGATCTCGAATAAGTTTAACTCAAAACTCCAATTTTCTTTCAAAGATTGAATCTTTACACATTACAATGGTTTAGTGAAATCACAGGTACCTTGATTGAGCTATTTTCATTCAAAGATTCAATCTTTAATCATTAAAACACTCTTCGGAACGTCAAAGGGAACTCGAATTAGTTCAACTGAAAACTCTCCTTTTCTTTCAAAGATTCAATTTTTATACATGAATAAGGTCTACTGACATATATTTACCTTTATTGAGGTATTTTCATTCGAAGATTCGATCTTTAATCACCAAAACACTCTTCGCAACTCCATACGTCACTCAAATAAGTAAAACTCAAAATTATCATTTTCTTTCAAAGATTCAATCTTTATACGTTAAAAAGGTCTAGTGACATAATAGGTACCTCGATTCAGGTAATTTTATTCAAAGATTTAAACCTTACTCATTAAAACACTCTCCGTGACGTCAAAAGAATCTCGAATAAGTTTAACTCAAAACTCTAATTTTCTATCAAAGATTTTATCTTTATACATTAAAATGGTCTAGTGACATAAAAGGTACATTGATTGAGGTATTTTCATTCAAAGATTCAATCTTTACTTCCTAAAACACTCTTTGGGTCCTCAAAGGGAACTTGAATATGTTTTACTCAAAATTCTCATCCTCTTTCAAGATTCAATCTTTATACCTTAAAAAGGTCTAGTGACATAATCAGTATCTTGATTGAGGTGATTTGTTTCAAAGATTGATTCTTTGCTCATTAAAACACTCTTCGTGACGTTAGAGGGATCTCGAATAAGTTTAACTCAAAACTCTCATTTTCTTTCAAAGATTTAATCTTTATACATTAAAATTGTCTATTAACATAGTAGGTACCTTGATTGAGGTATTTTCATTCAAAGATTCAATCTTTACTCATTAAAACACTCTTCGGGACGTTAAAGGGATCTCGAATAAGTTTGACTCAAAACTCTCATTTTCATTCAAAGATTCAATCTTTAGAAATTTAAAAAGGTCTAATGACATAATAGGTACCTTTATAGAGGTATTTTTATTCAAAGATTCAATCTTTTGCCATTAAAACACTCTTTGCGACTTCATAGGTAACTTGAATAAGTTAAACTCAAAACTCTCACTTTCTTTCAAAGATTCAATCTTTATATAATAAAAAGGTCTACTGACCTAATAGGTAACTTGTTTGAGGTAATTTCATTCAAAGATTCAATCTTTTGCCATTAAAACACTCTTTGTGACTTCATAGGTAACTTGAATAAGTTAAACTCAAAACTCTCACTTTCTTTCAAAGATTCAATCGTTACACAATAAAAAGGTCTACTGACCTAATAGGTAACTTGTTTGAGGTAATTTCATTCAAAGATTCAATCTTTAGTCATTAAAATACTCTTCGTGACGTCAATGGGATATCGAATAAGTTTAACTCAAAACTCTAATTTTCTTTTAGAGATATAACTATATACGTTAAAGTGGTCGAGTGACATAATAGGTACCTTGATTTAGGTATTTTCATTCAAAGATTTAATCTTTACTCATTAAAACACTCTTCGGGACGTCAAAGGGAACTCGAATAAATTTAACTCAAAACTCTCATTTTCTTTCAAAGATTCAATCTTTATACATTAAAATGGTCCAGTGACATAATAAGCACCTTTGTTGAGGTATTTTCATTCAAACATTCAATCTTTAGTCATTAAGACGGCCTTCGCGACTTCATAGGTAACCCGAATAAGTTAAACTCAAAACTTTCATTTTCTCTCACAAATTCCATATTTATACATTAAAAAGGTCTAGTGACTTAGTAGGTACCTTGATTAAGCTAATTTTATTCAATGATCTTGTCTTTACTCATTAAAACACTCTTCATGACGTCAAAGGGATCTCAAATAAAGTTAACTCGAAACTCTCATTTTCGTTGAAAGATTTAATCTTTATAAATTAAAATCATCTAGTGACATAAAAAGTACCTTGATTGAGATAATTTCATTCAAAGATTCAATCTTTACTCATTAAAACACTCTTCGAGATGTCAAAGGGATCACGAATAAGTTTAACCCAAAACTCTCGTGTTCTTTCAAAAATTTGATCATTATACATTAAAATGGTTTAGTGGCGTGATAGGTACCTTGATTTGATGTATTTTCATTCAAAGATTCAATCGTTACTCATTAAAACACTCCTCGCGACTTCATGCGTAACCCGAATAAGTTAAACTCAAAACTCTCATTTTCTTTCAAAGATTCAATCTTTATACATTAAAAAGGTCTAGTGACAGATTAGGAACCTTGATTGAGGTAATTTCCTTCAAGGATTCAATCCTTACTCATTAAAACACTCTTCGTCACGTCGAAGTGTTCTCGAATAAGTTTAACTCAAAACTCTCATTTCTTAACAAAGATTTAATCTTCGTACATTAAAATGGTCTAGTGACATAATAGGTACCTCGATTGAGGTATTTTCATTCAAAGATTCATTCTTTGGTCATTAAAACACTCTTCGGGACTTCACACGTGACCCGGAGAAGTTAAACTCAAAACTCTCATTTTCTTTCAGAGATTCAATCTTTATACATTAAAACGGTCTAGTGACAAAATAGGTATCTTGATTGAGGTTATTTCATTCAAACATTCAATCTTTACTAATTAAAAACTCTTCGTGACGTCAAAGGGATCTCGAATAAATTTAACTCAAAACTCTCATTTTGTTTAAAGGATTCGACCTTTATACATTTAAAAAGGTCCAGTGACATAATAGGTACCCTGATTGAGGTAATTTCATTCAAAGATTCAATCTTTTCTCATTAAAACACTCTTCGTGATGTCAAGGGGATCTCGAATAAGTTTAACTCAAAACTCCCATTTTCTTTCAAAGATTCAATCTTTACACATTAAAATGGTTTAGTGAAATCACAGGTACCTTGATTGAGGTATTTTCATTCAAAGATTCAATCTTTGATCATTAAAACACTCTTCGGAACGTCAAAGGGAACTTGAATAAGTTTCTCTCAAAACTCTCATTTTCATTCAAAGATTCAATCTTTAGTTATAAAACACCCTTCGCGACTTCATAGGTAACTCGAACAAGTGAAACTCAAAACTCTCATTTTCTTACAAAGATTCAATCTTGATACACTAAAAAGTTCTCGTGACATAATAGATACTTTGATTGAGGTAATTTCATTCAACGATTCAATCTTTACTCGTTAAAACACTCTTCGTGACGTCAAAGTGATCTCGAAAAGTTTAACTCAAATCTCTCATTTTCTTTCAAAGATTCAACCCTTGTACATTAAAATGGTCTCGTGACATAATAGGTACCTCGATTGAGGTATTTTCATTCAAAGATTCATTCTTTGGTCATTAAAACACTCTTCGGGACTTCACACGTGACCCGGAGAAGTTAAACTCAAAACTCTCATTTTCTTTCAGAGATTCAATCTTTATACATTAAAACGGTCTAGTGACAAAATAGGTATCTTGATTGAGGTTATTTCATTCAAACATTCAATCTTTACTCATTAAAAACACTTCCTGACGTCAAAGGGATCTCGAATAAATTTAACTCAAAACTCTCATTTTGTTTAAAGGATTCGACCTTTATACATTTAAAAAGGTCCAGTGACATAATAGGTACCCTGATTGAGGTAATTTCATTCAAAGATTCAATCTTTTCTCATTAAAACACTCTTCGTGATGTCAAGGGGATCTCGAATAAGTTTAACTCAAAACTCCCATTTTCTTTCAAAGATTCAATCTTTACACATTAAAATGGTTTAGTGAAATCACAGGTACCTTGATTGAGGTATTTTCATTCAAAGATTCAATCTTTGATCATTAAAACACTCTTCGGAACGTCAAAGGGAACTCGAATAACTTTCTCTCAAAACTCTCATTTTCATTCAAAGATTCAATCTTTAGTTAAAAAAACACCCTTCGCGACATAATAGATACTTTGATTGAGGTAATTTCATTCAACGATTCAATCTTTACTCGTTAAAACACTCTACGTGACGTCAAAGTGATCTCGAACAAATTTAACTCAAATCTCTCATTTTTTTTCAAAGATTCAACCCTTGTACATTGAAATGGTCTAGTGAAGTAATAGGAACCTTGATAGAGATATTTTCAATCAAAGATTCAATCTTTGATCATTAAAACACTCTTCGGGACGTCAAAGGGAACTCGAATTAGTTCAACTGAAAACTCTCATTTTCTTTCAAAGATTCAATTTTTATACGTGAATAAGGTCTACTGACATATATTTACCTTTATTGAGGTATTTTCATTCGAAAATTCGATCTTTAATCACTAAAACACTCTTCGCAACTCCATACGTCACTCAAATAAGTAAAACTCAAAACTATCATTTTCTTTCAAAGATTCAATCTTTATACGTTAAAAAGGTCTAGTGACATAATAGGTACCTCGATTCAGGTAATTTTATTCAAAGATTTAAACCTTACTCATTAAAACACTCTCCGTGACGTCAAAAGAATCTCGAATAAGTTTAACTCAAAACTCTTATTTTGTATCAAAGATTTTATCTTTATACATTAAAATGGTCTAGTGACATAAAAGGTACTTTGATTGAGGTATTTTCATTCAAAGATTCAATCTTTACTTATTAAAACACTCTTTGGGTCCTCAAAGGGAACTTGAATATGTTTTACTCAAAATTCTCATCCTCTTTCAAGATTCAATCTTTATACCTTAAAAAGGTCTAGTGACATAATCGGTATCTTGATTGAGGTGATTTGTTTCAAAGATTCAATCTTTGCTCATTAAAACACTCTTCGTGACGTCAGAGGGATCTCGAATAAGTTTAACTCAAAATTCTCATTTTCTTTCAAAGATTTAATCTTTATACATTAAAATTGTCTATTGACATAGTAGGTACCTTGATTGAGGTATTTTCATTCAAAGATTCAATCTTTACTCATTAAAACACTCTTCGGGACGTTAAAGGGATCTCGAATAAGTTTGACTCAAAACTCTCATTTTCATTCAAAGATTCAATCTTTAGAAATTTAAAAAGGTCTAATGACATAATAGGTACTTTTATAGAGGTATTTTTATTCAAAGATTCAATCTTTTGCCATTAAAACACTCTTTGCGACTTCATAAGTAACTTGAATAAGTTAAACTCAAAACTCTAACTTTCTTTCAAAGATTCAATCTTTACACAATAAAAAGGTCTACTGACCTAATAGGTAACTAGTTTGAGGTAATTTCATTCAAAGATTCAATCTTTTGCCATTAAAACACTCTTTGCGACTTCATAGGTAACTTGAATAAGTTAAACTCAAAACTCTCACTTTCTTTCAAAGATTCAATCTTTACACAATAAAAAGGTCTACTGACCTAATAGGTAACTTGTTTGAGGTAATTTCATTCAAAGATTCAATCTTTAGTCATTAAAATACTCTTCGTGACGTCAATGGGATATCGAATAAGTTTAACTCAAAACTCTAATTTTCTTTTAGAGATATAACTATATACGTTAAAGTGGTCGAGTGACATAATAGGTACCTTGATTTAGGTATTTTCATTCAAAGATTTAATCTTTACTCATTAAAACACTCTTCGGGACGTCAAAGGGAACTCGAATAAATTTAACTCAAAACTCTCATTTTCTTTCAAAGATTCAATCTTTATACATTAAAATGGTCCAGTGACATAATAAGCACCTTTGTTGAGGTATTTTCATTCAAACATTCAATCCTTAGTCATTAAGACGGCCTTCGCGACTTCATAGGTAACTCGAATAAGTTAAACTCAAAACCTTCATTTTCTCTCACAGATTCCATATTTATACATTAAAAAGGTCTAGTGACTTAGTAGGTACCTTGATTAAGCTAATTTTATTCAATGATCTTGTCTTTACTCATTAAAACACTCTTCATGACGTCAAAGGGATCTCAAATAAAGTTAAATCGAAACTCTCATTTTTGTTGAAAGATTTAATCTTTATAAATTAAAATCATCTAGTGACATAAAAAGTACCTTGATTGAGATAATTTCATTCAAAGATTCAATCTTTACTCATTAAAACACTCTTCGAGATGTCAAAGGGATCACGAATAAGTTTAACCCAAAACTCTCGTGTTCTTTCAAAAATTTGATCATTATACATTAAAATGGTTTAGTGGCGTAATAGGTACCTTGATTTGATGTATTTTTATTCAAAGATTCAATCGTTACTCATTAAAACACTCCTCGCGACTTCATGCGTAACCCAAATAAGTTAAACTCAAAACCCTCATTTTCTTTCAAAGATTCAATCTTTATACATTAAAAAGGTCTAGTGACAGATTAGGAACCTTGATTGAGGTAATTTCCTTCAAGGATTCAATCCTTACTCATTAAAACACTCTTCGTCACGTCGAAGTGTTCTCGAATAAGTTTAACTCAAAACTCTCATTTCTTAACAAAGATTTAATCTTTGTACATTAAAATGGTCTAGTGACATAATAGGTACCTCGATTGAGGTATTTTCATTCAAAGATTCATTCTTTGGTCATTAAAACACTCTTCGGGACTTCACACGTGACCCGGAGAAGTTAAACTCAAAACTCTCATTTTCTTTCAGAGATTCAATCTTTATACATTAAAACGGTCTAGTGACAAAATAGGTATCTTGATTGAGGTTATTTCATTCAAACATTCAATCTTTACTCATTAAAAACTCTTCCTGACGTCAAAGGGATCTCGAATAAATTTAACTCAAAACTCTCATTTTGTTTAAAGGATTCGACCTTTATACATTTAAAAAGGTCCAGTGACATAATAGGTACCCTGATTGAGGTAATTTCATTCAAAGATTCAATCTTTTCTCATTAAAACACTCTTCGTGATGTCAAGGGGATCTCGAATAAGTTTAACTCAAAACTCCCATTTTCTTTCAAAGATTCAATCTTTACACATTAAAATGGTTTAGTGAAATCACAGGTACCTTGATTGAGATATTTTCATTCAAAGATTCAATCTTTGATCATTAAAACACTCTTCGGAACGTCAAAGGGAACTCGAATAAGTTTCTCTCAAAACTCTCATTTTCATTCAAAGATTCAATCTTTTGTTATAAAAACACCCTTCGCGACTTCATAGGTAACTCGAACAAGTGAAACTCAAAACTCTCATTTTCTTACAAAGATTCAATCTTGATACACTAAAAAGTTCTCGTGACATAATAGATACTTTGATTGAGGTAATTTCATTCAACGATTCAATCTTTACTCGTTAAAACACTCTTCGTGACGTCAAAGTGATCTCGAACAAGTTTAACTCAAATCTCTCATTTTCTTTCAAAGATTCAACCCTTGTACATTAAAATGGTCTAGTGACATAATAGGTACCTCGATTGAGGTATTTTCATTCAAAGATTCATTCTTTGGTCATTAAAACACTCTTCGGGACTACACACGTGACCCGGAGAAGTTAAACTCAAAACTCTCATTTTCTTTCAGAGATTCAATCTTTATACATTAAAACGGTCTAGTGACAAAATAGGTATCTTGATTGAGGTTATTTCATTCAAACATTCAATCTTTACTCATTAAAAACTCTTCCTGACGTCAAAGGGATCTCGAATAAATTTAACTCAAAACTCTCATTTTGTTTAAAGGATTCGACCTTTATACATTTAAAAAGGTCCAGTGACATAATAGGTACCCTGATTGAGGTAATTTCATTCAAAGATTCAATCTTTTCTCATTAAAACACTCTTCGTGATGTCAAGGGGATCTCGAATAAGTTTAACTCAAAACTCCCATTTTCTTTCAAAGATTCAATCTTTACACATTAAAATGGTTTAGTGAAATCACAGGTACCTTGATTGAGGTATTTTCATTCAAAGATTCAATCTTTGATCATTAAAACACTCTTCGGAACGTCAAAGGGAACTCGAATAACTTTCTCTCAAAACTCTCATTTTCATTCAAAGATTCAATCTTTAGTTAAAAAAACACCCTTCGCGACATAACAGATACTTTGATTGAGGTAATTTCATTCAACGATTCAATCTTTACTCGTTAAAACACTCTACGTGACGTCAAAGTGATCTCGAACAAGTTTAACTCAAATCTCTCATTTTTTTTCAAAGATTCAACCCTTGTACATTGAAATGGTCTAGTGAAGTAATAGGAACCTTGATAGAGATATTTTCAATCAAAGATTCAATCTTTGATCATTAAAACACTCTTCGGGATGTCAAAGGGAACTCGAATTAGTTCAACTGAAAACTCTCATTTTCTTTCAAAGATTCAATTTTTATACGTTAATAAGGTCTACTGACATATAGGTACCTTTATTGAGGTATTTTCATTCGAAGATTCGATCTTTAATCACTAAAACACTCTTCGCAACTCCATACGTCACTCAAATAAGTAAAACTCAAAACTATCATTTTCTTTCAAAGATTCAATCTTTATACGTTAAAAAGGTCTAGTGACATAATAGGTACCTCGATTCAGGTAATTTCATTCAAAGATTTAAACCTTACTCATTAAAACACTCTCCGTGACGTCAAAAGAATCTCGAATAAGTTTAACTCAAAACTCTTATTTTCTATCAAAGATTTTATCTTTATACAATAAAATGGTCTAGTGACATAAAAGGTACTTTGATTGAGGTATTTTCATTCAAAGATTGAATCTTTACTTATTAAAACACTCTTTGGGTCCTCAAAGGGAACTTGAATATGTTTTACTCAAAATTCTCATCCTCTTTCAAGATTCAATCTTTATACCTTAAAAAGGTCTAGTGACATAATCGGTACCTTGATTGAGGTGATTTGTTTCAAAGATTCAATCTTTGCTCATTAAACACTCTTCGTGACGTCAGAGGGATCTCGAATAAGTTTAACTCAAAACTCTCATTTTCTTTCAAAGATTTAATCTTTATACATTAAAATTGTCTTTTGACATAGTAAGTACCTTGATTGAGGTATTTTCATTCAAAGATTCAATCTTTACTCATTAAAACACTCTTCGGGACGTTAAAGGGATCTCGAGTAAGTTTGACTCAAAACTCTCATTTTCATTCAAAGATTCAATCTTTAGAAATTTAAAAAGGTCTAATGACATAATAGGTACCTTTATAGAGGTATTTTTATTCAAAGATTCAATCTTTTGCCATTAAAACACTCTTTGCGACTCCATAGGTAACTTGAATAAGTTAAACTCAAAACTCTCACTTTCTTTCAAAGATTCAATCTTTACACAATAAAAAGGTCCACTGACCTAATAGGTAACTTGTTTGAGGTAATTTCTTTCAAAGATTCAATCTTTTGCCATTAAAACACTCTTTGCGACTTCATAGGTAACTTGAATAAGTTAAACTCAAAACTCTCACTTTCTTTCAAAGATTCAATCTTTACACAATAAAAAGGTCTACTGACCTAATAGGTAACTTGTTTGAGGTAATTTCATTCAAAGATTCAATCTTTAGTCATTAAAATACTCTTCGTGACGTCAATGGGATATCGAATAAGTTTAACTCTAAACTCTAATTTTCTTTTTGAGATATAACTATATACGTTAAAGTGGTCGAGTGACATAATAGGTACCTTGATTTAGGTATTTTCGTTCAAAGATTTAATCTTTACTCATTAAAACACTCTTCGGGACGTCAAAGGGAACTCGAATAAATTTAACTCAAAACTCTCATTTTCTTTCAAAATTCAATCTTTATACATTAAAGTGGTCCAGTGACATAATAAGCACCTTTGTTATGGTATTTTCATTCAAACATTCAATCTTTAGTCATTAAGACGGCTTTCGCGACTTCATAGGTAACTCGAATAAGTTAAACTCAAAACTTTCATTTTCTTTCAAAGATTCCATCTTTATACATTAAAAAGGTCTAGTGACTTAGTAGGTACCTTGATTAAGCTAATTTTATTCAATGATCTTGTCTTGACTCATTAAAACACTCTTCATGACTTCAAAGGGATCTTAAATAAAGTTAACTCGAAACTCTCATTTTCGTTGAAAGATTTAATCTTTATAAATTAAAATCATCTAGTGACATAAAAAGTACCTTGATTGAGATAATTTCGTTCAAAGATTCAATCTTTACTCATTAAAACACTCTTCGAGACGTCAAAGGGATCACGAATAAGTTTAACCCAAAACTCTCGTGTTCTTTCAAAAATTTGATCTTTATACATTAAAATGGTCTAGTGGCGTAATAGGTACCTTGATTTGATGTATTTTCATTCAAAGATTCAATCGTTACTCATTAAAACACTCCTCGTAACTTCATGCGTAACCCGAATAAGTTAAACTCAAAACTCTCATTTTCTTTCAAAGATTCAATCTTTATACATTAAAAAGGTCTAGTGACAGATTAGGAACCTTGATTGAGGTAATTTCATTCAAGGATTCAATCCTTACTCATTAAAACACTCTTCGTCACGTCGAAGGGTTCTCGAATAAGTTTAACTCAAAACTCTCATTTCTTAACAAAGATTTAATCTTTGTACATTAAAATGGTCTAGTGACATAATAGGTACCTCGATTGAGGTATTTTCATTCAAAGATTCATTCTTTGGTCATTAAAGCACTCTACGGGACTTCACACGTGACCCGGAGAAGTTAAACTCAAAACTGTCATTTTCTTTCAGAGATTCAATCTTTATACATTAAAACGGTCTAGTGACAAAATAGGTATCTTGATTGAGGTTATTTCATTCAAACATTCAATCTTTACTCATTAAAAAACTTTTCGTGACGTCAAAGGGATCTCGAATAAATTTAACTCAAAACTCTCATTTTGTTTAAAGGATTCGACGTTTATACATTTAAAAAGGTCCAGTGACATAATAGGTACCCTGATTGAGGTAATTTCATTCAAAGATTCAATCTTTTCTTATTAAAACACTCTTCGTGATGTCAAGGGGATCTCGAATAAGTTTAACTCAAAACTCCCATTTTCTTTCAAAGATTCAATCTTTACACATTAAAATGGTTTAGTGAAATCACAGGTACCTTGATTGAGGTATTTTCATTCAAAGATTCAATCTTTAATCATTAAAACACTCTTCGGAACGTCAAAGGGAACTCGAATAAGTTTCTCTCAAAACTGTCATTTTCATTCAAAGATTCAATCTTTAGTTATAAAAACACCCTTCGCGACTTCATAGGTAACTCGAACAAGTGAAACTCAAAACTCTCATTTTCTTACAAAGATTCTATCTTGATACACTAAAAAGTTCTCGTGACATAATAGATACTTTGATTGAGGTAATTTTATTCAACGATTCAATCTTTACTCGTTAAAACACTCTTCGTGACGTCAAAGTGATCTCGAACAAGTTTAACTCAAATCTCTCATTTTCTTTCAAAGATTCAACCCTTGTACATTGAAATGGTCTAGTGAAATAATAGAAACCTTGATAGAGGTATTTTCAATCAAAGATTCAATCTTTGATCATTAAAACACTCTTCGGGACGTCAAAGGGAACTCGAATTAGTTCAACAGAAAACTCTCATTTTCTTTCAAAGATTCAATTTTTATACGTGAATAAGGTCTACTGACATATATTTACCTTTATTGAGGTATTTTCATTCGAAGATTCGATCTTTAATCACTAAAACACTCTTCGCAACTCCATACGTCACTCAAATAAGTAAAACTCAAAACTATCATTTTCTTTCAAAGATTCAATCTTTATACGTTAAAAAGGTCTAGTGACATAATAGGTACCTCGATTCAGGTAATTTTATTCAAAGATTTAAACCTTACTCATTAAAACACTCTCCGTGACGTCAAAAAAGTCTCGAATAAGTTTAACTCAAAACTCTTATTTTGTATCAAAGATTTTATCTTTATACATTAAAATGGTCTAGTGACATAAAAGGTACTTTGATTGAGGTATTTTCATTCAAAGATTCAATCTTTACTTATTAAAACACTCTTTGGGTCCTCAAAGGGAACTTGAATATGTTTTACTCAAAATTCTCATCCTCTTTCAAGATTCAATCTTTATACCTTAAAAAGGTCTAGTGACATAATCGGTATCTTGATTGAGGTGATTTGTTTCAAAGATTCAATCTTTGCTCATTAAAACACTCTTCGTGACGTCAGAGGGATCTCGAATAAGTTTAACTCAAAACTCTCATTTTCTTTCAAAGATTTAATCTTTATACATTAAAATTGTCTTTTGACATAGTAGGTACCTTGATTGAGGTATTTTCATTCAAAGATTCAATCTTTACTCATTAAAACACTCTTCGGGACGTTAAAGGGATCTCGAATAAGTTTGACTCAAAACTCTCATTTTCATTCAAAGATTCAATCTTTAGAAATTTAAAAAGGTCTAGTAACATAATAGGTACCTTTATAGAGGTATTTTTATTCAAAGATTCAATCTTTTGCCATTAAAACACTCTTTGCGACTTCATAGGTAACTTGAATAAGTTAAACTCAAAACTCTCACTTTCTTTCAAAGATTCAATCTTTACACAATAAAAAGGTCCACTGACCTAATAGGTAACTTGTTTGAGGTAATTTCTTTCAAAGATTCAATCTTTTGCCATTAAAACACTCTTTGCGACTTCATAGGTAACTTGAATAAGTTAAACTCAAAACTCTCACTTTCTTTCAAAGATTCAATCTTTACACAATAAAAAGGTCTACTGACCTAATAGGTAACTTGTTTGAGGTAATTTCATTCAAAGATTCAATCTTTAGTCATTAAAATACTCTTCGTGACGTCAATGGGATATTGAATAAGTTTAACTCAAAACTCTAATTTTCTTTTAGAGATATAACTATATACGTTAAAGTGGTCGAGTGACATAATAGGTACCTTGATTTAGGTATTTTCATTCAAAGATTTAATCTTTACTCATTAAAACACTCTTCGGGACGTCAAAGGGAACTCGAATAAATTTAACTCAAAACTCTCATTTTCTTTCAAAGATTCAATCTTTATACATTAAAATGGTCCAGTGACATAATAAGCACCTTTGTTGAGGTATTTTCATTCAAACATTCAATCTTTAGTCATTAAGACGGCCTTCGCGACTTCATAGGTAACTCGAATAAGTTAAACTCAAAACTTTCATTTTCTCTCACAGATTCCATATTTATACATTAAAAAGGTCTAGTGACTTAGTAGGTACCTTGATTAAGCTAATTTTATTCAATGATCTTGTCTTTACTCATTAAAACACTCTTCATGACGTCAAAGGGATCTCAAATAAAGTTAACTCGAAACTCTCATTTTCGTTGAAAGATTTAATCTTTATAAATTAAAATCATCTAGTGACATAAAAAGTACCTTGATTGAGATAATTTCATTCAAAGATTCAATCTTTACTCATTAAAACACTCTTCGAGATGTCAAAGGGATCACGAATAAGTTTAACCCAAAACTCTCGTGTTCTTTCAAAAATTTGATCATTATACATTAAAATGGTTTAGTGGCGTAATAGGTACCTTGATTTGATGTATTTTCATTTAAAGATTCAATCGTTACTCATTAAAACACTCCTCGCGACTTCATGCGTAACCCGAATAAGTTAAACTCAAAACTCTCATTTTCTTTCAAAGATTCAATCTTTATACATTGAAAAGGTCTAGTGACAGATTAGGAACCTTGATTGAGGTAATTTCATTCAAGGATTCAATCCTTACTCATTAAAACACTCTTCGTCACGTCGAAGTGTTCTCGAATAAATTTAACTCAAAACTCTCATTTCTTAACAAAGATTTAATCTTTGTACATTAAAATGGTCTAGTGACATAATAGGTACCTCGATTGAGGTATTTTCATTCAAAGATTCATTCTTTGGTCATCAAAACACTCTTCGGGACTTCCCACGTGACCCGGAGAAGTTAAACTCAAAACTCTCATTTTCTTTCAGAGATTCAATCTTTATACATGACAAAATAGGTATCTTGATTGAGGTTATTTCATTCAAACATTCATTCTTTACTCATTAAAAACTCTTCGTGACGTCTAAGGGATCTCGAATAAATTTAACTCAAAACTCTCATTTTGTTTAAAGGATTCGACCTTTATACATTTAAAAAGGTCCAGTGACATAATAGGTACCCTGATTGAGGTAATTTCATTCAAAGATTCAATCTTTTCTCATTAAAACACTCTTCGTGATGTCAAGGGGATCTCGAATAAGTTTAACTCAAAACTCCCATTTTCTTTCAAAGATTCAATCTTTACACATTAAAATGGTTTAGTGAAATTACAGGTACCTTGATTGAGGTATTTTCATTCAAAGATTCAATCTTTGATCATTAAAACACTCTTCAGAATGTCAAAGGGAACTCGAATAAGTTTCTCTAAAAACTCTCATTTTCATTCAAAGATTCAATCTTTAGTTATGAAAACACCCTTCGCGACTTCATAGGTAACTGGAACAAGTGAAACTCAAAACTCTCATTTTCTTACAAAGATTCTATCTTGATACACTAAAAAGTTCTCGTGACATAATAGATACTTTGATTGAGGTAATTTCATTCAACGATTCAATCTTTACTCGTTAAAACACTCTTCGTGACGTCAAAGTGATCTCGAACAAGTTTAACTCAAATCTCTCATTTTCTTTCAAAGATTCGACCCTTGTACATTGAAATGATCTAGTGAAATAATAGGAACCTTTATAGAGGTATTTTCAATCAAAGATTCAACCTTTGATCATTAAAACACTCTTCGGGACGTTAAAGGGAACTCGAATTAGTTCAACTGAAAACTCTCATTTTCTTTCAAAGATTCAATTTTTATACATTAATAAGGTCTACTGACATATAGGTACCTTTATTGAGGTATTTTCATTCGAAGATTCGATCTTTAATCACTAAAACACTCTTCGCAACTCCATACGTCACTCAAATAAGTAAAACTCAAAACTATCATTTTCTTTCAAAGATTCAATCTTTATACGTTAAAAAGGTCTAGTGACATAATAGGTACCTCGATTCAGGTAATTTTATTCAAAGATTTAAACCTTACTCATTAAAACACTCTCCGTGACGTCAAAAGAATCTCGAATAAGTTTAACTCAAAACTCTTATTTTCTATCAAAGATTTTTTCTTTATACATTAAAATGGTCTAGTGACATAAAAGGTACTTTGATTGAGGTATTTTCATTCAAAGATTCAATCTTTACTTATTAAAACACTCTTTGGGTCCTCAAAGGGAACTTGAATATGTTTTACTCAAAATTCTCATCCTCTTTCAAGATTCAATCTTTATACCTTAAAAAGGTCTAGTGACATAATCGGTACCTTGATTGAGGTGATTTGTTTCAAAGATTCAATCTTTGCTCATTAAAACACTCTTCGTGACGTCCGAGGGATCTCGAATAAGTTTAACTCAAAACTCTCATTTTCTTTCAAAGATTTAATCTTTATACATTAAAATTGTCTATTGACATAGTAGGTACCTTGATTGAGGTATTTTCATTCAAAGTTTCAATCTTTACTCATTAAAACACTCTTCGGGACGTTAAAGGGATCTCGAATAAGTTTGACTCAAAACTCTCATTTTCATTCAAAGATTCAATCTTTAGAAATTTAAAAAGGTCTAATGACATAATAGGTACCTTTACAGAGGTATTTTTATTCAAAGATTCAATCTTTTGCCATTAAAACACTCTTTGCGACTTCATAGGTAACTTGAATAAGTTAAACTCAAAACTCTCACTTTCTTTCAAAGATTCAATCTTTATACAATAAAAAGGTCTACTGACCTAATAGGTAACTTGTTTGAGGTAATTTCATTCAAAGATTCAATCTTTAGTCATTAAAATACTCTTCGTGACGTCAATGGGATATCGAATAAGTTTAACTCAAAACTCTAATTTTCTTTTAGAGATATAACTGTATACGTTAAAGTGGTCGAGTGACATAATAGGTACCTTGATTTAGGCATTTTCATTCAAAGATTTAATCTTTACTCATTAAAACACTCTTCGGGACATCAAAGGGAACTCGAATAAATTTAACTCAAAACTCTCATTTTCTTTCAAAGATTCAATCTTTATACATTAAAATGGTCCAGTGACATAATAAACACATTTGTTGAGGTATTTTCATTCAAACATTCAATCTTTAGTCATTAAGACGGCCTTCGCGACTTCATAGGTAACTCGAATAAGATAAACTCTAAACTTTCATATTCTTTCAAAGATTCCATCTTTATACATTAAAAAGGTCTAGTGACTTAGTGGGTACGTTGATTAAGCTAATTTTATTCAATGATCTTGTCTTTACTCATTAAAACACTCTTCATGACGTCAAAGGGATCTCAAATAAAGTTAACTCGAAACTCTCATTTTCGTTGAAAGATTTAATCTTTATAAATTAAAATCATATAGTGACATAAAAAGTACCTTGATTGAGATAATTTTATTCAAAGATTCAATCTTTACTCATTAAAACACTTTTCGAGACGTCAAAGGGATCACGAATAAGTTTAACCCAAAACTCTCGTGTTCTTTCAAAAATTTGATCTTTGTACATTAAAATGGTCTAGTGGCGTAATAGGTACCTTGATTTGATGTATTTTCATTCAAAGATTCAATCGTTACTCATTAAAACACTCCTCGCGACTTCATGCGTAACCCGAATAAGTTAAACTCAAAACTCTCATTTTCTTTCAAAGATTCAATCTTTATACATTAAAAAGGTCTAGTGACAGATTAGGAACCTTGATTGAGGTAATTTCATTCAAGGATTCAATCCTTACTCATTAAAACACTCTTCGTCACGTCGAAGTGTTCTCGAATAAGTTTAACTCAAAACTCTCATTTCTTAACAAAGATTTAATCTTTGTACATTAAAATGGTCTAGTGACATAATAGGTACCTCGATCGAGGTATTTTCATTCAAAGATTCATTCTTTGGTCATTAAAACACTCTTCGGGACTTCGCACGTGACCCGGAGAAGTTAAACTCAAAACTCTCATTTTCTTTTAGAGATTCAATCTTTATACATTAAAACGGTCCAGTGACAAAATAGGTATCTTGATTGAGGTTATTTCATTCAAACATTCAATCTTTACTCATTAAAAACTCTTCGTGACGTCAAAGGGATCTCGAATAAATTTAACTCAAAACTCTCATTTTGTTTTAAGGATTCGACCTTTATACATTTAAAAAGGTCCAGTGACATAATAGGTACCATGATTGAGGTAATTTCATTCAAAGATTCAATCTTTTCTCATTAAAACACTCTTCGTGATGTCAAGGGGATCTCGAATAAGTTTAACTCAAAACTCCCATTTTCTTTCAAAGATTCAATCTTTACACATTAAAATGGTTTAGTGAAATCACAGGTACCTTGATTGAGGTATTTTCATTCAAAGATTCAATCTTTGATCATTAAAACACTGTTCGGAACGTCAAAGGGAACTCGAATAAGTTTCTCTCAAAACTCTCATTTTCATTCAAAGATTCAATCTTTAGTTAAAAAAATACCCTTCGCGACTTCATAGGTAACTCGAACAAGTGAAACTCAAAATTCTCATTTTCTTACAAAGATTCAATCTTGATACACTAAAAAGTTCTCGTGACATAATAGATACTTTGATTGAGGTAATTTCATTCAACGATTCAATCTTTACTCGTTAAAACACTCTTCGTGACGTCAAAGTGATCTCGAACAAGTTTAACTCAAATCTCTCATTTTCTTTCAAAGATTCAACCCTTGTACATTGAAATGGTCTAGTGAAATAATAGGAACCTTGATAGAGGTATTTTCAATCAAAGATTCAATCTTTGATCATTAAAACACTCTTCGGGACGTCAAAGGGAACTCGAATTAGTTCAACTGAAAACTCTCATTTTCTTTCAAAGATTCAATTTTTATACGTTAATAAGGTCTACTGACATATAGGTACCTTTATTGAGCTATTTTCATTCGAAGATTCGATCTTTAATCACTAAAACACTCTTCGCAACTCCATACGTCACTCAAATAAGTAAAACTCAAAACTATCATTTTCTTTCAAAGATTCAATCTTTATACGTTAAAAAGGTCTAGTGACATAATAGGTACCTCGATTCAGGTAATTTTGTTCAAAGATTTAAACCTTACTCATTAAAACACTCTCCGTGACGTCAAAAGAACCTCGAATAAGTTTAACTCAAAACTCTTATTTTCTATCAAAGATTTTATCTTTATACATTAAAATGGTCTAGTGACATAAAAGGTACTTTGATTGAGGTATTTTCATTCAAAGATTCAATCTTTACTTATTAAAACACTCTTTGGGTCCTCAAAGGGAACTTGAATATGTTTTACTCAAAATTCTCATCCTCTTTCAAGATTCAATCTTTATACCTTAAAAAGGTCTAGTGACATAATCGGTACCTTGATTGAGGTGATTTGTTTCAAAGATTCAATCTTTGCTCATTAAAAACACTCTTCGTGACGTCAGAGGGATCTCGAATAAGTTTAACTCAAAACTCTCATTTTCTTTCAAAAATTTAATCTTTATACACTAAAATTGTCTATTGACATAGTAGGTACCTTGATTGAGGTATTTTCATTTAAAGATTCAACCTTTACTCATTAAAACACTCTTCGGGACGTTAAAGGGATCTCGAATAAGTTTGACTCAAAACTCTCATTTTCATTCAAAGATTCAATCTTTAGAAATTTAAAAAGGTCTAATGACATAATACGTACCTTTATAGAGGTATTTTTATTCAAAGATTCAATCTTTTGCCATTAAAACACTCTTTGCGACTTCATAGGTAACTTGAATAAGTTAAACTCAGAACTCTCACTTTCTTTCAAAGATTCAATCTTTATACAATAAAAAGGTCTACTGACCTAATAGGTAACTTGTTTGAGGCAATTTCATTCAAAGATTCAATCTTTAGTCATTAAACTACTCTTCGTGACGTCGACGGGATATCGAATAAGTTTAACTCAAAACTCTAATTTTCTTTTTGAGATATAACTATATACGTTAAAGTGGTCGAGTGACATAATAGGTACCTTGATTTAGGTATTTTCATTCAAAGATTTAATCTTTACTCATTAAAACACTCTTCGGGACGTCAAAGGGAACTCGAATAAATTTAACTCAAAACTCTCATTTTCTTTCAAAGATTCAATCTTTATACATTAAAATGGTCCAGTGACATAATAAGCACCTTTGTTGAGGTATTTTCATTCAAACATTCAATCTTTAGTCATTAAGACGGCCTTCGCGACTTCATAGGTAACTCGAATAAGTTAAACTCAAAACTTTCATTTTCTTTCAAAGATTCCATCTTTATACATTAAAAAGGTCTAGTGACTTAGTAGGTACCTTGATTAAGCTAATTTTATTCAATGATCTTGTCTTTACTCATTAAAACACTCTTCATGACGTCAAAGGGATCTCAAATAAAGTTAACTCGAAACTCTCATTTTCGTTGAAAGATTTAATCTTTATAAATTAAAATCATCTAGTGACATAAAAAGTACCTTGATTTGATGTATTTTCATTCAAAGATTCAATCGTTACTCATTAAAACACTCCTCGCGACTTCATGCGTAACCCGAATAAGTTAAACTCAAAACTCTCATTTTCTTTCAAAGATTCAATCTTTATACATTAGAATGGTCTAGTGACAGATTAGGAACCTTGATTGAGGTAATTTCATTCAATGATTCAATCCTTACTCATTAAAACACTCTTCGTCACGTCGAAGTTTTCTCGAATAAGTTAAACTCAAAACTCTCATTTCTTAACAAAGATTTAATCTTTGTACATTAAAATGGTCTAGTGACATAATAGGTACCTCGATCGAGGTATTTTCATTCAAAGATTCATTCTTTGGTCATTAAAACACTCTTCGGGACTTCACACGTGACCCGGAGAAGTTAAACTCAAAACTCTCATTTTCATTCAGAGATTCAATCTTTATACATTAAAACGGTCTAGTGACAAAATAGGTATCTTGATTGAGGTTATTTCATTCAAACATTCAATCTTTACTCATTAAAAACTCTTCGTGACGTCAAAGGGATCTCGAATAAATTTAACTCAAAACTCTCATTTTGTTTAAAGGATTCGACCTTTATACATTTAAAAAGGTCCAGTGACATAATAGGTACCCTGATTGAGGTAATTTCATTCAAAGATTCAATCTTTTCTCATTAAAACACTCTTCGTGATGTCAAGGGGATCTCGAATAAGTTTAACTCAAAACTCCCATTTTCTTTCAAAGATTCAATCTTTACACATTAAAATGGTTTAGTGAAATCACAGGTACCTTGATTGAGGTATTTTCATTCAAAGATTCAATCTTGGATCATTAAAACACTCTTCGGAACGTCAAAGGGAACTCGAATAAGTTTCTCTCAAAACTCTCATTTTCATTCAAAGATTCAATCTTTAGTTATAAAAACACCCTTCGCGACTTCGTAGGTAACTCGAACAAGTGAAACTCAAAACTCTCATTTTCTTACAAAGATTCAATCTTGATACACTAAAAAGTTCTCGTGACATAATAGATACTTTGAATGAGGTAATTCCATTCAACGATTCAATCTTTATTCGTTAAAACACTCTTCGTGACGTCAAAGTGATCTCGAACAAGTTTAACTCAAATCTCTCATTTTCTTTCAAAGATTCAACCCTTGTACATTGAAATGGTCTAGTGAAATAATAGGAACCTTGATAGAGGTATTTTCAATAAAAGATTCAATCTTTGATCATTAAAACACTCTTCGGGACGTCAAAGGGAACTCGAATTAGTTGAACTGAAAACTCTCATTTTCTTTCAAAGATTCAATTTTTATACGTTAATAAGGTCTACTGACATATAGGTACCTTTATTGAGCTATTTTCGTTCGAAGATTCGATCTTTAATCATTAAAACACTCTTCGCAACTCCATACGTCACTCCAATAAGTAAAACTCAAAACTATCATTTTCTTTCAAAGATTCAATCTTTATACGTTAAAAAGGTCTAGTGACATAATAGGTACCTCGATTCAGGTAATTTTGTTCAAAGATTTAAACCTTACTCATTAAAACACTCTCCGTGACGTCAAAAGAACCTCGAATAAGTTTAACTCAAAACTCTTATTTTCTATCAAAGATTTTATCTTTATACATTAAAATGGTCTAGTGACATAAAAGGTACTTTGATTGAGGTATTTTCATTCAAAGATTCAATCTTTACTTATTAAAACACTCTTTGGGTCCTCAAAGGGAACTTGAATATGTTTTACTCAAAATTCTCATCCTCTTTCAAGATTCAATCTTTATACCTTAAAAAGGTCTAGTGACATAATTGGTACCTTGATTGAGGTGATTTGTTTCAAAGATTCAATCTTTGCTCATTAAAACACTCTTCGTGACGTCAGAGGGATCTCGAATAAGTTGAACTCAAAACTCTCATTTTCTTTCAATGATTTAATCTTTATACATTAAAATTGTCTATTGACCTAGTAGGTACCTTGATTGAGGTATTTTCATTCAAAGATTCAATCTTTACTCATTAAAACACTCTTCGGGACGTTAAAGGGATCTCGAATAAGTTTGACTCAAAACTATCATTTTCATTCAAAGATTCAATCTTTAGAAATTTAAAAAGGTCTAATGACATAATAGGTACCTTTACAGAGGTATTTTTATTCAAAGATTCAATCTTTTGCCATTAAAACACTCTTTGCGACTTCATAGGTAACTTGAATAAGTTAAACTCAAAACTCTCACTTTCTTTCAAAGATTCAATCTTTATACAATAAAAAGGTCTACTGACCTAATAGGTAACTTGTTTGAGGCAATTTCATTCAAAGATTCAATCTTTAGTCATTAAAATACTCTTCGTGACGTCCACGGGATATCGAATAAGTTTAACTCAAAACTCTAATTTTCATTTTGAGATATAACTATATACGTTAAAGTGGTCGAGTGACATAATAGGTACCTTGATTTAGGTATTTTCATTCAAAGATTTAATCTTTACTCATTAAAACACTCTTCGGGACGTCAAAGGGAACTCGAATAAATTTAACTCAAAACTCTCATTTTCTTTCGAAGATTCAATCTTTATACATTAAAATGGTCCAGTGACATAATAAGCACCTTTGTTGAGGTATTTTCATTCAAACATTCAATCTTTAGTCATTAAGACGGCCTTCGCGACTTCATAGGTAACTCGAATAAGTTAAACTCAAAACTTTCATTTTCTTTCAAAGATTCCATCTTTATACATTAAAAAGGTCTAGTGACTGAGTAGGTACCTTGATTAAGCTAATTTTATTCAATGATCTTGTCTTTACTCATTAAAACACTCTTCATGATGTCAAAGGGATCTCAAATAAAGTTAACTCGAAACTCTCATTTTCGTTGAAAGATTTAATCTTTATAAATTAAAATCATCTAGTGAAACAAAAAGTACCTTGATTGAGATAATTTCATTCAAAGATTCAATCGTTACTCATTAAAACACTCCTCGCAACTTCATGCGTAACCCGAATAAGTTAAACTCAAAACTCTCATTTTCTTTCAAAGATTCAATCTTTATACATTAAAAAGGTCTAGTGACAGATTAGGAACCTTGATTGAGCTAATTTCATTCAAGGATTCAATCCTTACTCATTAAAACACTCTTCGTCACGTCGAAATGTTCTCAAATAAGTTTAACTCAAAACTCTCATTTCTTAACAAAGATTTAATCTTTGTACATTAAAATGGTCTAGTGACATAATAGGTACCTTGATTGAGGTATTTTCATTCAAAGATTCATTCTTTGGTCATTAAAACACTCTTCGGGACTTCACACGTGACCCGGAGAAGTTAAACTTAAAACTCTCATTTTCTTTCAGAGATTCAATCTTTATACATGAAAACGGTCTAGTGACAAAATAGGTATCTTGATTGAGGTTATTTCATTCAAACATTCAATCTTTACTCATTAAAAACTCTTCGTGACGTCAAAAGGATCTCGAATAAATTTAACTCAAAACTCTCATTTTGTTTAAAGGATTCGAGCTTTATACATTTAAAAAGGTCCAGTGACATAATAGGTACCCTGATTGAGGTAATTTCATTCAAAGATTCAATCTTTTCTCATTTAAACACTCTTCGTGATGTCAAGGGGATCTCGAATAAGTTTAACTCAAAACTCCCATTTTCTTTCAAAGATTCAATCTTTACACATTAAAATGGTTTAGTGAAATCACAGGTACCTTGATTGAGGTATTTTCATTCAAAGATTCAATCTTTGATCATTAAAACACTCTTCGGAACGTCAAAAGGAACTCGAATAAGTTTCTCTCAAAACTCTCATTTTCATTCAAAGATTCAATCTTTAGTTATAAAAACACCATTCGCGATTTCATAGGTAACTCGAACAAGTGAAACTCAAAACTCTCATTTTCTTACAAAGATTTAATCTTGATACACTTAAAAGTTCTCGTGACATAATAGATACTTTGATTGAGGTAATTTCATTCAACGATTCAATCTTTACTCGTTAAAACACTCTTCGTGACGTCAAAGTGATCTCGAACAAGTTTAACTCAAATCTCTCATTTTCTTTCAAAGATTCAACCCTTGTACATTGAAATGATCAAGTGAAATAATAGGAACCTTGATAGAGGTATTTTCAATCAAAGATTCAACCTTTGATCATTAAAACACTCTTCGGGACGTCAAAGGGAACTCGAATTAGTTCAACTGAAAACTCTCATTTTCTTTCAAAGATTCAATTTTTATACGTTAATAAGGTCTACTGACATATAGGTACCTTTATTGAGGTATTTTCATTCGAAGATTCGATCTTTAATCACTAAAACACTCTTCGCAACTCCATACGTCACTCAAATAAGTAAAACTCAAAACTATCATTTTCTTTCAAAGATTCAATCTTTATACGTTAAAAAGGTCTAGTGACATAATAGGTACCTCGATTCAGGTAATTTTATTCAAAGATTTAAACCTTACTCATTAAAACACTCTCCGTGACGTCAAAAGAATCTCGAATAAGTTTAACTCAAAACTCTTATTTTCTATTAAAGATTTTATCTTTATACATTAAAATGGTCTAGTGACATAAAAGGTACTTTGATTGAGGTATTTTCATTCAAAGATTCAATCTTTACTTATTAAAACACTCTTTGCGTCCTCAAAGGGAACTTGAATATGTTTTACTCAAAATTCTCATCCTCTTTCAAGATTCAATCTTTATACCTTAAAAAGGTCTAGTGACATAATCGGTACCTTGATTGAGGTGATTTGTTTCAAAGATTCAATCTTTGCTCATTAAAACACTCTTCGTGACGTCAGAGGGATCTCGAATAAGTTTAACTCAAAACTCTCATTTTCTTTCAAAGATTTAATCTTTATACATTAAAATTGTCTATTGACATAGTAGGTACCTTGATTGAGGTATTTTCATTCAAAGATTCAATCTTTACTCATTAAAACACTCTTCGGGACGTTAAAGGGATCTCGAATAAGTTTGACTCAAAACTCTCATTTTCATTCAAAGATTCAATCTTTAGAAATTTAAAAAGGTCTAATGACATAATAGGTACCTTTACAGAGGTATTTTTATTCAAAGATTCAATCTTTTGCCATTAAAACACTCTTTGCGACTTCATAGGTAACTTAAATAAGTTAAACTCAAAACTCTCACTTTCTTTCAAAGATTCAATCTTTATACAATAAAAAGGTCTACTGACCTAATAGGTAACTTGTTTGAGGTAATTTCATTCAAAGATTCAATCTTTAGTCATTAAAATACTCTTCGTGACGTCAATGGGATATCGAATAAGTTTAACTCAAAACTCTAATTTTCTTTTAGAGATATAACTATATACGTTAAAGTGGTCGAGTGACATAATAGGTACCTTAATTTAGGCATTTTTATTCAAAGATTTAATCTTTACTCATTAAAACACTCTTCGGGACGTCAAAGGGAACTCGAATAAATTTAACTCAAAACTCTCATTTTCTTCCAAAGATTCAATCTTTATACATTAAAATGGTCCAGTGACATAATAAACTCATTTGTTGAGGTATTTTCATTCAAACATTCAATCTTTAGTCATTAAGACTGCCTTCGCGACTTCATAGGTAACTCGAATAAGTTAAACTCAAAACTTTCATTTTCTTTCAAAGTTTCCATCTTTATACATTAAAAAGGTCTAGTGACTTAGTAGGTACGTTGATTAAGCTAATTTTATTCAATGATCTTGTCTTTACTCATTAAAACACTCTTCATGACGTCAAAGGGATCTCAAATAAAGTTAACTCGAAACTCTCATTTTCGTTGAAAGATTTAATCTTTATAAATTAAAATCATCTAGTGACATAAAAAGTACCTTGATTGAGATAATTTCATTCAAAGATTCAATCTTTACTCATTAAAACACTCTTCGAGACGTCAAAGGGATCTCGAATAAGTTTAACTCAAAACTCCCATTTTCTTTCAAAGATTCAATCTTTACACATTAAAATGGTTTAGTGAAATCACAGGTACCTTGATTGAGGTATTTTCATTCAAAGATTCAATCTTTCATCATTAAAACACTCTTCGGAACGTCAAAGGGAACTCGAATTAGTTCAACTGAAAACTCTCATTTTCTTTCAAAGATTCAATTTTTATACGTTAATAAGGTCTACTGACATATAGGTACCTTTATTGAGGTATTTTCATTCGAAAATTCGATCTTTAATCACTTAAACACTCTTCGCAACTCCATACGTCACTCAAATAAGTAAAACTCAAAACTATCATTTTCTTTCAAAGATTCAATCTTTATACGTTAAAAAGGTTTAGTGACATAATAGGTACCTCGATTCAGGTAATTTCATTCAAAGATTTAAAACTTACTCATTAAAACACTCTCCGTGACGTCAAAAGAATCTCGAATAAGTTTAATTCAAAACTCTTATTTTCTATCAAAGATTTTATCGTTATACATTAAAATGGTCTAGTGACATAAAAGGTACTTTGATTGAGGTATTTTCATTCAAAGATTCAATCTTTACTTATTAAAACACTCTTTGGGTCGTCAAAGGGAACTTGAATATGTTTCACTCAAAATTCTCATCCTCTTTCAAGATTCAATCTTTATACCTTAAAAAGGTCTAGTGACATAATCGGTACCTTGATTGAGGTGATTTGTTTCAAAGATTCAATCTTTGCTCATTAAAACACTCTTCGTGACGTCAGAGGGATCTCGAATAAGTTTAACTCAAAACTCTCATTTTCTTTCAAAGATTTAATCTTTATACATTAAAATTGTCTATTGACATAGTAGGTACCTTGATTGAGGTATTTTCATTTAAAGATTCAACCTTTACTCATTAAAACACTCTTCGGGACGTTAAAGGGATCTCGAATAAGTTTGACTCAAAACTCTCATTTTCATTCAAAGATTCAATCTTTAGAAATTTAAAAAGGTCTAATGACATAATAGGTACCTTTATAGAGGTATTTTTGTTCAAAGATTCAATCTTTTGCCATTAAAACACTCTTTGCGACTTCATAGGTAACTTGAATAAGTTAAACTCAGAACTCTCACTTTCTTTCAAAGATTCAATCTTTATACAGTAAAAAGGTCTACTGACCTAATAGGTAACTTGTTTGAGGTAATTTCATTCAAAGATTCAATCTTTAGTCCTTAAAATACTCTTCGTGACGTCAACGGGATATCGAATAAGTTTAACTCAAAACTCTAATTTTCTTTTTGAGATATAACTATATACGTTAAAGTGGTCAAGTGACATAATAGGTACCTTAATTTAGGTATTTTCATTAAAACACTCTTCGGGACGTCAAAGGGAACTCGAATAAATTTAACTCAAAACTCTCATTTTCTTTCAAAGATTCAATCTTTATACATTAAAATGGTCCAGTGACATAATAAGCACCTTTGTTGTGGTATTTTCATTCAAACATTCAATCTTTAGTCATTAAGACGGCCTTCGCGACTTCATAGGTAACTCGAATAAGTTAAACTCAAAACTTTCATATTCTTTCAAAGATTCCATCTTTATACATTAAAAAGGTCTAGTGACTTAGTGGGTACATTGATTAAGCTAATTTTATTCAATGATCTGTTCTTTACTCATTAAAACACACTTCATGACGTCAAAGGGATCTCAAATAAAGTTAACTCGAAACTCTCATTTTCGTTGAAAGATTTAATCTTTATAAATTAAAATCATATAGTGACATAAAAAGTACCTTGATTGAGATAATTTCATTCAAAGATTCAATCTTTACTCATTAAAACACTTTTCGAGACGTCAAAGGGATCACGAATAAGTTTAACCCAAAACTCTCGTGTTCTTTCAAAAATTTGATCTTTGTACATTAAAATGGTCTAGTGGCGTAATAGGTACCTTGATTTGATGTATTTTCATTCAAAGATTCAATCGTTACTCATTAAAACACTCCTCGCGACTTCATGCGTAACCCGAATGAGTTAAACTCAAAACTCTCATTTTCTTTCAAAGATTCAATCTTTATACATTAAAAAGGTCTAGTGACAGATTAGGAACCTTGATTGAGGTAATTTCATTCAAGGATTCAATCCTTACTCATTAAAACACTCTTCGTCACGTCGAAGTGTTCTCGAATAAGTTTAACTCAAAACTCTCATTTTGTTTTAGAGATTCAATCTTTATACATTAAAACGGTCCAGTGACAAAATAGGTATCTTGATTGAGGTTATTTCATTCAAACATTCAATCTTTACTCATTAAAAACTCTTCGTGACGTCAAAGGGATCTCGAATAAATTTAACTCAAAACTCTCATTTTGTTTAAAGGATTCGACCTTTATACATTTAAAAAGGTCCAGTGACATAATAGGTACCCTGATTGAGGTAATTTCATTCAAAGATTCAATCTTTAGTTAAAAAAATACCCTTCGCGACTTCATAGGTAACTCGAACAAGTGAAACTCAAAATTCTCATTTTCTTACAAAGATTCAATCTTGATACACTAAAAAGTTCTCGTGACACAATAGATACTTTGATTGAGGTAATTTCATTCAACGATTCAATCTTTACTCGTTAAAACACTCTTCGTGACGTCAAAGTGATCTCGAACAAGTTTAACTCAAATCTCTCATTTTCTTTCAAAGACTCAACCCTTGTACATTGAAATGGTCTAGTGAAATAATAGGAACCTTGATAGAGGTATTTTCAATCAAAGATTCAATCTTTGATCATTAAAACACTCTTCGGGACGTCAAAGGGAACTCGAATTAGTTCAACTGAAAACTCTCATTTTCTTTCAAAGATTCAATTTTTATACGTTAATAAGGTCTACTGACATATAGGTACCTTTATTGAGCTATTTTCATTCGAAGATTCGATCTTTAATCACTAAAACACTCTTCGCAACTCCATACGTCACTCAAATAAGTAAAACTCAAAACTATCATTTTCTTTCAAAGATTCAATCTTTATACGTTAAAAAGGTCTAGTGACATAATAGGTACCTTGATTCAGGTAATTTTATTCAAAGATTTAAACCTTACTCATTAAAACACTCTCCGTGACGTCAAAAGAATCTCGAATAAGTTTAACTCAAAACTCTTATTTTCTATCAAAGATTTTATCTTTATACATTAAAATGGTCTAGTGACATAAAAGGTACTTTGATTGAGGTATTTTCATTCAAAGATTCAATCTTTACTTATTAAAACACTCTTTGGGTCCTCAAAGGGAACTTGAATATGTTTTACTCAAAATTCTCATCCTCTTTCAAGATTCAATCTTTATACCTTAAAAAGGTCTAGTGACATAATCGGTACCTTGATTGAGGTGATTTGTTTCAAAGATTCAATCTTTGCTCATTAAAAACACTCTTCGTGACGTCAGAGGGATCTCGAATAAGTTTAACTCAAAACTCTCATTTTCTTTCAAAAATTTAATCTTTATACATTAAAATTGTCTATTGACATAGTAGGTACCTTGATTGAGGTATTTTCATTTAAAGATTCAACCTTTACTCATTAAAACACTCTTCGGGACGTTAAAGGGATCTCGAATAAGTTTGACTCAAAACTCTCATTTTCATTCAAAGATTCAATCTTTAGAAATTTAAAAAGGTCTAATGACATAATACGTACCTTTATAGAGGTATTTTTATTCAAAGATTCAATCTTTTGCCATTAAAACACTCTTTGCGACTTCATAGGTAACTTGAATAAGTTAAACTCAGAACTCTCACTTTCTTTCAAAGATTCAATCTTTATACAATAAAAAAGTCTACTGACCTAATAGGTAACTTGTTTGAGGCAATTTCATTCAAAGATTCAATCTTTAGTCATTAAACTACTCTTCGTGACGTCGACGGGATATCGAATAAGTTTAACTCAAAACTCTAATTTTCTTTTTGAGATATAACTATATACGTTAAAGTGGTCGAGTGACATAATAGGTACCTTGATTTAGGTATTTTCATTCAAAGATTTAATCTTTACTCATTAAAACACTCTTCGGGACGTCAAAGGGAACTCGAATAAATTTAACTCAAAACTCTCATTTTCTTTCAAAGATTCAATCTTTATACATTAAAATGGTCCAGTGACATAATAAGAACCTTTGTTGAGGTATTTTCATTCAAGCATTCAATCTTTAGTCAGTAAGACGGCCTTCGCGACTTCATAGGTAACTCGAATAAGTTAAACTCAAAACTTTCATTTTCTTTCAAAGATTCCATATTTATACATTAAAAAGGTCTAGTGACTTAGTAGGTACCTTGATTAAGCTAATTTTATTCAATGATCTTGTCTTTACTCATTAAAACACTCTTCATGACGTCAAAGGGATCTCGAATAAAGTTAACTCGAAACTCTCATTTTCGTTGAAAGATTTAATCTTTATAAATTAAAATCATCTAGTGACATAAAAAGTACCTTGATTTGATGTATTTTCATTCAAAGATTCAATCGTTACTCATTAAAACACTCCTCGCGACTTCATGCGTAACCCGAATAAGTTAAACTCAAAACTCTCATTTTCTTTCAAAGATTCAATCTTTATACATTAGAATGGTCTAGTGACAGATTAGGAACCGTGATTGAGGTAATTTCATTCAAGGATTCAATCCTTACTCATTAAAACACTCTTCGTCACGTCGAAGTGTTCTCGAATAAGTTAAACTCAAAACTCTCATTTCTTAACAAAGATTTAATCTTTGTACATTAAAATGGTCTAGTGACATAATAGGTACCTCGATCGAGGTATTTTCATTCAAAGATTCATTCTTTGGTCATTAAAACACTCTTCGGGACTTCACACGTGACCTGGAGAAGTTAAACTCAAAACTCTCATTTTCATTCAGAGATTCAATCTTTATACATTAAAACGGTCTAGTGACAAAATAGGTATCTTGATTGAGGTTATTTCATTCAAACATTCAATCTTTACTCATTAAAAACTCTTCGTGACGTCAAAGGGATCTCGAATAAATTTAACTCAAAACTCTCATTTTGTTTAAAGGATTCGACCTTTATACATTTAAAAAGGTCCAGTGACATAATAGGTACCCTGATTGAGGTAATTTCATTCAAAGATTCAATCTTTTCTCATTAAAACACTCTTCGTGATGTCAAGGGGATCTCGAATAAGTTTAACTCAAAACTCCCATTTTCTTTCAAAGATTCAATCTTTACACATTAAAATGGTTTAGTGAAATCACAGGTACCTTGATTGAGGTATTTTCATTCAAAGATTCAATCTTTGATCATTAAAACACTCTTCGGAACGTCAAAGGGAACTCGAATAAGTTTCTCTCAAAACTCTCATTTTCATTCAAAGATTCAATCTTTAGTTATAAAAACACCCTTCGCGACTTCGTAGGTAACTCAATCTTTATTCGTTAAAACACTCTTCGTGACGTCAAAGTGATCTCGAACAAGTTTAACTCAAATCTCTCATTTTCTTTCAAAGATTCAACCCTTGTACATTGAAATGGTCTAGTGAAATAATAGGAACCTTGATAGAGGTATTTTCAATAAATGATTTAATCTTTGATCATTAAAACACTCTTCGGGACGTCAAAGGGAACTCGAATTAGTTGAACTGAAAACTCTCATTTTCTTTCAAAGATTCAATTTTTATACGTTAATAAGGTCTACTGACATATAGGTACCTTTATTGAGCTATTTTCGGTCGAAGATTCGATCTTTAATCATTAAAACACTCTTCGAAACTCCATACGTCACTCCAATAAGTAAAACTCAAAACTATCATTTTCTTTCAAAGATTCAATCTTTATACGTTAAAAAGGTCTAGTGACATAATAGGTACCTCGATTCAGGTAATTTCATTCAAAGATTTAAACCTTACTCATTAAAACACTCTCTGTGACGTCGAAAGAATCTCGAATGAGTTTAACTCAAAACTCTTATTTTCTATCAAAGATTTTATCTTTATACATTAAAATGGTCTAGTGACATAAAAGGTACTTTGATTGAGGTATTTTCATTCAAAGATTCAATCTTTACTTATTAAAACACTCTTTGGGTCCTCAAAGGGAACTTGAATATGTTTTACTCAAAATTCTCATCCTCTTTCAAGATTCAATCTTTATACCTTAAAAAGGTCTAGTGACATAATTGGTACCTTGATTGAGGTGATTTGTTTCAAAGATTCAATCTTTGCTCATTAAAACACTCTTCGTGACGTCAGAGGGATCTCGAATAAGTTGAACTCAAAACTCTCATTTTCTTTCAATGATTTAATCTTTATACATTAAAATTGTCTATTGACCTAGTAGGTACCGTGATTGAGGTATTTTCATTCAAAGATTCAATCTTTACTCATTAAAACACTCTTCGGGACGTTAAAGGGATCTCGAATAAGTTTGACTCAAAACTATCATTTTCATTCAAAGATTCAATCTTTAGAAATTTAAAAAGGTCTAATGACATAATAGGTACCTTTACAGAGGTATTTTTATTCAAAGATTCAATCTTTTGCCATTAAAACACTCTTTGCGACTTCATAGGTAACTTGAATAAGTTAAACTCAAAACTCTCACTTTCTTTCAAAGATTCAATATTTATACAATAAAAAGGTCTACTGACCTAATAGGTAACTTGTTTGAGGCAATTTCATTCAAAGATTCAATCTTTAGTCATTAAAATACTCTTCGTGACGTCCACGGGATATCAAATAAGTTTAACTCAAAACTCTAATTTTCTTTTTGAGATACAACTATATACGTTAAAGTGGTCGAGTGACATAATAGGTACCTTGATTTAGGTATTTTCATTCAAAGATTTAATCTTTACTCATTAAAACACTCTTCGGGACGTCAAAGGGAACTCGAATAAATTTAACTCAAAACTCTCATTTTCTTTCAAAGATTCAATCTTTATACATTAAAATGGTCCAGTGACATAATAAGCACCTTTGTTGAGGTATTTTCATTCAAACATTCAATCTTTAGTCATTAAGACGGCCTTCGCGACTTCATAGGTAACTCGAATAAGTTAAACTCAAAACTTTCATTTTCTTTCAAAGATTCCATCTTTATACATTAAAAAGGTCTAGTGACTGAGTAGGTACCTTGATTAAGCTAATTTTATTCAATGATCTTGTCTTTACTCATTAAAACACTCTTCATGACGTCAAAGGGATCTCAAATAAAGTTAACTCGAAACTCTCATTTTCGTTGAAAGATTTAATCTTTATAAATTAAAATCATCTAGTGAAATAAAAAGTACCTTGATTGAGATAATTTCATTCAAAGATTCAATCGTTACTCATTAAAACACTCCTCGCAACTTCATGCGTAACCCGAATACGTTAAACTCAAAACTCTCATTTTCTTTCAAAGATTCAATCTTTATACATTAAAAAGGTCTAGTGACAGATTAGGAACCTTGATTGAGCTAATTTCATTCAAGGATTCAATCCTTACTCATTAAAACACTCTTCGTCACGTCGAAATGTTCTCAAATAAGTTTAACTCAAAACTCTCATTTCTTAACAAAGATTTAATCTTTGTACATTAAAATGGTCTAGTGACATAATAGGTACCTTGATTGAGGTATTTTCATTCAAAGATTCATTCTTTGGTCATTAAAACACTCCTCGGGACTTCACACGTGACCCGGAGAAGTTAAACTTAAAACTCTCATTTTCTTTCAGAGATTCAATCTTTATACATGAAAACGGTCGAGTGACAAAATAGGTATCTTGATTGAGGTTATTTCATACAAACATTCAATCTTTACTCATTAAAAACTCTTCGTGACGTCAAAAGGATCTCGAATAAATTTAACTCAAAACTCTCATTTTGTTTAAAGGATTCGAGCTTTATACATTTAAAAAGGTCCAGTGACATAATAGGTACCCTGATTGAGGTAATTTCATTCAAAGATTCAATCTTTTCTCATTAAAACACTCTTCGTGATGTCAAGGGGATCTCGAATAAGTTTAACTCAAAACTCCCATTTTCTTTCAAAGATTCAATCTTTACACATTCAAATGGTTTAGTGAAATCACAGGTACCTTGATTGAGGTATTTTCATTCAAAGATTCAATCTTTGATCATTAAAACACTATTCGGAATGTCAAAAGGAACTCGAATAAGTTTCTCTCAAAACTCTCATTTTCATTCAAAGATTCAATCTTTAGTTATAAAAACACCATTCGCGATTTCATAGGTAACTCGAACAAGTGAAACTCAAAACTCTCATTTTCTTACAAAGATTCAATCTTGATACACTTAAAAGTTCTCGTGACATAATAGATACTTTGATTGAGGTAATTTCATTCAACGATTCAATCTTTACTCGTTAAAACACTCTTCGTGACGTCAAAGTGATCTCGAACAAGTTTAACTCAAATCTCTCATTTTCTTTCAAAGATTCTACCCTTGTACATTGAAATGATCTAGTGAAATAATAGGAACCTTGATAGAGGTATTTTCAATCAAAGATTCAACCTTTGATCATTAAAACACTCTTCGGGACGTCAAAGGGAACTCGAATTAGTTCAATTGAAAACTCTCATTTTCTTTCAAAGATTCAATTTTTATACGTTAATAAGGTCTACTGACATATAGGTACCTTTATTGAGGTATTTTCATTCGAAGATTCGATCTTTAATCACTTAAACACTCTTCGCAACTCCATATGTCACTCAAATAAGTAAAACTCAAAACTATCATTTTCTTTCAAAGATTCAATCTTTATACGTTAAAAAGGTTTAGTGACATAATAGGTACCTCGATTCAGGTAATTTCATTCAAAGATTTAAAACTTACTCATTAAAACACTCTCCGTGACGTCAAAAGAATCTCGAATAAGTTTAATTCAAAACTCTTATTTTCTATCAAAGATTTTATCTTTATACATTAAAATGGTCTAGTGACATAAAAGGTACTTTGATTGAGGTATTTTCATTCAAAGATTCAATCTTTACTTATTAAAACACTCTTTGGGTCGTCAAAGGGAACTTGAATATGTTTCACTCAAAATTCTCATCCTCTTTCAAGATTCAATCTTTATACCTTAGAAAGGTCTAGTGACATAATCGGTACCTTGATTGAGGTGATTTGTTTCAAAGATTCAATCTTTGCTCATTAAAACACTCTTCGTGACGTCAGAGGGATCTCGAATAAGTTTAACTCAAAACTCTCATTTTCTTTCAAAGATTTAATCTTTATACATTAAAATTGTCTATTGACATAGTAGGTACCTTGATTGAGGTATTTTCATTTAAAGATTCAACCTTTACTCATTAAAACACTCTTCGGGACGTTAAAGGGATCTCGAATAAGTTTGACTCAAAACTCTCATTTTCATTCAAAGATTCAATCTTTAGAAATTTAAAAAGGTCTAATGACATAATAGGTACCTTTATAGAGGTATTTTTATTCAAAGATTCAATCTTTTGCAATTAAAACACTCTTTGCGACTTCATAGGTAACTTGAATAAGTTAAACTCAGAACTCTCACTTTCTTTCAAAGATTCAATCTTTATACAGTAAAAAGGTCTACTGACCTAATAGGCAACTTGTTTAAGGTAATTTCATTCAAAGATTCAATCTTTAGTCCTTAAAATACTCTTCGTGACGTCAACGGGATATCGAATAAGTTTAACTCAAAACTCTAATTTTCTTTTTGAGATATAACTATATACGTTAAAGTGGTCAAGTGACATAATAGGTACCTTAATTTAGGTATTTTCATTAAAACACTCTTCGGGACGTCAAAGGGAACTCGAATAAATTTAACTCAAAACTCTCATTTTCTTTCAAAGATTCAATCTTTATACATTAAAATGGTCCAGTGACATAATAAGCACCTTTGTTGAGGTATTTTCATTCAAACATTCAATCTTTAGTCATTAAGACGGCCTTCGCGACTTCTAGGTAACTCGAATAAGTTAAACTCAAAACTTTCATTTTCTTTCAAAGATTCCATCTTTATACATTAAAAAGGTCTAGTGACTTAGCAGGTACCTTGATTAAGCTAATTTTATTCAATGATCTTGTCTTTACTCATTAAAACACTCTTCATGACGTCAAAGGGATCTCAAATAAAGTTAACTCGAAACTCTCATTTTCGTTGAAAGATTTAATCTTTATAAATTAAAATCATCTAGTGACATAAAAAGTACCTTGATTGAGATAATTTCATTCAAAGATTCAATCTTTACTCATTAAAACTCTTCGAGACGTCAAAGGGATCACGAATAAGTTTAACCCAAAACTCTCGTGTTCTTTCAAAAATTTGATCTTTATACATTAAAATGGTCTAGTGGCGTAATAGGTACCTTGATTTGATGTATTTTCATTCAAAGATTCAATCGTTACTCATTAAAACACTCCTCGCGACTTCATGCGTAACCCGAATAAGTTAAACTCAAAACTCTCATTTTCTTTCAAAGATTCAATCTTTATACATTAAAAAGGTCTAGTGACAGATTAGGAACCTTGATTGAGGTAATTTCATTCAAGGATTCAATCCTTACTCATTAAAACACTCTTCGTCACGTCGAAGTGTTCTCGAATAAGTTTAACTCAAAACTCTCATTTCTTAACAAAGATTTAATCTTTGTACATTAAAATGGTCTAGTGACATAATAGGTACCTCGATCGAGGTATTTTCATTCAAAGATTCATTCTTTGGTCATTAAAACACTCTTCGGGACTTCACACGTGACCCGGAGAAGTTAAACTCAAAACTCTCATTTTCATTCAGAGATTCAATCTTTATACATTAAAACGGTCTAGTGACAAAATAGGTATCTTGATTGAGGTTATTTCATTCAAACATTCAATTTTTACTCATTAAAAACTCTTCGTGACGTCAAAGGGATCTCGAATAAATTTAACTCAAAATTCTCATTTTGTTTAAAGGATTCGACCTTTATACATTTAAAAAGGTCCAGTGACATAATAGGTACCCTGATTGAGGTAATTTCATTCAAAGATTCAATCTTTTCTCATTAAAACACTCTTCGTGATGTCAAGGGGATCTCGAATAAGTTTAACTCAAAACTCCCATTTTCTTTCAAAGATTCAATCTTTATACATTAAAATGGTCTAGTGACATAAAAGGTACTTTGATTGAGGTATTTTCATTCAAAGATTCAATCTTTACTTATTAAAACACTCTTTGGGTCCTCAAAGGTAACTTGAATATGTTTTACTCAAAATTCTCATCCTCTTTCAAGATTCAATCTTTATACCTTAAAAAGGTCTAGTGACATAATCGGTACCTTGATTGAGGTGATTTGTTTCAAAGATTCAATCTTTGCTCATTAAAACACTCTTCGTGACGTCAGAGGGATCTCGAATAAGTTTAACTCAAAACTCTCATTTTCTTTCAAAGATTTAATCTTTATACATTAAAATTGTCTATTGACATAATAGGTACCTTGATTGAGGTATTTTCATTCAAAGATTTAACCTTTACTCATTAAAACACTCTTCGGGACGTTAAAGGGATCTCGAATAAGTTTGACTCAAAACTCTCATTTTCATTCAAAGATTCAATCTTTAGAAATTTAAAAAGGTCTAATGACATAATACGTACCTTTATAGAGGTATTCTTATTCAAAGATTCAATCTTTTGCAATTAAAACACTCTTTGCGACTTCATAGGTAACTTGAATAAGTTAAACTCAGAACTCTCACTTTCTTTTAAAGATTCAATCTTTATACAATAAAAAGGTCTACTGACCTAATAGGTAACTTGTTTGAGGTAATTTCATTCAAAGATTCAATCTTTAGTCATTAAAATACTCTTCGTGACGTCAATGGGATATCGAATAAGTTTAACTCAAAACTCTAATTTTCTTTTAGAGATATAACTATATACGTTAAAGTGGTCGAGTGACATAATAGGTACCTTGATTTAGGCATTTTCATTCAAAGATTTAAGTTTACTCATTAAAACACTCTTCAGGACGTCAAAGGGAACTCGAATAAATTTAACTCAAAACTCTCATTTTCTTTCAAAGATTCAATCTTTATACATTAAAATGGTCCAGTGACATAATAAGCACATTTGTTGAGGTATTTTCATTCAAACATTCAATCTTTAGTCATTAAGATGGCCTTCGCGACTTCATTGGTAACTCGAATAAGTTAAACTCAAAACTTTCATTTTCTTTCAAAGATTCCATCTTTATACATTATTAAGGTCTAGTGACTTAGTAGGTACCTTGATTAAGCTAATTTTATTCAATGATCTTGTCTTTACTCATTAAAACACTCTTCATGACGTCAAAGGGATCTCAAATAAAGTTAACTCGAAACTCTCATTTTCTTTGAAAGATTTAATCTTTATAAATTAAAATCATCTTGTGACATAAAAAGTACCTTGATTGAGATAATTTCATTCAAAGATTCAATCTTTACTCATTAAAACACTCTTCGAGACGTCAAAGGGATCACGAATAAGTTTAACCCAAAACTCTCGTGTTCTTTCAAAAATTTGATCTTTATACATTAAAATGGTCTTGTGGCGTAATAGGTACCTTGATTTGATGTATTTTCATTCAAAGATTCAATCGTTACTCATTAAAACACTCCTCGCGACTTCATGCGTAACCCGAATAAGTTAAACTCAAAACTCTCATTTTCTTTCAAAGATTCAATCTTTATACATTAAAAAGGTCTAGTGACAGATTAGGAACCTTGATTGAGGTAATTTCATTCAAGGATTCAATCCTTACTCATTAAAACACTCTTCGTCACGTCGAAGTGTTCTCGAATAAGTTTAACTCAAAACTCTCATTTCTTAACAAAGATTTAATCTTTGTACATTAAAATGGTCTAGTGACATAATAGGTACCTCGATCGAGGTATTTTCATTCAAAGATTCATTCTTTGGTCATTAAAACACTCTTCGGACTACGCACGTGACCCGGGGAAGTTAAACTCAAAACTCCCATTTTCTTTCAGAGATTCGATCTTTATACATTAAAACGGTCTAGTAACAAAATAGGTATCTTGATTGAGGTTATTTCATTCAAATATTCAATCTTTACTCATTAAAAACTCTTCGTGACGTCAAAGGGATCTCGAATAAATTTAACTCAAAACTCTCATTTTGATTAAAGGATTCGACCTTTATACATTTAAAAAGGTCCAGTGACATAATAGGTACCCTGATTGAGGTAATTTCATTCAAAGATTCAATCTTTTCTCATTAAAACACTCTTCGTGATGTCAAGGGGATCTCGAATAAGTTTAACTCAAAACTCCCATTTTCTTTCAAAGATTCAATCTTTACACATTAAAATGGTTTAGTGAAATCACAGGTACCTTGATTGAGGTATTTTCATTCAAAGATTCAATATTTGATCATTAAAACACTCTTCGGAACGTCAAAGGGAACTCGAATAAGTTTCTCTCAAAACTCTCATTTTCATTCAAAGATTCAATCTTTAGTTATAAAAATACCCTTCGCGACTTCATAGGTAACTCGAACAAGTGAAACTCAAAACTCTCATTTTTTTACAAAGATTCAATCTTGATACACTAAAAAGTTCTCGTGACACAATAGATACTTTGATTGAGGTAATTTCATTCAACGATTCAATCTTTACTCGTTAAAACACTCTTCGTGACGTCAAAGTGATCTCGACCAAGTTTAACTCAAATCTCTCATTTTCTTTCAAAGATTCAACCATTGTGCATTGAAATGGTCTAGTGAAATAATAGGAACCTTGATAGAGGTATTTTCAATCAAAGATTCAATCTTTGATCATTAAAACACTCTTCGGGACGTCAAAGGGAACTCGAATTAGTTCAGCTGAAAACTCTCATTTTCTTTCAAAGATTCAATTTTTATACGTTAATAAGGTCTACTGACATATAGGTACCTTTATTGAGGTATTTTCATTCAAAGATTCGATCTTTAATCATTAAAACACTCTTCGCAACTCCATACGTCACTCAAATAAGTAAAACTCAAAACTATCATTTTCTTTCAAAGATTCAATCTTTATACGTTAAAAAGGTTTAGTGACATAATAGGTACCTCGATTCAGGTAATTTCATTCAAAGATTTAAACCTTACTCATTAAAACACTCTCCGTGACGTCAAAAGAATCTCGAATAAGTTTAATTCAAAACTCTTATTTTCTATCAAAGATTTTATCTTTATACATTAAAATGGTCTAGTGACATAAAAGGTACTTTGATTGAGGTATTTTCATTCAAAGATTCAATCTTTACTTATTAAAACACTCTTTGGGTCCTCAAAGGGAACTTGAATATGTTTTACTCAAAATTCTCATCCTCTTTCAAGATTCAATCTTTATACCTTAAAAAGGTCTAGTGACATAATCGGTACCTTGATTGAGGTGATTTGTTTCAAAGATTCAATCTTTCCTCCTTAAAACACTCTTCGTGACGTCAGAGGGATCTCGAATAAGTTTAACTCAAAACTCTCATTTTCTTTCAAAGATTTAATCTTTATACATTAAAATTGTCTATTGACATAGTAGGTACCTTGATTGAGGTATTTTCATTCAAAGATTCAACCTTTACTCATTAAAACACTCTTCGGGACGTTAAAGGGATCTCGAATAAGTTTGACTCAAAACTCTCATTTTCATTCAAAGATTCAATCTTTAGAAATTTAAAAAGGTCTAATGACATAATACGTACCTTTATAGAGGTATTTTTATTCAAAGATTCAATCTTTTGCCATTAAAACACTCTTTGCGACTTCATAGGTAACTTGAATAAGTTAAACTCAGAACTCTCACTTTCTTTCAAAGATTCAATCTTTATACAATAAAAAGGTCTACTGACCTAATAGGTAACTTGTTTGAGGCAATTTCATTCAAAGATTCAATCTTTAGTCATTAAAATACTCTTCGTGACGTCAACGGGATATCGAATAAGTTTAACTCAAAACTCTAATTTTCTTTTTAAGATATAACTATATACGTTAAAGTGGTCCAGTGACATAATAGGTACCTTGATTTAGGTATTTTCATTCAAAGATTTAATCTTTACTCATTAAAACACTCTTCGGGACGTCAAAGGGAATTCGAATAAATTTAATTCAAAACTCTCATTTTCTTTCAAAGATTCAATCTTTATACATTAAAATGGTCCAGTGACATAATAAGCACCTTTGTTGAGGTATTTTCATTCAAACATTCAATCTTTAGTCATTAAGACGGCCTTCGCGACTTCATAGGTAACTCGAATAAGTTAAACTCAAAACTTTCATTTTCTTTCAATGATTCCGTCTTTATACATTAAAAAGGTCTAATGACTTAGTATGTACCTTGATTAAGCTAATTTTATTCAATGATCTTGTCTTTACTCATTAAAACACTCTTCATGACGTCAAAGGGATCTCAAATAAAGTTAACTCGAAACTCTCATTTTCGTTGAAAGATTTAATCTTTATAAATTAAAATCATCTAGTGACATAAAAAGTACCTTGATTGAGATAATTTCATTCAAAGATTCAATCGTTACTCATTAAAACACTCCTCGCAACTTCATGCGTAACCCGAATAAGTTAAACTCAAAACTCTCATTTTCTTTCAAAGATTCAATCTTTATACATTAAAAAGATCTAGTGACAGATTAGGAACCTTGATTGAGGTAATTTCATTCAAGGATTCAATCCTTACTCATTAAAACACTCTTCGTCACGTCGAAATGATCTCAAATAAGTTTAACTCAAAACTCTCATTTCTTAACAAAGATTTAATCTTTGTACATTAAAATGGTCTAGTGACATAATAGGTACCTCGATTGAGGTACCTTTTCATTCAAAGATTCATTCTTTGGTCATTAAAACACTCTTCGGGACTTCACACGTGACCCGGAGAAGTTAAACTCAAAACTCTCATTTTCTTTCAGAGATTCAATCTTTATACATTAAAACGGTCTAGTGACAAAATAGGTATCTTGATTGAGGTTATTTCATTCAAACATTCAATCTTTACTCATTAAAAACTCTTCGTGACGTCAAAAGGATCTCGAATAAATTTAACTCAAAACTCTCATTTTGTTTAAAGGATTCGACCTTTATACATTTAAAAAGGTCCTGTGACATAATAGGTACCCTGATTGAGGTAATTTTATTCAAAGATTCAATCTTTCTCATTAAAACACTCTTCGTGATGTCAAGGGGATCTCGAATAAGTTTAACTCAAAACTCCCATTTTCTTTCAAAGATTCAATCTTTACACATTAAAATGGTTTAGTGAAATCACAGGTACCTTGATTGAGGTATTTTCATTCAAAGATTCAATCTTTGATCATTAAAACACTCTTCGGAACGTCAAAAGGAACTCGAATAAGTTTATCTCAAAACTCTCATTTTCATTCAAAGATTCAATCTTTAGTTATAAAAACACCCTTCGCGATTTCATATGTAACTCGAACAAGTGAAACTCAAAACTCTCATTTTCTTACAAAGATTAAATCTTGATACACTTAAAAGTTCTCGTGACATAATAGATACTTTGATTGAGGTAATTTCATTCAACGATTCAATCTTTACTCGTTAAAACACTCTTCGTGACGTCAAAGTGATCTCGAACAAGTTTAACTCAAATCTCTCATTTTCTTTCAAAGATTCAACCCTTGTACATTGAAATGATCTAGTGAAATAATAGGAACCTTGATAGAGGTATTTTCAATCAAAGATTCAATCTTTGATCATTAAAACACTCTTCGGGACGTCAAAGGGAACTCGAATTAGTTCAACTGAAAACTCTCATTTTCTTTCAAAGATTCAATTTTTATACGTTAATAAGGTCTACTGACATATAGGTACCTTTATTGAGGTATTTTCATTCGAAGATTCGATCTTTAATCACTAAAACACTCTTCGCAACTCCATACGTCACTCAAATAAGTAAAATTCAAAACTATCATTTTCTTTTAAAGATTCAATCTTTATACGTTAAAAAGGTCTAGTGACATAATAGGTACCTCGATTCAGGTAATTTCATTCAAAGATTTAAACCTTACTCATTAAAACACTCTCCGTAACGTCAAAAGAATCTCGAATAAGTTTAACTCAAAACTCTTATTTTCTATCAAAGATTTTATCTTTGTACATTAAAATGGTCTAGTGACATAAAAGGTACTTTGATTGAGATATTTTCATTCAAAGATTCAATCTTTACTTATTAAAACACTCTTTGGGTCCTTAAAGGGAACTTGAATATGTTTTACTCAAAATTCTCATCCTCTTTCAAGATTCAATCTTTATACCTTAAAAAGGTCTAGTGACATAATTGGTACCTTGATTGGGGTGATTTGTTTCAAAGATTCAATCTTTGCTCATTAAAACACTCTTCGTGGCGTCAGAGGGATCTCGAATAAGTTTAACTCAAAATTCTCATTTTCTTTCAAAGATTTAATATTTATACATTAAAATTGTCTATTGACATAGTAGGTACCTTGATTGAGGTATTTTCATTCAAAACTCTCATTTTCATTCAAAGATTCAATCTTTAGAAATTTAAAAAGGTCTAATGACATAATACGTACCTTTATAGAGGTATTTTATTCAAAGATTCAATCTTTTGCCATTAAAACATTCTTTGCGACTTCATAGGTAACTTGAATAAGTTAAACTCAGAACTCTCACTTTCTTTCAAAGATTCAATCTTTATACAATAAAGAGGTCTACTGACCTAATAGGTAACTTGTTTAAGGTAATTTCATTCAAAGATTCAATCTTTAGTCATTAAAATACTCTTCGTGACGTCAACGGGATATCGAATAAGTTTAACGCAAAACTCTAATTTTCTTTTTGAGATATAACTATATACGTTAAAGTGGTCGAGTGACATAATAGGTACCTTGATTTAGGTATTTTCATTCAAAGATTTAATCTTTACTCATTAAAACACTCTTCGGGACGTCAAAGGGAACTCGAATAAATTTAACTCAAAACTCTCATTTTCTTTCAAAGATTCAATCTCTATACATTAAAATGGTCCAGTGACATAATAAGCACCTTTGTTAAGGTATTTTCATTTAAACATTCAATCTTTAGTCATTAAGACGGCCTTCGCGACTTCATAGGTAACTCGAATAAGTTAAACTCAAAACTTTCAATTTCTTTCAAAGATTCCATCTTTATACATTAAAAAGGTATAGTGACTTAGTAGGTACCTTGATTAAGCTAATTTTATTCAATGATCTTGTCTTTGCTCATTAAAACACTCTTCATGACGTCAAAGGGATCTCAAATAAAGTTAACTCGAAACTCTCATTTTCGTTGAAAGATTTAATCTTTATAAATTAAAATCATCTAGTGACAAAAAAAGTACCATGATTGAGATAATTTCATTCAAAGATTCAATCTTTACTCATTAAAACACTCTTCGAGACGTCAAAGGGATCACGAATAAGTTTAACCCAAAACTCTCGTGTTCTTTCAAAAATTTGATCTTTATACATTAAAATGGTCTAGTGGCGTAATAGGTACCTTGATTTGATGTATTTTCATTCAAAGATTCAATCGTTACTCATTAAAACACTCCTCGCGACTTCATGCGTAACCCGAATAAGTTAAACTCAAAACTCTCATTTTCTTTCAAAGATTCAATCTTTATACCTTAAAAAGGTCTAGTGACAGATTAGGAACCTTGATTGAGGTAATTTCATTCAAGGATTCAATTCTTACTCATTAAAACACTCTTCGTCACGTCGAAGTGTTCTCGAATAAGTTTAACTCAAAACTCTCATTTCTTAATAAAGATTTAATTTTTGTACATTAAAATGGTCTAGTGACATAATAGGTACCTCGTTCGAGGTATTTTCATTCAAAGATTCATTCTTTGGTCATTAAAACACTCTTCGGGACTTTGCACGTGACCCGGAGAAGTTAAACTCAAAACTCTCATTTTCTTTCAGAGATTCAATCTTTATACATTAAAACGGTCTACTAACAAAATAGGTATCTTGATTGAGGTTATTTCATTCAAACATTCAATCTTTACTCATTAAAAACTCTTCATGACGTCAAAGGGATCTCGAATAAATTTAACTCAAAACTCTCATTTTGTTTAAAGAATTCGACCTTTATACATTTAAAAAGGTCCAGTGACATAATAGGTACCCTGATTGAGGTAATTTCATTCAAAGATTCAATCTTTTCTCATTAAAACACTCTTCGTGATGTCAAGGGGATCTCGAATAAGTTTAACTCAAAACTCTCATTTTCTTTCAAAGATTCAATCTTTACACATTAAAATGGTTTAGTGAAATCACAGGTACCTTGATTGAGGTATTTTCATTCAAAGATTCAATCTTTGATCATTAAAACACTCTTCGGAACGTCAAAGGGAACTCGAATAAGTTTCTCTCAAAACTCTCGTTTTCATTCAAAGATTCAATCTTTTGTTATAAAAACACCCTTCGCGACTTCATAGGTAACTCGAACAAGTGAAACTCAAAACTCTCATTTTCTTACAAAGATTCAATCTTGATACACTAAAAAGTTCTCGTGACACAATAGATACTTTGATTGAGGTAATTTCATTCAACGATTCAATCTTTACTCGTTAAAATACTCTTCGTGACGTCAAAGTGATCTCGAAAAAGTTTAACTCAAATCTCTCATTTTCTTTCAAAGATTCAACCCTTGTACATTGAAATGGTCTAGTGAAATAATAGGAACCTTGATAGAGGTATTTTCAATCAAAGATTCAATCTTTGATCATTAAAACACTCTTCGGGACGTCAAAGGGAACTCGAATTAGTTCAACTGAAAACTCTCATTTTCTTTCAAAGATTCAATTTTTATACGTTAATAAGGTCTACTGACATATAGGTACCTTTATTGAGGTATTTTTATTCGAAGATTCGATCTTTAATCACTAAAATACTCTTCGCAACTCCATACGTCACTCAAATAAGTAAAACTCAAAACTATCATTTTCTTTCAAAGATTCAACCTTTATACGTTAAAAAGGTTTAGTGACATAATAGGTACCTCGATTCAGGTAATTTCATTCAAAGATTTAAACCTTACTCATTAAAACACTCTCCGTGACGTCAAAAGAATCTCGAATAAGTTTAATTCAAAACTCTTATTTTCTATCAAAGATTTTATCTTTATACATTAAATTGGTCTAGTGACATAAAAGGTACTTTGATTGAGATATTTTCATTCAAAGATTCAATCTTTACTTATTAAAACACTCTTTGGGTCCTTAAAGGGAACTTGAATATGTTTTACTCAAAATTCTCATCCTCTTTCAAGTTTCAATCTTTATACCTTAAAAAGGTCTAGTGACATAATTGGTACCTTGATTGAGGTGATTTGTTTCAAAGATTCAATCTTTGCTCATTAAAACACTCTTCGTGACGTCAGAGGGATCTCGAATAAGTTTAACTCAAAATTCTCATTTTCTTTCAAAGATTTAATCTTTATACATTAAAATTGTCTATTGACATAGTAGGTACCTTGATTGAGGTATTTTCATTCAAAACTCTCATTTTCATTCAAAGATTCAATCTTTAGAAATTTAAAAAGGTCTAATGACATAATAGGTACCTTTATAGAGGTATTTTATTCAAAGATTCAATCTTTTGCCATTAAAACATTCTTTGCGACTTCATAGGTAACTTGAATAAGTTAAACTCAGAACTCTCACTTTCTTTCAAAGATTCAATCTTTATACAATAAAGAGGTCTACTGACCTAATAGGTAACTTGTTTAAGGTAATTTCATTCAAAGATTCAATCTTTAGTCATTAAAATACTCTTCGTGACGTCAACGGGATATCGAATAAGTTTAACTCAAAACTCTAATTTTCTTTTTGAGATATAACTATATACGTTAAAGTGGTCGAGTGACATAATAGGTACCTTGATTTAGGTATTTTCACTCAAAGATTTAATCTTTACTCATTAAAACACTCTTCGGGACGTCAAAGGGAACTCGAATAAATTTAACTCAAAACTCTCATTTTCTTTCAAAGATTCAATCTTTATACATTAAAATGGTCCAGTGACATAATAAGCACCTTTGTTAAGGTATTTTCATTCAAACATTCAATCTTTAGTCATTAAGACGGCCTTCGCGACTTCATAGGTAACTCGAATAAGTTAAACTCAAAACTTTCATTTTCTTTCAAAGATTCCATCTTTATACATTAAAAAGGTATAGTGACTTAGTAGGTACCTTGATTAAGCTAATTTTATTCAATGATCTTGTCTTTACTCATTAAAACACTCTTCATGACGTCAAAGGGATCTCAAATAAAGTTAACTCGAAACTCTCATTTTCGTTGAAAGATTTAATCTTTATAAATTAAAATCATCTAGTGACAAAAAAAGTACCATGATTGAGATAATTTTATTCTAAGATTCAATCTTTACTCATTAAAACACTCTTCGAGACGTCAAAGGGATCACGAATAAGTTTAACCCAAAACTCTCGTGTTCTTTCAAAAATTTGATCTTTATACATTAAAATGGTCTAGTGGCGTAATAGGTACCTTGATTTGATGTATTTTCATTCAAAGATTCAATCGTTACTCATTAAAACACTCCTCGCGACTTCATGCGTAACCCGAACAAGTTAAACTCAAAACTCTCATTTTCTTTCAAAGATTCAATCTTTATACCTTCAAAAGGTCTAGTGACAGATTAGGAACCTTGATTGAGGTAATTTCATTCAAGGATTCAATCCTTACTCATTAAAACACTCTTCGTCACGTCGAAGTGTTCTCGAATAAGTTTAACTCAAAACTCTCATTTCTTAATAAAGATTTAATTTTTGTACATTAAAATGGTCTAGTGACATAATAGGTACCTCGATCGAGGTATTTTCATTCAAAGATTCATTCTTTGGTCATTAAAACACTCTTCGGGACTTTGCACGTGACCCGGAGAAGTTAAACTCAAAACTCTCATTTTCTTTCAGAGATTCAATCTTTATACATTAAAACGGTCTACTAACAAAATAGGTATCTTGATTGAGGTTATTTCATTCAAACATTCAATCTTTACTCATTAAAAACTCTTCATGACGTCAAAGGGATCTCGAATAAATTTAACTCAAAACTCTCATTTTGTTTAAAGAATTCGACCTTTATACATTTAAAAAGGTCCAGTGACATAATAGGTACCCTGATTGAGGTAATTTCATTCAAAGATTCAATCTTTTCTCATTAAAACACTCTTCGTGATGTCAAGGGGATCTCGAATAAGTTTAACTCAAAACTCTCATTTTCTTTCAAAGATTCAATCTTTACACATTAAAATGGTTTAGTGAAATCACAAGTACCTTGATTGAGGTATTTTCATTCAAAGATTCAATCTTTGATCATTAAAACACTCTTCGGAACGTCAAAGGGAACTCGAATAAGTTTCTCTCAAAACTCTCGTTTTCATTCAAAGATTCAATCTTTTGTTATAAAAACACCCTTCGCGACTTCATAGGTAACTCGAACAAGTGAAACTCAAAACTCTCATTTTCTTAAAAAGATTCAATCTTGATACACTAAAAAGTTCTCGTGACACAATAGATACTTTGATTGAGGTAATTTCATTCAACGATTCAATCTTTACTCGTTAAAACACTCTTCGTGACGTCAAAGTGATCTCGAAAAAGTTTAACTCAAATCTCTCATTTTCTTTCAAAGATTCAACCCTTGTACATTGAAATGGTCTAGTGAAATAATAGGAACCTTGATAGAGGTATTTTCAATCAAAGATTCAATCTTTGATCATTAAAACACTCTTCGGGACGTCAAAGGGAACTCGAATTAGTTCAACTGAAAACTCTCATTTTCTTTCAAAGATTCAATTTTTATACGTTAATAAGGTCTACTGACATATAGGTACCTTTATTGAGGTATTTTTATTCGAAGATTCGATCTTTAATCACTAAAATACTCTTCGCAACTCCATACGTCACTCAAATAAGTAAAACTCAAAACTATCATTTTCTTTCAAAGATTCAATCTTTATACGTTAAAAAGGTTCAGTGACATAATAGGTACCTCGATTCAGGTAATTTCATTCAAAGATTTAAACCTTACTCATTAAAACACTCTCCGTGACGTCAAAAGAATCTCGAATAAGTTTAATTCAAAAATCTTATTTTCTATCAAAGAATTTATCTTTATACATTAAAATGGTCTAGTGACATAAAATGTACTTTAATTGAGTTATTTTCATTCAAAGATTCAATCTTTACTTATTAAAACACTCTTTGGGTCCTCAAAGGGAACTTGAATATGTTTTACTCAAAATTCTCATCCTCTTTCAAGATTCAATCTTTATACCTTAAAAAGGTCTAGTGACATAATCGGTACCTTGATTGAGGTGATTTGTTTCAAAGATTCAATCTTTCCTCATTAAAACACTCTTCGTGACGTCAGAGGGATCACGAATAAGTTTAACTCAAAACTCTCATTTTCTTTCAAAGATTTAATCTTTATACATTAAAATTGTCTATTGACATAGTAGGTACCTTGATTGAGGTATTTTCATTCAAAGATTCAACCTTTACTCATTAAAACACTCTTCGGGACGTTAAAGGGATCTCGAATAAGTTTGACTCAAAACTCTCATTTTCATTCAGAGATTCAATCTTTAGAAATTTAAAAAGGTCTAATGACACAATAGGTACCTTTATAGAGGTATTTTTATTCAAAGATTCAATCTTTTGCCATTAAAACACTCTTTGCGACTTCATAGGTAACTTGAATAAGTTAAACTCAGAACTCTCATTTTCTTTCAAAGATTCAATCTTTATACAATAAAAAGGTCTACTGACCTAATAGGTTACTTGTTTGAGGTAATTTCATTCAAAGATTCAATCTTTAGTCATTAAAATACTCTTCATGACGTCAACGGGATATCGAATAAGTTTAACTCAAAACTCTAATTTTCTTTTTGAGATATAACTATAAACGTTAAAGTGGTCGAGTGACATAATAGGTACCTTGATTTAGGTATTTTCATTCAAAGATTTAATCTTTACTCATTAAAACACTCTTCGGGACGTCAAAGGGAACTCGAATAAATTTAACTCAAAACTCTCATTTTCTTTCAAAGATTCAATCTTTATACATTAAAATGGTCCAGTGACATAATAAGCACCTTTGTTGAGGTATTTTCATTCAAACATTCAATCTTTAGTCATTAAGACAGCCTTCGCGACTTCATAGGTAACTCGAATAAGTTAAACTCAAAACTTTCATTTTCTTTCAAAGATTCCATCTTTATAAATTAAAAAGGTTTAGTGACTTAGTAGGTACCTTGATTAAGCTAATTTTATTCAATGATCTTGTCTTTACTCATTAAAACACTCTTCATGACGTCAAAAGGATCTAAAATAAAGTTAACTCGAAACTCTCATTTTCATTGAAAGATTTAATCTTTATAAATTAAAATCATCTAGTGACATAAAAAGTACCTTGATTGAGATAATTTCATTCAAAGATTCAATCGTTACTCATTAAAACACTCCTCGCGACTTCATGCGTAACCCGAATAAGTTAAACTCAAAACTCTCATTTTCTTTCAAAGATTCAATCTTTATACATTAAAAAGGTCTAGTGACAGATTTGGATCCTTGATTGAGGTAATTTCAATCATGGATTCAATCCTTACTCATTAAAACACTCTTCGTCACGTCGAAGTGTTCTCAAATAAGTTTAACTCAAAACTCTCATTTCTTAACAAAGATTTAATCTTTGTACATCAAAATGGTCTAGTGACATAATAGGTACCTCGATTGAGGTATTTTCATTCAAAGATTCATTCTTTGGTCATTAAAACACTCTTCGGGACTTCACACGTGACCCGGAGAAGTTAAACTCAAAACTCTTATTTTCTTTCAGAGATTCAATCTTTATACATTAAAACGGTCTAGTGACAAAATAGGTATCTTGATTGAGGTTATTTCATTCAAACATTCAATCTTTACTCATTAAAAACTTTTCGTGACGTCAAAAGGATCTCGAATAAATTTAACTCAAAACTCTCATTTTGTTTAAAGGATTCGACCTTTATACATTTAAAAAGGTCCAGTGACATAATAGGTACCCTGATTGAGGTAATTTCATTCAAAGATTCAATCTTTTCTCATTAAAACACTCTTCGTGATGTCAAGGGGATCTCGAATAAGTTTAACTCAAAACTCCCATTTTCTTTCAAAGATTCAATCTTTACACATTAAAATGGTTTAGTGAAATCACAGGTACCTTGATTGAGGTATTTTCATTCAAAGATTCAATCTTTGATCATTAAAACACTATTCGGAACGTCAAAAGGAACTCGAATAAGTTTCTCTCAAAACTCTCATTTTCATTCAAAGATTCAATCTTTAGTTATAAAAACACCCTTCGCGATTTCATAGGTAACTCGAACAAGTGAAACTCAAAACTCTCAATTTCTTACAAAGATTCAATCTTGATACACTTAAAAGTTCTCGTGACATAATAGATACTTTGATTGATGTAATTTCATTCAACGATTCAATCTTTACTCGTTAAAACACTCTTCGTGACGTCAAAGTGATCTCGAACAAGTTTAACTCAAATCTCTCATTTTCTTTCAAAGATTCAACCCTTGTACATTGAAATGGTCTAGTGAAATAATAGGAACCTTGATAGAGGTATTTTCAATCAAAGATTCAATCTTTGATCATTAAAACACTCTTTGGGACGTCAAAGGGAACTCGAATTAGTTCAACTGAAAACTCTCATTTTCTTTCAAAGATTCAATTTTTATACGTTAATAAGGTCTACTGACATATAGGTACCTTTATTGAGGTATTTTCATTCGAAGATTCGATCTTTAGTCACTAAAACACTCTTCGCAACTCCATACGTCACTCAAATAAGTAAAACTCAAAACTATCATTTTCTTTCAAAGATTCAATCTTTATACGTTAAAAAGGTCTAGTGACATAATAGGTACCTCGATTCAGGGAATTTCGTTCAAAGATTTAAACCTTACTCATTAAAACACTCTCCGTAACGTCAAAAGAATCTCGAAAAAGTTTAACTCAAAACTCTTATTTTCTATCAAAGATTTTATCTTTATACATTAAAATGGTCTAGTGACATAAAAGGTACTTTGATTGAGGTATTTTCATTCAAAGATTCAATCTTTACTTATTAAAACACTCTTTGGGTCCTCAAAGGGAACTTGAATATGTTTTATTCAAAATTCTCATCCTCTTTCAAGATTCAATCTTTATACCTTAAAAAGGTCTAGTGACATAATCGGTAACTTGATTGAGGTGATTTGTTTCAAAGATTCAATCTTTGCTCATTAAAACACTCTTCGTGACGTCAGAGGGATCTCGAATAAGTTTAACTCAAAACTCTCATTTTCTTTCAAAGATTTAATCTTCATACATTAAAATTGTCTATTGACATAGTAGGTACCTTGATTGAGGTATTTTCATTCAAAGATTTAATCTTTACTCATTAAAACACTCTTCGGGACGTTAAAGGGATCTCGAATAAGTTTGACTCAAAACTCTCATTTTCATTCAAAGATTCAATCTTTAGAAATTTAAAAAGGTCTAATGACATAATAGGTACCTTTATAGAGGTATTTTTATTCAAAGATTCAATCTTTTGCCATTAAAACAATCTTTGCGACTTCATAGGTAACTTGAATAAGTTAAACTCAAAACTCTCACTTTCTTTCAAAGATTCAATCTTTATACAATAAAAAGGTCTACTGACCTAATAGGTAACTTGTTTGAGGTAATTTCATTCAAAGATTCAATCTTTAGTCATTAAAATACTCTTCGTGACGTCAATGGGATATCGAATAAGTTTAACTCAAAACTCTAATTTTCTTTTTGACATATAACTATATACGTTAAAGTGGTCGAGTGACATAATAGGTACCTTGATTTAGGTATTTTCATTCAAAGATTTAATCTTTACTCATTAAAACACTCTTCGGGACGTCAAAGGGAACTCGAATAAATTTAACTAAAAACTCTCATTTTCTTTCAAAGATTCAATCTTTATACATTAAAATGGTCCAGTGACATAATAAGTACCTTTGTTGAGGTATTTTCATTCAAACATTCAATCTTTAGTCATTAAGACGGCCTTCGCGACTTCATAGGTAACTCGAATAAGTTAAACTCAAAACTTTCATTTTCTTTCAAAGATTCCATCTTTATACATTAAAAAGGTCTAGTGACTTAGTAGGTACCTTGATTAAGCTAATTTTATTCAATGATCTTGTCTTTAGTCATTAAAACATTCTTCATGACGTCAAAGGGATCTCAAATAAAGTTAACTCGAAACTCTCATTTTCGTTGAAAGATTTAATCTTTATAAATTAAAATCATCTAGTGACATAAAAAGTACCTTGATTGAGATGATTTCATTCAAAGATTCAATCTTTACTCATTAAAACACTCTTCGAGACGTCAAAGGGATCACGAATAAGTTTAACCCAAAACTCTCGTGTTCTTTCAAAAATTTGATCTTTATACATTAAAATGGTCTAGTGGCGTAATAGGCACCTTGATTTGATGTATTTTAATTCAAAGATTCAATCGTTACTCATTAAAACACTCCTCGCGACTTCATGCGTAACCCGAATAAGTTAAACTCAAAACTCTCATTTTCTTTCAAAGATTCAATCTTTATACATTAAAAAGGTCTAGTGACATATTAGGAACCTTGATTGAGGTAATTTCATTCAAGGATTCAATCCTTACTCATTAAAACACTCTTCGTCACGTCGAAGTGTTCTCGAATAAGTTTAACTCAAAACTCTCATTTCTTAACAAAGATTTAATCTTTGTACATTAAAATGGTCTAGTGACATAATAGGTACCTCGATCGTTGTATTTTCATTCAAATATTCATTCTTTGGTCATTAAAACACTCTTCGGGACTTCACACGTGACCCGGAGAAGTTAAACTCAAAACTCTCATTTTCTTTCAGAGATTCAATCTTTATACATTAAAACAGTCTAGTGACAAAATAGGTATCTTGATTGAGGTTATTTCATTCAAACATTCAATCTTTACTCATTAAAAACTCTTCGTGACGTCAAAGGAATCTCGAATAAATTTAACTCAAAACTCTCATTTTGTTTAAAGGATTCGACCTTTATACATTTAAAAAGGTCCAGTGACATAATAGGTACCCTGATTGAGGTAATTTCATTCAAAGATTCAATCTTTTCTCATTAAAACACTCTTCGTGATGTCAAGGGGATCTCGAATAAGTTTAACTCAAAACTCTCATTTTCTTTCAAAGATTCAATCTTTACACATTAAAATGGTTTAGTGAAATCACAGGTACCTTGATTGAGGTATTTTTATTCAAAGATTCAATCTTTGATCATCAAAACACTCTTCGGAACGTCAAAGGGAACTCAAATAAGTTTCTCTCAAAACTCTCATTTTCATTCAAAGATTCAATCTTTAGTTATAAAAACACCCTTCGCGACTTCATAGGTAACTCGAACAAGTGAAACTCAAAACTCTCATTTTCTTACAAAGATTCAATCTTGATACACTAAAAAGTTTTCATGACACAATAGATACTTTGATTGAGGTAATTTCATTCAACGATTCAATCTTTACTCGTTAAAACACTCTTCGTGACGTCAAAGTGATCTCGAACAAGTTTAACTCAAATCTCTCATTTTCTTTCAAAGATTCAACCCTTGTACGTTGAAATGGTCTAGTGAAATAATAGGAACCTTGATAGAGGTATTTTCAATCAAAGATTCAATCTTTGATCATTAAAACACTCTTCGGGACGTCAAAGGGAACTCGAATTAGTTCAACTGAAAACTCTCATTTTCTTTCAAAGATTCAATTTTTATACGTTAATAAGGTCTACTGACATATAGGTACCTTTATTGAGGTATTTTCATTCGAAGATTCGATCTTTAATCACTAAAATACTTTTCGCAACTCCATACCTCACTCAAATAAGTAAAACTCAAAACTATCATTTTTTTTCAAAGATTCAATCTTTATACGTTAAAAAGGTTTAGTGACATAATAGGTACCTCGATTCAGGTAATTTCATTCAAAGATTTAAACCTTACTCATTAAAACACTCTCCGTAACGTCAAAAGAATCTCAAATAAGTTTAACTCAAAACTCTTATTTTCTATCAAAGATTTTATCTTTATACATTAAAATGGTCTAGTGACATAAAAGGTACTTTGATTGAGGTATTTTCATTCAAAGATTCAATCTTTACTTATTAAAACACTCTTTGGGTCCTCAAAGGGAACTTGAATATGTTTTACTCAAAATTCTCATCCTCTTTCAAGATTCAATCTTTATACCTTAAAAAGGTCTAGTGACATAATCGGTACCTTGATTGAGGTGATTTGTTTCAAAGATTCAATCTTTGCTCATTAAAACACTCTTCGTGACGTCAGAGGGATCTCGAATAAGTTTAACTCAAAACTCTCATTTTCTTTCAAAGATTTAATCTTTATACATTAAAATTGTCTATTGACATAGTACATACCTTGATTGAGGTATTTTCATTCAAAGATTCAATCTTTACTCATTAAAACACTCTTCGGGACGTTAAAGGGATCTCGAATAAGTTTGACTCAAAACTTTCATTTTCATTCAAAGATTCAATCTTTAGAAATTTAAAAATGTCTAATGACATAATAGGTACCTTTACAGAGGTATTTTTATTCAAAGATTCAATCTTTTGCCATTAAAACACTCTTTGCGACTTCATAGGTAACTTGAATAAGTTAAACTCAAAACTCTCACTTTCTTTCAAAGATTCAATCTTTATACAATAAAAAGGTCTACTGACCTAATAGGTAACTTGTTTGAGGTAATTTCATTCAAAGATTCAATCTTTAGTCTTTAAAATACTCTTCGTGACGTCAATGGGATATCGAATAAGTTTAACTCAAAACTCTAATTTTCTTTTTGAGATATAACTATATACGTTAAAGTGGTCGAGTGACATAATAGGTACCTTGATTTAGGCATTTTCATTCAAAGTTTTAATCTTTACTCATTAAAACACTCTTCGGGACGTCAAAGGGAACTCGAATAAATTTAACTCAAAACTCTCATTTTCTTTCAAAGATTCAATCTTTATACATTAAAATGGTCCAGTGACATAATAAGCATCTTTGTTGAGGTATTTTCATTCAAACATTCAATCTTTAGTCATTAAGACGGCCTTCGCGACTTCGTAGGTAACTCGAATAAGTTAAACTCAAAACTTTCATTTTCTTTCAAAGATCCCATCTTTATACATTAAAAAGGTCTAGTGACTTAGTAGGTACCTTGATTAAGCTAATTTTATTCAATGATCTTGTCTTTACTCATTAAAACACTCTTCATGACGTCAAAGGGATCTCAAATAAAGTTAACTCGAAACTCTCATTTTCGTTGAAAGATTTAATCTTTATAAATTAAAATCATCTAGTGACATAAAAAGTGCCTTGATTGAGATAATTTCATTCAAAGATTCAATCGTTACTCATTAAAACACTCCTCGCAACTTCATGCGTAACCCGAATAAGTTAAACTCAAAACTCCCATTTTCTTTCAAAGATTCAATCTTTATACATTAAAAAGGTCTAGTGACAGATTAGGAACCTTGATTGAGGTAATTTCATTCAAGGATTCAATCCTTACTCATTAAAACACTCTTCGTCACGTCGAAGTGTTCTCAAATAAGTTTAACTCAAAACTCTCATTTCTTAACAAAGATTTAATCTTTGTACATCAAAATGGTCAAGTGACATAATAGGTACCTCGATTGTGGTATTTTCATTCAAAGATTCATTCTTTGGTTATTAAAACACTCTTCGGGACTTCACACGTGACCCGGAGAAGTTAAACTCAAAATTCTCATTTTCTTTCAAAGATTCAATCTTTATACATTAAAACGGTCTAGTGACAAAACAGGTATCTTGATTGAGGTTATTTCATTCAAACATTCAATCTTTACTCTTTAAAAACTCTTCGTGACGTCAAAAGGATCTCGAATAAATTTAACTCAAAACTCTCATTTTGTTTAAAGGATTCGAGCTTTATACATTTAAAAAGGTCCAGTGACATAATAGGTACCCTGATTGAGGTAATTTCATTCAAAGATTCAATCTTTTCTCATTAAAACACTCTTCGTGATGTCAAGGGGATCTTGAATAAGTTTAATTCAAAACTCCCATTTTCTTTCAAAGGTTCAATCTTTACACATTAAAATGGTTTAGTAAAATCACAGGTACCTTGATTGAGGTATTTTCATTCCAAGATTCAATCTTTGATCATTAAAACACTCTTCGGAACGTCAAAAGGAACTCGAATAAGTTTCTCTCAAAACTCTCATTTTCATTCAAAGATTCAATCTTTAGTTACAAAAACACCCTTCGCGATTTCATAGGTAACTCGAACAAGTGAAACTCAAAACTCTCATTTTCTTACAAAGATTCAATCTTGATACACTTAAAAGTTCTCGTGACATAATAGATACTTTGATTGAGGTAATTTCATTCAACGATTCAATCTTTACTCGTTAGAACACTCTTCGTGACGTCAAAGTGATCTCGAACAAGTTTAACTCAAATCTCTCATTTTCTTTCAAAGATTCAACCCTTGTACATTGAAATGATCTAGTGAAATAATAGGAACCTTGATAGAGGTATTTTCAATCAAAGATTCAATCTTTGATCATTAAAACACTCTTCGGGACGTCAAAGGGAACTCGAATTAGTTCAACTGAAAACTCTCATTTTCTTTCAAAGATTCAATTTTTATACGTTAATAAGGTCTACTGACATATAGGTACCTTTATTGAGTTATTTTCATTCGAAGATTCGATCTTTAGTCACTAAAACACTCTTCGCAACTCCATACGTCACTCAAATAAGTAAAACTCAAAACTATCATTTTCTTTCAAAGATTCAATCTTTATACGTTAAAAAGGTCTAGTGACATAATAGGTACCTCGGTTCAGGTAATTTCATTCAAAGATTTAAACCTTACTCATTAAAACACTCTCCGTGACGTCAAAAGAATCTCGAATAAGTTTAACTCAAAACTCTTATTTTCTATCAAAGATTTTATCTTTATACATTAAAATGGTCTAGTGACATAAAAGGTACTTTTATTGAGGTATTTTCATTCAAAGATTCAATCTTTACTTATTAAAACACTCTTTGGGTCCTCAAAGGGAACTTGAATATGTTTTACTCAAAATTCTCATCCTCTTTCAAGATTCAATCTTTATACCTTAAAATGGTCTAGTGACATAATCGGTACCTTGATTGAGGTGATTTGTTTCAAAGATTCAATCTTTGCTCATTAAAACACTCTTCGTGACGTCAGAGGGATCTCGAATAAGTTTAACTCAAAACTCTCATTTTCTTTCAAAGATTTAATCTTTATACATTAAAATTGTCTATTGACATAGTAGGTACCTTGATTGAGGTATTTTCATTCAAAGATTCAATCTTTACTCATTAAAACACTCTTCGGGACGTTAAAGGGATCTCGAATAAGTTTGACTCAAAACTCTCATTTTCATTCAAAGATTCAATCTTTAGAAATTTAAAAAGGTCTAATGACATAATAGGTACCTTTATAGAGGTATTTTTATTCAAAGATTCAATCTTTTGCCATTAAAACACTCTTTGCGACTTCATAGGTAACTTGAATAAGTTAAACTCAAAACTCTCACTTTCTTTCAAAGATTCAATCTTTATACAATAAAAAGGTCTACTGACCTAATAGGTAACTTGTTTGAGGTAATTTCATTCAAAGAGTCAATCTTTAGTCATTAAAATACTCTTCGTGACGTCAATGGGATATCGAATAAGTTTAACTCAAAACTCTAAATTTCTTTTAGAGATATAACTATATACGTTAAAGTGGTCGAGTGACATAATAGGTACCTTGATTTAGGCATTTTCATTCAAAGATTTAATCTTTACTCATTAAAACACTCTTCGGGACGTCAAAGGGAACTCGAATAAATTTAACTCAAAACTCTCATTTTCTTTCAAAGATTCAATCTTTATACATTAAAATGGTCCAGTGACATAATAAGTACCTTTGTTGAGGTATTTTCATTCAAACATTCATTCTTTAGTCGTTAAGACGCCTTCGCGACTTCATAGGTAACTCGAATGAGTTAAACTCAAAACTTTCATTTTCTTTCAAAGATTCCATCTTTATACATTAAAAAGGTCTAGTGACTTAGTAGGTACCTTGATTAAGCTAATTTTATTCAATGATCCTGTCTTTACTCATTAAAACACTCTTCATGACGTCAAAGGGATCTCAAATAAAGTTAACTCGAAACTCACATTTTCGTTGAAAGATTTAATCTTTATAAATTAAAATCATCTAGTGACATAAAAAGTACCTTGATTGAGATAATTTCATTCAAAGATTCAATCTTTACTCATTAAAACACTCTTCGAGACGTCAAAGGGATCACGAATAAGTTTAACCCAAAACTCTCGTGTTCTTTCAAAAATTTGATCTTTCTACATTAAAATGGTCTAGTGGCGTAATAGGTACCTTGATTTGATGTATTTTCATCCAAAATTCAATCGTTACTCATTAAAACACTCCTCGCGACTTCATGCGTAACCCGAATAAGTTAAACTCAAAACTCTCATTTTCTTTCAAAGATTCAATCTTTATACATTAAAAAGGTCTAGTGACAGATTAGGAACCTTGATTGAGGTAATTTCATTCAAGGATTCAATCCTTACTCATTAAAACACTCTTCGTCACGTCGAAGTGTTCTCGAATAAGTTTAACTCAAAACTCTCATTTCTTAACAAAGATTTAATCTTTGTACATTAAAATGGTCTAGTGACATAATAGGTACCTCGATCGAGGTATTTTCATTCAAAGATTCATTCTTTGGTCATTAAAACACTCTTCGGGACTTCGCACGTGACCCGGAGAAGTTAAACTCAAAACTCTCATTTTCTTTCAGAGATTCAATCTTTATACATTAAAACGGTCAAGTGACAAAATAGGTATCTTGATTGAGGTTATTTCATTCAAACATTCAATCTTTACTCATTAAAAACTCTTCGTGACGTCAAAGGGATCTCGAATAAATTTAACTCAAAACTCTCATTTTGTTTAAAGGATTCGACCTTTATACATTTAAAAAGGTCCAGTGACATAATAGGTACCCTGATTGAGGTAATTTCATTCAAAGATTCAATCTTTTCTCATTAAAACACTCTTCGTGATGTCAAGGGGATCTCGAATAAGTTTAACTCAAAACTCCCATTTTCTTTCAAAGATTCAATCTTTACGCATTAAAATGGTTTAGTGAAATCACAGGTACCTTGATTGAGGTATTTTCATTCAAAGATTCAATCTTTGATCATTAAAACACTCTTCGGAACGTCAAAGGGAACTCGAATAAGTTTCTCTCGAAACTCTCATTTTCATTCAAAGATTCAATCTTTAGTTATAAAAACACCCTTCGCGACTTCATAGGTAACTCGAACAAGTGAAACTCAGAACTCTCATTTTCTTACAAAGATTCAATCTTGATACACTAAAAAGTTCTCGTGACATAATAGATACTTTGATTGAGGTAATTTCATTCAACGATTCAATCTTTACTCGTTAAAACCCTCTTCGTGACGTCAAAGTGATCTCGAACAAGTTTAACTCAAATCTCTCATTTTCTTTCAAAGATTCAACCCTTGTACATTGAAATGGTCTAGTGAAATAATAGGAACCTTGATGGAGGTATTTTCAATCAAAGATTCAATCTTTGATCATTAAAACACTCTTCGGGACGTCAAAGGGAACTCGAATTAGTTCAACTGAAAACTCTCATTTTCTTTCAAAGATTCAATTTTTATACGTTAATAAGGTCTACTGACATATAGGTACCTTTATTGAGGTATTTTCATTCGAAGATTCGATCTTTAATCACTAAAACACTCTTCGCAACTCCATACGTCACTCAAATAAGTAAAACTCAAAACTATCATTTTCTTTCAAAGATTCAATCTTTATACGTTAAAAAGGTCTAGTGACATAATAGGTACCTCGATTCAGGTAATTTCATTCAAAGATTTAAACCTTACTCATTAAAACACTCTCCGTGACGTCAAAAGAATCTCGAATAAGTTTAACTCAAAACTCTTATTTTCTATCAAAGATTTTATCTTTATACATTAAAATGGTCTAGTGACATAAAAGGTACTTTGATTGAGGTATTTTCATTCAAAGATTCAATCTTTACTTATTAAAACACTCTTTGCGTCCTCAAAGGGAACTTGAATATGTTTTACTCAAAATTCTCATCCTCTTTTCAAGATTCAATCTTTATACCTTAAAAAGGTCTAGTGACATAATCGGTACCTTGATTGAGGTGATTTGTTTCAAAGATTCAATCTTTGCTCATTAAAACACTCTTCGTGACGTCAGAGGGATCTCGAATAAGTTTAACTCAAAACTCTCATTTTCTTTCAAAGATTTAATCTTTATACATAAAATTGTCTATTGGCATAGTAGGTACCTTGATTGAGGTATTTTCATTCAAAGATTCAATCTTTACTCATTAAAACAGTCTCCGGGACGTTAAAGGGATCTCGAATAAGTTTGACTCAAAACTCTCATTTTCATTCAAAGATTCAATCTTTAGAAATTTAAAAAGGTCTAATGACATAATAGGTACCTTTATAGAGGTATTTTTATTCAAAGATTCAATCTTTTGCCATTAAAACACTCTTTGCGACTTCATAGGTAACTTGAATAAGTTAAACTCAAAACTCTCACTTTCTTTCAAAGATTCAATCTTTATACAATAAAAAGGTCTACTGACCTAATAGGTAACTTGTTTGAGGTAATTTCATTCAAAGATTCAATCTTTACTCATTAAAACACTCTTCGAGACGTCAAAGGGATCACGAATAAGTTTAACCCAAAACTCTCGTGTTCTTTCAAAAATTTGATCTTTATACATTAAAATGGTCTAGTGGCGTAATAGGTACCTTGATTTGATGTATTTTCATTCAAAGATTCAATCGTTACTCATTAAAACACTCCTCGCAACTTCATGCGTAACCTGAATAAGTTAAACTCAAAACTCTCATTTTCTTTCAAAGATTCAATCTTTATACATTAAAAAGGTCTAGTGACAGATTAGGAACCTTGATTGAGGTAATTTCCTTCAAGGATTCAATCCTTACTCATTAAAACACTCTTCGTCACGTCGAAGTGTTCTCGAATAAGTTTAACTCAAAACTCTCATTTCTTAACAAAGATTTAATCTTTGTACATTAAAATGGTCTAGTGACATAATAGGTACCTCGATTGAGGTATTTTCATTCAAAGATTCATTCTTTGGTCATTAAAACACTCTTCGGGACTTCACACGTGACCCGGAGAAGTTAAACTCAAAACTCTCATTTTCTTTCAGAGATTCAATCTTTATACATTAAAACGGTCTAGTGACAAAATAGGTATCTTGATTGAGGTTATTTCATTCAAACATTCAATCTTTACTCATTAAAAACTCTTCGTGACGTCAAAGGGATCTCGAATAAATTTAACTCAAAACTCTCATTTTGTTTAAAGGATTCGACCTTTATACATTTAAAAAGGTCCAGTGACATAATAGGTACCCTGATTGAGGTAATTTCATTCAAAGATTCAATCTTTTCTCATTAAAACACTCTTCGTGATGTCAAGGGGATCTCGAATAAGTTTAACTCAAAACTCCCATTTTCTTTCAAAGATTCAATCTTTACACATTAAAATGGTTTAGTGAAATCACAGGTACCTTGATTGAGGTATTTTCATTCAAAGATCCAATCTTTGATCATTAAAACACTCTTCGGAACGTCAAAGGGAACTCGAATAAGTTTCTCTCGAAACTCTCATTTTCATTCAAAGATTCAATCTTTAGTTATAAAAACACCCTTCGCGACTTCATAGGTAACTCGAACAAGTGAAACTCAGAACTCTCATTTTCTTACAAAGATTCAATCTTGATACACTAAAAAGTTCTCGTGACATAATAGATACTTTGATTGAGGTAATTTCATTCAACGATTCAATCTTTACTCGTTAAAACACTCTTCGTGACGTCAAAGTGATCTCGAACAAGTTTAACTCAAATCTCTCATTTTCTTTCAAAGATTCAACCCTTGTACATTGAAATGGTCTAGTGAAATAATAGGAACCTTGATGGAGGTATTTTCAATCAAAGATTCAATCTTTGATCATTAAAACACTCTTCGGGACGTCAAAGGGAACTCGAATTAGTTCAACTGAAAACTCTCATTTTCTTTCAAAGATTCAATTTTTATACGTTAATAAGGTCTACTGACATATAGGTACCTTTATTGAGGTATTTTCATTCGAAGATTCGATCTTTAATCACTAAAACACTCTTCGCAACTCCATACGTCACTCAAATAAGTAAAACTCAAAACTATCATTTTCTTTCAAAGATTCAATCTTTATACGTTAAAAAGGTCTAGTGACATAATAGGTACCTCGATTCAGGTAATTTCATTCAAAGATTTAAACCTTACTCATTAAAACACTCTCCGTGACGTCAAAAGAATCTCGAATAAGTTTAACTCAAAACTCTTATTTTCTATCAAAGATTTTATCTTTATACATTAAAATGGTCTAGTGACATAAAAGGTACTTTGATTGAGGTATTTTCATTCAAAGATTCAATCTTTACTTATTAAAACACTCTTTGCGTCCTCAAAGGGAACTTGAATATGTTTTACTCAAAATTCTCATCCTCTTTCAAGATTCAATCTTTATACCTTAAAAAGGTCTAGTGACATAATCGGTACCTTGATTGAGGTGATTTGTTTCAAAGATTCAATCTTTGCTCATTAAAACACTCTTCGTGACGTCAGGGGGATCTCGAATAAGTTTAACTCAAAACTCTCATTTTCTTTCAAAGATTTAATCTTTATACATTAAAATTGTCTATTGACATAGTAGGTACCTTGATTGAGGTATTTTCATTCAAAGATTCAATCTTTACTCATTAAAACACTCTTCGGGACGGTAAAGGGATCTCAAATAAGTTTGACTCAAAACTCTCATTTTCATTCAAAGATTCAATCTTTAGAAATTTAAAAAGGTCTAATGACATAATAGGTACCTTTATAGAGGTATTTTTATTCAAAGATTCAATCTTTTGCCATTAAAACACTCTTTGCGACTTCATAGGTAACTTGAATAAGTTCAACTCAAAACTCTCACTTTCTTTCAAAGATTCAATCTTTATACAATAAAAAGGTCTACTGACCTAATAGGTAACTTGTTTGAGGTAATTTCATTCAAAGATTCAATCTTTAGTCATTAAAATACTCTTCGTGACGTCAATGGAATATCGAATAAGTTTAACTCAAAACTCTAATTTTCTTTTAGAGATATAACTATATACGTTAAAGTGGTCGAGTGACATAATAGGTACCTTGATTTAGGTATTTTCATTCAAAGATTTAATCTTTACTCATTAAAACACTCTCCGGGACGTCAAAGGGAACTCGAATAAATTTAACTCAAAACTCTCATTTTCTTTCAAAGATTCAATCTTTATACATTAAAATGGTCCAGTGACATAATAAGCACCTTTGTTGAGGTATTTTCATTCAAACATTCAATCTTTAGTCATTAAGACGGCCTTCGCGACTTCATAGGTAACTCGAATAAGTTAAACTCAAAACTTTCATTTTCTTTCAAAGATTCCATCTCTATACATTAAAAAGGTCTAGTGACTTAGTAGGTGCCTTGATTAAGCTAATTTTATTCAATGATCTTGTCTTTACTCATTAAAACACTCTTCATGACGTCAAAGGGATCTCAAATAAAGTTAACTCGAAACTCTCATTTTCATTGAAAGATTTAATCTTTATAAATTAAAATCATCTAGTGACATAAAAAGTACCTTGATTGAGATAATTTCATTCAAAGATTCAATCTTTACTCATTAAAACACTCTTCGAGACGTCAAAGGGATCACGAATAAGTTTAACCCAAAACTCCCGTGTTCTTTGAAAAATTTGATCTTTATACATTAAAATGGTCTAGTGGCGTAATAGGTATCTTGATTTGATGTATTTTCATTCAAAGATTCAATCGTTACTCATTAAAACACTCCTCGCGACTTCATGCGTAACCCGAATAAGTTAAACTCAAAACTCTCATTTTCTTTCAAAGATTCAATCTTTATACATTAAAAAGGTCTAGTGACAGATTAGGAACCTTGATTGAGGTAATTTCATTCAAGGATTCAATTCTTACTCATTAAAACACTCTTCGTCACGTCGAAGTGTTCTCGAATAAGTTTAACTCAAAACTCTCATTTCTTAACAAAGATTTAATCTTTGTACATTAAAATGGTCTAGTGACATAATAGGTACCTCGGTCGAGGTATTTTCATTCAAAGATTCATTCTTTGGTCATTAAAACACTCTTCGGGACTTCACACGTGACCCGGAGAAGTTAAACTCAAAACTCTCATTTTCTTCCAGAGATTCAATCTTTATACATTAAAACGGTCTAGTGACAAAATAGGTATCTTGATTGAGGTTATTTCATTCAAACATTCAATCTTTACTAATTAAAAACTCTTCGTGACGTCAAAGGGATCTCGAATAAATTTAACTCAAAACTCTCATTTTGTTTAAAGGGTTCGACCTTTATACATTTAAAAAGGTCCAGTGACATAATAGGTACCCTGATTGAGGTAATTTCATTCAAAGATTCAATCTTTTCTCATTAAAACACTCTTCGTGATGTCAAGGGGATCTCGAATAAGTTTAACTCAAAACTCCCATTTTCTTTCAAAGATTCAATCTTTACACATTAAAATGGTTTAGTGAAATCACAGGTACCTTGATTGAGGTATTTTCATTCAAAGATTCAATCTTTGATCATTAAAACACTCTTCGGAACGTCAAAGGGAACTCGAATAAGTTTCTCTCGAAACTCTCATTTTCATTCAAAGATTCAATCTTTAGTTATAAAAACACCCTTCGCGACTTCATAGGTAACTCGAACAAGTGAAACTCAAAACTCTCATTTTCTTACAAAGATTCAATCTTGATACACTAAAAAGTTCTCGTGACATAATAGATACTTTGATTGAGGTAATTTCATTCAACGATTCAATCTTTACTCGTTAAAACACTCTTCGTGACGTCAAAGTGATCTCGAACAAGTTTAACTCAAATTTCTCATTTTCTTTCAAAGATTCAACCCTTGTACATTGAAATGGTCTAGTGAAATAATAGGAACCTTGATGGAGGTATTTTCAATCAAACATTCAATCTTTGATCATTAAAACACTCTTCGGGACGTCAAAGGGAACTCGAATTAGTTCAACTGAAAACTCTCATTTTCTTTCAAAGATTCAATTTTTATACGTTAATAAGGTCTACTGACATATAGGTACCTTTATTGAGGTATTTTCATTCGAAGATTCGATCTTTAATCACTAAAACACTCTTCGCAACTCCATACGTCACTCAAATAAGTAAAACTCAAAACTATCATTTTCTTTCAAAGATTCAATCTTTATACGTTAAAAAGGTCTAGTGACATAATAGGTACCTCGATTCAGGTAATTTCATTCAAAGATTTAAACCTTACTCATTAAAACACTCTCCGTGACGTCAAAAGAATCTCGAATAAGTTTAACTCAAAACTCTTATTTTCTATCAAAGATTTTATCTTTATACATTAAAATGGTCTAGTGACATAAAAGGTACTTTGATTGAGGTATTTTCATTCAAAGATTCAATCTTTACTTATTAAAACACTCTTTGCGTCCTCAAAGGGAACTTGAATATGTTTTACTCAAAATTCTCATCCTCTTTCAAGATTCAATCTTTATACCTTAAAAAGGTCTGGTGACATAATCGGTACCTTGATTGAGGTGATTTGTTTCAAAGATTCAATCTTTGCTCATTAAAACACTCTTCGTGACGTCAGAGGGATCTCGAATAAGTTTAACTCAAAACTCTCATTTTCTTTCAAAGGTTTAATCTTTATACATTAAAATTGTCTATTGACATAGTAGGTACCTTGATTGAGGTATTTTCATTCAAAGATTCAATCTTTACTCATTAAAACACTCTTCGGGACGTTAAAGGGATCTCGAATAAGTTTGACTCAAAACTCTCATTTTCATTCAAAGATTCAATATTTAGAAATTTAGAAAGGTCTAATGACATAATAGGTACCTTTATAGAGGTATTTTTATTCAAAGATTCAATCTTTTGCCATGAAAACACTCTTTTCGACTTCATAGGTAACTTGAATAAGTTAAACTCAAAACTCTCACTTTCTTTCAAAGATTCAATCTTTATACAATAAAAAGGTCTACTGACCTAATAGGTAACTTGTTTGAGGTAATTTCATTCAAGGATTCAATCTTTAGTCATTAAAATACTCTTCGTGACGTCAATGGGATATCGAATAAGTTTAACTCAAAACTCTAATTTTCTTTTAGAGATATAACTATATACGTTAAAGTTGTCGAGTGACATAATAGGTACCTTGATTTAGGTATTTTCATTCAAAGATTTAATCTTTACTCATTAAAACACTCTTCGGGACGTCAAAGGGAACTCGAATAAATTTAACTCAAAACTCTCATTTTCTTTCAAAGATTCAATCTTTATACATTAAAATGGTCCAGTGACATAATAAGCACCTTTGTTGAGGTATTTTCATTCAAACGTTCAATCTTTAGTCATTAAGACGGCCTTCGCGACTTCATAGGTAACTCGAATAAGTTAAACTCAAAACTTTCATTTTCTTTCAAAGATTCCATCTCTATACATTAAAAAGGTCTAGTGACTTAGTAGGTACCTTGATTAAGCTAATTTTATTCAATGATCTTGTCTTTACTCATTAAAACACTCTTCATGACGTCAAAGGGATCTCAAATAAAGTTAACTCGAAACTCTCATTTTCGTTGAAAGATTTAATCTTTATAAATTAAAATCATCTAGTGACATAAAAAGTACCTTGATTGAGATAATTTCATTCAAAGATTCAATCTTTACTCATTAAAACACTCTTCGAGACGTCAAAGGGATCACGAATAAGTTTAACCCAAAACTCCCGTGTTCTTTCAAAAATTTGATCTTTATACATTAAAATGGTCTAGTGGCGTAATAGGTACCTTGATTTGATGTATTTTCATTCAAAGATTCAATCGTTACTCATTAAAACACTCCTCGCGACTTCATGCGTAATCCGAATAAGTTAAACTCAAAACTCTCATTTTCTTTCAAAGATTCAATCTTTATACATTAAAAAGGTCTAGTGACAGATTAGGAACCTTGATTGAGGTAATTTCATTCAAGGATTCAATCCTTACTCATTATAACACTCTTCGTCACGTCGAAGTGTTCTCGAATAAGTTTAACTCAAAACTCTCATTTCTTAACAAAGATTTAATCTTTGTACATTAAAATGGTCTAGTGACATAATAGGTACCTCGGTCGAGGTATTTTCATTCAAAGATTCATTCTTTGGTCATTAAAACACTCTTCGGGACTTCACACCTGACCCGGAGAAGTTAAACTCAAAACTCTCATTTTCTTCCAGAGATTCAATCTTTATACATTAAAACGGTCTAGTGACAAAATAGGTATCTTGATTGAGGTTATTTCAATCAAACATTCAATCTTTACTCATTAAAAACTCTTCGTGACGTCAAAGGGATCTCGAATAAATTTAACTCAAAACTCTCATTTTGTTTAAAGGATTCGACCTTTATACATTTAAAAAGGTCCAGTGACATAATAGGTACCCTGATTGAGGTAATTTCATTTAAAGATTCAATCTTTTCTCATTAAAACACTCTTCGTGATGTCAAGGGGATCTCGAATAAGTTTAACTCAAAACTCCCATTTTCTTTCAAAGATTCAATATTTATACATTAAACTGGTTTAGTGAAATCACAGGTACCTTGATTGAGGTATTTTTATTCAAAGATTCAATCTTTGATCATTAAAACACTCTTCGGAACGTCAAAGGGAACTCGAATAAGTTTCTCTCGAAACTCTCATTTTCATTCAAAGATTCAATCTTTAGTTATAAAAACACCCTTCGCGACTTCATAGGTAACTCGAACAAGTGAAACTCAAAACTCTCATTTTCTTACAAAGATTCAATCTTGATACACTAAAAAGTTCTCGTGACATAATAGATACTTTAATTGAGGTAATTTCATTCAACGATTCAATCTTTACTCGTTAAAACACTCTTCGTGACGTCGAAGTGATCTCGAACAAGTTTAACTCAAATCTCTCATTTTCTTTCAAAGATTCAACCCTTGTACATTGAAATGGTCTAGTGAAATAATAGGAACCTTGATGGAGGTATTTTCAATCAAAGATTCAATCTTTGATCATTAAAACACTCTTCGGGACGTCAAAGGGAACTCGAATTAGTTCAACTGAAAACTCTCATTTTCTTTCAAAGATTCAATTTTTATACGTTAATAAGGTCTACTGACATATAGGTACCTTTATTGAGGTATTTTCATTCGAAGATTCGATCTTTAATCACTAAAACACTCTTCGCAACTCCATACGTCACTCAAATAAGTAAAACTCAAAACTATCATTTTCTTTCAAAGATTCAATCTTTATACGTTAAAAAGGTCTAGTGACATAATAGGTACCTCGATTCAGGTAATTTCATTCAAAGATTTAAACCTTACTCATTAAAACACTCTCCGTGACGTCAAAAGAATCTCGAATAAGTTTAACTCAAAACTCTTATTTTCTATCAAAGATTTTATCTTTATACATTAAAATGGTCTAGTGACATAAAAGGTACTTTGATTGAGGTATTTTCATTCAAAGATTCAATCTTTACTTATTAAAACATTCTTTGCGTCCTCAAAGGGAACTTGAATATGTTTTACTCAAAATTCTCATCCTCTTTCAAGATTCAATCTTTATACCTTAAAAAGGTCTGGTGACATAATCGGTACCTTGATTGAGGTGATTTGTTTCAAAGATTCAATCTTTGCTCATTAAAACACTCTTCGTGACGTCAGAGGGATCTCGAATAAGTTTAACTCAAAACTCTCATTTTCTTTCAAAGGTTTAATCTTTATACATTAAAATTGTCTATTGACATAGTAGGTACCTTGATTGAGGTATTTTCATTCAAAGATTCAATCTTTACTCATTAAAACACTCTTCGGGACGTTAAAGGGATCTCGAATAAGTTTGACTCAAAACTCTCATTTTCATTCAAAGATTCAATATTTAGAAATTTAGAAAGGTCTAATGACATAATAGGTACCTTTATAGAGGTATTTTTATTCAAAGATTCAATCTTTTGCCATGAAAACACTCTTTTCGACTTCATAGGTAACTTGAATAAGTTAAACTCAAAACTCTCACTTTCTTTCAAAGATTCAATCTTTATACAATAAAAAGGTCTACTGACCTAATAGGTAACTTGTTTGAGGTAATTTCATTCAAGGATTCAATCTTTAGTCATTAAAATACTCTTCGTGACGTCAATGGGATATCGAATAAGTTTAACTCAAAACTCTAATTTTCTTTTAGAGATATAACTATATACGTTAAAGTTGTCGAGTGACATAATAGGTACCTTGATTTAGGTATTTTCATTCAAAGATTTAATCTTTACTCATTAAAACACTCTTCGGGACGTCAAAGGGAACTCGAATAAATTTAACTCAAAACTCTCATTTTCTTTCAAAGATTCAATCTTTATACATTAAAATGGTCCAGTGACATAATAAGCACCTTTGTTGAGGTATTTTCATTCAAACGTTCAATCTTTAGTCATTAAGACGGCCTTCGCGACTTCATAGGTAACTCGAATAAGTTAAACTCAAAACTTTCATTTTCTTTCAAAGATTCCATCTCTATACATTAAAAAGGTCTAGTGACTTAGTAGGTACCTTGATTAAGCTAATTTTATTCAATGATCTTGTCTTTACTCATTAAAACACTCTTCATGACGTCAAAGGGATCTCAAATAAAGTTAACTCGAAACTCTCATTTTCGTTGAAAGATTTAATCTTTATAAATTAAAATCATCTAGTGACATAAAAAGTACCTTGATTGAGATAATTTCATTCAAAGATTCAATCTTTACTCATTAAAACACTCTTCGAGACGTCAAAGGGATCACGAATAAGTTTAACCCAAAACTCCCGTGTTCTTTCAAAAATTTGATCTTTATACATTAAAATGGTCTAGTGGCGTAATAGGTACCTTGATTTGATGTATTTTCATTCAAAGATTCAATCGTTACTCATTAAAACACTCCTCGCGACTTCATGCGTAATCCGAATAAGTTAAACTCAAAACTCTCATTTTCTTTCAAAGATTCAATCTTTATACATTAAAAAGGTCTAGTGACAGATTAGGAACCTTGATTGAGGTAATTTCATTCAAGGATTCAATCCTTACTCATTATAACACTCTTCGTCACGTCGAAGTGTTCTCGAATAAGTTTAACTCAAAACTCTCATTTCTTAACAAAGATTTAATCTTTGTACATTAAAATGGTCTAGTGACATAATAGGTACCTCGGTCGAGGTATTTTCATTCAAAGATTCATTCTTTGGTCATTAAAACACTCTTCGGGACTTCACACCTGACCCGGAGAAGTTAAACTCAAAACTCTCATTTTCTTCCAGAGATTCAATCTTTATACATTAAAACGGTCTAGTGACAAAATAGGTATCTTGATTGAGGTTATTTCAATCAAACATTCAATCTTTACTCATTAAAAACTCTTCGTGACGTCAAAGGGATCTCGAATAAATTTAACTCAAAACTCTCATTTTGTTTAAAGGATTCGACCTTTATACATTTAAAAAGGTCCAGTGACATAATAGGTACCCTGATTGAGGTAATTTCATTTAAAGATTCAATCTTTTCTCATTAAAACACTCTTCGTGATGTCAAGGGGATCTCGAATAAGTTTAACTCAAAACTCCCATTTTCTTTCAAAGATTCAATATTTATACATTAAACTGGTTTAGTGAAATCACAGGTACCTTGATTGAGGTATTTTTATTCAAAGATTCAATCTTTGATCATTAAAACACTCTTCGGAACGTCAAAGGGAACTCGAATAAGTTTCTCTCGAAACTCTCATTTTCATTCAAAGATTCAATCTTTAGTTATAAAAACACCCTTCGCGACTTCATAGGTAACTCGAACAAGTGAAACTCAAAACTCTCATTTTCTTACAAAGATTCAATCTTGATACACTAAAAAGTTCTCGTGACATAATAGATACTTTAATTGAGGTAATTTCATTCAACGATTCAATCTTTACTCGTTAAAACACTCTTCGTGACGTCGAAGTGATCTCGAACAAGTTTAACTCAAATCTCTCATTTTCTTTCAAAGATTCAACCCTTGTACATTGAAATGGTCTAGTGAAATAATAGGAACCTTGATGGAGGTATTTTCAATCAAAGATTCAATCTTTGATCATTAAAACACTCTTCGGGACGTCAAAGGGAACTCGAATTAGTTCAACTGAAAACTCTCATTTTCTTTCAAAGATTCAATTTTTATACGTTAATAAGGTCTACTGACATATAGGTACCTTTATTGAGGTATTTTCATTCGAAGATTCGATCTTTAATCACTAAAACACTCTTCGCAACTCCATACGTCACTCAAATAAGTAAAACTCAAAACTATCATTTTCTTTCAAAGATTCAATCTTTATACGTTAAAAAGGTCTAGTGACATAATAGGTACCTCGATTCAGGTAATTTCATTCAAAGATTTAAACCTTACTCATTAAAACACTCTCCGTGACGTCAAAAGAATCTCGAATAAGTTTAACTCAAAACTCTTATTTTCTATCAAAGATTTTATCTTTATACATTAAAATGGTCTAGTGACATAAAAGGTACTTTGATTGAGGTATTTTCATTCAAAGATTCAATCTTTACTTATTAAAACATTCTTTGCGTCCTCAAAGGGAACTTGAATATGTTTTACTCAAAATTCTCATCCTCTTTCAAGATTCAATCTTTATACCTTAAAAAGGTCTGGTGACATAATCGGTACCTTGATTGAGGTGATTTGTTTCAAAGATTCAATCTTTGCTCATTAAAACACTCTTCGTGACGTCAGAGGGATCTCGAATAAGTTTAACTCAAAACTCTCATTTTCTTTCAAAGGTTTAATCTTTATACATTAAAATTGTCTATTGACATAGTAGGTACCTTGATTGAGGTATTTTCATTCAAAGATTCAATCTTTACTCATTAAAACACTCTTCGGGACGTTAAAGGGATCTCGAATAAGTTTGACTCAAAACTCTCATTTTCATTCAAAGATTCAATATTTAGAAATTTAGAAAGGTCTAATGACATAATAGGTACCTTTATAGAGGTATTTTTATTCAAAGATTCAATCTTTTGCCATGAAAACACTCTTTTCGACTTCATAGGTAACTTGAATAAGTTAAACTCAAAACTCTCACTTTCTTTCAAAGATTCAATCTTTATACAATAAAAAGGTCTACTGACCTAATAGGTAACTTGTTTGAGGTAATTTCATTCAAGGATTCAATCTTTAGTCATTAAAATACTCTTCGTGACGTCAATGGGATATCGAATAAGTTTAACTCAAAACTCTAATTTTCTTTTAGAGATATAACTATATACGTTAAAGTTGTCGAGTGACATAATAGGTACCTTGATTTAGGTATTTTCATTCAAAGATTTAATCTTTACTCATTAAAACACTCTTCGGGACGTCAAAGGGAACTCGAATAAATTTAACTCAAAACTCTCATTTTCTTTCAAAGATTCAATCTTTATACATTAAAATGGTCCAGTGACATAATAAGCACCTTTGTTGAGGTATTTTCATTCAAACGTTCAATCTTTAGTCATTAAGACGGCCTTCGCGACTTCATAGGTAACTCGAATAAGTTAAACTCAAAACTTTCATTTTCTTTCAAAGATTCCATCTCTATACATTAAAAAGGTCTAGTGACTTAGTAGGTACCTTGATTAAGCTAATTTTATTCAATGATCTTGTCTTTACTCATTAAAACACTCTTCATGACGTCAAAGGGATCTCAAATAAAGTTAACTCGAAACTCTCATTTTCGTTGAAAGATTTAATCTTTATAAATTAAAATCATCTAGTGACATAAAAAGTACCTTGATTGAGATAATTTCATTCAAAGATTCAATCTTTACTCATTAAAACACTCTTCGAGACGTCAAAGGGATCACGAATAAGTTTAACCCAAAACTCCCGTGTTCTTTCAAAAATTTGATCTTTATACATTAAAATGGTCTAGTGGCGTAATAGGTACCTTGATTTGATGTATTTTCATTCAAAGATTCAATCGTTACTCATTAAAACACTCCTCGCGACTTCATGCGTAATCCGAATAAGTTAAACTCAAAACTCTCATTTTCTTTCAAAGATTCAATCTTTATACATTAAAAAGGTCTAGTGACAGATTAGGAACCTTGATTGAGGTAATTTCATTCAAGGATTCAATCCTTACTCATTATAACACTCTTCGTCACGTCGAAGTGTTCTCGAATAAGTTTAACTCAAAACTCTCATTTCTTAACAAAGATTTAATCTTTGTACATTAAAATGGTCTAGTGACATAATAGGTACCTCGGTCGAGGTATTTTCATTCAAAGATTCATTCTTTGGTCATTAAAACACTCTTCGGGACTTCACACCTGACCCGGAGAAGTTAAACTCAAAACTCTCATTTTCTTCCAGAGATTCAATCTTTATACATTAAAACGGTCTAGTGACAAAATAGGTATCTTGATTGAGGTTATTTCAATCAAACATTCAATCTTTACTCATTAAAAACTCTTCGTGACGTCAAAGGGATCTCGAATAAATTTAACTCAAAACTCTCATTTTGTTTAAAGGATTCGACCTTTATACATTTAAAAAGGTCCAGTGACATAATAGGTACCCTGATTGAGGTAATTTCATTTAAAGATTCAATCTTTTCTCATTAAAACACTCTTCGTGATGTCAAGGGGATCTCGAATAAGTTTAACTCAAAACTCCCATTTTCTTTCAAAGATTCAATATTTATACATTAAACTGGTTTAGTGAAATCACAGGTACCTTGATTGAGGTATTTTTATTCAAAGATTCAATCTTTGATCATTAAAACACTCTTCGGAACGTCAAAGGGAACTCGAATAAGTTTCTCTCGAAACTCTCATTTTCATTCAAAGATTCAATCTTTAGTTATAAAAACACCCTTCGCGACTTCATAGGTAACTCGAACAAGTGAAACTCAAAACTCTCATTTTCTTACAAAGATTCAATCTTGATACACTAAAAAGTTCTCGTGACATAATAGATACTTTAATTGAGGTAATTTCATTCAACGATTCAATCTTTACTCGTTAAAACACTCTTCGTGACGTCGAAGTGATCTCGAACAAGTTTAACTCAAATCTCTCATTTTCTTTCAAAGATTCAACCCTTGTACATTGAAATGGTCTAGTGAAATAATAGGAACCTTGATGGAGGTATTTTCAATCAAAGATTCAATCTTTGATCATTAAAACACTCTTCGGGACGTCAAAGGGAACTCGAATTAGTTCAACTGAAAACTCTCATTTTCTTTCAAAGATTCAATTTTTATACGTTAATAAGGTCTACTGACATATAGGTACCTTTATTGAGGTATTTTCATTCGAAGATTCGATCTTTAATCACTAAAACACTCTTCGCAACTCCATACGTCACTCAAATAAGTAAAACTCAAAACTATCATTTTCTTTCAAAGATTCAATCTTTATACGTTAAAAAGGTCTAGTGACATAATAGGTACCTCGATTCAGGTAATTTCATTCAAAGATTTAAACCTTACTCATTAAAACACTCTCCGTGACGTCAAAAGAATCTCGAATAAGTTTAACTCAAAACTCTTATTTTCTATCAAAGATTTTATCTTTATACATTAAAATGGTCTAGTGACATAAAAGGTACTTTGATTGAGGTATTTTCATTCAAAGATTCAATCTTTACTTATTAAAACATTCTTTGCGTCCTCAAAGGGAACTTGAATATGTTTTACTCAAAATTCTCATCCTCTTTCAAGATTCAATCTTTATACCTTAAAAAGGTCTGGTGACATAATCGGTACCTTGATTGAGGTGATTTGTTTCAAAGATTCAATCTTTGCTCATTAAAACACTCTTCGTGACGTCAGAGGGATCTCGAATAAGTTTAACTCAAAACTCTCATTTTCTTTCAAAGGTTTAATCTTTATACATTAAAATTGTCTATTGACATAGTAGGTACCTTGATTGAGGTATTTTCATTCAAAGATTCAATCTTTACTCATTAAAACACTCTTCGGGACGTTAAAGGGATCTCGAATAAGTTTGACTCAAAACTCTCATTTTCATTCAAAGATTCAATCTTTAGAAATTTAAAAAGGTCTAATGACATAATAGGTACCTTTATAGAGGTATTTTTATTCAAAGATTCAATCTTTTGCCATTAAAACACTCTTTGCGACTTCATAGGTAACTTGAATAAGTTAAACTCAAAACTCTCACTTTCTTTCAAAGATTCAATCTTTATACAATAAAAAGGTCTACTGACCTAATAGGTAACTTGTTTGAGGTAATTTCATTCAAAGATTCAATCTTTAGTCATTAAAATACTCTTCGTGACGTCAATGGGATATCGAATAAGTTTAACTCAAAACTCTAATTTTCTTTTAGAGATATAACTATATACGTTAAAGTGGTCGAGTGACATAATAGGTACCTTGATTTAGGTATTTTCATTCAAAGATTTAATCTTTACTCATTAAAACACTCTTCGGGACGTCAAAGGTAACTCGAATAAATTTAACTCAAAACTCTCATTTTCTTTCAAAGATTCAATCTTTATACATTAAAATAGTCCAGTGACATAATAAGCACCTTTGTTGAGGTATTTTCATTCAAACGTTCAATCTTTAGTCATTAAGACGGCCTTCGCGACTTCATAGGTAACTCGAATAAGTTAAACTCAAAACTTTCATTTTCTTTCAAAGATTCCATCTCTATACATTAAAAAGGTCTAGTGACTTAGTAGGTACCTTGATTAAGCTAATTTTATTCAATGATCTTGTCTTTACTCATTAAAACACTCTTCATGACGTCAAAGGGATCTCAAATAAAGTTAACTCGAAACTCTCATTTTCGTTGAAAGATTTAATCTTTATAAATTAAAATCATCTAGTGACATAAAAAGTACCTTGATTGAGATAATTTCATTCAAAGATTCAATCTTTACTCATTAAAACACTCTTCGAGACGTCAAAGGGATCACGAATAAGTTTAACCCAAAACTCCCGTGTTCTTTCAAAAATTTGATCTTTATACATTAAAATGGTCTAGTGGCGTAATAGGTACCTTGATTTGATGTATTTTCATTCAAAGATTCAATCGTTACTCATTAAAACACTCCTCGCGACTTCATGCGTAATCCGAATAAGTTAAACTCAAAACTCTCATTTTCTTTCAAAGATTCAATCTTTATACATTAAAAAGGTCTAGTGACAGATTAGGAACCTTGATTGAGGTAATTTCATTCAAGGATTCAATCCTTACTCATTATAACACTCTTCGTCACGTCGAAGTGTTCTCGAATAAGTTTAACTCAAAACTCTCATTTCTTAACAAAGATTTAATCTTTGTACATTAAAATGGTCTAGTGACATAATAGGTACCTCGGTCGAGGTATTTTCATTCAAAGATTCATTCTTTGGTCATTAAAACACTCTTCGGGACTTCACACCTGACCCGGAGAAGTTAAACTCAAAACTCTCATTTTCTTCCAGAGATTCAATCTTTATACATTAAAACGGTCTAGTGACAAAATAGGTATCTTGATTGAGGTTATTTCAATCAAACATTCAATCTTTACTCATTAAAAACTCTTCGTGACGTCAAAGGGATCTCGAATAAATTTAACTCAAAACTCTCATTTTGTTTAAAGGATTCGACCTTTATACATTTAAAAAGGTCCAGTGACATAATAGGTACCCTGATTGAGGTAATTTCATTCAAAGATTCAATCTTTTCTCATTAAAACACTCTTCGTGATGTCAAGGGGATCTCGAATAAGTTTAACTCAAAACTCCCATTTTCTTTCAAAGATTCAATCTTTACACATTAAAATGGTTTAGTGAAATCACAGGTACCTTGATTGAGGTATTTTCATTCAAAGATTCAATCTTTGATCATTAAAACACTCTTCG